>NC_089863.1:29430680-30060907 GCF_036373705.1 Amia ocellicauda | reverse complement strand
GTTGGTAGATATTGCTAAGCATGTATAATTCAGACATCACAAGGGAAGGAGACTGTGTGTGTGTGCGTGTGTGTGTGTCTCTGTGTGTGTGCGTGTCTGTGTGTGTGTGTGAGAGAGAGAGAGTGTGTGTGTGTGAGAGAGAGAGAGAGAGAGCGTGTGTCTCTGTGTGTGTGTGCCAGCGTGTGTGTGTGTGTCTGTGTGTGTAGGGGGCTTCAATAATGCATGGCAGCTTGAAGAAAAAGCGCACACACACACGCACACACACAAAAAAAGTGGCAGCCTAAGCAGGTAGAAGCAAAGTGTTTCTGACAAGTGGAACCAGAAGAGAAAGGAAAACACAGCGAGAGAAGAATCGGGATAAAAAAAAGAAAGGAAGAAAGAAAGGGAAGGAGAAAGTACGACTGCACAAAAACACCTCCTCGGCCCGATTGCAAGGATGCACAGAGAAAGGAGACGCTAGCACGGTCCCAGCGAACCGCAGGGTAGCAGTGTTTGTTTATGTAGGTCACTGGCTTATTTCCGGTCGTGTCAACGAATTATCGGTTCAGGATAATTCCTGGTGGATTTGAACAAAGGGGCACGGTGGCTGTCTAATGATTCCAGATTTCGGTCAATCCTTCCAGATTGCAGTTTTGAAAACGTCTGCGCAAACGGACAACAGAGCGTTGAGAGGGGGAGCGAGAGTTGCCCGACTAGGTGGCAAGGGTGGCAAACATAACGTATGTGGAGAAAGAAACGGAGGTAAAGGGGAATGAACTCCACACGAAGTACTGTGGGAAGGGACTGAGCGCAGATGAATGGAGATGTAGTGTTCTGTTGAAAGCAGATTGGCAATTGGCAAACATATACGGTTCATGTCTAGCCTTCCCAGTGGTTAAACTCATCTACTCAGTAGCATAGGTTGAGCCTTAGGGTCCACAGTGCTGGATCCAATCTGGACTGTGTAGTATCCCATTGTGACCCTCTAGGGGGCAGTGTGTATTTGTCAGAGCACTTCTGAGGGTTGGGTGGCCTCACCGCAAAACTGGTGGGGGAAAAGGGGATTACTGGGCAGTGCACATTTGTGTGTGTGTTTGTGTGCCCTCCCACCAGCAGTCAAAGCTTTGAGACGACCCCTATAAAAAGTTTCCTGTAGGACCCCATTGTGAGTCCCAGAGAAGCATAGGAAAGCACAGTGAAATCACACTCAATCATCCAGAGATATAGTGCAGCAATCCATGCACTCAGTGGCAAAGCAAAGCACACAGGGGAAAACAAGTGCAAAACCACAGAGAGACCCAAACCAAAGCCAGATTAGTGCAAACTGACAGCAGTGAACATTAATTAGGGGAGCTGAGGGAGCGATTGGTGATTGGGCAGGTCAGATTGAAAAACAACAACATGAAAATAAATTGCAGGCAGAAAATGACTGGAGGGAGGATCACTGTGCTGTACTACACTGGACCACTGGCATCCCATGATTTCCCATGATTCCCAGGGTTTCTAAGGCACGTTTCCCATTGTATACTAGTGTTCTCACATCCAGCAGGTTTGAAGATCTCACTCTTTAATCCATCAACTGCAGTAGACCTGGGAGAGAGGTCACATGGGTTCAGTTAAGAATATTTTCAAATTAAGAGCCTAAAAGGTGAATTAGAAAGGTCTCTACCCCGACCTGCATCGTTCCCCATCCCATTCAAACTCCCGGCCGAGGACTGACCTGAGGTGAAGAGCACGATGGCTTTGAGGCAGGAGTACTCGGCGGTGTCCACCTGCAGGGCCTTGAGCTTCTCCACCTGTTCCTGGAAGACCCGGATGTGGTCCATGAAGGCCACCACGCGCTCGGCGGACATAGGCGAGGCGTGCAGGCCGGCGGCCGCCAGCAGGGGTGCCACGTGCAAGGGCATGGAGCACTGGGCGGCGTTCAGAACGAACAGCTCACTCCACGACATCCGCAGCAGAGACACCTGCCAGACGAGGAGTAAAGACAAAGACTCACAACTGAGCGTCGTGTTTGCACTTCGGGGCCTGGTGCAGTGCATGCTGGGATACGCATGTAGGCATGACTCTAATTTGCATACAGAAAGAGAGAGAGAGAGAAGGAACTGAGCACAAAGGGAGCAAATGGGAAAAAGTGAGAGACAGAATGAGTGAGAGAGATTGGGGGGGAAAGAAAAGTGGGCAAAAGAAAAAAGAACCAGTGGGAAACAGAAAAAATGAAAGATGCCAAGAAAAAGAGACAGACTGACAAGGGGAGAGAGAGATGAACAGGGAAATCGCATATTAAAGTTCATGTGGCCACATTCTCTCCCACTTCCAGCAAAAGCGAGAGTCGGGTCTCGAGAATTGTTTCAGATGCACCCTTCGCACATACACTATCAGCACTTAAGTAGGTCTAACTATTTGGAGACACAGGGCAAAGTGTATTTCAGGTCCTTCTCACTGACTACACCCTCTTCAAAATGACACATTGTTTGCTGGACTCCATGCTGCCATTAGACCTATCCCCCCTGACTGGGTTGAACCTGAGGGGGAGGCCATCCAGTTCCTGTGGAGCCACAATCTGGCCGGTTTTACAGGTCTCTCTAAATCACGGCTGCTTTAAAGCATACCTGCTGTCATTCTCCAGAGAGCTAATGCTTTTGGAAGGAAGTGCTGCCAGGTTGCACTGGTCGGATATAAAAACCTCAATGAGCCGGTCAAACACACTCTCTCTCGTCCCTGCTCTCTCACCTGGTCGATCAGCTGCAGGTCGGGGAAGAAGGGGATGTTCTTGGCCCACTCCACGGCGCTGAACAGCAGGCGGGCCGCCAGTTCACAGATGTTCTCGATGCCCATCAGGTTGTTGGACTGCATGCATTGGGCACCGTAGCGAGAGGTGGGGTAGGGCTCAGCCCGCAGGAGCAGCGAGATGAAGCCAGTCAGGTAGGGTTGGCCATTGTAGGGGTCGCCTCCGTTGCTCAGGTACTGGCCCGGGCTCGACTGGGAGCTGGACATGCGGCCGCGCTGGACAGCTGTGGAGGGAGAGAAGAGGAAGGAGGAAGTTCAGTGTGTTTACAAGCATTACATCTCTCCCTGTTGCACAAAGGCTTAGACTACATGCCAGTTAGAGGGAAAGGTGTAACGAATGCTTATGTTAGTCAATGCCTAAGGTGTCTAACATTTTTCAGCACCTGTTTTGCCTTCTTTGACGATCAGATGAAGTGGAACAATCACTGAAATGCCCCTATGGCCCCAAAGGACCGGTTTTCCCTTCATTCAACAAGTAACTAACATGTGTTCCCAGTGTTTATAACTGACTGGACTGAGAGCTTTTGAATGACCAGGGTAGGATATTTTCTGGGGTGGAATAGAACACATCATACACGAGGGAATTGGTTCGAAAAGTGCGTGAGGTGGAAATAGATTTTGCAAAGTAAAAAGTCTCCCTCAAAAAAGTTAAGAGGGTATACAGTTTTTATGACACACTTTCTATCAGGGAGGCATCATGAATAATGACTACCACCATCTATTAACAGAGTGCAACCTCTCACTTCTCTCACTCACTGCTGCAAATTGGTTAGATGGGGGAAGAAGTCCATTCTCGCAGGATCTGAGTGCCAGCCCATTTGGAAAAAGAAGTTGGCCTGTTTATTATATTTTTCCCCAGTTGGAACAAGACTAAATAAATCAAGGGGGTCCTTCAAGTTCATCAAAATCAGAGGAGGACTAGTCAGATGTGGATGCGCTAAGAACGGGGGGTGATTTTGTGTGTGTGAACAATTAATAGATTGTAAGTACACGGTAAAGTGTTTAAAAATAGAAAAAATTTACATACAGTTAGTAAATATCTGCTAATGGGATATGGTAATAATATTAATACGATTTTGGGAAAATATAGAAAATAGATGTTTTGCTAAATACTCAGAACCTTTACCTGCTATTTATCAATGTAGTTTAGACACAATAACCTTCCTTTCAGTCTCTCAAAGATCGACCTGTTCTAGCAGGGTTTGCAATTTTGGTAAATAAAAAATAAAAACTCCCACATAAGAGCTATTAATCACAATAACTCCAACATAGCACTGACATGGACGATTGACACTGGAGCTGAAAAGACAGGATGTTTTCCCACGAAATCCCAATGCTCTGGGATTGTTTTTTTTTAAATATCTAGGGTGAAAAGAAACAGAGGAACCTACAGGTCATTCACTTTTGAGAGTCTGGTCATTTTTAGTCATTTTGAGCCTCACTAACCTGCGTGTGAACAACTGCACATAACACAGTTTCCTAAACCCCAAAAAACTCTTAGTTCTCAGATTTCTCTTAGTTCTCCAAACAGGAACACTCTTCCATCCTGCTCGCTATGATGCCACAGGACTAACAACAAATGTGTACATGATCTCCATAGCTCCCAGAGCACGTGAAACAATTTAGGGTTGGAGCCCACAGAATCTGCCAATCTCTTCCATTAAACAGATCCATTAAATGGCTGAGAGCAACTTCGTAATCAATATTAAAGATCAGCTGTTTTGCATGACAACATGGAGCAGAAAAACAAAAGGACTTTCTTAATGGAATTCCTCAGTCATGCATAAAAAAGACCGTCCCGGATTCTGTTCGGGATTGTGTATCCGAAGCCGACGTCATGCAGTCACCTCGGCTCAGTCCTACCCGATCACATTAACAATGCTGACTGGTTAGAGTAGGGGAGTCTAACCGTGGTCCCGGACAGCACCCTGATCTGGTTAGTGTTACAACGCTGCCCGAAACTCCAGTATCTAAAGTTTCCAAAGACTGGAGACGCGTTGGATACAGTTGCATGAAGCACGCACACTCACTTGTCAACTGAAGGGACGTTTGGATCTGGGGGGCTGTAAGATATTCTGCTGTTTGTTGCCAATTACCTATACAATTACTGAAGTTAACCATTTGCTTAACTCATCACAATAGCATTTTTGTCATGTCTTTGTAAATCAGTTGTGTTTCCAAATGACCAGGACCAGGCCTGGGTATATCTATCAATGAATGGACCAGGGCACTGAGAAGAATATCCTAGCCCTGCTCTGATTGGTGAGCTGTAACATTATTTGAACATTTCCATTGGTCCATTTCTGGAATGTCACATCCAATCAGGTGTATCAGGCACAGCTGCACTATTGGGCCCCCGATCCTTGTTTTTGGGGTGCTAACACATGGTTGGCCATGCTATCTACTGACGCCACTTGAAAAGTTAATTTCAATTAAGTTGTTTTGTAATAGACTTACAATTCGTTAAATAGTCAATGGCTTGGAGATAACAAGGAACGGCTGACAGAGAGAGAGAAAGAGCGACAGCAGGCGCAGGATTCTTCTCCCCTCTCTCTTCCTTCCCACAAAGTGCCGACTCATTTGACTCAGACTCTCACAGCTGGTCTTCCATTTTACAGTCTCAATCACCTCACATGGGTCAAGTCATACTATACCACAGCCCTTTCACACAAAAACACCATCTGCACAGTCGGACAATCCCCCAGAACTAACGGAACTTTTGCAAACTTCAGAAGTTCAGTCTGTGGTTAACATGACATATTTATGTGGCCAGGTACTGGAACCTACTGTCGACCCATCAATGGCTGGCTGGCAGTTGGTGTAGAAGAGCTGTTGTTTTCTGTGTGAATTTGTGCTGACTGGGAGGGTGACTTCCCAGTCCTGAGGGACAGCTGCAAGAAAGGGTCTTAGGCATTAGGTATTAGGTAGCTATTGTGTGTGCACCTGCCAGTAAAGGGAAATCACTGGGTTACACTTGTTGATGCTCATCAGATGAATATTTTCAAGGTTCGTGAAGTCCAATCACTGGATGGATAACAACACATACAGTGAAAAACACACATCCACAGACACAAACACACTTCCTCTGAAATGTGCTCTACCAAGTCATCCCACCACCCCCCCTCACCACCCAGCGAGTGCCACAGCGCAAACAAGTGTCTTACTTGTCTGGAATCTGATATAGCATTTTTCTGTAACACTTAACGCTTAAATAATCGAGATATTTTTCACTGTAACAGTTAAGAGCTTGGCAGAAGCTTGAGTTCTGTCTTTTCAGATCTTGAGAGGCAGAGAGGAGGGTGATGAATGCAGGTGACATTAAGTGGCTGCTCAAAACAAGATCTCACCTTATTCGGGGAGTAGTAGTAGATGTTAGGAATACTTGGCTCGCTCGGGGTGCAGACTCTAGTACACCGCAAATCAATTTTAGTTCCCAAGGGGAAAACCCCTAAGGCTGTTTCCACACACCAGCACTAATCTTACGACTACGCTGATGCAATTGCAGGTAAGGAAGACCAGCACTAATCTGCTAAATAACTATGACAACCTCCCAACATTGGTGATGCACTGTACTGACATGGCTGTGCGTACAGAGGAGCGAATGGAGATCAAGTTGAAGATCATGGTGCTATCAAATTCAATCCCACAGTCACGCAAAAACAGAGCCCACACTGCTCCATACCCAAATGTATTCAGTTTGTATCTCGGACAGTTTATATGCAAGCTTCACGGTTTTCTAAGGGGGAAACCTTTGGCACGGGGGCAGGCAAACCTGACACTGCGAAACCAGCTTTCTGGTCACTTAATGAAACACAAAACACCAGAGCAGAAATTCCAGCCTCGAATAGTTCAAATTCTGGACTGGATGTATTTTAGTAAATACCCATCTAGAACGTAATACAGGTTTGAGAAGATATCTAGATGTCATTTTTTCCTTTCTGAAGTGATATCTGGATTTTATCTGGGAATAGAAATGGAGCACATTTTAAGTAACATTGGCCCACACATTTCTGGGGGATATTCCACTGAGAGTTAACCAGGCTGCGGCGCCCATCGCAGTGGTGTGCGTGTCCTCTCTCACAGCCTTGCCCTTCCAGCTACTGCAGGCTTGGCAGCTGCCGATCACAGTTCATTGCACCGCGCAAGCCTTCAATCCAGTGCTGGGCCAAGGCATGCAGGTCCCGCGAATACAGAGCGGCCTATTTTCTCCCACGCCAGGAAAAACCCGACACGGCAGCAACCCACCGCGACAGAACATGATCTGTCAGCCCTGCGGCGCCCTGGCTCAATCCGAGCGGCGTTTTCTGTGCAGGAGAGGTTAACATCATCTGGTTTTACCTGTCATTTCGTTTCCCCTTCTCCATGCTCTCCAGCTCTTGCGGCTGTGTCGTGTCAGCACGCTCCCTCGGTGCGCTCCAGATAGTTCACTCCACTGCACACTCCCTAGATACAATGATCGTACATTTCTCCTTACTGTTATTCTCACTTTACTGCATTGGCAGGCCTCTGCTGTGCCACATTGTATCTTTGCACATCATTATTATTATTTTATTGGGCTGGGGCTTTTAGCCAAAGCGACTTCCGCGGATCTCCTTTTAGGCAGGCGGGGTGTTTCACTGGAGCAATCTGAGTACAGTAGCTTACTCAAGGGTGCATCATTAGATCTTTGTCACTTGTGCACAGTGTATCCAATTCCTATGCTTATATCGGCCCATGTACATTGTTACAAGCTTATGACTATAATGTGTTCTGATGTACTACAGGTCAAAAGTCTGCCCATAAAAATGAGAAAGGATGTGCTTCCCTAGGACCACCTTGGGATCGGGACCTTGCGTCACACAAGACTTTTCAAAACTGAAACAGACCAGTTACATTCCACTGGTTAACCCTTCTTGATAAAATAGCCTAAGATGACACTGTCAACCTTTCCCGGATTTTCCAGATCATGCCCCTGCCACCTTTAAGCTGAAAGACAAATGTTCACTGTCCATCTATATCCTTCATAGCCAACCACCACCGGCACCTAAATGGGGAGATATCAGCTTCAAGGTAATAGACGAAAATACACCTGTGTGACTGAGAGCTGAGTGTCTGTGTATCACATGCGTTACCCAGCATTAACAGCCACCCTGTATTCTGTGTTGAACACTGTCATGCTACTTTGGACGGCAGATGTTTGTAACGGGGGTTCAGTTTTCACACTGGCCTCTGCAGCCTGTTACAAATACCACACACTGTACCCATGATGCTCCAAACCAAATATAGAGACTGATTCATAGGAGTTTCATTGCATAGAGCCGGGGTGTCCAACCCTGTACCCAGACAGCCAAAATCCTGCAGGTTTAATAGGTCTCTCTAAACCATCAATCAGAAGACCAGCTGAAGACCAACAACTGAATCAGATGAGTTGTTAATGGATACAACGAAAACCAGAAAACCAGGTGCCTCTCTGGGACCAGGGTTCACCAGCCCTGTTCTGATTGGGTGCATTTTAACGTCAATGCAGCTTTTTCATTGGTCTATTTGTGGAATGTCACGTCCAACCAGCTGTCTCAGGCGCAGTTCCATTATGAAATGACATGGTAATTATACAGTATCAAACAGTCCTATAATAAGCATAATAATTCAATCAAATCAATTCTAGGTGCCAGGTCAATGAAACAACTCACTTAAATGATGGGGAGTTCTGAAACCCGGCATTTGGTACAGGAAGAATGGCATTTTCTAAAACCAAATCTTATTTAGAGCTGAATTGAGTTTTAATTCAAAAAAGCTTGATTAGCCTAGAATGATGAAGAACTTAGGTGGGATGGGAAACCAGAGGACATGAGGACACTTCGGGAACAGGGTTGGGAGACACTGAGCTCGGACACACCAAAGCATTCCGAGACCCTGATTTCTGTCCCGCCCACACTTCCTCTGGGTCAGTCTGGAGACACTAACGAAAGTGAATGGATTCCAAAGCATGTCGGTAGGGACAGAAAACCTCTGTTCGAACTTAACTTAATTCTTCACTTCGTTAAATTGTCCAAGAACAATGCGGTTTGGCCGGAGACAATGCACAGAGAGAGAAAGAGAGAGAGTGGGGGGAGGGGGGGGGAAGAGACAGAGAGAGGGAGAAAGTGGGGGGAGGGGGGGAGAGAGAGAGAGAGAGCATGGGGGGAGAGACAGATAAAGTATGTGTAGGGGAAGAAAGCATGTGTGTGTGTGAGGGAGAGGGATAGAGAGAGAAAGTGTATGTGGGAGGGGAAGGGGAGAGAGCGAGACAGAGAGAGAGGAGATTATTGTTATTTATTTCTTAGCAGATGCCCTTATCCAGGCCAATTTACAGTTTACACAAGAAACATTTCAAAGCATTACCCAAGTGAAGTAACGCAATCAGTGAAAGATGGGAGGGACAGCTGATTAAACTCCACTGAGCTCCACAATATGCTTTCTGTCTTCTGCCAGCAGCCCGGCCTAAGTCCCTCTAATAGGAGATATTAGCCGAACTGACAGATACGAAAAGGTTGCGGCGGGAGTTCAAAAGATCAGTGCAATTACAGCATCCCTACAGGGCCGGAGCAGGGAGGTGGTGGCAGTGCAGGATGGGAGGAGTTGTGGAGCACGTGTGTGCCCCAGGGATGGGGGCGAGTTTATAAACGATTCAAAACAAATCAGCTACTGTAAACCCAGGCAGCCTTCCTCATCACAAAACTGCCGCCCCTAGTTCTGGTATAAAATGGTGGGACACAGCAACCATCTTGGGCAGGGTTGACAAGTTGGCTATTGTCAAGTCAAGTCATTATTGACTTCAGTGGGACGTCCCTGTTTCTTCAGGTGATTTGGAGTCAAGGTGGGCTTGGGTGGGCTACAGACAGACCTGGAAGTCTCTGAACATCCCCACTGGCGCATAGCATGGAAAACAATGCTTACTGCCAGTAAATGCCTGTTCCTGCCTGGGTGCTATAATGACAGAGGATTGTATATAGAACAGCTGTAAAATAAAACAGTGTTAATGTTCGCAGGGGTCTGTCAGCAGCTGTGAGCAACACGTTCATTCAGTCAGCATGTTCCTAAGAAGGTGATCCACTCCAAGAGTTTAAAGAAAAGGTTAGTAGACCAACTCCATTTGTGGTGAGTAATGCCAAGCTGGCTTAGCTACGGATGTAACCCACTGCGGATGTATATTTCAAGGCATAGGGGAGTGCTTGACTGATCTACAATCGAGTAATAATAGTGTTTATAGTAGTGCTTATTGCTGTAGTCATTATAAAACAAAAGGCAAAAACTGTTTGCTAATTTAACTGTCAATTGTGACAGGATAAAGTCCTAAAAACCTAAATCAACGTTGTTTCTTTAAGTCTATTTGATGTCCTGCTTGTCTAAATGGACATTGCAGCGCCACAGTGAGTGAAAAGATCCTACGCTCACATAGCGTGTCCGTGACGCGCTTCTCAGGAAAAGCCCTGCGTGCGCATTAGCCCCAATGCCTTTATTAATATCCACCGACTCTGCCTCTTCGTTTTGGTTAATATGTTCAATCTCTTCTGGTTGAATGACTGAAGAACACGACATTCTTCTACCCAACCCCTCCAGTCTGTTCAGTGTTTGCGCGTAACACAAACACACATCTCTTCCTTTCATTTACAGAAATCCTCTATCCAAGTGTCGATAATCCAGGTTTTACGGAGAAAATAACGTCTAATCGTGGCAATCGCTTTAATGCAATGCACACGTTAAGACTCTAAACTGATAATTATTATTAATTATTTGTATTATTATATAAACGTCCATTTCGCATCGTCTAGACAGGCGAAAGACGGGTGACGCAGTTGCATTTGCCAAAGACTGGGCTCGGCTGCCCCAACGTGAGTTATATTGTCTTTGATAGCCTGGTCGTGCAAACAAGATTAACATCTGACATCAACAAAAGCCCCCCTTGCCCTCATAAAGACGCGCTCTGTATGTATGAACATCGCGCCTGCAGTCGTGGTCGGTGCCGAGCTCAATCCGGTTCATTATTCCCGTTTTGTTTGCAATGACCTACATTTCACAGCGGGCCGGGTCCGCGCGTGCTGGCGTTCTGGAATGGAAGTGTCAATGACGTGTAGTCGCGCGAAAGACTGCGCTTTTTTATATAAAGCTTTATTGATAATGCACCAACAACGAAGCAACATGCATCCATTCAAGCTTTTGACAGCTGTGTCGAAGTTTGACAACTGTGGTATGTCCGCGCCACAATATAGTATCTCTCCACACACACAAATAGGTGTGTCTATACCTGTCACTTTGGTCAGTTGAAGGTCTGTGTAAAGTTTTAAGACTCAGGGGCGCGGCTACTATCGTTAACTCACATTCTTGCACATGCCTGTGGGCTTTTTTTTCAATGCTTGTCTCGTTTGGCTTGACTGAATGATCCCTTTTGTTTGGAAAGAATGTAGTGAACTGGAGAGAAACGACAACCAAATCAATAACTACACAAAATGAGCCAAGAGCATTGAACACGGGCTGTCCAAAGCAAGGGCCAAGTTCACAATGTATGAATGCATTGAGGACAAAACAATCAAAATCATATGCCTCTAAATTGTAATCTAAATATGTTATGTTCGACCAGTGCATTTTCACAGATAAAGGCAGTCATGTGTTGTGGTCTGAGCATGGAAAGTGTATGACATTGTGTGTGTTTGCGGGCGATTTGGAAATTGATCTTATTCCCAAACAGAAACCGTTGAAACGGAACACTATAACAGCCAACACATGTAAAATCATTGTTTTCACAAGACACTGGGAAAAACGTCGGTCCTAGAGAGGATGCCAATTCCGATCTCATCACTGGATAAATAATACTTGGAGGAAGCCAAGTAAAAGCTTAAGCTTTGATTGAATTAGACAATATTGTGCACTTTATGAGCTGCGAGAAGGCGTGTGAAGGAGTACCGTGGGGGAAATGGTATGTCTTAAACATCAGCGAGCAAGAAACGGCGTTTAATACAGGGATTCAGCATGGTTAAAATCTAGAAAAGAGGCTCACATTATCTGTGCAATGTAAAGAGCAGCGAGATACGATTCCTGTTCTGCAGCCTTTCATGTTTCCAATGCTTTTAAGTGACCTGGATCAGAGAAGAACTGTAAGCTTATTAGTTAGACACTTTTAGAGCGGCTGCAGAGATCCGAGCAGATCTGTACGAGGCAAGAGTGGGTCAAAGCCACTTGGAAATGCAATGCCATTAGCACGTGCCAAAGTACTGTAATGAATGAAAAGTTAGTTGGGAGTAGATGAGATGTGACACACAGCTAAATAATGCCAGGTGCTGGAAAGATATAGTCTGTGTGGTGGATTTATCAATCAATGTCGACTTCAATAGACACTGCTTCGCAGGGGGATGGGACGCAGGGTTGTGTGTCTATGAGTGAGAGTATGAATCAAGACTAGGGGGGAGAGGTTTGTTATAGAGCAAATCCCCACTAAAGTTTCGATCAGCGTTTCTCAACCCTAGTCCCAATGTCCTGCTGTAGCTCTCAATTAGTTAATTGAACTAATAATGTTCCTAATCTGAGCAAATTCATAATTTTAAGGTAACGGTTGCAGATTTCAGGTTAAATTTAACAAAAGATGATGACATTTTGCAATTGTTGGAAGCTAAACCGTTTGAAAAATCAAATTAAGCTAATTATAATTTCAGAGAGCTCGTACGCAACAAAACCCAGCAGGACTTTGGATCCGCGGAGCCAGGGTTGAGATCCACTGGCTTGATTTTGTAAAAGGTAAAATAATAATAATAATAATAATAATAATAATAATAATAATAATAATAATAATAATAATAATAATAACAATAATAATAATAATAATAATAATAATAATAATAAAGTCAATTAGTGTGATTTTCCATTTCAGTTAGACAGTAGACAATACAGACATAAACAGAAAACGAACTAACTTCAGAGCTGATACACTTTAAAAGCCTAATCACAGTTGCTATTCATTTATTTGACCTTAAAATAGTTATTTACATTCTGCATCCAATTTACCTTTCATTACAAAACTACATGCAACCCATTTAGACGTAAATGTGTCACATCAAAACCTTGCCCGACTGGTGAATTGCAAATTACAAGCTTGCTCATAGTCGTGGTTTATTTTATTGGCAGAAGCCACCGTCTACTGCTTTGAAAATAAAATCGCGATAGGGAACAAATGTGTAATTTGTGGCTAGGGTCAAAGTTTGTATTTGCTCTGGTCTCCCATGCTTGATTGACTTGCCCCTGACCTTCTGGAGGCTAAAACGCTGCAGTGCTGTTGTGCGTTGGTTTGAATAGTTGTGTTGCAATTAACTGAATGTAAGTAGCGCAAACAATACAGTTAAAGGACCTTCTGCCCCCCCCCCCCCAAAAAAAAACAAGAACCTTAGTAAACAGTTGAACTGAACTTGGTTTAAATTGGCTGCAGTTGAAACTAGCTCATTTCTTGTGTTACATCAATGACTACAGATTTCTGGTGACAAAGCTATAAACTACCAGGTAGATTTCATCAGCTTACTGACTTGCAATTGTTGCTTTTTAAAGTGAAAATCTGGTGTCTGAAACAATATTAGAAGTCAATGCGCTCTTTTGGTTTCATAAGTGTCTTGGGGGTTAGACTGGTTGTAGATCTCTGGGTTGCAGTCTGGAATCCGCACATGCCTTGACTAAAAGATTGCACGCAACCTTTCTTCTCCAAAGCCCAATCGAGATTAGCTCCGAGTTTAACCCTTGGTGGTGAAAATAAGGTGTTTCACGCTTATCACTGGAGCTAATGATTGATGAATGCAGTCTTCTGTGAAGGCGATCAAAGGCACACCGTTGCTAATCCATAAATGGGTTTATTTCAGCGTGGTTCTGGCTAAAGTGCACTAATATATAAAGAGATGCGTCCCGGTGTGGTACGAGGAGAGGCGATCTTGACGGGAGCTTGACGTGCAACACAATCGATGCACTGTTTTAGATCACACCGCGAATCCATCACATCATTTTTCGTTGCATAGTTGTTTATTTTTTCCTTTTTTGTAACGGATTATGTGCGACTTAATAACCTAACATTTGTTTAAATGCGAAACCTCATGTAAATGATACTCCCTTCAAACCCAATTCTGCAACCCTATTCGATTTCGGTTTATTTATTTTAAAGGGGTATACTTTTCACTACAGAAACCAAATCGACTTCATTTAAGCCACTGTTGTTGTGGTTATTTTAAATGGCCAATTAGCCCAATAATGACAGAAGACGCACATTGAACTAGGCCTAGTTATAGCACACTTGGCTTTTAACACTTCTTTGGCGAACAGCATAAGGCGGAGCGCGTTTTAAATAACACACAGTCACCCAGTAATCCAGCCTGCTATTTTATCCATGATGTTTCTCGTCAGTGACCCGTTGCATATTTCAAAAGGAGCATTACTTATGCATTAAGTCTTGTGCGGATAGACGGTTGGGAGCTTTTAAACAGTATTTTGCAGACTTTTCTCTCGCTTCATGGGAGTTGACTCTAAAGTGAGACCCTTATTGGAAGCGATGAAAAGGAACTAATATTGGTGCTTAATAACTCAATTACATTGTTTGGGTTGCTCTTTTTCAAGGCCGTTTGTGAAACTGTAGTTCAAGACCATCAAGACGTTTCTGTAAATTACTGCCATATTTTGGTTTTCGTTTTCTTATGAAACTTTAAATAAGAAACAAGAGGTGTTATAGATACATAACCTATTTATGTATGCCTAATTTACTTTATTTATTGTGGGAATTATCAGACACACTGACACCAAAAAAAGTACTCTGGTTGCAGCTTGAACACAGCTGTGAAACATCAAATGCAACCAACTACGACCGAATAAATCCAGTCTGCTTTATAAATAAAATATGTGTATGGAGATTGGGAGAAAAAATCACAGAATAAATGTATGCCGTATTTATTTATTCATTTAAACTAGAACGAATGCAAAACCAATATACTGTTATTTCATATGCCCGTTTACTGTATTAGGTTGCATTAAAGTAAAAAATAAAGCTTAATATAGCCTAATGGTGTTTCTAAGTGTTAATGTTATTTATTTTAAAATTGAAAATGTGTTTTTTGAGCTGTAACGTTAGTGAAATGTCTTGCAAACAAATTCTATAGTAACAGTTTTGGTAAGTATTATGTTGTTTTGATGGGACTGGACACTTGATTACATGGCTAAGGAGTACGTGCAAATCAAATATTTCCTTTAAAATGTAAGTAACGTACCAAAGCAATTAAAAAAACGGATAAACAAAGAAACAAAACATAGGCTACGTTTCTCAATTCGTTTATCAGTTTATATGGGACATGTGGGTTTGTCCTTTCAAAGACATTAGTATATTCCCTGCCTTTGTAGGACAATATTTAACAATATTGTAATGTGTGGTCATTTAAATTGACTTGATCTTTTTGGTTTTGTTAGATTGCAAAAATAACGTCTTGCTTTCTTGCCTTGCTAGAAAAAACAAAACGCAACTGGAAATCCGTGGAGAAGATGATGGCTTCACTCAAGCACGAAAAACGACACATAAAAGTGTCCAACGTATGTTTTTTTCAGTTGTTTTTTTGTTTTTGTTTTTTTTGCTGAACATATGCCCTTATAAGCAATAATCTAATTTACTTCCCGGGTTTGAAACATGTTTGATTTAGTTGAAAGGTCACTAACATATCATGCGTCAGACATTCAACTGGGGCTTAATCAGTCATAAAAAGCATGACCGAACCAATTCGCCCTGCAGTGCTTTGCATATACACAAGCTTAAAAACAATTAGATTATGTACAAATGTGCTCCATTTCTGCGAAAGGCTATAAATGAACCATGCCTGTGATGCAAAAGCGACAACATACTAGCGAATGAATGAGCACAGGCTTAACGGGAATTATGGAGCAAGAACGGAAACATCCAGGCGAGGCCGTTTCTATAGGCTAGGACTGACTAAGGCTTGGGATAAAAAGCGTTAGATACAGGTCTTCGTTAACACAGGCGGTGGAAGGAGATTTTCAACAATCCAATCCGTTTTCCAGTTTATTTTAAGAGAAAAGCAAGTGGGCCGTATTATTTTACACAAATGCATATGTGACCCCACACATCTAGGCCGTCTCTTATTAACAAATAGAAAAATTGCTCAGTTACATGTATGGGGAAAAAATATTGTTATTCCTGGAAGTCAGTTTCCCAGCCGGTCCCTCGTTCACTCATTTGTGTTTTGTTTTTAAATGATTAACTACTTGCGTGCCTATTTACTTACCAGTGACCTTACTTACTTAGTTACTTATAACATTCCCATACAATACAGCGAGTCCTGTCCATTGCTATGGCTATGTATTTTTAAATTATTTTTTATTTTCTTTTTTCCAGAAATAAACGATGCATTTTCTGTATACTGAACGCTGACCTGTTTATATGATATCTACTTATGTTTATAAACAGTGCGCCGCAAATTAATACCGATGTTAACAATGCTGATGTTGTTTGCAGTTTGTTGGCATTACCAGCGAATTGTGGCGTCGACGTTTGTTCACAAGTACAACCACTAAAGATTTGTCTTTATTATTATTTACTTGAATCTGAAAACTAAAGAGTCACTGCAACAATAGGGTGCACTTCAAATGTCATAATTACAATTAAATACTGGAAATGGACAAATATTAAAAGTTCACACACACACTATGCCAATACATCCATATAGGTATCTATCTAAATATCTAACTATATTCCCTTGGTAAATGTGTGTAATTAAAGGGGTGATTAAAGGCTAAGCAGTGTGTTCTACATACACGTTGGCATTGTCCCTCTCTTACACTAATTGACCCGTCCTTAATCAAGCACAATACAGCAGAAGCTGCGCGCTCTTTTCGTGGCGAGCCGGGGGTGTCGAGGACCAAACTGCATCATTAATAGCAACACAAAAGGCGCCTCGGCGAAACACACAAAGCTCTCATGAATTGAATGCATCCATCGGTGTTGGGGGGGGGATGCAATTAGACCACTGCTATTCCTGCGCTTCTGGGCATGGATGAAGAAGAAAGAAAGAAACGCTAAAAGTCATGATCGTCCTATAACAGGCCCTAACCCGAATTGCCCACGGTGTGTAATGCAAGTTTTCATCTTGCGCGGATTGTGTCCAGAGTCGGGGTGAATATGCGCCCTGGCAGCGCCTGTGCAAACGGGAGCAGCCAGTCCGGACCCGTGTCCGTGATGAAGCAATCGCGATCAAAATCCCACTGGGATCAAAAGGCAATGTCACTATTTGTGCATCGGGTCCGCTCCCCGTTTCATTTAAACACATGCTGCCGCTGCTTTAATGACCATTTTAACTGCTCGGATCCAGCAGTGCAGTGCATGCGTGATGCATCGTGCCTTTCTACCGACTTACATCCACGCTCCCGCATCCCACATCCCCGACTCACCCTCTCTCCTCATGCCCACTTTGAGGCACTTCTTGAGGCGGCAGTACTGGCACTGGTTCCGATGGTGCTGGTCTATGGGACAGTCGCGGTTCCCTCGGCAGGTGTAGCTCAGATTCCGCCTCACCGAGCGCTTGAAGAAGCTCTTGCACCCCTCGCAGGTAAACTGGCCGTAGTGCTTGCCGCTGGACTTGTCCCCGCACACCATACAGTCCACGTTGGGGATCTTGTCCCCATCGTTGCCCGGAGTGGACCCAGAAGGGGTGCCCGGCGTCTGGATGGGAGTCCCCCCGGGCTCCTGGCTGCACACCTGGAGCTGGGAGCCGGGATCCGCCGAGATGTTCTCTTGCCACTGATTTAATACCATTGCCATGCTATCCTGCCGCACTTTGTTTTAAACGGGACACACACGCAGGCAGCTGATGGGGATCCGTTCTGATGTTTCGCGCAATCAGAATGCCGGGAATCGCGCTGCGTTCCAGCGGAGCTCGGATGGGGATGTCTATTGCTGAGGCGATCACTTTTATTAGGGATATTATAATGTCGATTCCAGGCAGACAGTAAAAGGGCAATGATCAATCAATATCCAGCTTACCTACACGCAAGAATCCCACCTACAAGCCCCGGCACATCCCGCACAACTTGGACTGCCAGCGCTCGGCAACACCGCGGTCGACACAGCCGCGTCACACAGCTGTCAGTGCGCAAGTTTGCACATTCCCTTCATAGTTCACCTCCTCACAGTGAAAAATGGCCAACCGCTCTGCTTTCATTCATTTTCCCGAAGGAAAGTCACGAAAAGGAGGAGTCCGGTTCACCAAACTGCGCAGTCTACGGCTTACTTCGCGTCCTTTAAGAAAACAGACGCGTCCAGTGAGGGCGACTGAGCCACTTCTCCTCCACACCGAGCAGCTCCCACGAAAAGTGCCCAGCCTGTCCGAGGCGCCGAGTCACATGCCAGAGCAGAGCAGGCGGCTTCTGCTGGGCGGGGGGGGTGGGCGCTTAACTTGCCCTCCGCTGAAAGAGAGAGGGATAGAGACGTCCAGGTCCTGAGGGTCGGGGGGGACACGGCGCTTCAGACGGGGGTCGCAACTTTCCGGGACGCGCGTGGGCTGCTCTCCTCGACTGTCAGCTCGCGCTCCGAGGCGCTCGAGACAGTGACACTCACCATCCCCGCACGCTCGCGGCCTGCCTTATTTGGGCAGAACTGCCATATAAGGAGCGGGTGGGGCCTTCTCGGAACTCGGGCTTTCCGTGTGTTCGGGTTCTCCCCATTGGACGGGGAGAGACGAAAGGGGCGGGGTTTTCCCAGCTGGAAGGGTAGAGTCACGCCCCCCGGCCCGTCGCTGATTGGTGAGGCGCTGCTGTTGGAGTGCATTGTTCAGGGTCCTAAACAGTGTCGGGTCTTTTTTTGTGAGGCGACACTTTGTGTAGAGCAGGGGTTCCAGTCCACACACGATTTGGAGCCGTTCTCTGGCATAATCCGTTCTGAACCCTTTCACACGCATCTCAAATCAAGTCAATAATAAGAAAATAACAAATACTTCAAGTGTTCTGCATTGGTATTGCATATCTGATTGCAAATTATACATTTCCCTTTGTACCAATGCATGCGTATCTTTTATATGCTATACAGTATATGTCAGCTGCTGTCGTTTATATTGTGGTGTTCCGCAATACTTTAATACAAGAAATAGCCGTTTTTTCAGTTAAAGAAAGAAAAGGGAAAAATATATATAATACAGACAAAAGCTATAGGCCCAAAACTATAGGCCTATTACAGCTGTTTGTGCATTTGTCTTCAACTGTAAATGCACTGTTGCTTGTTATGTAATATTTATTGTCACAGAAATACACCAAATGAAACTAAAACGAACTGTCTCTGTGATTTGAAATGACAAATAGGCCTAAATGCGTTACATTTTGTATACACCGGAATTGTTTAAATTGAATGGAAACGTAGCCTGTGTATGATTTGAAGTGAGTGAGCTGATAGTGATATGCATCATCGATAGCAATACTAATAAATATTACATATTATTTATATAAATATACAAGGGCAAATCTGAATAAGAAACGTAACACTGTTTCAAATGTTTATGTTTCCATCGGAAAGTCAGTATTTCTAACGCTTCTCTAACACTCTAGGTATCACGAACACATACATTTAAACTGCAATCGAGTGGACGTGTTGCGTAAGTAAGTAAGTAGCCTTAAATACACACAACTTTCCCTACACACCTTAGCTTATAACATTAAACTGTCGAGGTGGAGAGAGACCTCCCTTTAACAGCAGACTTTTAATGTGTTGGTTTTATCAGTTTGGTGAGAACTTGAATGTTATACCAATTGGTCGAACTGCATGACAAAAGGACGCATTAACTGGGCTAATTGACACCAACAGTGTTTGTTTATCTGCAGTCCTGCTTTTTAAACAGACCACTTTTCAGACAGCCGTCCCTTTCCCAGCTTGCAGGCGATGTAATTTATAGCAGGGACGGTGATTTAAGTTAGTCTCCAGCTACATTGAGAACAAATATTTTACTAAAATGTCAAATTGGATCAGACAGACCTGATAGGCCTGCCGATAATTGAGGTAAAAAATAATACGAAAAAATATAATTTAACGGTATTTAGACCTAAACTAAATCAAAACCTTGACCTCCCCTCGAATTGCAAATTACAAACCTGTACCCTAACGTGCTTTTTACAGCCTATAAGTAGGCCTGGGATAAACTGACTTCTGACAATAAACTAAAGCAGGATTGGGTTTCAAGTTTGGCGATTTGCTGGTAGATCAAATATTTGATTAAGTCTAGGCTTTAGGTCATATTATTATAATTATTATTATGTATTCTGTCATTAGCTCTCATTAAAGTGGTCTTACAAATACCTCCTACCTCCTGAATAAGAATTGTTGAGTTCGCTTTATTAAATAATTGATCTGATCAAAGTAACAATACAAGGGAGACTTGACAGTTATTGTAGAGAGATCAATGACTCAAGTCTCCATTGTGCCCAGTTAGGTCAAGTCGTGCTGCCTTTTGGCGGGACAGCGAGGGGATTGTCAGATTGAAGATGTCAGATAGATGTCAGTTCCAATTCGTGGTTACTTTTCTCCGAAGCTAAAGACGTAAAAACACAGTGGCATTTAATACCTGTCGAATTTAATATTTGATTGCAATGTAAAGCGATTTTTGTGTGTATTTAAAATTCTGTAGCCTACATTGTCTCTCTCTCTCTCTCTCTCTCTCTCTCTCTCTCTCTCTCTCTCTCTCTCTCTCTCTCTCTCTCTCTCTCTCTCTCTCTCTCTCATTAATGCGGTTTACTGACCAGTTAAGACAAGGGATGGTAAAAGTCTAGATATGCAATATATACAGAGATTACACAGCAACTCACTTCAATCAAATAAAATCTTTGCTCCCATACTCCAATTTAAATCGTTTACTAAGCCAATATATAAAAACCATAAAAGCATAGATTAACAAACAATTTGCATTCAACTTCACAAGGAAGTAAATAACATTGTATCAAACGAAGATAGTGCTGGATAATGAATAATGTATTCTGTACACAAACACACGAGGGATTTTGCATTATTAATCCAGTTTTAATCTATATTCATATCCGT
The DNA here is from genome assembly GCF_036373705.1 of Amia ocellicauda. Taxonomy (NCBI): domain Eukaryota; kingdom Metazoa; phylum Chordata; class Actinopteri; order Amiiformes; family Amiidae; genus Amia; species Amia ocellicauda. The sequence continues at coordinate 30,040,083 of NC_089863.1, read as the reverse complement.
AATGAGATAAAGTTTTCTAATTGTGTCAGTTGCATTGCCATAACCATAACAAATGGAACCAAAATCAAATTAAATTAATTAAATGTGCTGGGAGTGTCCCGTTTTAAAGTTATAGTCAAAATCAGCTTGGAAAAGTAGTTTGGTACTTAGGCTATACAATCCAACGTGGTTATGTTTAATAGTTCATAAAAAAACGATCCCGTATGGTTCGGTATTGTAATACATTTTAAATTTTGAAAAGCTCACAGGCTACGCGAAAGTGCAAGTATAGAAACATAACAATTGAGGTTATTAATAAATAAAGATCAATCGTATTTCTCTGCGGTTGTTAAACTGGGATACTAAAAACGGCGTTTTTAAAATTTCCTATGTATTATGTACAGGAATAAAATATTTAAACACAGATGTTGGCCTATTAATAAATATTCTATGAAATTACACTTTGTATGTTTATCTGTATGTATTTTACCGTTTGAGTAAATTGATATTTAAATAGAACAACTGCAATGTTGTCAAAAACGTTTTTAAAAGCAGGTAAAAAATAGTACTATACTATAACTACCCTATATATAGGCTATGCACAGTGGATGACAGAGCTTACAATAGCAATGCGAATGAGAACAATACAAAAACACAAACCGATCACAATACCAACGTTGTGCTGGTATTTAATGGCCAGAGCTGAACATTGATTTTCTATTAGCCCCAATTCTCAACAAGGCGACTTTAACCTTTCCAGATGCTCCCCCGTATACACACAACCCCAGGCCACAAACAAGACCCCCCCCCCCCTCCTTCACCCCCGTACATAAACAGCGGCGAATGGAAATCCCATTATACCGTTAAACCTTTCAGACTGGGTCCCTCATTCACACTGCTTTAATCCGGATGTAAAAAAGGGATTAACGCGACGCACAGGCCCGCGATAGAGCCGCGCTAAAGCACCGCGGAGGAGCCGCATTAGTGCCTTCAAATCAATCTGTCCAGTCCCGACAGCGCAGGGTTTTGCGTGTGAGACCATCCAGGACAGAAAATGCGCACGGCAAGAGCGAATTAGCCCAAATGATCATCCTGCTTCCTTGCGTGGTTTCATTTCTAATCATGCACTGTCAAGCACGCAACTGCTTGGCCCAGAGAGACTCATTTCAATTGTAAACAAAAAGCATGTACCGTTAGCTTGCCATTCACAATCCTTCTGTTATGGATTCCATTCTGAATAAATCCTCTGCAGTTTGACTGTTTGGGAGAGACAGGTATCTAAGGTGAAATACATACTCTCAAAAGTTCAAATTCTACACACAATATTTGTAAATAGTGCTACATCCATGTTGTGCTTAAAATGACAGTGTTAATGATCTCTTATTTACCACAATCACCTTTAAACTCTAACAGGGAGTGTAACTAAAGTAGCATCTTTGTACAGATACATGTGGGCTGAGGTGGTCACATTGACTGTATTTTAGAACAATACCAAGTGTTCAAATTGAGGGTAGGGACAGTATTTCCTTAATTGCTGTGGAAGCAACGCACAGATCCAGCTTGGACTGCAAGCCTGGGTAGCTTGTTGCAGACCCCTGCCACTCTTTCTGCAAAGTACATCCAATGTTCAGTCTCAAATGTCTCCCGCCTCATTTCCCACCATAAAAATAATTTGACAACCTCTCCATCCTCACCGTTTAGAACCCGAAACAGTGTCCAATAATCTGTTCCACCATAATGATAAACATCTGCCGTTAATGAATAATAGTTATTAAACTAAACGTTTCGACTCAGAACATTGCATAACAAACAGGGAAAAGGGCTTGGAAACGTTTCAAGCACAGCGAGCTTTCCAGAGGTGAAAATAAAGAATAACCAGAGAAAGAAACAGAACTCAATTTCATGACAAGTCCTTACTTATGAGTTCTGGTGGAAGAAAAAAAAAAAAAAAAACTACAAACACAGGTTGACTGTAGTGCCTTTCTGGCTGCAGGCTACATAGTTGCCCTTTTTGGTCCTTTTTAATTGTTCACACATGTAACCCTACCTGTTCCCCAAGACGATTTCAATTAGCCTTTCTGAGTGCTGCTGGAGTCCCTCTAGGGCAAGAAACTGACCAGCTACATTCTTCAGTAAGGGAGAGGTGATTAAATGTCATTCTATCTCCCGGCACAGAAAAGAAAAAGGCTGGGGGGACATTAGCACAGCGGAGTGGGAGCTGCAGCCCTGCTTCACAAACGAGTGTCTCCTTTCTTTTCTTTCATTGTGTGTTTGATTCCCTGCTAATGCTGGCAAAGTGTTACAGTTCTAGTAATTGCATCTGTTCTCATTTGTATTATTGAAATACTTCTAGTAGTATAATAACTACCACTAATAATAAAGCAACACAACACTTATACTAGTTATACCATTATTATAATTATTATTATCATGTAATTAGTTCCAGTAAAACTACTACTCCTGCTGAAGGAAAATACGGGAACTACGGCTTATTTTTGAGTTCAAATTGCTTCTACAAATCACTTAAATCTGTTCAATATGTCATCTGAAGGATAGGGCATTCAGATTTTCCCAGTCCCCCTACTGTACCATGAAGTCCCCGACTGGAAAGCGCCCGCTTGGTACACTTGTGTTCTTTCCATGACTTCAAAACGGGGTTGGATCCAGGCCAGCAAGGTCCCAAATAGGTTGAATTCGGGCGACCACACACTCAACAGTGAAATGGGGGAGAGGGGTCACAGGTATGAAATTCATATGAGGGGACTTCCAAGACCGAAGATAAGAAGCACATCTTTACACAAAGAGTGGTCGGGGTCTGGGACAAGTTACCTAGCCACAGAGGTGATGTGGACTCTCCAAATGAGCAAGAGAAAGTAGAGGGCCGCCCCTTGGTTATAACAGTTCTGAATACGGTAACAAGACTGTGTATCACCCGATCAAATCTATAATAATGGCTGACTTTGGGGATATTTCTTGTGTAGAGTTCATGGATTAACCTTTTACATGTCAGTGAAGTTATGTTGTCGTGTTTTACATTGTTTTAAAATATGCCAATCTCTCTTTTGAGGACGCTAATTGATCTGTTTTGTCGAATATCTGTTGTAGTTCTTACTGACGCCCGTCTTGCCAGGAAACCCCTGGAAAAGAGGACTTGACCTCGGTGGGTAAACTTCCTGGTTAAAGAGGACCATACATTATATGCTGTCAAAAAAAGGCATACACATAACTTAACAGCAAAGGGTCACTGACTATATTCAATGTTTCAACACAAGCTTTATGCAACACCAATGGTTTATTTGCTTTGAATAGTTTTAGCTAGGCTACTTATACCAAGTCAGTGTGGATAACTCATATCTGTAGATCTTTCCTGACCTACACTGTTAGAAATAACTAATTTATTTAATAGCAGATTCCCTTATCCAGAGCAACTTCTATTGTTCTGGTATATCACATTTTGAGAGTCAAGATCATGACATAATCATAAGTGGCAAAACTAAAGAATAGGTGAATTTGTCCCACCAAACAGCAACTACATCCGGATACACTTAAAAATAATCTGGCGCCTAATGTGTTGAATTCTTAGCCAAAAACGTGTAAGGCTTGAATGTTTTATGGTGCAATTATTAAGCAGGCATGGTCTATCCCATACCTTGCGCATGACAAAAGGGTCAAAGGGTGTATATTTTCCTGTTTTTTTTTCTTAAATAAAATATTTTCATATGGAAACTGTCACACGGCACTGAAAAACAACACGACACAGCCGGAAATTTGGCGAGCATCTCTCCATTTAGCCTCGTAACCTTGGTACTGCCCGTGCCCTCTGGAGAATGGAACTGGCGGCAAAACAGCGGTGGCTCCGACGTGTTCACTGACAGTAACAACTGCGCAGGGGTGCGAGGAAGCAGCCATGACGCGGTCAGGCCAAGACAAAGAATGGCCACCAGTTGCTCGATGATTTATAGGGGGTATGACATGTTGGGGTGAGCAATGCGAGGTACGTTCTCTGGGGACTAAATAAAGCTGACTTGAGAAAGGAGGCACGCACATAAATAACTCGTCCTCTCCTTGCAATTGTGCTGGGAGTAAAGGGCTAATATTTCGGAGGGCGAGCCTGCTGGTGCTCTACTGTGGCCTATATGGGAGAGGTTGGATTCCCATTGGCCGGGAAGGGGAAAGAGACAGCAAGAGAGTACAGGACGACTTTGCACAAGGCTACAACTCCACACCCACTCCTGATCATTTCGAAAAATCAAACATTACAGCAATAAGAAGATAATAATTATGACACAACCTCTTTCCATATTCGCCGAGGTGCACCATAGACCAAAGCAGGCTGTTGATTTTCGTTTAAAGGAACAAAAACAAAACAAAAAAGTGAACTGCCATTCAGATTAGTCCAAATCACTGAACAATTGTGAATCACAAACCATATATAACAAGAAAAGACAAAAGTTTGATTTATGTATTTATTTGACCGAGAAAAGCCATGATTTCGAAAGAGCGTATATAAGATTACATTGCAAACAAACATTATTAATAAGTACATGTTGTGGTTATTTTAATCTCAGTCATAGGCTGGTTTTCCCACAATGCCGAGTGAGGGCTGTATGGTTTTCATTTTTATCTGGATTCGAAGCAGGGACTTTCACATAGAGACATGATATAGAGACAAATATAAAAGTAAAATGTATAGGCCTATATTTCTTCACGTGTTTGAGAGATTCTTGGCAGTCAGTTAGCTACAGAGCAGGGCCGCAGTAAATTATTTTAAAGATTAAAATACATACAATTGGAAAAGTCAACTTTAATCTAGAGTGTTATTTAACCACTCAGCAAGTCAATGTCTCTGAAGGCACACTGTATTGTGGTCAACGTGACAATCTGTTCTGGACAATAGAAGCGACGTGTTTGACTATTTCAGTGCCCTGTAAAAGGGAGATGTGTATTTTCTTGTGTGTTTATGTGTGCGATGCATATTGAGACAACGTGTGTGTGTGTGTGTGTGTGTGTGTGTGTGTGTTGGATTAAGGACAGTTACTGTGAGCTCTTGCCGTTTCCTCCCCGAGCCCAGGCAGGTTAATGTGGAGGTTAAACGCTTCCTAGCCTGGCGTCTTCATCAGTGATTTATCTGTCCTCTGTGCTGACCTCCTCCCCACTGTTTTCCTTCGCTTATCACATTCCTTGTCCAATACATTTATTTATTTATCTGTTTACTTCTCCATTTGGGAAACACGTGGGGTGGGGTGGGGCGGGGGTTGTTCACTCGCTCTCCCTCACTTCATTCTCCTCCTCTCCCTTCTTCCTTTCCTTGTTTTGAAAACATATCAAATGATATTTAGATCGCTCCAGCTGCAGGGATGTTTATTTGAGTTGTTTGTACGGTTGTGCCGACCGGGAATCGGTGTGGCATCCGTGTGGAGGGTGTTTGTTTGCAGTGCATCGTGCTCTCTTGTGTCATCTCGGAAATGGGATCGGAAATAGATGTACGTGGGTATGTACTGGAGAGAACTATATTCCCACCATGTTTGTGAAGCGATTGCGTTCGTTGAACCAGTGCGTTAACCTGTCAATCAATTGCAATTTCATATATAATATAAAATACTGCAGGTTATTGTTTACAACCAAGCTATTCACACTGAATAAGTCACACACAGAAGGTATTTTTAGGAAGTCAAACTGACCTTGTGTTAAAACCATACACTTCTGTTACCAGTATCGGGAGAGTACTCTCAAGTCATGAAGACTCTCTTATGATTAATATATTTGGGGTTATCAAGCACTTATAAATGCAGTTGGTGTACCCTGATGAGGTGTACAAGAGAAGTGCATACTCCATGAATAGCACCCCTTTACATAAACAGCCCCCTGCTGGCCAGTTTGTGACCCTTGACTCCTCCAACCATGATGCCAAAAATAAAAGTGACTTCCCAAAAAACTTTAAAAGTGCAGTCTAATAGTTATTAACCTAAAACTGAAATCCTTGAAACAAAACTGCTGAAATTCACAATTTGCATCCTAAATGATGGAAAAGTATATAAAAGTCTAATAAATAAATTGGTGCACCAATGTTTCAGGACAATATTTTCTATAAATCTTTTTACTGTGAAGATTTTTACCTTACCTTTATATGTGAGTTTAGCCTTAGTGAAACTACACATTCCTGATTTTACTTATCTTATGCCAGTGGTTCTCAATCCGGGTCCTGGAGGAGCCCCTACCCTGCTGGTTTTTGTTCCAACCGAGCTCTCAATTACTTAACTGAACCCTTAATTGAACTAATAATTTCTTAAATCAGAGCCTTTTCATAATTTTTAACAGTAGGGGTTTTAAGTTAAGTATAAAATTGTTATCTTATTAAGGAACCAAATTTGAATCAGTTACACAATTTAAAGATTCAAATGTAATCAAATTACTTCATTTAGGGATTAAAGTAATTAAGAGCTCAACTGGAATAAAAACCAGCAGGGTAGAGGCTCCTCCAGGAACAGGATTGAGAACCACTGCTTTAAGCAATAGGGTGAGTATATCTGCAATATGAAAATCATTGCATTGGAAAATGCTTGTTCATTGGGTTTGTTCTCTAATATAGCTTCGAAGGAACCTTAGGTGTGGAGGGACAATCTTAGTGGTCCACCATTGTGCGACACTGATATCCTTCCCCTCTGCCCACTTCCTGGTAAGTCAGCAAAAGTCAAATTCTTGAAGGCACTTCTGCTGGGCCAGCTGAGCTGTCGATGAATCCTCAAAAAGGGCAGATGATCTGGTATGAACAGGTTGAGAAACATCCTAACTTGGTGCAACAAGCTCAAATCTTTACACATTTGGCCATGCTGTGATTTTAATCTGCAGCTGCAAGCGGCTCCTGCTTCTGAGCAGTTATTTGACCCGGCTGGTGAACAGTGGGCCTATTTTTGGGCCGTCACAGGGAGAATGCTATGCAGTTAGCATGACCGTACATGTCATTCAGGCTTGTGGGATCATGACCTTTGCCCCAGGCACCAAGACTGGGAAGATGGCAGGGGGGGATGGGGGCGTACACATGGTTGGCTCCCATTTTTTTTTCTCTCACTGAACAGGGGCTTCTGTTTTTGTGCCACTAGGAATGTATAGATAATGACACACACAGAGAGAGAGAGAGAGAGAGAGAGAGAGAGAGAGAGAGAGAGAGGGAAAAGAAGGAGATAGATTGGGGATTAAGGAGTAAGAGGAAGAGAGGTAGATAAGAGGGGGAGAGGAGAGAAGAAGTAGATGAATGGGGAGAGAGGTAAAGAGAGAGGGAGACAAGAAGAGGAATAGGGGAGGAGTGAAGGATTCAGGGGGTGAGGGATCAAGATGGAAAGAGGCAGAGAGAGAGAGAGAGAGAGAGAGAGAGAGAGAGAGGAGGGGGAACAAAATTATATAGGTAAGGAGTCCAAAAACTAGGCTAGAGAGAGTCTTCAGAGTCGGTCTGTGGATTGGGCAGCAACTTGACGAGACACACACACACCAAGCGCCAATAAATCATCACAGCGCATCCAGTGTCTGTGGTGATTGCCATCCCAAAAGAACAGACCACCACAAAATCAGCGAGCCGGAGGATATTTGGGTCGATACATAACACCTCCCCTCCCCACTCACACTATCACCTCCTGCAAATCTCAGCTCATGTGCTCCGGCAGGCGACACCCCGCTACTCATAAACAAGGGCCTTGTGACTCTTTCCATAGAGCTCTGACGTCTTCTGAGGGGTCACATTTTTGAACAGCAATCTATTGTGGTCAGCTACTTCCATGCTTGTCAATATTTGGAATGGAACAAATATAGGTATTTTATATATATATATATATATATATATATATATATATATGTATACACACACTTGCTGTTGTGAAGCTGAATGACACTGATTTGTTTGCAGGGGGGAAGAATTTAAGTGTTACAGCACAGCCATCTTGAATTCTTTTCTGCATCTTTTGGCTGGAGAATTAGGTTTGGGGGGTTGTTTTTTGTCTTCTCTCTGTCTGTCATTGGGGGCGGGGAAGTTATTGAGTGTCACACACTATGGAGATGTTATTTAGCAATTATTTCAGCTTTTAAAGATGTTTTGTGGTGGTGCATCCTGGAGACGATGAATTAGTGTGATTGGACCCCAAATTGATGCCTTCAGAGATGATCCCCTGTGGCCATTTCCCTCCGAGCGTATTTGTGTGTGTCTGGTTCTTGTTGTTCTGTTGAGCTGGCAGCCAGTGATGTGTTTGGTATTCTGATGCCCAGTACTGAAGCCTTCCAACTTTCCCCAGTTCTGCCTTGAGCTAGATTCTGTTTTCTTCGTATGATCTTCTACTGCTTTTCATAGCCAGAAGCTGTGGTTGCCATTTCTCACAGTGAGCACATGATATGATGCTGCTCTGAAAAGAACGCAGGCCAGAGATGGAAAGAAAATCCTTTTTGTGCGTCAATACAGATGTGACATGCATTCCCACTCTTATATATTCCAACTTCCTGTTTTTTGGCTTGTCTTCATAGAGCAACAGTCAATTTACACAAGGACTTGCTCCCCAAAGCAACTCTTTTGACATGTGCTATGTTTACATTCTGCTTTGTAAGTCAAGACAGTAACAGTGACGTTATGACTTCCATATTTAAGGTGGCTATGGCTGGTTAGAGTATCAAATAGATTTGTGTTCTGTTTGAATGCAAATTAAGCACAAAATCAGCATGAGAAACCATATAGGACCAAAGCAGGAATTGGTAAACGAATACAATACAAACCAACGCACTCTAAATTTGTAATCCAGCCAAACCACCTTAAAAGCTCTACTGTCAAGATGCTGTACTGGCCATTGTTTTTGATTTTGGCCATTTACTTTTTAATTGTTTTAATTTTGGATATATAACACTAGTAACATCCTTAAGAATCCAAGATGATAATATGCTACAAATATGATGAGAATTCCAGATTATGCAAATACTATTTGTCCGGAGGGTAAAGTCCAAATGTCGCTCAAAAGTGCACAGCATGTTTTTGCCCATCTGTCCCTCGGTATGCCATACTAGAGTGCCATCACCCAGACTCGTCTCGTAGAGGACTCAAAACAACTGAAAAGAGACCATTGCAGATGGAAGACTGTTTCCAATGCTTTATCATTCCAGACTGAGCTTCTGAACTAAACCACACAACATTTGAAGACCAGTAAGGACATTGAGTGAATCGGTTTCTTTGTATTATTATTATTGATGGTTTAGCAGGTGCCTTCTGGAGGAAGAGCAGCGAAGATGGGGTACAGTACGTCTCCTAGCACAGGAAGACCAGAGAGGTCTGGAGGGAGTGTGAGGAGAGATGGGAATCTGTAGGCAGCTGGGCGAAGTGCGGCCAAGACAACGGGAGGTAAGAGTGCAAGTCCTGAACTGGATGCGAGTCGATATCGGGAGACAGAGGAGGGAGTGGGGTGGCATGTACCAATCAAGACAGAGATTTGTATTTGTCATAATATGCTTCCTTACAGCCCGGAGCTTTGAGCAGGACTCTCTTAAGCAATGGAGGTTGCATCAGAATAGGAGAATGTTTTCTACTGGAGAAGATCAAGACACTTGCCCAATTTGAAATACAGTTCAGTAGCTCACAGATTAATTCAAGTCATTATATCCAATCTGACCATTGTTTCCGCATTGACTAGAAGACTTTGAAGATGGCTCCCCTTGCTCTCTCTCTCTGCATCTCTCTCACTCTTTCAAGACCAAAGACTTTCTCTCTCTCTTCCCACCAGCTCTTTTCTCACTTCCTTTTTATCCCTTCATCCTCTCTCTCTCTCTCTCTCTCTCTCTCTCTCTCTCTCTCTCTTCTCCTGTCTCCCATCCCCTCTCCAACCTTTTTCTCACCCACTGTTTATCCTTTCATCAGTCTCTGTGATGCTCCATCTCTCCCTGCATCTCTTTCTCTCTTGGTCTCTCCATCCCTCCCCGTCTTCTCTCGCCCCTCAGCAATCTGAGTCTGAATCGGTGACCTGGAAGTGGTTCAGGCCACATTCTACACCTACAACCCTTCCCAGGACATTTTCATGAGTTGGAATTAGCATGGAGCCAAGAGGACTCCTCAAACCCAACACAAATTCCTGCAGTTCAAATCTCCGAAGGTGGTCTAAAACAAGATCTCTCTCTCTCTCTCTCTCTCTCTCTCTCTCTCTCTCTCTCTCTCTCTCTCTCTCTCTCTCTCTCTCTCTCTCTCTCTCTCTCTCTCTCTCTCTCTCTCTCTCTCTCTCCCAAATCCTCAGAAAGCCCTGACCATAATTTGACCTTTACTCAGCTCCCTTCCTCCTTGCCATCTCTCTCTCCTCTTTCTCCAACCGGCCAAGCAACTGACCAATCAACGCCTCAGCCACAGCGGCCAATGGGAGGCGGGAGCTGGAGAGGTCAGGGGGGTCACCACGCTGGTAAAGTCATCGCAAGGGGGCTTGAAAATGGGGCGTCACACTCTGTTCCCCTTTTCAAAGAGAGAGGTCACCATTCATCAATGGCCCCTACTGTTTTATCTAGGGAAAGGGAGGGAGGGACAGAGGGGGGAATCACAGGGTTAATAAAGTGATACCATGTGTCTCCAGCCCCTGGTGTGGCCTATGAGATTTTAAAATGTGGGGGCCTCATTTTCATGGTGTGGGAGTTTAAATAAGAGATGGGACGAGGGTGTGTGTGTGTGAGAGAGAGAGAAGGTAGGGTCAGGGCTGTGTTTCTGTATGTGTTTCAGCCAAATTTTACTCAATAAGGCTGAATTACATCAGCAAAGTCTTTTTTGTCCCCGTGGGCTTGCCGTACTGCTGTGAATAAGGCTCAAATTCTGTTCAGTGCTGCTTTGATTGGTTTTATTTACATGGTTAAGTCATGACAATGCTGTTCAGCAATTCATTGCAGTGCAGATGCAACTGTTCAGCTCATTAGGAAAATACACAATTAATTAATAATAATAATAATAATAATAATAATAATAATAATAATAATAATAATTATTATTATTATTATTATTATTATTATTATTATTATTATTGAAGTGGAAGGAAATTTGGACAAAATGTAAAGCATGGTGGCGTCTGCGCTAGAGGTCACAAAGTCTCTGCAATGCCCAGCCTGCGTCTACATTCATAAATCATGTCAAACGCATATTTCTGGAGAACAATCAAATCATATGCAGTCACTTGGGGATCCCAAGGATGGAGGTAATCCAATAACATTGCGGCAACATTGTAATAAACTGACCTTAGAATAATAATGCTGGGGCAACACAAACGCGTGTAATCCAGCGGACTTGTAAAAATAGCGTAGTAAAAAGACATGAATGAAACTACATTCCAGAAGAATAATATGAATAAAATACAGAGAATGACAAGTTTATTGGAACAGCTCTACAACATTTGTATGTCTGTGTTTGTCTGAGATGAAACACAACCAAACTACAACCTCCCACAATGGCGAGCCGGAACGTGCCGTGTTCTACAACATCGGTAGGTAAGTGTTGCTCACCGTCAGAGCCGGGGGCAGATCTCAGATACACTTACCCCGCGACAGAGAGATCAAAACTGCACACAAGTGGGGCATTCAACACAGAAATGCCTTCAGTCAGCGCAGTGATGAACAAGACCTATTGTTCCGGGAGTGAAATCCACTCTGACAAGCCACACCAAGGCAAGACCAAACAGAAGGCGAGTTGTCTGCCAAGAAATGTTAAAAGGCAGTCCTTCTCTGCCTTTAAACTGTTTAATGCTCCCAAAGCAGGGCCTAATTAGTGCTAATTAACGTCAGTGGCAGCCAGAGGTCAATAGGGTCCTCTAATCCACCATTAAGCTAGTCCCCTGTTGGAGACTAGAGCCAACCTACTACCCCATAAAACAAATATAAAACTAAATGTGTATAGTTGCGCCTTAAAGTATTCCCTCCCATTTGACATTAACTTTTGTCCATCTCTCTGGACATTCATGGAGTAGAATGGCACTATATGGGATGCCTTTCAACTATATTTCAGTCTGCAATCCTTTCATTTATTTTATATGTTGAAACTATATGGTAGGACTTGACCTCAGCATGGAGTTTGCACATCTAAATACAAATAGGGATTTCAAATCATTGTATATTTGAAATACAGCCGATATATCTGCAATATACTAAGATAAATCCAACTGATTCCCAGAGACCCAAGTGGAGACAACTCAAGAGACACACACACACACACACAAACCCTTCCCCGCCACCACCCTCGTAACCCGATCTACCGGTATGCAGCTCTGAATTCCTCGTCTGCCCTGACATTTGACCTCCGATCTCCAGTAGAGCAAAGATGAAGGTCTCCTTACCTTCTTCCCTCCCGACACATGAGAAAAACTAGTTTCCCACTCCAGTTCGGGACCCCCCACCCCCCCATCTCTTGCCCCTCTGCCATCCCCACCCCCCCTACGTTCCCCAAGGGGCTATTGGGCCAATAATGACTCGTCATATTTAGTTAATAATCCGTGACGTTGGGGGAATTGCTGAGATTGCATGTCAAAGGGGAGAATGGTGCCCATTTCTCAGCACACAAAGTCTTAAGTTAGGGTCAGTTACAGTTGTATGCACCCTGGATTGGAAACAATGTTACTCAGCAATTCCTCGAGTTCAACACATCAGGCCTGTATAGAAATCAAACAGAGCCAGTCCAGAGCTGACAGCCCTGCCTCTGGTAACTCAGTTCAACCTCCTGCAATCTTGACACTTTCTTTTTCTCTAGGCTGTTGTTATTTACTATAACAAAGTTTTTGGACTATTTGGGAAGATTTCTGTTGGCATTTTTGTAAGGCTTTGACTGGATTGTGTGTCTGTCTGTGATGGACCCACAAGGAGTTGTGTTCAAATGAAAGGCTAGCTATGGCTTTTCTAAAATGGTTGATTTATGAATAAGTTAATTGATCATTAGTCATTTAAATGCTGTTAAATGCTTTGAGTATGAATGGGGATTATAATCCATTATGAAGTGTTGATCATTTCTGTGCACCAGCTGCAAAGCAATCAAATAAAATACATACTGAAATAAATGGTAGAAAATCGATTTTTGTATATTTTCTTCTTCTTCTTCTTCTTCTTCTTCTTCTTCTTCTTCTTCTTCTTCTTCTTATTATTATTATTATTATTATTATTATTATTATTATTATTATCTACCTACATAAACAACCTTGCCTACAAAAAAGACTGTCCTGTAATTATTCCTTTAAAAATATGTATTTCTATGGGGAAATTGTAAGTAATCTATGATCACATAGATGTATAGACAGAAAGATATAGACAGACATAAATGAATATAGATAGATAGATTGTTGTAAAGATGGATTATGTTATGCTCGTAGACATCTGAATACTTTCTGGAGAGAGACAGAGTAAAGTGGGACAGTAGAAATGCTCTGTTCTCTATGTGTGATGTAACTTATGAAGATCGCAATACACAGCTTTCTTCCAGCCAAGCTCTTCTAGTTGACTAGATCCATGATATCGTCATCATCATCATCAGTGTCATTAGTGGGAAGGTGTGGGTAGCTGGCAAAAGCACATTACATGGCTTCCCAGCTCAGTGCCCAGCGAGAGAGAGGGCTGCTGGTTTATGAAGCCATCTATCACCGGTGAATAGTCCAGCATCTGAGACCAGCAAGCCCTGGTCCGAGTGAATGAGAGAGGAGGCAGGGCCGGGGGGCGCCGGCGGGGGTGGGCTCCGGCTTTTGTTTCCAGTGCTGTGATCTTACATTCAGGCCTCTGGGAAGTCACCAGGGAAAGTGATTAGTGTGTGTGTGTGTGTGTGTGTTTGTCCTCCCATTTTCTATCCCTTTTCTTTCCCTATTTTCCCCATCCCAAACAATCTCCTCTTCCCTGTTATATTTTTCCTTCTTTTCCCATTTTCTCTCTCTCTCTCTCTCTTTCTAGACCTCTCACCCCTTTCTCCTCTTCCTCCTCTCTTTACCTTCCTCGCTGTCCTTCTCCCCTTGTCTCTCGCATAGACAGGATAGCACTTTCTCTCCTTCTGTATCGCTTATCTCACACACTTCCGCCTCTCAACACTCTCTGTCCCTCTCTCCCTCTCCTCCCATTGTCTCTCCACTGATAGGCGTCCCTCTCATCTCTTTTCTCATTCCTTTTCTCCTCCATTGCTCCCTCTCTTAATTCCCATCGTTTCTATGCACAAGTAGGCAAGCTTTCCTAAAAAGTAATGGATTGCACATTATTAAAGTGACTGCAAAACTGATATTCTTCTCTCTCTCTCCCTCCCCCTCACACTCTCTCTCTCTCCCTCTCTCTGTCTCCCTTCCTTGCTCCTTCTGTCTCTTCCCATCTTTCTATCCAACCCACTTTCCCCTGCCTTCCTCTCTAAGTCAAACACACGCTTCGCCCTCTCCTCCTCCTCCTCCTCCCCTTTTCCCCTCAGACTCACTTTCCCCATCCCACTCCTTCTTTCTCCAGCACCCCTTTCCTCCCTGCTCGCTCCCTCCCTCCATCTCTCGAACCCCCTTTCTCCTCCCTCCTTCTCTCCCGTGCTGTAAAACACACTTTTCCCTTTATGCTCCCCCTCTAATGCACACTTTTCCCCTCTCTTTCGCAAACTCGAACCCCTCTTCTCCTCCCTCCCTTTCTTTTTCTCTCACGCCCCTTTTTCTTGAACCCCTTTTTCCTCCCTCCCTCCTTCTGTCTCTCAAACTCCGATCCTCCACTCTCTCTCTTTCGCTGTGAAACAGACATTTCTCTTTTTCGCTCACCCTTTCAGTCTTTCGCCAACACACACACTTTTTCCTCTCATCCACCCTCTCTCTCATAGGCTTTTTTCCTCCCTGCCTCGCTGTGAAAAGAAGGAGGAAAGGGAGACAGAGGAGGAATGGGAGAGCAGGAGAAGAAAAGGAAAAATCAGAGATGCAGAGAGAAAAGAGGGTGAGAACCATGTGGAGGAGGAAGAAGGGCATCGATGAGGGGAAGATAGCGAGAGAAGAGGAGGAAGAGGAGGAGAGGGAGACAGGAGGAATGGAGGAGGAAGACGGGGGAGAGGAGGAGGAGAAAAAGACGGAAGAAATGAGAGAAACAACAAGGAAACTGACAAAGGAGGGAAAAGAAGAAATATGGAAGGAGGAGGAAGGGAATTAGAGCGAAAGAGGGGGAGAACCATGTGAACAAGGAAGAAGAGGAGGAGGAAGACAGGCGTTGATGAGGGGAAGACAACAAGAGAATGAGAGGAGGAAGAGGAGGAGGAAGGGATTGAAATGAAGTGTTGGAGAAGCAGAGAATGATGGATGGAAAATAAGAAGAGGAAAGGATAGAAACAAGAAAGTGAAAGTCTTCCCCTACCCAGACACCCCCCCACTCACCTCTCCACCCCCCTTCTCCTCCTCCAAACCTATTCTCTCCTTGCCCTCCCTGCTCCCCAGCCCTTTCAGCACAACACACACACAAAAAAGCAAACAACAAAGACGGAGAGAAACAAAGGAAATGGGGGGATTGTGTTGTTGAGGACACTAAACAGCCTCTTCTCCCTCCTGCCCCCGAACAATGGAGTCCCAGCCGAGTCGCCTCTTTATTTGGTGTCCTAATGACAGGTTCCATCTTTGGGCTTTCAAAACAGGGAGGGATGAAGCCCACCCTCACCCCTGGCTCCTCCGCCCACCCCCTGTGCTCACCTACTCAGAACTGCCCCTCTACATTCCAGAATAGCGCTCCTCCGTTCTCTGGCCCTGTCACCACGGCACACATTCCCGTCTTCTCCCACTCTGCTCCAAGCCCCGATTGTACAGTTGGGATATTGGACCAATAGAGCTGGCATTCCTGTGCTTATTCCCTCTCTTCTGATTGAGATCTGTCAGTTGTGTGATTCGGGGGAGAGAGAGAGAGAGAGAGAGAGAGAGAGAGTGGGGGATCAGTCCAGGTTGGATGTGTGTTTGCGGTTTGGTTGGGGGAGGCTGATTTGCAATCACACAACCCCAGTCTTAGTGTCTTTAGGCTGGGGGATCATACCCTAGGGGGGGGTGTGTGTTTGTGAGAGAGAGTGGGGGGGTTGATTTTATGGTTGACCTTCTCTTTCCGCCTGTGTGAACCCCCTCACCCCAGCCGCTCCTGCTGACCTATTTGTGCTGTCCACAAATACACACACACACACAAACACACACACACGAGACACAAACGCACACTCACACACGCAGAGAAACGAACTCACTCACACACTCAGAGACACTAACACACACTCAGAGACACTATCACACTCACACAATCAGAGACACTAATGCACTCACACACTCAGAGATACTAACACACACTCATACACCCAGAGACACTATTGCACTCACACATAACGCACACACACTCAGAGAAACTAACACACATTCACACACTCAGAAACACTAATGCACTCACACACTCAGAGATACTAAAACACACTCATACACCCAGAGACACTATTGCACTGACATATAACGCACACACACTCAGAGACACTAATGCACTCACACACTCAGAGAAACTAACACACACACAGAGACACTAACACACAATCACACACTCAGAAACACTAGTGCACTCACACACACTGAGACACAAACACACTTACACACTCAGAGACACTATCGCACTCACAAACTCAGAGAAACTAACACACACTCACACACTCAGAGACACTAATGCACTCACACACTCAGAGATACTAACACACACTCATACACCCAGAGACACTATTGCACTCACATATAACGCACACACACTCAGAGAAACTAACACACATTCACACACTCAGAGACACTAATGCACTCACACACTCAGAGAAACTAACACACACACAGAGCCACTAACACACAATCACACACTCAGAGACAGTAATGCACTCACACACACAGAGACACACACACAAACACTGACACTCACATACACACAAACGGTAACACAAATACACACAAATACTTACCCACTCGCACATACACACTAATACACACATACAGATGCTAACACACACACAGTTAACAATTATTACTAGTATTAATATTTAATATGACTACTACTACTATTATTATGAATATGAATAATATCTCCAGTATCTCTGTGCTAATGTCCTTCACTGAAAAAGACACTGAACTGGCTTAGTATAGGACTTTTTTGTGTGTGCTGCTTTGGCATGAGCCATTGTGAGATATCTGGCTCAGTTTGACTATATATAAAATCAGCACTACTTTTTACATCTTTCTAGGAAGCAAATAACAGAAAATCCTTCAAAAGCTCAAATAAACTGCTTAAAAAAGTCACAGATTCACAATTTGCCTCCGTGACAATTGCAAAGACATTCTGCAGCAAATGTACATACTACTACTATAACTATAATATGAAATGTTCCAAATGTCCGATCTCACACAATTAGACTGGGCCCTAAACCAGTGCCATTAACCACAAGCTATGTTAGGTTCTCTCCTTCTCATTTTATTTTGATTGTATTTTAATTACCAGCATTTCTTCACAGCCAGGGCCCTGTACGAAATCATTAATGGGTCACTTTCTTTGTCTCTGTGTATTTTCTTTGACCCGGGGGAGACGGAGGGAGAGAAAGGCTAGGTGGATCGGAATGCTCTCTTTGGTGCTCGCACTTCACAATCTGACAGGCAAGAGAGACGTATAGCAGTCAGCAGATGTGCGGGGTTTTCTGGTCAAACGCACCCAAACAAAGAGCCAAAGAGCTACGTGTGTGTGAGAGAGAGAGAGAGAGAGAGAGAGGGAGAGAGAGGGAGAGGGAGAGGGAGAGATGAAAGGGGGAGTGTGTATTGAAGAAGAGTGATAAGGTGGATGTTGTATGTGTGAGAGAGAGCGCATATATAGGGGGTTAGGGAGCTGGATCTCTTTTGTAAACTGATGATCTTAACTCCAAGAGAAAGAGACAGAGACAGAGAGAGAGAGAGAGAGAGAGAGAGAGAGAGAGAGAGAGAGAGAGAGAGAGAGAGAGAGGGGGAGGGAGGGATAGAAAGGAGGGAGGAAGCAGATTGTTGGAGGTTTGCAAAGGCGCTGAAGCATGAGTTTGTAGATCCTTAACAAAAAAAAATGTGGGGTAGGCTCCTCTGGCCCCCTCCCAGGCCCCTGGGGGGAAAATAGCAAGGGTTAAGAGGAGTCGTATTTTATCAGCAATATTTATCATCATGCCTTAGTGGGTGATGAGGGGTGACTACGCTGCGCGGCCACGCCACCTCTTTTGTTGATGAGAGAGGACCTCGTTCACCCACTCTCACTCTTCAGTGTCCCATAGCTTCGTGCTGTGGAGATGCTTCACTGCAGCAGGGACTGGCAAGCTTGTTGGATACAGTCAAGTACAGTTAATATTAAAGTTAACCCTATTTCAGTCTGCTAAAGACTTAAAACTTCACCTTCCAGCAGGACAACGATCCAAAGCCACGCTGGAGTGCCTAGAGAATAAGAAAGTGAATGTCCTTGAGTGGTCCAGTCAAAGTCTTGACTTCAATCCTATGGAGAATCGGTGGAAAGACTTGAAAATTGCTGTCCATGAACGATACCCACGCAACTGAGAGAGCTGGAGCCAATCTGCCAAGAAGAATGGGCAGAACGTCCATGAAGATGGTGTGTTGCAGTCAGTAGAGACTTATGAAATGTTTATGAAATCAACAGATTCTAGAAGCTGGACCACCCCCGAGTTCAGACAGGTGGGCACAGCAGGCGCTCCTCAAATATAACACTCACCGTGATTCACTGGGGCGAAGGTGAGCTTTGCAGTGTTCCCGAGCATGCGGACGATTTGGAAATTCCCACTGCTTTGAACTTCGACCTCCTGACTAATGCCCCCCGCTCGGACTTTGACTAGCCGATTGGGCTAACAACCCCCTGCAACAGAAACCACTTGGAACCCGGCGCACTCCCTGGACGGCCAGCTGATCAGAAAACCGAGTAGTTGCCAAAAACCAGCTAGGAGAAAATGGAACAAAAGAGTTTGTTAATGTTTGACATGAGCAACCCTTGCAAATGGTACAGAAATGGAAGCTGTACTGTGTACTGGACTTTCTCCTTCCGTTTTTAGATCCAAAGTGGGATCCTTGGTGCTTCTCCTTTGCCATAATCATGATAGAAGGCATCGGCACTGTGAGGATTAGCACAGATTCCCTAATGATCGAATCCAACACACCCACAGGAAGGAGGTCTGCACAGAACTGGCACGGCCGATCGCAAATATGAGTCAAGCCCAATCCGGGTTTTAGCCAGAGTTTAACAATAATTGATACATCATTTAAAATTGCGCGTACTAAGATTGTGAATAGCATGTAGCTCTTAAGGGGTCCAAGTTGGCTGAAAAGACTGCTGTTGGCTGCCCTCGATAAAGATTTACAATAAGTATATTTCGGAGGGGAATGCAGAAGCCCGATAATAAATCAGTGTGAGGCAAACGTCAGAGTGCAAAGCGGCCCTAGGTGACAATCGCTGCCGTGGTCAGTCCCGGCGGGGGAGAATGTGAAGTATTTTGAGCAAGCTGGGGCAAGACTGGGCAGGAGGCTAGAGACGGAGCGGTGTCCCTAGTCACGTACACAGCGATCCCACCAGAGTCTTCTGTGGGAGCGGGCATCCGTGTCACCACCGCTGGGGTCGGTTCCAATTCCGTTTCGGGACCTAGATGAGAACTAAAAGATACAGATGTTGAAATGGAATTATTGACCAGAGATAGATGAGCAGATGTTGGGTAGAAATGCACAGATCTTGGCTCCAGATCCAGATGTAGGAACACAGGCACTGTTGGAATGTGTACTGGAGCTGTTCAGCCGCTCTCTGCTCCACAGACTGAGTGTAACGATGTGAATTAGTGTCATTAAAAGCTGAGAGACTGAAAGACAGAGGGTTATAGCCCAGGGACAGGTGTGTGGGGTGGTGGAAACCCCAAACCAGGTGTGTGTCTGAGTTGCAGACCTGTCTGTAAACCCCGACCTCCCTTTCTGCACATTTGTCTCTTTCTGTTTTCATCTCGCTCTGTCTTCTCTCGTTAACCCATTCCCCCTTTCCCTCTCCCCTTTTTTCCTCCTCTCTCATTCTGCTTTCCCTCCTTTCCTTTGCTCTCCGTCTTTCACCCCTATTTCCCCTTCTTTCACTTCTGTCCTTGATTCCCCCCTTTCTCTCCATCTGTTGCCTGCACCTTCACTTCTCTCTGCCTCAGGGAGAGTTTGTCCCTACTCTCTCTTTCTCCGGTTTCTTTTTCCTATTCTTCTGTCTTTGTTTCCCATTCTCTCCCCTTCTCTCTCAATTATTACCCTCTATTCTAAGAGAGAGAGAGACATGTATGACAGATGTTTAGATAGATCTGTACCTCCCCATTTCCCCACTGTTTCTCGTGTATTCTTATCAATTAATTCCTGTCACTCTATGATAAAAAAAGTCTGTGCAAGTCATGCCAATAAAGCTTCTTTGAACTTTGAGAGAGAGAGAGAGAGAGAGAGACGGAGAGACAGAGAGACCTAGAGACAGATAGAGAAAGACAGACAGAAAAACAAAGCAAAAGACAGAGAGACAAAGAGAGAAAGACAGAGACAGAGAGAGAGAGAGAGAGAGAGAGAGAGAGAGAGAGAGAACCAAACACAGAACCAAAGTGGTAAATGTGGGACTCTCCAGTGGACAGTCGGGGGTTGGGTGTGTCTCGGGCTCGGGGTTTACACAAGCAGTGGATGTGAGATAGTGGAGGTCTAGCACATGCAAGTCAAACGTCTGTTGATGGGGGGTTTTGGTCACTGGAGCGAAAAGTGGGGCCAGGGCCAGGTCAAAGGTCACAGAGAGAGAGATGGAAAAACAAGGTGGCACACTGCTGTCAAAACATGCACAGAGGCGGGGACAGAGGCTGTAAAAACCTAAGCTAACCAGCACATTGTGTCTTTCACCGGCCTCCCTTACTGCCCTTCTCTCCCTCCCTCCCTCCCTCTCTCTTTCCCTCCCGTCCATCTATCTCAAACTACCCCTCCTCCTGCCCCTCCGCCGCTATCGCCACCCCTCCATCTCTGCCTCTCCCTCTTCACTTTCTCTCCCTCCCTCTCTCTCCCCACCCTTCTCTGTCTCTCCCCCTCTTCGTGTCTCCCCCCCTCCCCTCTCTCTCTCTCTCTCCCTCCTCTGTTGTTCCCCGCTGCCTCCTCAACAGGAGACTGACAGGGCAGACAGACGACGGGCTCCTGTGAACTCTCGCTGGTCGCCCATTTGGCACATTCCTGAGCCACCAGCTCTGTGCCACACTAAATCACACAGACACGCTCACGCTTACGCTCTCTCTCTCTCTCTCTCTCTCTCACACAAACACAGGGCTGTTTGCGAGAACACAGCCACCCGCAAGATCTCGTTCGCAAACTCTAGCGCAGATGAGTTTGACGGACCCTCACTCTGGGGCAGCGGTGGCCAAGGCCTGTCCGATGGTGTGTAGAGAGGGAGCGAGAGAGAGAGAGAGAGAGAGAGAGAGAGAGAGAGAGAGAGGGAATGAGAGAAACTGAAAACAAATATGGGGGAGAAGAGAGGGAAGCCAAAGGAGAATGACAGGGAATGAGAATGGAAGGATGGCTGAAAGAACAAGAACAGGAGAGAGAGAGAGAGAGAGAGAGAGAGAGAGAGAGAGAACAGTGGGTAGATGGAGGTAGAAAGGGGAAAATTTGAGAATGGGAGATGCAGAGAATGAAGCCGCCGGCAGTGATATTTATGGAGTGCATTTTCTTCTTGTTTTTCCAACTGGGGGGAGAAAACACTGTTTGCACTGAAGCCAAGAACAGTAAACCAGTTGGGCGACATTAGGACGATCACTCTCTCTCTCTGTTCGTCTGTCTTCCCTTCCTCTGCGTCTCGAATCCCTCAGCATCAATCAAGACATCACTCCACAGATTCCCTCAATTGGTTTCGCTTCCCCCTTTAAGGTTTTGAAATCTCTTTACACATTCAGAACACCTTTCAAGTGTTTTGAAACACAGGTGAACTAATACACCATATTCAAGTAAAGAGGTCTTCCAAACGAGAGGAACATTAGAAAACCATGTTCTTGTTGGAAGGAAGAAACAGGAGAATGATTTTCTATTGAGTGAAATGGCGTAGAGCTGGTTATCCTTTCTTCTTTTTTATAATCTAACGCCAGCAATGGATGTATGCAATGTGATCTTTACAAACGTGTTAGCCAGACAAGTAAACAATGTTCTGTGTAATACCTTGAGGGTTGAACTATACTATTCTCAACAAATATAATACACTCAACTGCTATAGCACCTGCCTAAATATATATCTTCCTGTTTCATTTTAAGACTGGGCCTACATCTCGGGTCAATTTTCATCTACGCCACCGTACAGCGCATCAGGGCCATGTTTAAAGCGAGGCTTTTTGTGAGCCAATGTCAGGCGTGTGCATCTGTACCTTTTTCAAGTGGCGTACCCATCGTACCGCTCTTAACAACATAACTTGCTTACCATTTTAATAGGAAAATGCCTGCAGCGGACGTTACATAAAATGGGACTGACTGTACAGCCAACTTTGTACGTCAAATGTATAAATAGGTGTCCCTTTGAAGCGTTCTGTTGACATGGGAAAATAAATAAGCGTCACATAAGGAACGTAAAGAACCACAATCTCAATCTGCAATTGGTTCCGCCAACTCTAATCAGCCTATTAAAGACGTAGCTTGCTTGTTTCATTTTGTTACCAAGGTATGTGTTATCCATATTATATAACAGAGAACAGAAGTTTTCCAACAAACAACAAATATATATAATGACACCTTTAACTAGTTGACAAAATAGATGCTTAACTAGAATGGTACTCGTACTACTAGAGCACTATGGCACAGACTACAGAGGGTACAGCACAGTAAGCTGGCACCGAAATACAAACTGGTGAAGCCATGCTTACAGGGGTCGCTTCTCTCACAATTTCCCTGTTGGTGGAAATTGTGTGTGTGTGTGTGTGTGTGTGTGTGTGTGTGTGTGTGTGTGTGTGTGTGTGTGTGTGTGTGTGTGTGCGCTGAATTGTCGGGGCGGGGGTTGGCTGTCGACCTGGAGTGAGTAAGATATCTATATGAAACTAAATACAGAGCATAAAATCCCAAACTCCAAAGGGAAATAATCGTGTGCTGCCCTCGTGTGGTCACATGTGGGAGAACAGCCTATTACATATCAAAACTGACAATCCAAATTATATTTTATTTTATTACTACCCTTGATGGAATTTAACGACAGTAGACATCAATATAAGCCCCTGATCCTAATGAACAATCTAAACTAAACTTAAAAAGCTCCCCCAAACCATCAAAACGACTTTCAAAACACAACGTGCTGTACATTAAGTTGTCAGATTGAATCCCGTGCTATGATACGGCAATTGTAGCTGTAATAAAACATACCAGCCTTGTTAAATGTAAAAAAAAACGAGACTGTATTAATATGTATTGATACAGAAAAGGAATAAACATCATTCTCGGTAATGCATGTGCCTATTGGTATGATTCTTAAAACAAAAATAGAAAAATAAGATCTCCTTCGAAGGAAAAAAAATTACATGAATAACACAAAGAGAGTATGTACCATAGATACATTTTTTTAGTACTTTTATTACTTTTAGTATCATTATACGAAATGACTACGTTACCCAGGATGCAAAGCACCACTCTGCTGCGCACTGCTCGGCACGATGCATTCTGGGTCGCGTAGTTTCAGACGCAGGCGTTTCCCCTTCAGAGCTGCAGTACCAGGAAACGCGAAACTACTCTTCCCTGCGTGCACGGCGCGGACCTTCCTGTCGCGTTTGGATGCGGTAAGCGAAGGCGACACAAACCCCAGAGAGCTGTGCGTCGTGGAAGGTGAGTGAGATCGTGTTGTTTTGTGTCTGTTGTAAGATTAGTCTAGCACCTGACGCCAAGTAACAATAAAATATATTGACGTGCTGTGTTGTTTAACCGGCCTGATCCTCTTCTGCCTACATCTCATCCACTGTGTAGATGGCTTTTATACAGGGATACATTTACCTTACATGACGACACGACTTAAATGACGTAAGTGGCCGAGGATAAAGATGTCAGTTAATAATATCAGTGGCTTTGTATTCCTCTTCTTAGTCTTCTTCTTTAACAGATGTCTTTATCCAAGGTTACATGATGAAACAATTAATAATAAACCACATTCTACATACGAACGTGACATATTAACACCGGCAACTATTAACAACCAGGAGATATTGACATTTTCAAGCACGTTATTTCCACCTGAGCTCAATTAGTTAATTGAACGACTTAATTACTTAATGATCATATTTTGACTTTTTAAAAGTTGCAGAATTCAGGTACCCTGGGTAATTTTAGATTTAACATGATATGTCCAGCTGTTTAACATTCTTTAACTCTGATTAGGCATCAGTTCAGTTAAGTAACTGATCACTTGGGTTGGTTCCTCAAATACTGGACCATGCCACTGACTTGTGCCACCCCTTCTTCCCTAGGCCGCGTCCCCAAGCTTGATGCTGCTCAGGACGGTGAGGAAGCTGCGCCCCTCTTTCTCCCCAGGCTCCCCGTTCTCCTCCAGCCGCTCCGCCACCATGGACCCCAGCCGCCCGGTGGAGAGCGCCATCTGGGCCAAGCTGAGCCGGGCGCTGGAGCCCTCCCACCTGGAAGTGCTGAACGAGAGCCACCAGCACGCCGTGCCCCCGGGCTCTGAGTCCCACTTCCGGGTGCTGGTAGTGAGCGGTCACTTCGAAGGGCTCTCCCTGCTGCAGCGCCACCGCCTGGTCAACGAGGCACTGCGTGAGGAGCTGGCCTCCCGGGTCCACGCCCTCGCCATCCAGGCCAAGACCCCCGGCCAGTGCGAGGGCGACCCCAGCCTGGGCCGCAGCCCTCCCTGCATGGGCGGATCCAAGCAGGATGCCAGCGTGGAGGTCAAACTCAAAGCGGGCAGAGAGTGAAGGAGGTTGGGTTCTTCATTCTCGGCTGCCAAACTTAGTTCGACATCAGTGCATATTGAACTTAAACTCAAGTGTTTGAAACCATTAAAAGAAAGCCCTGGTTAGGCTCATTCAGTGGGGTAATTGAGAGAGTTTGAACAAATCAGGGCTGAGAAGCTCTGATTTAAAGCCCAATCCAGCAGGGCAATTAATCAATTAGATGACAACGGCGGATTTGAAGGCATTGTTGCCAAGCCTCTCACTTCTGCTGAGTACAGGGGCATCCCATTGAGTTACTCTGAGTTTAGATTAACTCACTATGGGTGAGTGAATGGCTTCAGTTCAACATTGAGATGTGTGTGTGTGTGTGTATATATATATATATATTTAAATGTCTATATATTTACAAGCCTAATTGAGAGTAAAGGTATAATTGTTACACCTAATCAAATGTGTCTGGTTACTTATGTGGATGGTAGTTTCAAGCTTATGAATACTTAATAAAGATGCACAAACTGGAAAAACAAAATTGTGTCTTTTGACTTGATCTACTTCATTCCAAAATTCTGGATTCTGTGGGGGAAAGTACAAGATCAAGATTAATACCGTTCTATTAAAAAACGACACCCGGATTAGGTGTTTGATTCAGGTGACTGAATTTCTTTAAACGAGAAGTTCTTATGATCCACTAGTCGATACGGTATTGTAAGCGGGGCAAGTGTGCCGCTGTTTCTGTGTGTAGTTTAGTGTGGGTAGTGTTGAGCAGAGGCATCAACTGCTAATGAACTGGATGGATTACATGTTTTTTTTTTCCCCTACAAGCTTCAAATGATGTCAAAGGAAGTGTATCTTGAATCAAAACAGTAGTGTTAGCTATGGTAAAATTCCTTTAAATAGTCTTATGTTAGAGCTCTCTACATCAATTAGCAATGTCAATTAAGTAATCAAGAAAACCATAATGCATTGCCCTCCGAAACCCTAGGAACTGGATTTAAGACCCTAAGTGTAGATAACTCAAATACAATATTAAAAGTTAATGTTTCAGATGATGACAGAGTAGGAAAAAAAATAAATCAGTTATTTTC
The DNA here is from genome assembly GCF_036373705.1 of Amia ocellicauda. Taxonomy (NCBI): domain Eukaryota; kingdom Metazoa; phylum Chordata; class Actinopteri; order Amiiformes; family Amiidae; genus Amia; species Amia ocellicauda. The sequence goes on along the minus strand of NC_089863.1, from coordinate 30,014,151 downwards.
AAGTAGATTTTTTTTTACACTTTTTATTACAGCATTTGTTTTTATTGATTTATCTGTTTAATCCATTGTCGTCCTGGGAAATTCAATCGCACCAATCGGTGCTGATTCCCAGATGCCCAGAAAAAAACTAAAAAAAAAGAAATCGCACACAAACCTTAAAACAGCACCTAAATGGTGTTACAGTGAAATATTCTTCATATCTAGTAGTAACTTATTGATTAATTTATATTTACTCATTTATTGACTGTATTTTTCGTTCATTTTTAAAATTGTCATTTACAAAACACAAATTAAAGACAACATACAATAGTATCCAGTCATTTAGTTTTTTTTCTTTTTTTTCTTTTTTTTTCACATATTTATACTTGTACATACAAACACCTACAACTCTACAGCACATTACAATGAGAACGTGTTAATTTAATGAATTTGTTTCTCAGTCACGGTTAAATAATGGCGAAGATTTTGAATTTTCGTTTCTTCTTATTTTTTTTCCTAGACAGGAGCTAAAAGAGATCTTTGAGAAGTCGTACTCTTTCAGTGAGAAAACTGACGCGGGCAATTGTGTTTTATTAAAGCGATTTTACGAAAACAAAATGTGCTTCTATAGCGGGCAGTGTCCAGCGACCGAATACTCAAATCGATTATTGCTTAGATTTCTTTTCTTTTCTTTCGACTATTTTAACCCTCTATTTTCTTTTTTTTTCTTTTCAAATAAACAATACATAAAACAAACATAAAATTACAACAACGATGACAGTAAAACGGCCTGATTGTGCACTTAAACTCGAAATGTATTCACTGATCGAACAGGGTTTGTATTTAAAACAGTCCGTTTTTTTTGTTTGTTTTTAAATCCCTGTTTTAACTTGAATTGAATCAACACACTTGAGCTACAGGTCAATGACGCGAAAAATACACCGTATGTGGATCCTCTAATTAAGGACGTTAATTAAACATGATGAAGTCACTTACAAGGAGATTCGTTATGATACAGTACTACGGCACGGCCACTCAATCGGTGATTCAATGACAGTGTTCACCTAATCGTATGTAACCACTTTGTATGAACATCTACAAATCCCATTGGTTTGCACTGACTGCATTCCAAAACTAAATAAAAAACGAAAGTTCCATCATATCTGATAGGCCCTTAGTTGATCTGTCCTATGGCTATTATGAAAGTAAAAACAAAAACATTTTTTCTGGTGTAAAATAATAGATGTACATACAGTTGACACTGGCCCTGTTCTTGTGGCAGTCCCTTGGTATAAAACTTGCTGGTTTATGATCTAAAATATTATTTGTATTGTCTTCTGTATCCCTTTTGTTATAGGAAGTGATACAGCTCTGAGAGATTCGGCGTATGCATCCAACACAACGGCAAATTTGGTCCTCTAAAATATGGGTTTTTTTTTACAAGCCCTGGCTGGTAAATTGGTGTAGTGAAGGTGCGTTGTTTTTCTAGCGTTGCCAGGAGAGGACAAGTTTTGAGACTCGGTGAAAAGGAAAGAAAGTCAATAATAAATTGCCCGGATCCCAGATCTGATCACCAAAAGAGTTTCACCCTGATCTCGTTCTACCAGAACAAAAGAATGTCACTACAGCTACTGCGATTAATTTGTAATTCGTTTGTATCCTTTATCTATTTCGCCCATTTGTCGTATGTTTTCGTCTGCTTTTCAACTTTTGTTTATTTCGTTTTACCGAAGGAGGAGAGAGACGGAAACGGAACCCAAGAAGTAGAAAAATATTTGGCAATTAACAGAGACGACACGCATACTGATTGTCACTACACTGTCTGTGACAAATTGGATATATATTTGTTTCGGTTTGCTTTTTTCTGACGGCGGTGTTGTTCGCGGGCGGGACTGGGTTAGGCGGGAGGCGCACTACACGAGGGTGGGGTTTGGGAAACATGGAAACGTTTGTTCGAGAAATTAAAAAAGTACATAAAACATACTAATCCTGGTCAAATCCAGAGAGGATTACAGCTCCCACACTTTCCAAAGACTGGAAGCCTAGGCCTTGGCCATAAACTGTGGATCCTCAGAGAGTGTTATCCTCTAACAATCTGTTATACTGGAGTTTTTTAGTTTTTCTTTCCTCTATTCTTCATACGAGTTTAATGCAAAAAACTAAATAAAAATAACAAAAAATGATCAAATTCCTACCATCAGAGACATGAGCACATTGTAAGCGAGCAGCGACTGTTGGGCGAAGGTTGGCAGTTATTGAGCTTGTCAAATCAATTGACAGTTTGGACTAGGCTCCAGTAACGGCACACGAAAGACGAGTGCGGCGGGGAAAGACTACTTTTGCGATCAGGCTACAGTAGGAAGGGGAGAAACATGACAGCCCTGATTGTGGGAGTGTGGGTGTGGGAGGAATAGACATTGACTGGGAGTACACTACTCACACGTAGGGTCACTTCTATTTGTGCTTTGACTGCTGGTTCCTGGTGAATTCACTTTGGTGTGCTACAGGTTGGCTGTGTGCCGGCAACTATCGCTCTTTAAGACGGGTCTGTTCGGTTTGTGCACAGAACTGGGGACAGATCTGATGTGTGAAAGTTTGTTAGTTTTACCTCCAGGTGGGATATGAGGAATCACTTTTACGCACCCCCAGTCATTGTGCACTACAAGTCCTGGCAGTGTTGACAAACCCGATAGGCTATATTTCTGTGCAAGCTTTCTTAGTGTCTTAGTGGTTTTCCCAACTCAGTGTTATGGCTGCTATCCTGTAGAATGCAAGTGACATCTAGCAAATTTATCTGAGTCTTATATCCTTGCTGGGTTCACTTCCTGCTTCTTATCAACCTCTGCTTGGGCTGCCTGGCTAATGAGGAAGTGAGGATCAAAGCTGAAATACGAGAAGGGATTGTGGCAGGGGGAAGGATTTTGGAGTCGCACAGGCCTCGGTGTGTTCCGATGCTAAAAAGCATCCCCCCTGCCCCTGTATTTCTCTTTCCCTGACTTTGCATGGGACAAGGCATTGGAGGGACGATAATCAGCAAACAGTTCTTTGAAGAACAGGGCAGCATAACTCTGTGCGACACATAAAAGCTTCCCCTGGCGATTCTTAAGCTTTGAGGAAGCGTTAAAGCATTGTTTTCGTGCTGTTAAAATGGGATTTGACCATCCGAGCAAAACGCCCAAGGACTTGTCCACTGGAGTAGAAAACGAACTATAACTCAGTGAATTCATAATGTGTTTGAAAAGGAGGGTGCCAGTCTCCTGGCATTTGTGCTTTCCATGCTCGTTTGGTAGCTGTGTGCGCCAGCCATCTAACCAATGCCCGCCCATAGGGAAATCATACAAAAAAGATCAATCAAATAACCAAAAGTCACCTATTGTTTTGCTCTATTTACAGTTTTACATCACAATGGCAAAAAAACTACGTAAAAAATGATTGAAATAAGGCTGCTAACTATTGTTGTAGCTTCCAACTGTATTTGGTGTGCTATTGTATCTGGAAAGAGCAGGAGATGGGGTAAATATAGTTCTGGCCGACGTGAAGGTTGTTTTTCAGTAGGGTTTAGCTTGTATCAAGAGAACTGGGTCTATGTATGAATTTGTATCTTTCTATTGAAGTTCCAACCTATAGTATCAGTTCATAAGGTAAATGTTGTATATGTTTGCCCTGTATTGTATAACTATGACCCTCTCTATCTCCCATGCATGTGCTCACATTGTATACATAGATTTTTTGGTCTCTTTATTTTAATATCAATATTTGTGCCTATTTAAGGCCATAGAACAGACCGATGTTTTGTCCCTTTGATACACCAAAGCCTAATCGCATTTAAAGTCAGCTCACTATATATTTACTTCATCTCCCCTGTTAAACAGTAACCAATTGTCATCACAAATGTTTCGAACATGGGTTTACTAAGATCACTCCACAACAGAAGTAAAACAAATAAAAACATGAGAGAACCAGATTTTGAATCTGTAGAATAATTTCACACAAACGGACAGGAACTAAACACACCGGATCAATACATTATCGGCACGTGCACGCACGCACACGCACACGCACGCACACACGCACGAATGCAAACGAACACACAAACGTGAACATAGAATGCAGGCTCCCTGTTTTCTTGGCAAATCACACGAGAACAGACTACAAAACGTAAAATCAACAGATATACTGCATTTCAATAAAACAGATTTTTGTTTGCTTGTTGAACATTGTGCCCGACATCAATTGTTTGATAATAAAGAAAAAACAAAAACATTTTTTATTTATATATATATTCACATCTTATGGAAATCTATATAGAACTACTGGCTTTGTACTGCCAAACATAACGCGATTTTGAATACACTTTTAAGTGGGTCACAGCTAAGTTGTGTTGATTTTTCTTCCCCTCCGTATTTTGTACATTATTTTCAAAGGAATGGCATTTGTGTGGCTTCAGTGAGAATTGGACACTTCTTGACCGTTGTGCTTTATTTGTGTTATGCTCTAGCTTTTCCTTTTTGGTTTGACTCTGGAGTGAGATAGCTAGATAATAATGATTGACAATTGTGGCTTGAAGGACTGCTATAATCCTCTCAATATCAGATGAAATACCTTTAACTGACTGGCATTGCTATTTCACATTCTATTAACAAGTTTATAAGGACTCAATTAAGAAATAGGAAAAGTGTTTGAAAAGCCATGTCCAGACCCACAGAATCACCTTACGATAGTGTACCAAAATAAAAAGACACACAACTTGACACACACTGACTTTCCCATTCTGCGCACACACGCACACACAGCCCCCCAACACACACACATACACAACCACAAGTCCAAAACATCACCTTTAAAGTAAACAGGTTCTCAATGGGGAGAGGAGAGCACTGATTAGGGTCGGGGTGGGGGAAGAAGCGTTGACATTCCCTTTAAGATTGCTTTTGTGAGTGTGTGCTCTTAAAGGGGAGAGGCTGGTTTTGCCACTATGGATACTACTGGGCAAATCAGCAATCCACAGAGTCTTGGAAGGACAGCCGAATAGCCAGGAGAGGAGGATATTAACAATAGAAGATGTGGATAGCCTATACAGGGTAAGGCTACAGTTGCAAACCAGATAGACTCAAGTGGCGTGCTGGGGGGGGGGTCATAAATAGTGATTCTAATTGACAAGAAATCTTCCACTCTATAGAGACCCTTTTTTGATTTTTTTTAAGAAGATGTGGGTGTGGGGGGGAGGTTAAACTAGCCTCTAAACCACAAGTCTTTAGTTGATGTAAAGAAATATTCAAATCTCAGTATTTAGAGAAGGTTTAGAGTAATTATGACATGGTTTGCTACTGGGACAGGGATCGTACTGTCGAGATTCAGCTTAATTGATTAATCTTGGCCTGGGAAATCTTCCCTTTGATTGGTTTGATTGATTGAAGTCCATAGTGTTATCAGGTATTCAGTAACATTAATAGTTGAAGTGTTGTAGTTGCATTAATGGGGTCCTGATAGTGGTATCAGTATTGTACAGGGATGTTTGTGTAAAGGTTGTGTAACTTGACTTTCTACTTGTGGTTTAAGGTGTTACGTATTATTAGCTGCTCAATGTCCATACTAGAAGTAATAGTAGTATTAAAAGTTGTGTAAGAGATTTGTGTAGAAGTGCATGATTATGAATGAATGATTATTTAATTATATTTTTAGGAAAAGTTGTAGTAGTAGTAGTAGACATAGCAGCATTAACATTACAAGTAGTAGTATTGTAAGAAGAGGCTTGTGTAACAGTTGTATAATTTCTTATTCTACTTCTGCTTTAAACTCAAATACTTAACATCTAATCCATATCATCAATAACAGGAGTAGTAGTATAGTAGTAGCAGCAGCAGTAGTATTAGAAGCTGTTGTAGTAGTAGTGTAAAGAAAGACCTATGTAAATGTGACATGATTCTTACTACGTGTGGTTTAGAGGTTATTTCCCCGCCCTCCCTCCCTCAGAGTGTCCAGGGATTGGCCAATCAGTCGTGTCAGTCAGGTAGTGAGGAGGGCTTTGCCAACTCTAGTCACAGTGTCTCCTCTGCCCTCCCTCTGGCTCCCAGCATGCCATCCAACACCGCCCCCCCGCCCAACCCCTGCGTGGCGCGTCCGTGTTACTGAAGCACCTGCCCCCTGGTCTCGGGCAACTTGAGCGCCAGGAAGGAGCCGGCTGCCAAGGCGCCCGACGCAAACATGATGGGCACCGCTTTGGTGATGCCCACGAAGGAGGTGAAGATGGAGATGCCCAACACGGCCGCCAGCTTACAGAGGGCATTGAGGAAGCCGAATGCCGTGGTCCTGCAGGGCGACAGAGAGGGGAACCGAGGGTTAGATCGGGAGGTGGGAGTTACCGTTCTGCCCTTCTTTTGGATTCTACCAGATTAGTGGTTCTCAATCCTGGTCCTGGAGTACCCCCTACCCTGCTGGTTTTTGTTCCAACTGAGCTCTCAATTACTTAATTGAACCCTTAATTGATTACATTTGACTCTTTAAATTGTGTAATTGATCAAAAGTTCCTTAATAAAATAATAATTTCCTTATACAGTGTTATACTTAACATAAACCCCTACTGTTAAAAATAATTAAAAGGCCCTGATTTAGGAAATAATTCATTTCAATTAAAGGTTCAATTAAGTAATTGAGAGCTCAGCTGGAACAAAAACCAGCAGAGTTGGTGGTACTCCAGGACCAGGGTTGGGGACCATTGTTCCAGATCAACTTACAATTGATACATTTATGAACAGGGATGAAGGCAAAGAAATATCTAGGTTGGTTGGGCAATAATAATCTCTTTTCAGCACTTAGGATCCAATTAAACAAACAACAACAATGAAAATAATAAAGCTGTCACATTATTGTTGAAAGGTTTTCTAGTTTGCTGTTAGCGCGGAAGTCAAGGTTTTGTTTTTGCCATCCCTGCATCTAAGAGCCTCAATAAAAAGTGTATTTCTAGGGACAGAGCAAAAACTACAATTATACTTTATGAGTGTAACATGTTGGCTTGTTTAACCTCCGTAGCAAATATATTTTAATTGGGTGCAGAAGCAGTTGGGTAGGTGAAACGAAAATGACTACAGGAAAATAACTGGCCTCTCTCATCCCTTAACACTTGGCTGGCCCATCTACAATCAGGCTAAATTGGATGGTGTCAGTGCGTTGTTAATAACACAGTTGCAGAAACACCCCCCCAGGCCACTAGATGGAGCTGTTCTATATTTTTTGTTCCATTTTACTCAATACATTTGATTGACTAGCATTAACTGGGTCAATCATTCTTTTACAGGCTACGTGTTGTCTGAAATTGCCAATTCCAATTTGGTTTCGGTAATGGAGTAAATCTGTGTACACCTATATATTTCTGAGGATACTTGGCTTTTTGGTATTGATTTAGACCTTCTTTAACTCCAATACAGCTGTGTTACTAACACATCATCTGCAATTGACAGCTCTGTGAATATGGGGGCAGAAAATCTCATTGACATTAATGAGTTCCCCCCCCCAGCGCTCCCTGGCGTGGCTAATTAAGCCTAGTTAACTTACCAGTCTACTGTGCTGGTAGCAACCCAAGCTGCGCAGGACCGACTGAACACACAATGCAACAGAGCAGAGCTGCGCTGTGAACCGGAGCCCAGCCGGAGTCTGTACCATGTCATTAGACTGGGAACAGGTCTCTACCTCTTTTTCTTGCTCCTTTTTCTCCTCTCTGTTCCCTCTCTCACAGGCAGACAGATAGACTGACCAGCGGACAAGTGGACAGAAGAAACCGACACACACACACACAGGACGAGAGCTGGACAGGCGGGTGGACGGACCAACAGATAGACAGATTGAGGGGACAACTTGTACAGACAGACAAGCGGGTGGCCGATGGACAGCCAGGCAGTGTGGGGTACCGTTTGTCGGAGGGGTAGAGCTCCACTGTGAGCACGTCCAGGGCATTCCAGGAGGCGATGCTGATGCCCCCGAACAGACAGAGTAGCGCGATCATGGCAGACTCGTTACTGCCGAAAGACAGGAAGAAACAGCTCACGCACGACATCACACTGGAGCCAGCTACAGAGAGAGAGAGAGAGAGAGAGAGAGGGAGGGAGGGAGAGAGAGGGAGGGAGGGAAAGGAGAAATTAGTATTAGTACGTTGCATTTTCATCTTTAGATTTGGTTAATAACTGATATCAAATCTCAGAGCGGATCTCTGATGCGCAGAGATGCACAGACTGCATTAAAGACACACAAACGCGCAGACAGCGTCCGGTGGCCTCACCCAGCATGCGCAGGCGGCCGATCTTGTCCATTAGCAGGGCAGAGACGATGTTGCCGGGCAGCACGGCCAAGGTGCCCAGGAAGCTGACAAAATAGATCATGTAGGCATTGTTGTCGTCGCTGAAATCCAGCATGCAGCCCTCCTTGTTGTGCAGGAAGGTGCTGTTCACCAGACGACTGTTCTCAAAGCGGTACTTGAACAGGTCTGGGAGAGAGGGAAGAGAGGAGAGAGAGAGAGGGAGTATGAGGGAGGAGAGAGATGGGAAGTGAGAGAGGAAGATAGGGAGTATAACTGGTTAATAAAACAACCACAGCCTAGACCAAGAAGAAGCATTAAAAAAGAAAGGCACTATAATTCATAGATATAGGTTAATATTTACATCTATATCAATACACCATGGACAAGTGTGACATTCACATTAGCCATTCATAAACAGAATCTCTTCGCTCTTTCTCCTTCCCTTCCTCCTCCTCCTACTCCCTCGTTCTCACCCGTGTTGTAGAAGAGAGTGGAGATGAAGGTACAGTTTCTGAAGAACGTGTTGCTGGAGGTGATATCTTCGAAGTAGCACTCCTCAAACACAGAATCCTCAAACACCATAGACTTCATCTTGAGGCTGATGAACCTGCAGAGAGAGCAAGAGAGAGAGAGAGAGAGAGAGAGAGAGAGAGAAGTAGGAGATAGGGAGAGATACTGGTTAATACAACAACCACAGCACAGATATCAACAAACATCTGCTTTCTCTTTCCCTACCTCCCCTTCTTCTCTCCATCCCGCCTTTCTCTATTCCTGCCCTGTTGCTTTCTCTGTCTCCCCCACACATCCTCACTTCTCCTCCCTCTCTCCTTCAACCTGCTTTCCACCCCTCTTCTCCTATCTTCTTCAATCATTCTTTCTTCTCTCTCCTCCCCTCTTCTCCCTGTCTCCTTCCTTCCTTCCTTCCTTCCTTCGTTTGTTCCCTGTTCCGTTCCCTGTTCCCTCTCCCCTCTCCTCTCCTCCTGTCCCAGTGTCTCTCCACGGTTCAGTCTCAATGTCCCTCTATGACACAAGCCCCGTGGTACGGCAGAGAGCATGCTGGGAGCCGGGCTGTGATAGGACAATGCGACGGCCAATGGGGCTCCTCACTCACTTGTCATTGAAGTACTCTCCGTTGCGGTGGATCTGGTTCTCCAGGGTGAAGTTGAAAGTGACGTGCTCCACGCGCTCCTTGATGAACACCTTGGTGCGCAGGGCGTACTCCTGCTTCTGCATGTACTTGATCATGTCCGGGAACCACACGGTCAGACCATAGTAACTGACAGAGAGAATATACAGAGAATATCACAATATACAGCTCTGGAAAAAAATAAGAGACCACTTAACATTGATTTCTACAGTATACAGAGCTGTATAGTGATATACTGCTGCTGACTAACAGTGCATAGAAACAAATGTTAGTAATACAGCTGTATTGTAGTTACAATGGATCTCATTGTCTAAATCAATGCTCTGCCAACGTGTGCCCAATGTTGAGAAGTCACCAGGAGCACACTGTTGGTTTCGAGTCTCGTTCTTACCTGAAAGACATTGTGAACCACACAGCCATCATCATTAAAGTGGTTCTGCGAAACTCTGGGGCGAAACAGGCCAAGAAATTGTCCCAGACCTGAAAGAGACACAGAAATGCAGTGATCACACACACAGACACACAAAACACTAACACACAGCTCTACTGCCCAGATCTGAGGCAGCACAGAAGCAGAGAGGGTATGGAGGGGAGAAAAGAAAGAGAGAGAGAGAGAGAGAGACGGAAGGATGTGGAGAGGGACAACATTTCTTCTTCAATAAAGCTGGAATTTACTCATTTTATGCACTTATTAAACAGATGTTTCGGTAGGTCGTGCTTGTGGCAGTGGGCAGGGCAGTACCTGGTGGAATAGACTGGTCAGACGCATCCTCCAGCGCCGGTGCCAGGCCTGGGTGTCCGCCCCAATCTCCACCAGCTCATCCAGCTGCTTCACCGTCTTGATGGTAGTGACCTGTGCAGGACAGAGAGGGGACACGCTAACCATTAGGAGGGAAGACCAGAGAGACAACCCCACAGTGAGACGGACCTGTGAAACTCGGCACAATGCGGAGCACGGAAGAGACAAGGTGAACATACAGACGGGTGACAAATGAAAGGAAAAACCTGAATAAATGAGTAGAGGAACGAATGCAGATGCCTCCAAACAGGTGTACTGCATGATACAATTAAGCAATTAACATCCTATCATGCTCTGTGGCATGTATACAAATGCTGAGCAGGCCCAGTTGACCTTGATTTTGGATCAAGATGGCAAGAACAAAGGATCTAAGTGACTTTGAAAGAAAGGTCATTATGGGGGCACAAACGGCAGGAGCTTCAGTCACAGTTCAGAGTGCATGTGTGGTGACACCAAGAGAACGGGACAGGCCTGACTGCTTGACCCCTACAGTGAGGGGATCCGGAGGCTCTGTTATGCTGTGGGCGGCATTTTCCTGGCATGGTTTGAGTCCACTTGTCCGCTTAGAGGGAAGGATCACTGCAAATCATGACAAAGTGATTCTGAGTGATCACCTTTCTCCTGTGGTGAAACATTTCTATCCTGATGGGAGTGGTCTCTTCCAGGATGACAATGCCCCCATCCACAGTGCACGAGGGCTCACTGAATGGTTTGATGAGTATGAAAATGATGTGACTCATATGCTATGGCCTTCGCTGTCACCAGATCTCAACCGAATTGAACACCTATGGGAGATTTTGGACCGACGTGTTAGACAGAGCTCTCCACCACCATGATCAAAATCCCAAATGAGGGAATGTCTTTTGGAGGAATGGTGTTCATCCCTCCAGTAGAGTCCAGAGACTCGTAGAGTGTGTGCCAAGAGCACTGAAGCTGTTCTGGGGCTCGTGGTGGCCCAACACCTTACTTAGACACTTTATGCTGGTTTTTCCTTTAATTTGTCACCTGTCTGTACAATGGCTGTATGTATGATTTGGGGGGGGGAAATGTTGTTTAAAACATTATGGATACATAAGTGATATTCTCACTGAGGGTGTAATGTAGTTGTACTGCTGGAGGGTGGCACTTACAGAGAAGACTCTCTCGGGGTAGCCCTTGGCCCTCATGTTGGTGTCGTGCACTTGTTTCAGGATCATCCAGGCCTCGTCGTGCTTGCCATTCTGAGGGGGTTAAACACATACTCACTGATACACCCCATATAGAACAAATTCATATTTTGAATATTATCATTAGTAGCAGTATTTATGTATTAGCATATGCACTTATCCATATGGTTACAGACTTCCAGAAAAATGTGAAGCATTACAAAGTGTAGTTATACAATCAGTAGAACCAGCACACACTCTAGAACAATTATTATTATTATTATTATTATTATTATTATTATTATTATTATTATTATTATTATTTATTTCTTAGCCAGGACATCCTTATACAATGAGCTGACAGGTGCAGACAGTTAAGTATATAGTACAGTAAATATGATTTACTTCATATTAAATACAGTAAGCAGTAAATAAGGTACAGTGTGAACAGATGTGTCTAGAATAACAAACAGTCTGATTGGAGACTACCTGTAGATGCCAGGCTGATATACAGCTCTGGAAAAAATTAAAAGACCACTTAACATTGATTTCTGAACTTGGGGTGGTCTCTTATTCTTTTCCAGAGCTGTATACATCTGTATACACATCTGTTACGGAATGCAGATGTTCAAATGGTAATGTCAACGGGCCGGACACAGGCCAAGATGCGCAGGTTCGAGATGGTGAAAGAAGCCATCGAGCGGCTCCCCAAGAGAGATGAATAAAGACCAAGAACAAGAGCGCAGAGAAGATGAATTGGGGTGAGTGGAACTGTCATAGGGGAGCAGGCCTTCCTCCACCCAATGACGATGACATTATGAAATAAGACGAGAAGATTAAAAGAAGGCGAAAAGGTAGGAGAAGAAGCAGAAAGAGAAGAAAAATAAAGAAAACAGCACTAGTAGCAGCAGCAGTAAAAGCAGACAAATCCAGCGGATTCCCCACACTACTCTCAGCTCGACTTTGCTAGGAGAATCCACAAGGGGGATTTGGAGAAAAACGGTACAGATAGACAGACAGAAGGGAATCGCCACAGGTCAATATAGATAGAACTGAATGATGGTTTATTTCCTCTTCTGTCTTCTTGAAACACATCTGTTTGACCCACTGTCCTGTTCAAGGTATAGAAGTGCTCACTGCTAAGGAAACCCAATGATGTCTGTTTAAAATACCGAGATATATGTGACCCGGATAAGAAAATGCGAGCGCATAAGTATAATTAAATTACGAAAAAACGGTCTGGAGGGCAGGGATCTCCTCAAATTCGTTTCAAAGTCTTCGACGTTTCGAGTTGTCAAAATAGGACTGAGAGTATTTATTTCATGAAAAAACATATAATTGTATAAATAACATATAAATATATAATTGTATTCCGTCCCATTCAATCAGAAAATCGCATACTATTTACTGTTGGGGAAACCCTCATTGTAAGGATCTCAACACAATGCAGGGAATTCCCTCTTCCTGTTTAAAAAAGGCATTATAATAATTGACTTCTTCAGCCAATCAAAGCACTACGAGCAAAGGATGCCAGACCTAGACAGCTTTGACTGAGTGTGTGTGTGTGTGTGTGTATGTTTGTGGAGGGTGTTGGGGGTTAACTGACCTCAAGAAAGAAGCGAGGGCTCTCAGGCATGGAGGTGAGGGCCGCGATGGCGAAGACGGAGGGGAAGGCACAGACTAGCACAAACACACGCCAGCTGTGGAACTGGTACGCTGAGCCCATCTGGAAACTCCAGCCTGTGAGAAAAAAGGGAGGGCGGGGGGGGGGGATGGAGAGGAGAAGGAAGAAGAAGATGGATAGGGGGTGAGGGAGAAGTGGGAGAGGGAAGAATTAAGAGATGAGGGAGGAAGAAGGGGAGAGAGAGACAATGGGAGTGAGGGAAGATTTGGAAGGAAGAGTGGAAATGAGAGAGGGGGCCGAGGGTAAGAAAAGGATTAGGGCTTGATGTTTATTTCCCTATCAGATGTTGAGATCCCTCCCTCTCCCTGGTCGGAGTCCTGTCGGTCTCACCATAGTGTGGGATGATGGCCCAAGCCATGGCCGAGGCGTAGATCCCCCCGATCATCCAGAACATGCACAGCCAGCTCAGATGCTCCCCTCTCTTCTCCTGAGCCAGGAACTCCGAGTAATAGGAGAACACGATGGGGATGGAGCCGCCAATACTGAGAGAAAGAGAGAGAGAGAGAGAGAGACGGAAGGGTGGGTGAGAAGGTGAGAGACTCTTAGCGAATACTCATAGGCTGTTGGCACTCCCTCTTCCTTAGAGTACCGACCGTGTGACAGGAAGTGACCCCAAGAACCTCTAGCACAGAATCCACCAGGCTGGATGTGGAAGCCCAACCCTTTCTAGATGTGTGGAGAACGATGACACAAACGTACGAGTTGGGAACGTGGTTGGAGCCCTTCCCCGGTCTACTCACCCGACCCCGGAGAGCAGGCGGCAGAGGAGGAAGGTGCTGTAGCCCTGCACGAAGGACGAGAAGAAGGCGAAGACACTGTTGATGGAGAGAGAGATGAGCAGACACTGGCGCCGGCCGATGCGGTCCGCCAGCCCACCCCACAGGAAAGCTCCCACCATCATGCCCAGGTACACAATCAGACCTGGGGGAGTGTGAGAGAGAGAGAGAGAGGGGTGGGGAGAGGAAGAGAGACGGGGAGAGAGAGATAGATAGGGTGGTCAGAAAGATCACAAAGCAGACCAACTCTATATCTTGAGTGACTTCAAAGGGTTATTCGGTTGAGGTTTAGCAGGGTTAAAAAACAAGCATTTCCAACAAAAATCCTTCAGTTCCCAATGACGTTTCAGGACACTGCGGTGCCAGTTTCACCATATGTCCATTTGTGTTTTGTAGCATGAAAACACAACATAGATCAGCTGCTATAAGTTAGTTACAGCAGATTTGTGGTTAACAACAACAAAATCACTGTAAAGACATTTGTGCATCTGATCCTTATGTGTGTTATTGCATAAGATGCCATATTGCACAGTTTGTGCAGCTCACTCACCCACCCTGCACAAGAGAATGTTTCTTATACAATAAGAGACACCTTCAACATGACCTATTCATTTATAAACCATGCACGTATCTTAGTCAAAAGTTCTTTGTTATACAGTACTGTTGTGTGCACACTTCCATCTCTGGGATTGCAAAAACACTTTTGCGAAATGTCCTCCCCTTGCACTTCAATCAATGTTTCATTCTGTGTATTTTGTTACTGGTCTAGTAACTAGCTCATTCCGTAGATCCATCTTGGAAAGCACAATACACAGACAGCACAATTCTATTGTTTTGAATGCATAAGTACAGTATATTTTGTCAGATGTTTTTCGTTAAACTTAAGTAATCTTCCTGTTTGGGTTATTTGAACGTAGTGTTATTTTACAGTGTGTTTACAGTGTCCCCTGGACTCACTTTGTGTTACCAGTGTCCTACTGATCTGTGGTCTTTTTGTTACAACGTTGCCGCAATGTTATACGGTTAGCAGGGTAGAGAATAGTGTGTCGGCAAGTTTATCAAGAGAGGGGTGTGTGAAGGTGACTGAGTGGAAAGAAAAGACAGCTATCAGTGTGTGTGTGTGTGTGTGTGTGTGTGTGAGAGAGAGAGAGAGAGGGAGAGTCACCTTCTCCTTTCTTGAGCAATGCGACCGGGGAAGATTTTCGTGGCGATTACTCTCCAGTCTCCGCAATGCAGAAGCTGAAACTATTCAGAGGGAATTCTGACAAAGGCTTTCAAAGGCCCCCCAAAAATGCAGGGTGATGTTATTCTAGCTCAGTTGCTTATACACTCACCTAAAGGATTATTAGGAACACCACAGTGAACTCATTGTCATGTTCAAGAAACCAATTTGAAATGATTCGACCTTTGTGACATGGTGCATTATCCTGCTGGAAGTAGCCATCAGAGGATGGGTACATGGTGGTCATAAAGGGATGGACATGGTCAGAAACAATGCTCAGGTAGGCCGTGGCATTTAAACGATGCCCAATTGGCACTAAGGGGCCAAGAAAACATCCCCCACACCATTACACCACCACCACCAGCCTGCACAGTGGTAACAAGGCATGATGGATCCATGTTCTCATTCTGTTTACGCCAAATTCTGACTCTACCATCTGAATGTCTCAACAGAAATCGAGACTCATCAGACCAGGCAACATTTTTCCAGTCTTCAACTGTCCAATGTTGGTGAGCTTGTGCAAATTGTAGCCTCTTTTTCCTATTTGTAGTGGAGATGAGTGGTACCCGGTGGGGTCTTCTGCTGTTGTAGCCCATCCGCCTCAAGGTTGTACGTGTTGTGGCTTCACAAATGCTTTGCTGCATACCTCGGTTGTAACGAGTGGTTATTTCAGTCAAAGTTGCTCTTCTATCAGCTTGAATCAGTCGGCCCATTCTCCTCTGACCTCTAGCATCAACAAGGCATTTTCGCCCACAGGACTGCCGCATACTGGATGTTTTTCCCTTTTCACACCATTCTTTGTAATCCCTAGAAATGGTTGTGCGTGAAAATCCCAGTAACTGAGCAGATTGTGAAATACTCAGACCGGCCCGTCTGGCACCAACAACCATGCCACGCTCAAAATTGCTTAAATCACCTTTCTTTCCCATTCAGACATTCAGTTTGGAGTTCAGGAGATTGTCTTGACCAGGACCACACCCCTAAATGCATTGAAGCAACTGCCATGTGATTGGTTGGTTAGATAATTGCATTAATGAGAAATTGAACAGGTGTTCCTAATAATCCTTTAGGTGAGTGTAGATCTGTAACCCCTGCAGTCTGCAAACTGAAATTGTAAAAGATTGTTGGACTTTAGACTGGCACCATTGGAACACTGTGCCATTTTAACCTAAAAGCGCCATGTCAGCCTATTTTAGGAAACCGGTAACGCTCAAACTGATTTTCATGGTGGAGATTTGGCTTGGCCTTGTAGAGCCATGTAACTATGGCTGCTATCTCTGGAGACAGACAGCACTAACCCACGCACGACTGATGATCTGAAAGAGGCAACAGAGCGAGAGGTGTGTTCAATCTTCACAGAAGCTGTACGGAGACCTGTCATTACTTGACTTAGACACGTAATTTCACACAGAGAAGGACGTACTGAACGTGTTTGGCATTGAGGACTGTATTACCGTATATATATATATATATATATATATATATATATATATATATATATATATACACACTGGTATTTCCTGTATAAACATTGTACTTCCTGTAGGCACTGCAGACTTTTACATGTATGTCTGCTGTCCCTCCTTGCCTTTAAAGCTCTGATTAGTGTGCTTAATCCAGATTCGTTTCTCCAATCTGACGATGAATCACACATTTATTAATAATTGCTTTCCCTTAAAAGGACTCTCTCCAACCTGCAATCAAGGCTAGACAGATCAACGCACCTGTTAGAACCATGAACCGGTCAGTGTTCGGTTGGGTGCACTGTCGAGTGCAAAGAAAGATTCGCTGGGAGACAAGTTGTGTATTTCAAGGAATGCACAAACAACTCAACTCAAACTTAACGCTTCTTGCTTTTCATTAAAGACAAAGACTTAAATATTCTACATCACCTTGCTTTGTAATTTGCCTTTCATTTCACACATCTGCTTGTTTTAGAACACGAAAAAAACAATAATTTTATTATCAAGAAAGCACATAATGAAGTCAGATCTTCCCCGAAGTAAAACATGACCTTCAACATCTGTACCTCTGAGAGTGAAATAAAAACAAACACTTGTAACAAAGCCGGTTCGAAGTCTATCTCACATCTCTTCTCAATGAGGAGAGATGATTTTCTCCATTGAAAGCACTCAGGAGAGGAGACACAGTGCCGTCCCTCACTGTGGGGTTGAAAAGCTGACTGTTCAGTTGATATGTGTCGGTACAGAGAAAGACTAATTATTCCAAACAGATGGACTGAAAACACAGAAATATTGACTCAGAGTGTCACCAGTGTTTTAACACTAATTCATAATAAAAAAGGAGCAGAGTTTGCTAAGCAGGGGCTGTGGTGCTTGGATTCGGCGAGAGAGAGAACGAGAGAGACCGATAGGGAGAAATCAGTCAGTTGCCAGTTGAGCAGGCAGAGATGCAATGGAGTGACAGATCATTTGTGCTTGGGGGCAGGTAGTGGAGGAGAGAGAGAGAGGGAGAGTAGGAGAATGGAGAATGGAGGATAGGGGGTTGGGGGGGAGGGGAAGTGTGCAGAGCTATTTTTAGCTGGTTTTCCCCTTTGCGTGAGAGCGGGGGTGTCTTTGGCGTCACTCGGATCCAAGCTGACAGTCCAACAGGCCAGAGACACAGACCGCAGCCTAGCACATTCTTCCGGATCGTTTTGTTTATCGGTGTGGTGCATTAACGGGGGAATGTTACTTGGGATGATGGGGGGAAAGAGAGAGAGAATATACATTTATATTAAGAGAGAGAGAGAGAGAAAGGAGAAAGATAAAATGGCAAGAGAGAGAGAGAGAGAGAGAAATGGAGCGGGATTGCATTTTTTCAGATTGTAATTTCGTCATCTTGTTCATCAACAAAAGCGAATGATATTTCCAGTGCTTTATATGTTTTTTTCCTAAATATCCTAAAAATCCTCTAGAGTCTTAGTGTGATTTATTTTCTTGCCTAGTTTGAGTGAATGCTCTCTGATCCAATGTGCATACACAGCTGTAGTGGCAATTATTCACAGCTTCCATTTCAAACCATGTTGACTGAGCTAAGAGAAGATAGGGGTGTAAACTTTGAGCTCCCATTTCTAACGGACAATACATTCAACTGATCAGTCATTCAGAGATCATTGGGAACACACACCTGAATACCCCCTTTAAGGACCAGAGTCCCTCCTACACAAGAGCACTGAACTTGCTGAACTGGTTATTGACTAGCCTGGGTTCCCAGTCTGTAGAAACTTGTGATTTAGGGAGTGAGCTACAAAACTAACTAATTTCAGGAGCTCTCCAGGACCAGGGTGGTTCTGTTTCACCCCCATTACAATGTCATGGCTGTGGAGAAACTACAAATGAGACAAAACACCAAGCACAAAAGGCAGCAAACCCCCAACCCACCAGTAGAATGTCACTGTAGCTGGACTGGGCTAGGGATGGGTGAGATACTTCACTATGTAGTTAAGTCATATCTGTTCCTTTTAAACCGACCTAAAAGCGCTTAATGCAGTTTGCATCCTTCCTACAGACTCTAGACATATTTTGTGTATCCTCCATTATCGCATAAGCCTCAGTTATGGGCAGTGCATACCCCACCCGAGGAGCCCCAGAGGTTAATGCTGCAAATCGAGTAATTCAGTAAGAGGGAAAATAACTGGAAGATTCAAATTAATATTGATAAAAAAATACTATATATTTTTCCACCCACAATGATTCAATCTACCAGTATTGCAGACAATATCATTGGACCCCCTGTTCTTAGCCAAAGCCTGTCTGTCTCAACACTCTCTTCTTTGGCTACGCTGCTACAGAGCTGTGTGCATCAGTCTTTGGTTGTAAAAATAAAGCCAGCTGCTACAGGGAGAGAGAGAGAGAGAGAGAGAGAATGGGAATGGGAGTCTTTTGCGAAACCTGAATCCAAAAGAATAGATGACAAGTGGGAGAGAGGGAGGATGAGCGGTACCTCAGCTCATGACTGCATGTGTGTGTGCGTGTGTGTGTGTGTGTGTGTGTGTGTGTGTGTGTGTGTGCGTGAATCTTGCGGCAATTTTTTTCCCTCCCACACATCATCACAATATCTCTCCATCCCCCTCTTTCTCACAGTCACCTTCTTTTTGAGTCTCTCCTATTTCTCCCCCTCACCTCACCTCTTCTCTCTCCCTCTCTCTCTCTGGTTCAGTTGCTCTCACTCCATCCATTCCCCTACATTGCCCTCAATGGGGTCTCTCTTATTGCTTTATCCTTCTCTTGACCCTCCAGCCCCCTTTCTCCCCTAGTCTCTCTCCCTCTATTCATCCATCTCTCTCTCTCTCTCTCTCTCTCTCTCTCTCTCTCTCTCTCTGTCTCCTGTACTCACCCTCTATCTGACCCTGTGTCCTATTCTTTCTCCCTCTCTCCTGCCCTCTGCCTCTCTCTCCCTCCCTCTCTCTCTCAAATTCAAATTCAAAGGTGCTTTATTGGCATGATCTATCACAATATTTCCAAAGCAGATACAAATGTTCTATCAAACAAAACAAAACATAGCAATACAAGATTCAGTGGAACAAATATCGTACACATTGAAATAAAATAAAGTAGAACATAAACCATATTTGTTGTTTGTATCAAAATTTGTGTCATGACAACAGAAAAATCACTGTTTTTATTTTGTTTTGCAAATGGAGTCCCACAGGCTGGTGTCTACACACTGTCTCGCAGGCTGTGGCAGGTGGACACATATTGCGCTGCTAAGATGGCAGTGCGCTCCTCCTCTCCCAGCAGGATGGGGAGTTTGCAGCAATCGGGGATCGTGCTGAACTCAGGGATATGCATTTTGAATATTTTAAAGTATGACTCCCTGATTTTTGTGTATTTAGGACAGGACAGCAGGAAATGTGCCTCTGTTTCGGCCTCCCCTAGGTCACACTGGCTGCACAGCCGCTCTTCTCTGGCAACCCAGAATTTTCTGTAGCGGCCTTTTTCAATGGCGAGGCTGTGGTCACTGAGCCTGTATTTAGTTAGATTTTGTCTCTCTTTTATATTTTGGATTTTTAAGTATTCAGCCAATTTAATGTTTCTATTCAGGGCCTGGTAGCATTCCAATTTGTTTTGTAATTCTAATTCGTGTCTCCATTCTTTTGTGTATTTGCTTTTCAGGTACATGTCAATTTTCCCAATTGTTGTTGTTTTTGTCCTTGTCTGGGGAGAGGTGGTTGCTCAGTAGGGCCTTGTATTGGTAGGACTGGGTCTCTGCTGTGTTTAGGTGCAGCCAGAACTTGGCTGCTCTTTTTTGTATGGCTATGTGCAGAGGGAAGAGTCCTAATTCGGCTCTGCAGGCGATGTTGGGGGCGTTTCTGTGTACGTGTAAGATGTTTTTAATAAATTCTAGGTGGAATATTTCCGTGGGGCTTTTGTCCCAATTTTTGTTATTGAGGTTCATGAGGGGACCCCACACTTCGCTCCCATATAGCAGGATTGGTTGGATGATGGAGTTTAATATTTTAATCCAAATAGTTATTGGTATTGTTGTTTTCCCAAATCGTGTCTTTATGGCATAAAATGCCTGGCGTGCCTTGTCTTTTAATGCGTTTATAGCCAGGCTGAAGCTCCCTGACGCACTGATGGTCAGGCCAAGGTAGTTGTATCTGGTGCAGTGCTCTAATACAGTGCTGCCCAGAGTGAAGCGGTACCTGTTTCCCTGAGATCAGGCTTTTTTCTGGAAAACCATAACTCTGGTCTTGTCCAGATTGACTGCCAGGGCCCAGACTGCTCCAACACTGTGGCCAACTCGTTGATGTAGATGTTGAACAGTGTTGGACTCAGACTGCAGCCCTGTCTCACTCCCCGCCCCTGAGTGAAGAACTCTGTTCTTGAGTTGCCAATTTTAACTCCGCACTTGTTTTCAGAATACATTGATTTAATGATGTCATAAACTTTACCCCCTACACCACTCTGTAGAAGTTTATAAAATAATCATTTCTGCCAGATTGAGTCAAATGCCTTTCTAAAGTCTACAAAACAGGCAAATATTTTTCCTTTATTGTTTTGGGTATATTTATTTATAAGGGTGTGTAGGGTGTAAATATGATCGGTTGTGCGGTGTTTTGGTTGGAAGCCAATCTGACTCTTACTCAGGACACTGTGCTCGGTAAGGAAGGCCAGTATCCAGGCGTTGATGATACTGCAGAACACCTTCCCCAGGTTACTGCTCACACAGATGCCCTGGTAGTTATTGGGGTCTAATTTGTCTCCACTTTTAAAAAATCGGGGTGATCAATCCTTGATTCCAGACCTCAGGGAAACACCCGGCTCTCAGCACCAGGTTAAAGAGTTTGAGCAGCGCCTCCTGCAGCTGCAGGCTGCTGTACTTCAGCATCTCAGGGCTGATGCTGTCAGTGTTTTAGTTCCTGTATTGTAATTGGGTTATCTAAGGGATTTTGATTATTCTTAATTATTTCTTCCAATTTATTTAGGTTTTTAAATATTTTAACCTGTTCTGGGTTTGGATTGTTTTTCAAAGTGTGTTTTCCAGATTTCTCCATTTTTAATTGGTATTTCATTTTTTGTTTTTGGGGTATTTATTTTTTTGTATAGTTCCCAGAAAGAGTTTTGGTCAATAGCCTCTTCGATCTCTGTCAGTTTTCTGCCCATATAGTGGTCTTTTTTCTTCCTGAGGAGTTGCTTGTAGTGCCGCAGGACCTGGCAGTAGCTGAGGCGAGCCTCCTGGTTGTCGGGCTCTCTGTGTTTAGTGTTGGAGAGATGTCTCAGGTGTTTCCTAGAAGTTTCACACTCCTGGTCAAACCACTGTTCTTTTTTTCTTTTAGACGATTTTATATTTTGGTTTTTAATTGTTTTAATGTTTGATTTTAAGCCAGTCTTTCAAATATTTTTGAGTTTATTCCGTTTTGGTTTATTTGATAGTGTGAGGATTGATATCTGTCTAACATGTTTTCAATCTCATCACTATTCAGGGCTCTTGTATAGTTCTCTGTGCTGGGCTCTGACCATCTGTAACTGGGGGGCAGGGAGACCAGTTTTGTGGGCAGTTTGGCTCTGATTTGTGGCTGCGCTGATTTTTTTAGGTAAAGTGTTATTTGGCTGTGGTCTGATAGTGGAGATTGTTGTCTGACTATAAACGCATTGATGGCTTGTGGGTCCAGGTCAGTTATGGCGTAGTCCACCACACTGCTGCCCAGAGCCGAGCAGTATGTGAATCTCCCCAGAGAGTCCCCCCTGGTCCTGCCATTGATGATATATAGACCCAGGCTTTTACATAGGCGCACTACCTGCTTCCCGCACTTGTTTACCATGCTGTCGTGGCTGTGTCTCAGTGTGGAGGTGTGTGTGTGGCACAGCGGGGAGTCTCCGAACAGGTGTGTGTTCCCCTCTGTATTGATGTAGTCCATCTCTCTGCCAGTCCTGGCATTGAGATCGCCACACAGCAGTACAGAGCCCAGGGTCTGGAAGTGGCAGATTTCTTTTTGAAGCTCTTGAAAGCCTTCCTCATTATAGTAGGGGGAGTCTGCGGGTGGCATATAAATTGCACATAGGTATATATCTGTGTTATTTTGTAAGGTGTCTTTTCTGATTTTCATCCACAGGTGTGTGTCTCCTCTCTGTACTGGGCATAGGGCTGCTCGGAGCTCCTCCCTGTACCACACGATAATCCCCCCCGAGGCCCTGCCACACCTGACTTTGGGGTTTTTATAGTAGGGCACAATCAGCTCCCTGTATCCATTGGGACAATGTGTAGATATATCTGCACAGCACCAAGTCTCTACAAGAATGAAAACAACAACTATTTACAGTGTTGATCAGTTCAGGGTCTGTGCTCTTCATTCCAAAAGTTGAGGAGCGCAAACCCTGGATATTCCAACTGCTTATTTTAAAGGACATGTTAATATATTTTATTATACTTGTCTCTTCTACATAAGAAAGTTTAATTTGTGGTCTACAACTGATATTATATTACTATTAATAATTATATATGGATATGCATAATGTATAGAATTCTATTATTATTATTGGTAGTGTTATCACTCACAGATTTTATGTTTGCATCAAAATATCTGAATAATTAAATCACATTTTTTCTTACTCTCTATCTCCACAACCATATATATGTGTGTTGAGGCTCGATTAACTCAGCAGTGTGGTACAGATGACACTGAGGAGTTGCCTTATCTGGGCCAGCTGGGCGGCATCGGGCCTCCAGGCTCTGGAAGCCGCTGCTGCGTAGCTGTGTGGCTGTGCTAGTCCCTGGCTGTCCGCTCTGCTGTGCTGGACGGGCCCTCTGGGGATGGGGGGGTGGGGAGTGGGGTGGGGCCGGTGGCTGGGGATGTGGCCGGGGGCTGGGGGGTTTGCTCCTGGTCTCGAGGTGGGGGTGTGTGGGGTTTCGGCCCAGGGTTGTGTCCTTGAGGACCTTTGCGAAGATCCTCACACCCGTCTTGTTGAGGTGGATGTGGTCATACAGGTGATGTGGCTGGACATCTCGGTGGTGTGCCAGGTGGACGTTGGGGAGGAGGGCACATCTTCGGGACACTTCTGCGTTGATCGCCTGGATGATGTGCAGGGGCACGTCTGTGCGGGGCAGCTGTGTGGAGATGGTGATTTTGGCAGTTGGGAATTCCTCTGTGGCTTTCGTTGCCACCTGTCTCAGGGCTGAGGCCACATCGCCCCTGCGGGCACTCAGGGGGCGGTGCTGGTGTGGATGAGGATGTGTTTGGCCTGGCACAGCCTCCTCTTGGAGAGCAGCTCCAGGGCTCTCTGTGGTGTCGGGCACCAAAACTTTTTCACTTTTCGCCCAGGGAAGAGGCGCCTCTCATCCAGGAACTTCCCATTGGAGTCACTCAGAATGACCACCTCTGCGTTGACCTGCCACTCCGGGTTTGCGTCGGGAGTGGTGGGGGCAGCGGGTGTGTTTTGGGGGAGTGGCGTTTCAGGGGTTTGTGTATTAGTGGCAGGTCTGGTGATAGTGGGGGTGTCAGGAATGGTGGGGAGTGTCGGTGGGTCAGTGGGTGCGTCAGTGGGTGCGTCAAGGGTTGGAGGTGTTGTGGGGTCAGTGCAGTGCAGTCTCTGTGCTCCAGTGCTGTGTAGCTCCTCTCTTAGCTCCTCCAGCTGGCTCTGCAGGCTCCTCAGCTGGCTGTGCTGGGGTGTCCTGGTCAGCTCCTCCCTCGTTCTGCGCAGCTCCGTCCTCAGGGTTTGCCGCTGCTCCTCCAGGTCTCTCACTGCTGCTCTCAGCTCATGGATCTTTAGTCTGTGCATCTCATCCCGGAGCTGATCGCACAAGGAGGTCTGGGCCAGGGTGCTCAGGGTCTGCTCCCTGAACTCCGCAAACTCCAGCTCCAGCACTGATACTGTTTTATTGTTTAAAGTATTTTACATTACAAATAAAAACATTTCAATTTTTAATACTTATGATTAAAAACTTTTTTTAAATCAATTTTTAAGATCACTTAAAATTTTTAAAATCTGTGTGATTTAACGAAAACAAAATACTTAACTTCAAATAAACAAGTGCACAAAACAACAAAACAAACGTGATAAAGCAAAACTGCTACCAATAAAAGTCAAATACATTGAAAATAACTGAAAATGCATTGGACAAAATAAAGAACCAATTAAAAAGGTAAAAATAAAAAACAAACAAAAAAGGTCCAATGCATTTAAAATTAAATCCAAAACGGACAATGTATTTGACAAAAAAAATAGAACAAAACTAAACCCAAAAAAAAACCTAAACAATTAGTGATTTAAAAACAACTAAATCTTTAAAAACAGTTAAGATTCATTTTTAAAAGTCATTTTAAAAACAATCATTCATAAGATGGTTAAAAGATCTTGGACTTGGGCTCCAGCAGGGGGAACTGACCATCCCTGGAGGTGGGTCCCATCATGGGATCCTGAGCTCCCCCAGATCTTGTATATGCCAGTTCTTATAGGCTTCCTCCTTGCCCCTCTGATGGACCTCCAGATTGACGTAGTCTCTCACTAGCACCATGCCCCTCCGCGCGATGACAATCGGGTCCAGCTCCTGCTTATTGAATAGACAGATATTCCGTCCCTCCCACAGGGCCTGCTTCACTGCACAGACGACACGCTCCAGCACTGATAGGCATTCCTTTAGTGTTTTAATGTTGCTGGAGAGTTTTGGGGAGACAGGGGGGCAGTCTGTGGGAGATGGGGCACTGTCTGGCTCCATGTGGCTGGGGGCAGACTGCAGGGTGGCTGGCTCTGGCTCTTGTTTCTCTGCCTCAGTCTGCTGCTTTAAGGTGTGGAAGCCGAGAGCGAATTGGTCCAGGCTGCTCTCGCTGCCCTGCACCATGATGGTCCCATTGTGGTTTACATTAAAAGTGAGCATCACACTGTCTGTGTCTTTCTCTACCAGCACTGAGATCTGCCTGCCTCTGCTAATGCCCCTCTTGTTGTTATTGGCGTATGTCTGGCACAGGGTTTTGTGAAAGGCGGTGGGGTACTGAGTGTAGAACAGTAGATTGTTCTTGACCCTGTTTTCTCCTTTACCGGTGTAGTCTAGGATGAGGGTCTCAGGAGATGCTCTCATCACAGCTTGTTTGTAGTCCTTCTTAGCCTGTGCAGAGCGAATGTCTTCAGGGTATCGGATTTCAAAAGGCAGCTCTGCAGTCAGACTGCTGTTCGATAGATTTGTATCAGTCTCAGTGGCAGTTGGGCTCTCTCCTACTGTCACTCTATTCAAATTGGAGCTCTGCATTTTCATTGGCTGAGTCAACTACTGAGAATGCTTATTTATTTTATTAATATTTTTTTGATTTTGTTTAATTATTTGTCTCTATAGGTGAAAGGTCTTACCTTCAATTCTTGTCTTCAGCTTTTCTTTTCTGACTTTTCTTCCTGAACTGTCTCTCTGCTTTCTTCTTTTTGTGTTTCTCTTAAAATTATTATTTTTTGAATACTTTTTCTTCTGAATTTCTATTCCATATCTTCTGTGTATGTTTATAGTGCTATATATTCATTTGTAAATCACAAATTAAACCCGCTTATGTATAAAAACATTTTTTTAAGAGCTCATATTCCTCTCTCCCTCTCCCTCTCTCTCTCTCTCTCTCTCTCTCTCTTTCCCCATGCTATGACTCAAAGACCCCACAGACAAATTTGATGCAGGAGCTTCAGTCAAAAACAGAGAGAGAGAGAGAGAGAGAGAGAGAGAGGGGGGTGGGGTGGGGAGGGGAGTGGTATGTCTATTTAAATACCTGTACATTTACATAATCATGTGCAGTTTAAATATGATGTTCTGGTTATGTACATGGGGGAGATCATAATCATAAAATGCCTTTTGTTCTACGTATTGCATTAAAATATTTTTCAGCCAAGTAATACAGGTGTGACTTTAAAGACTTAAGGGCAATACATACATGTGTGATGTCTTTGATGGACAAGAATAACAAAATACAATACATCAAAATAAATTGAGTTTTCCAGTTAAACTTTCTAGTTTTCTAGATTTTGATTTACAGGAAATGGAGAGAGAGAGAGTTAGGTCCCTCCCAAAGTCCTGATAAAGAACTTCTAGGAAAGATGGAACAATGGTTTATTAGAAAAACTAGAAACCAATTAGGAAAGCCTTGCTAAAATCTCCTTCCATTTCAATACAACTACTACTACTACTAATAGAATGTACACTCACCTAAAGGATTATTAGGAACACCATACTAATACTGTGTTTGACCCCCTTTCGCCTTCAGAACTGCCTTAATTCTACGTGGCATTGATTCAACAAGGTGCTGAAAGCATTCTTTAGAAATCTTGGCCCATATTGATAGGATAGCATCTTGCAGTTGATGGAGATTTGTGGGATGCACATCCAGGGCACGAAGCTCCCGTTCCACCACATCCCAAAGATGCTCTATTGGCTTGAGATCTGGTGACTGTGGGGGCCAGTTTAGTACAGTGAACTCATTGTCATGTTCAAGAAACCAATTTGAAATGATTCGACCTTTGTGACATGGTGCATTATCCTGCTGGAAGTAGCCATCAGAGGATGGGTACATGGTGGTCATAAAGGGATGGACATGGTCAGAAACAATGCTCAGGTAGGCCGTGGCATTTAAACGATGCCCAATTGGCACTAAGGGGCCAAGAAAACATCCCCCACACCATTACACCACCACCACCAGCCTGCACAGTGGTAACAAGGCATGATGGATCCATGTTCTCATTCTGTTTACGCCAAATTCTGACTCTACCATCTGAATGTCTCAACAGAAATCGAGACTCATCAGACCAGGCAACATTTTTCCAGTCTTCAACTGTCCAATTTTGGTGAGCTTGTGCAAATTGTAGCCTCTTTTTCCTATTTGTAGTGGAGATGAGTGGTACCCGGTGGGGTCTTCTGCTGTTGTAGCCCATCCGCCTCAAGGTTGTACGTGTTGTGGCTTCACAAATGCTTTGCTGCATACCTCGGTTGTAACGAGTGGTTATTTCAGTCAAAGTTGCTCTTCTATCAGCTTGAATCAGTCGGCCCATTCTCCTCTGACCTCTAGCATCAACAAGGCATTTTCGCCCACAGGACTGCCGCATACTGGATGTTTTTCCCTTTTCACACCATTCGTTGTAAACCCTAGAAATGGTTGTGCGTGAAAATCCCAGTAACTGAGCAGATTGTGAAATACTCAGACCGGCCCGTCTGGCACCAACAACCATGCCACGCTCAAAATTGCTTAAATCACCTTTCTTTCCCATTCAGACATTCAGTTTGGAGTTCAGGAGATTGTCTTGACCAGGACCACACCCCTAAATGCATTGAAGCAACTGCCATGTGATTGGTTGGTTAGATAATTGCATTAATGAGAAATTGAACAGGTGTTCCTAATAATCCTTTAGGTGAGTGTATATTTTCCTAAAGGGCTGTATAATTAGAATGGCTGTGTTTGAACTTCAGGAAGAGAAATACAAACAAAACTATATATAGTGTATTTTATGATATCTGTAGTAATCCATGATGTTTCCCAGAAATAAAAAATTACCAATGTTGAGGTAAAACTGTAAGAAAAACCCAAATGACTGTCATGTGCTCTAGCAGCTAGAAATGGCTTAATCTCTCCTCGTCGCTTAATAAGGCACTCCAATAGGAATCAGCGGACTTGCATAAGAGGAGCTAGTGTCACACATGTTGGCTTTAGCCTGGAAGACACAGTGCTGACACTAACCCTGACGTCACACGGTCTCGGCTCCAGTCACACACACACACGCACACACACGCACACACACACAAACACACATGCAATTATAGAGAGTCACAATCAAGCACCCCCCCAGGAGCTGCCAGACGCTTGGAGTTCACAGCGTTCGCAGCCTACTGACACGATGTTATTCTGGCCTTCCTTTCCTGTGATAAGGCTTTGGCTCTCAATGAAATCAGAGGCGTTTCTCAGTGGGATCTGTGTGGGGAGGAAAGCGTCAGGATTTCAGCTGACTGGACCGAGTGAAGACGAGGAAGAGAAGGGGTGTACAGTGGAGACAGCCGTTCCAACCCTTTCTATCCCCTGCCTCCTTCGTCTTCATTACATGAAATTTCCTGGAATTGTGATGGCTTTTTCTTGGCTGAATTAGAGTGTGTATGTGTGTGAGGGTGAGCATTACTGTCAGTTTGGGGTGTCTCCGCTTTATAAAATATATTTTTAACATCTAAATCTGCTTTTTGAAACCCCTGCACACCTTTCACCTAAAGTGATTTGCTTAAGTGGAGGAAGAGAGACTTAATGCAGATATAATGAGAGTGCATGGGAAGTCCTCTGCAGGAAGTCCTCTGTGTATGAATGCAAACTAAATTTGCAATCATAAGTTATATAATAATAAAGCATGATACAAAATCATAATCATATTTAATAAATCATAATTAAAAAGGTATTATAATAATGAAAAGCAAACAAAACTTAAAACACACAAATACTACTCACTTGAGTAGCATGCCCTTGAGAAGTCAACTACTAATGTAATTTAAAAACAACCATACAAAAAACAAAATACTAATCGGGCAGCACTGTGTAGTAGTGGTTAGGGCTCTAGACTCATGACTGGAAGGTGGTGCAGTGCTGTTGTACCCTTGAGCAAGGTACTTCACTTAGATTGCTCCAGTAAAATGCCCAGCTGCATAAATGGGTACAAATGTAAGTTGCCCTGGATAAGAGCGTCAGCTAAATGACAAAAATAATAAAAATAATAATAATCATTATAAATCACAAATGAGAAACCAGCCAATCACAGAGCAGCATTTCCACAAAGTCCTATACCTCTTATCTTGTGTATAAATGTCATTCCGTGCAGAGAATTATCAGTGCTTCAAAATTATTCAGTAGTTCATTTTGGGACACAATGCCTGCTGTGCCAGTTTTACCGGATGTCCATTTTGTTTTTAAGTTTCATTACGTTTAACCAGCATGAAAACAAAAAACAGATGGGCTTCTGTAGGTCGGTTACAGCGACCAAACATTTTAAGACTGAAAGAAAGGGTGTTGATTGTTAAATCTAATCCTTACATGCTAATAGATCATTCTTTTTGTATAACAGATGGTTTTTATCACACCGTTTGCAGCCAGAACCTCCTCTTGCCCAAACTGCATGAGAAACCCCCTGTTATACAATAAGAGAACCCCTTCACACGACCGATTAACTCATTGAACTGCGTAGGTCCACTTACCCAGCATGCCCTTGTTGGGTTCGGATAGACACATGTCCTTCTCTGCGCTGGGCAGCACGAAGCCCACCACGAAGATCTCCACGCCATCGGCCATGAGCGCCAGCCCCAGCACGAAGTACAGCGTCCACTGGAAGCGCCCGTGCCCACACTCCTGCAGGATGGTTTCGTACTGCTGTGCCAGTTCCTCGCGCTCCTTCTTCCTCTCGGCGGCCAGCTCACCAAAATCCCGGAACTGGGCCCCCCCGGCCACGCCCCCGGCCGCCACGTCCCCGACCTGCGCCCCGCCCAGCCCGTCTGCCTTGCCCGAGTCGGCCCGTGGGATGCCCTGGTACTCGCCCTCGTAGATCTCGTCGTCCTCGTCGTGGCCCTCAGTGGAGTCGCTGTTGGCCCCTTCATCATCGTTGTGGCGGCTGTCGCTGCGGTAGAAGCCGTCCTGGGGCTGGGGGTAGTCATCGTCGTCGTCCTCCTCGAAGCGGGAGTACGAGCGCTTGGTGTACTCATCCTGCATCTTGTCCACCCCCCGGCCCACCTTCTTGGCCGCCTGTCTCTTCACCTCCTTGGCGATGTCCTTGGCGCCCCGTATGAAGGCCGTCCTGTCTCGGTAGCCGTCATCCATTTTGTTATTTTTCAATTTGAATCAATCTATTATTATTATTCTCCCCCCTGTTGTTCAAATCCTCCTACTGGAATCTTCTCTCGAGCTGTTTTATGGCCCCCCAGGAAAAGGTTACTGCTTCAGATCGAGAGGAGATTGTGCTGAATGGAGATGCAGTTTCAGCACCACGGACAGGTCCTGTTTTCAGCACTGCCGGGTTTAGTCAGTGTTCAGCACTAGTATAGTGGACAGCTCCCACACTGTGTTAACCTGAAGAGAACAGAGTGAGTAAAATGTGAGTAAACTGTGAGTAAACTGTGAATAATATGTTCAAATAATCACTTCAGGAAATACAGGGGGATTATTGAATTTTGTAGTCACTGTATTCAGTTGTTTATCTTTGTCTAACCCCAGTAGTCTCGGTAGCTAATACACCTCAGCACACAATGTTCAATACTAATCCAGGCACTGATTTTAAAGAGGCAGTAGTTATTCAACACAGAGGAATATTTCTGATTTGTACTGGCACTAGAAAAATAATGAGGTACGCACTGACTGTTTTCATTTTATGAGTAGTGGAAGAGGTTAAATGAATAAAAATGTTAGAATGATGAGAATATATATATAAAAAAACACCACAGAGAAAGGGAATAAAAAACACTCCTTCTCAAATGTTCAAAGTAACCAGGTTGACACTGATCACTGTGGATAAAACACAAACCAAATCAAACCCAGTCTGTATCCTGTTTAGAAAGCAAAGCACAAAAACAAACATATTCCCCTGTGATGTCAGAGTCCTGGTCTATATGTCAGCTTTTTCTGTGGAACAAGGTTAGATACACTGCAGAAGCAGAAGGAGCAATTACTAAAATACTAGGAGATATTACCATGCACTGCTCAGCAAAACCAAAGACGACTCTGGGAGAAAGTCAGGTCCAAAAATAGACCATAATTCTTCCAGTTGTTGTAAATCAGTACAGAAGGAAAGTGATACCATTCCCAGACCTAAGATCTTGGGTTGTGCTTAGGTGGAATAGGCTCCTATTTAGAACACTATTTATAAATGTATTGACCAAGTGTATTCCTTTTCTGTTCATAGTTCAGCATTTTCTATTCTGCTCATACTTAGATAACAGTTATTGGTCTTGACTAGTATGATCAATATTAAAGGTCTACAGAGCAGAGTTTCATCAAACAAAATTAATATTAACAATGTACATGAGCTCACACTTCTATAAAGAAAACATATATTCTCATTCATTAAAAAGAATGCAAATAATAATATATGTCGATTTAATTTGATCATTATTAACGTACCTTTAAAAAACACATTTTCATTTGAATTATGTTTTATTGCAGTTAAAGTGGAAGGACATCTGAACACAGATATTCTACTCTAAACCAGTCTGTGCTGGAGGTCACGAGGTCACTTCCTGTGGGTCTGTCAAGTGCTTTTGACAGCCTCAGAAATGTCAGGCTCCTGTTTACATGGATAAATCGTTTCAAATAGCTCTCCAGAATTGCACATTGTTGTTAGAACAATAGTTTGACACTCATTTGGGGAGCCTAAGCAGTAAACAAAGGTATTTCACATTATAGTGATAAGGTTATATGAACCTTTTAAGGAGCTGTCGAAGGGAAATCCTGTCTCTGTGGGGCAAGAGCTGAATGCCTTTGAGAGAGATGTATTGGTATTCAGTCAGTGTGTCGTTTGCTGCAGTCTCCTCCTGACTCACTCTCCTCCCATCAGCATCGCAAAAGAAACTGTTAACCTTTCAGCTCAGAGAAAAAATCCCCTTGACAGCAAATGCCGTTAAAACGTCTCTCTTTTTCTTCATCCCTGAGCTTCTATGTTTCTACGTGTCTGCTTGTCTGTTTCTTTGTTTTTCGAGCTGTGTTTATTTTGGAATGATTATTTATTGCCCTCTCTCACCAAGGGCAACCTCCAGGTGTCCCAAAACATACCCATTTATCATACACTACATCAGTTATTAAGAGCAAGCGGGTACCATATACAGCTTCCGTCTTCAGTGGAGTAAACTGAACTGAGAGTAAGCATAGCAGAGAGGAGTCAGGTGAAGGTTGGGGAGAGCTGTGTTTTCGAGGAAGAAAGGGCATTAAGGAGCAAAGGGGAGGAGCTCTGGAGGGAGGCAGGTCCCAGCGTGGGGGAATGCTGGGAAATGGATTGTGCTGAATTTCTTATCCCTTCTCTCCTCACTGGTGTTCGCCCCCATCTATAATCCTTTTACAGACAAAGTCCATATATGGGTGAAAACAAGTCAAATCGATAAATATTCATGCTAATTCAGAGTCTGATCACTCCAATTTGTGGGCACACTTAACGAGCACCAAACAAGCAGTGGATGGGAGGGTGGGCCCCTCTTTGATCTCCTTCATGACCTCAAAGCCCGGAAGGTAAACAGCCCTGCACTTAATCTATACGCAGTGCAAACTCATCAACTACAGCTACTACCCGAGAAAGTGAAGAGTCGTGTAAATATGTACAGTGATAAGGGTGCAAGATTGTGACACAGAGCCATGAAAATAGCAGTTCAGTCAATGCACACTGTGTAGATACAAACAAAAGCACACCTGGCACCTCTGAGTCAGATCCATAACTACAGTATTGCCAATTTTAATGCAGAATAATTTTAAAATAATAATAATAATATAATAGCTGGTGTCCTACAGTCAGGCTAAACTAATAATAATAATCATCATCATAAAGGCACATTACCTTTAAGGCAATGCTCTATTGCTGTAGAGAGAGAAGTGTGTGTGCAAATAAATACATATATTCAAATAGTGTATATGTGTAAAGTTCTAGGAATATTCCAATTAAGGAGCAAAAGGGGATGGGAAAGACAGAAACAATGTCCTCTGGTTAGAAAGCTTACCCTTTTGTCTGGCGAGTCTGCTTCGGGAAAAAAGAAAAGCAAAAAAAGCCAAAAAAAGAGAGAGAGAAAGAAAAATAACTCTGAAATGTAATGTGATTTAAATAACTCCCGAACCAGTGACTGGAAAATCCCTAGGCAATTGTATTTGTAGACAGAAGCCATTACAGTAGGAGCTTGCCTTACCAGGAATCAAAGGAAAGAAAAACAGAGAACGAGAGATAGAGAGAGAGAGAGAGAGAGAGAGAGAGAGAGAGAGAGAGAGAGAGAGAGGGTGAGTGGGGTGGGATTAGAAAGAAAAAATTGTCCTCTCTCTCCGGCTTCAGACTGCTAAGCAATGCTTTTGGTGTTTGGATTTTCCCCTTCTATTAATAATAACAAAACTCTCTCCAGACATTGGAACACAGGGTCTATTTTTAGGGCAGGTTTTTAATATTAAGAGGCAGGAGACTGAGGGACTGAGTACAGTTCAGTATTTTTAATTTGCAAAATATATTTTTAACAAACTAAACTGTACCAGGATTGTGGGTGTGTTTCGCCCCTCTGGGGAGTTTTGCTTGATATGGAATTCTGAATTGTAAATACACATATTCACACAGGACTCATTCACTTCTCACAGACTCAAGAATCAGGTGTGTTTTACCCAGTTCATGAAAAATTGAAACACCAAAATGTGACCACTGAGTCAGTACTTGATAGGCAGATGTCTCCACCAGGTGTGCACATCTGGATTGTGCAATTTTCACCAATTTTTCTTCTTGAGAAAATTGTTCCAACTCAATCATGTTGGCTGGGATTGTTGGTGGGCAGCGATCTCCAAATCCTGCCACAGATTCTCTCAAAAATGCCCTTGCTGTGTGGAGTCAGTACGGTAAATCAAATGCATTGATATTTCAGGTTGTAACAAAACAAAATGTGCATAATTCCTACAGGCACTGTACCTCACAGATAGTTTTCTGCTTTTCCAATATGATTGAAATTAAGTTGAATAGAGTCACTAATTTAAGTGTTTGCAGAGAAATTAACAAATCAGTGACCTATAAACTTCACATCAACAAATTAACCAGCTTGATATCAATCTTCCAGCCCTGTCTCATCTGCTACACATCTTTCCCTAGAACTGCACACCATATCCATTAAGAAGCACAGTACAACCCAAGAGAGACAAAACATATTTAAAAGCAAAAGCCATTAACAAGATGACAACACTCTGGAGGTACACAGACCAACACACACTCACACACATACACACACACTTAAACACTTGAGTGTCTGTGAGAATAAGCAGCGCACCGATTTACAAGGTGTCTGGACACCTAATGGCTCAGTAGGGAGCATTTGTGTTGCACAATGTGAATCGTAGAGCATCTCAATAAAAGCAGCACACGATTTAACGAGAGCACTGATAAAAGAGGGAAATGCACAGAATCAGTAGTGAAGAATGTGCTTATTCTATTACACACTGAGCCAGAATTAGAGCCGACACCCAGCCAGCTCCATCAGGGATGTGTTGTAAAAGTGCCACTGAATTGAAATAAATGGACATAAATAGCATTGTTTTACAGATACTAACATACAACAAATAGGTCAACAATGTTCATGTATTTCATTGTATCGATTTTTTGTATTAGTTTATTTATCTACACATCCTACCCCACAACTTCCAAGTGAAACAGTATATATTCTAAAAATGTGTAGAACATGTATTCAAAATAAAAACTGCTTTGTTGGATAAGTGCCCACACCTCTTGTAATAGCTCAGGTGTAAGCAAATTGCCCTCAAAATCACACGCCAAGTAAAGTGGCCCCCACCTGTGTTAAATTGTATTGATTCGCATGATTTCAGCAGTTCCTGTAGGTTCCCTCTGCTGGGTAGAGCATTTCAAAGCAAAGACTCACCCGTGAGCACAAAGGAGCTTTCAAAAGCACACCGAGACAAAGTTGTTGAAAGGCACAGATCAGGGCATGGGTATAAAAAAATATCAAAGGCCTTGAATATCCTTTGGAGCACAGTCAAGATTATTATTAAGCAGTGGGAGGTTTTTGGCACCACCAAGACCCTGCCTAGATCAGGCCGTCCCTCCAAACTGGATGACCGAGCAAGAAGGAGACTGATCAGAGAGGCTACCAGGAGACCAACGGCAACTTGCAAGAGCTACAGGCCTTTATGGCCAAGACTGCTCAAAGTGTGCATGTGAGAACAATATTCTAAGCACAAGCCATGACTCCTGCTGGAAGTATGCAGGAAAACACTCTGGAGAATCTGTAGTCAATGTTTTGTGGTCTGATGAAACCACAATTAAAAACTAAAAATGTTTTGGATTCATTCAAAGCATTATGTTTGGTGCAAACCCAACACAGCGCATCACCCAAACAACACCATCCCTACTGTGAAGCATGGTGGTGCAGCGTCATGTTATGGGGACGTTTCTCATCAGCAGGGACTGGGGCACTTGTCAGGATAGAAGGGGAATTAATGGAGCACAGAAAAGTACAGAAAAGTCCTTGAGAAAACCTGCTGCCCTGCTGCAAGAAAACTAAAACTGGGATGGAAGTTCACCTTACAGCAGGACAATGACCTGAATCACACAGCCAGAACTACACTGGAGTGGCTATGGAACAAACAGATCAATGTCTCTGAGTGGCCCAGTCAGAGCCCTGACCTAAATCCAACTGGAAATGTGTGGTATGACTTGAAGATTGCTGTCCATCAACACTCCCAAAGGAACCTGACAAGTTTGGAACAGAAGAACTGTCAAATACTGCCAAATCTAGGGGTGCAAAGTTGGTAGAGACCTACCCCAACAGGCTCACAGCTGTAATTGCTGCCAAAGTTGGTTCCACCAAGTATAACAACAGGGGCAAGCAGACTTATCAAATTAGAATATTTCAGTTTTGTATTTTTAATATATATATATATATTTTTATTTTTTTTATTTTTTTTTTCACAATAAAAACATTTCTTCTTAAGTGTGTGTGGAGTGTGGTGTGTAGATAAATGGAAATAATCCTCATTTAAATGCATGAAACTCTGAGGCACTGACTCATCAAAATGTGAAACAAGTTCTGTAGATACCCAATTTCAATGAAGAGACATTGTTAAAGCTGTGCAAATACTTCCATGTCTTTTTACTGCCATTGCTGCCTCATTCATGTGCAATGTATTTCCTAACAGTATATCATAGAACACATAGAATCCTTACCAGAATATGTATAATATGACTTTGTCATTTGTGTGTGAATCAGAATATTATTGGTCATAATTAATGTTCTCATTCAAAGAGCGAGCCAACAATTAATTTCCAAACAGAAAATGTAAAATGTGGTTAAGTACAATACAACAATATACATGTAGCCAACATATAAAAATTAGATCCTCTATGAATTATTGTTTTAATGTTAAGATTAAGCCATAACCCTGTACCAAGTTGTGGGTTTCAGATCTCTCCGTGTTAAAATGCCTGGAATTTAAAACTAACTAAGGCCTTGCAAAAATAGGCAATCTCATTATAGCCTAATTCCCACATGTGTCTATAGCTACTTTAATGAATATTAATTCAAACAGATAGAAGGGAAGCCAGGTTGTATTAAACAAATAGCTATATAATCCACAATAAAAATATTAAAGACTGAGAATATGGCTTAACTACAGACAATACAATCAATATGCCAAGTGCTCAATTTAAAATCATATTCACCGGATCAGTAAAAAAGCTATGGGGGATTGTGCTTGCGTACCTTTTGACAACCGATATGTTTAGTTCTGGCCAATAACTACCCAGATTGATTTACTAAAATATGTTGTTGGCCTAGCTGTTATAAATCAGTACGTATATGAGTAATATTGAATGCATATTTGAAAGACTCTTCCAGTATTCATCACAAGACAGCAGATTTCTGTGTTTTAGTCATGGGCGTTCATATAATAAGGTCCTTCAAATTGCCAAATTCATAAACAAAAGGCAATATTTGGTTGAGGTTGAGATGATCATTAACATATCTGTCTGAATGAATGCACTGCCATTTTGGACGTTGTTTCGTGTCAGTTGAGATGAAAACTGATTGAACAAACACTGAAAAAGTATCTATCCTACAAAAGCCCATAAAGCTATCTTACAATACTAGTCTGAGTCTTCCTGTGCAATTCCTTACTCGGGCTTTCCCTGCTTGAACTGCTTGTGATAATATCTGCTCTCTCATCAGCCTCCACCGAGCGCAGCCCCCAGACTCCCAGCGCGGGAGGCTCGTCTCTTTATCCAGCTGGAAATTGACTCTAATTCCGTTCAACCGACGCGCGTCTCGTTTGCTGATTAAGAAGGACTTAATTATGTTACTTCATTTATGTTTAATGGGCTGAAACGACGCCAAAGGGACGCACTGCCAACCCGTATTGTACTAGCAATTCGGCAACTGAGGTTCAAAAGATAAATGTACGCTTTTACCGCCAACAAAGCAACCTCCGTTCTTGAATTCCCACCTCACTAAAATTTTTCCCCCCCTGTTAACCATTACCACGGTCAGTCAGTGTAGCCGGGTTTGTTTCTGTCACAGCTGATCTTAACCCATCATACTTAACTCTATATGACTGCAAACACACATCGATTAAAATAGAAAAGACATGGTGCAAAAAATACGTACATCTTAAAAGCCCAGTAATCCAAAGAAATGCAAATGCTCAAAATTACTCGTATAAAGTGTATGACAAATCTCAAACAATGGACACAATTACTGCACCAATAAATACATGAAATCTTCTGCTTTTACACCAGTAGCATTCAGCGTCACATTTGCGTAGTTAATTAAGGGAATTACGATGCTTGATTTGTGTAAATTGTCTTTCGTACCCCAGTCGGGTTGGGCACCAATTTCTTGCAATCAAAATCTCTCTCCTTTTCCTTTTTTCTAGCATCTGACTAAGAATTATTTATCAGCAGACGAGCAGCGTCTCGGAGCCCAAGCCTGTCAATGCCAGCATTTCCACCGCTGCTTTTATAATCCACTCTTTTAAAGGTGGAAATGGAGATAAGGCTTCAGAAAGGCCTCCCCTAGCAACCAGCCCTGTATAGGCCTTCCCCAGCAACCGGCACAGGGCACGGCGGCACGATTTGCACAACAAGGGCTCCCAAGAAAAATCCCCCCATTAAAAAGTAGATGTTACACTATAATTCTGTGCATACTTTTTGTAGCCAGGCCTATTTTATAACAGTCTGATCAACATGTTTAGGCAGTTCCTACAAAGGTGACTGTACAGAAAACTGTACAGAAGACATTTGAAAGATGATTTCTGGATGTATTTAAGGTGACATATACGTATAAATCAAAGAAAGTCTTCCCTGAAACTAAATAAAAAGTAAAACTGAAAAGAAGCCATATTTTAGACTGAATACAATGGCTTCTGTACAACCCAACTGTCCTTCAGCAGCTCTTATTATAGATTTCAAGTCTTTTCTCATTTTGACCAGCTTGAATTCATTACCTCTATTTGATGGAGAGAAAACTTGATTTTTTTTGTAATACAATACCATATCAAGCAAACTCAAAGGCAAGGGCCACAGGGTCCAGCCCAGCTCTCAGTCATTTCATTAAGCTGATTAATTGATTAACTGGATTAATGTGATACTTCTCTCCAGACTGCAAATTATATTACAAGTAGTGCACCTTGTATCTCAAAAATATTTTACGCTATACACATATAATAATCCAATACATTGGTTGCTTAATAACAATAACTTAATAACCACTGAGAAAAGATTTTAAGGAACTATAAACATAAAATAAAATAGATCGCCATGAAGTGGGGAAGCAAATAACTGTTGCACAGTGCTTGGGAGCCCATTAGACACAAGCAATATGCATTTCATCTGCACATGAACCAAGCCTTTCCCCAACTGGGTTCAACAGCTGAATTGCAAGTCTGCGCAGAAAAAAAAGCAGCCCGTCATGAAAGAGAAAAGGAATAAATAGCAATCATGAACGGCAATTCTGAGAGAGAAAGGCAGATGATATCTCGCGTTCTGCATTAAGATAATAATGGGAAAGCAGCGGAGATGAATGAGTAACGCGTCGAACGGAGATAAGCAGAGAGAACAGGCTCAGCGTTGCTAGTTAATATGCAAATCACAATCTGTTTTAACTGAAGGAGTCAAATCAATAACCCACTGCCAATTTTCTTTCTTGGCCGGGGACAGTGACGGGGACTTGACAACTCAGGTGGGGTTTCAAAACAAACAAACTACAAATTGAAGACTCCCCATTTCTCAGTCGAATACAATCCTGATACGCACTGCAGTCATAACCATATTGGAGTCAAATCTACGGAGCTACGGATCAGAAAAGAGATGAGCTGATAATATCACTTGGCGCTCATAAGCCCGGAATTTATTGGCTGATGAAAAACACAGTGCTAATCTATGCTTAATCCTGGTTCGAGTTGTGGGGATTACGGGGGATTGGGAAAACGATCCGCAGTCATTGTTTGCTTTGACAATCTGGAAACAGATGAGAGAGAGACAGAGACAGAGAGACAGAGAGAGAAACAGAGATCTGCTATGTGCATTTTTTTTAAAGTTTGTAATCATGTATTATTTACTCATGTTTTATTTGAAATGTGTTATACATCATTTTCTGTAATGTAGACCAAAGACAAATAGGTCATGCCAATAAAGCTCATCTGAATTTGAATTTGAGAGAGAGAAAGCGTGGATAGCGCAGCGATCTCCAGGGATTCCTTCCAAATGGGAAAAAAAACAGACAGAGAGAGAGAGAAACAGATTGGGCTATTAACTCGCAGCTGACGCGCTTTATTACCCGGGCAGGGAGCTGGCGTGTCTCAGCCTCTCTGCCAACGCTCGGATGAGAAAGTCAAACGCAGTCAAACTGAGGAAAGTGCCAAGTGCGGACTCGTGCTGTGTCAGACTATCCAGAGCTCTGCAAGGGTGTGTCACAGTAATCGACTGATATCATTTTAATTCAGCTCATGACCTCTAGCGCCGCTGGAGTGGGAGATGAAGAGTCAGAGGGATGAAAGAAAGTGGGGAGGGAGAGAGAGACAGAGAGGGCCAGAGAGAGATGGAGAAGGATGGACAGAGAGACAGGAAGACAAAGAGACCCACAAACAAACTGTTTCCGGTTGACGTTTAACAGTGGTCATCGAGACTGATGGATGAGCGAGCGAAGAAGAAAAAGAAGAGAGGGAGAGAAAGGCGGATGGGGTGTGAAGAAGACAGAGGGAGAAAGAGAAAGGGCAGGAACTTGAGATGGAGAAATAGAAGAACAAACCCAGAGAGAGAGAAACAGAGAGAAAGGGCAGTGATGAGAGAGGAAAAAACAAGAGAGAGGTAGGAGACAGAATGGGAGATGGAGAGAGAGAGAGAAGTGGAGGAGAGAGAAAGCACATAACATATTTGTCCTCATTCTGGCAGAACAAGTGGAGGGCAAGTCTCAAGTCCTACAGGAGTGCAGGGTCTTTAGGTTCTCCTTATATACTTCGCCAAATGAACCCTGGATGTCTTGGTTGGAAACTTGGTAATTGAAAGATACCTATAAAATAGGAAGCTCTGGAGACCTGCACTTGCTGATCCCGGTGTAAATCCTCGAGATTACCACTAAGAGGATGCCACGTGGGACCATCCTGCTCACCGATTTCAGGGGTCTTAAAAAGTCTCATTCCAGATGAGATCCTGGGAATAAAACAGCAGTACTAAGTACAGATGTTTTAGTTTTAACTTTCTGAACCCTTTGAGCAGAACACAAACAGGGACATCTGAGCCTAAGGCTATTTTATGCAACTGCCATTTAGTTCCATGCACCCGCCACTCATGGTGTAAACTCTTTCATGCTTTCAACTCCTCAGTGTCCTTGTGTCTTGTGCTGCTTTTGAAGGCAAGGATCTGGGTTGCTGTCCTTGTATTCTTCCTGTCCCCCCACCCTCTCTCTCAGCTCAATCAATTGGGGAAGTATCCGTTATCCGCTCATAACTCTTAATTCCAATCCTAATGGCAATGTGTCCCGCCATCTATCTGTATTTCCTGGTTGGATCAGTGTCTTCAGATCAATGGCTAAAGCCTGTTCTTCTAAACACATTCGTTGTCATTGATTGAGTGTCAATTGATTCCCTGTGAATGACGCATCTGTTTAGATTCCACCTATCGTGTTGAATAATGGAAGTGTCCTTGGATAAATGTGCCTCCTAATTAATATGAGTGGCTTGGTATTATCTTATTATTATATTATCATCAAAATAATGGAATGTCTCGATCCAAGGTGACTTAAACAAGCAATGACAAAGAATATTCTACTTACATGAGATACTACAATGGTAATAACATCCCTCACAGATTGTGCAACTCTGAATAGTCTCCCCCTGGCACATTCCCTCGGGATCAGCTGGGAGATGCAGATTCATGTTGTCTGAGCCATAATAATCAGCGCATATTAACTCCCAGGATGAAAACACGCTGCTGCATTGTTGCGTTTTATTGAACATAATTTTCTTCCCAGCTCCTGAAGAGAGCGCCGTTATCTGCCATCCAATTGGATTCGTTTTCCTTCACTTTGAATGCTCTTTGTGCGGACAGTGAAGCCCAGACAATAAAGTCTCTCCGATTCAGGAGCGGCACAGATTTACAACAAAGCGTGGGTCCAAATTGCCTACCAGTTAGTTACACTTGTTCTACGCATTCATCTTCCTTTTCTGCCCAGATCAAGCCTTCTCTTCTGAATAGAGAAGTACAAGGGAACATACTAAGCATGTATGTTGGCACTGTATTCACTATACTATATATATATATATATATATATATATACACTCACCTAAAGGATTATAAGGAACACCATACTAATACTGTGTTTGACCCCCTTTCGCCTTCAGAACTGCCTTAATTCTACGTGGCATTGATTCAACAAGGTTCTGAAAGCATTCTTTAGAAATCTTGGCCCATATTGATAGGATAGCATCTTGCAGTTGATGGAGATCAGTGGGATGCACATCCAGGGCACGAAGCTCCCGTTCCACCACATCCCAAAGATGCTCTATTGGGTTGAGATCTGGTGACTGTGGGGGCCAGTTTAGTACAGTGAACTCATTGTCATGTTCAAGAAACCAATTTGAAATGATTTGACCTTTGTGACATGGTGCATTATCCTGCTGGAAGTAGCCATCAGAGGATGGGTACATGGTGGTCATAAAGGGATGGACATGGTCAGAAACAATGCTCAGGTAGGCCGTGGCATTTAAACAATGCCCAATTGGCACTAAGGGGCCTAAAGTGTGCCAAGAAAACACCATTACACCGCCACCACCAGCCTGCACAGTGGTAACAAGGCATGATGGATCCATGTTCTCATTCAGTTTACACCAAATTCTGACTCTACCATCTGAATGTCTCAACAGAAATCGAGACTCATCAGACCAGGCAACATTTTTCCAGTCTTCAACTGTCCAATTTTGGTGAGCTTGTGCAAATTGTAGCCTCTTTTTCCTATTTGTAGTGGAGATGAGTGGTACCCGGTGGCGTCTTCTGCTGTTGTAGCCCATCCGCCTCAAGGTTGTACGTGTTGCGGCTTCACAAATGCTTTGCTGCATACCTCGGTTGTAACGAGTGGTTATTTCAGTCAAAGTTGCTCTTCTATCAGCTTGAATCAGTCGGCCCATTCTCCTCTGACCTCTAGCATCAACAAGGCATTTTCGCCCACAGGACTGCCGCATACTGGATGTTTTTCCCTCTTCACACCATTCTTTGTAAACCCTAGAA
Organism: Amia ocellicauda; assembly: GCF_036373705.1. Lineage (NCBI taxonomy): Eukaryota > Metazoa > Chordata > Actinopteri > Amiiformes > Amiidae > Amia > Amia ocellicauda. The sequence continues at coordinate 29,971,234 of NC_089863.1, read as the reverse complement.
ATGGTTGTGCGTGAAAATCCCAGTAACTGAGCAGATTGTGAAATACTCAGACCGGCCCGTCTGGCACCAACAACCATGCCACGCTCAAAATTGCTTAAATCACCTTTCTTTCCCATTCAGACATTCAGTTTGGAGTTCAGGAGATTGTCTTGACCAGGACCACACCCCTAAATGCATTGAAGCAACTGCCATGTGATTGGTTGGTTAGATAATTGCATTAATGAGAAATTGAACAGGTGTTCCTAATAATCCTTTAGGTGAGTGTATATAAGACCACTTAACATTGATTTCTGAACTTGGAGTGGTCTCTTAATTTTTTCCAGAGTTGTATATTTAACTTGAAACACTACCCCAGTACACTTTCACTAAGCAGAGTAGGATAAAATCAGTATACTGTCAATTCTGGATAAATAAAAGTTTATATTTATTATATATAATTATGGAAAGTAGTCAACCCTTACATTCGGAACAATCATTGATTCATTCAGAGTGCATTTTGCTTCATAAACGAGTCTTATTTTTGATTTTTTTCAGCATTTTAAAACTGGACTGGCTGTAGAAATCGATGAAGAGTCTAACCGCTTTCAGCTCAAGACAGATTGATTGCCCATCGATGTCAATTACTGCATCAACCGCAACGATTCAACCTCCCCATTGGCTGGATTGACAATGCAGACAAAGTAAATAGCCCATGATATTTATTAAGCCACACAAATTGCCCACTAACACTGTTCCAAATGAAGGGTGCAAAGATTTTTCCATGTGAACTGCTGAGCTGGGGTTTTGAATGGATCCAGGGGAAACTGGAAGAATAGAGAATTGAGGAGCACCCATAGAAAAAAGTCCTTTTGTAACCCAGGGGTTGCATCGTGACTGCGGAGTCTGCAATGAGGAGCAACTGTGCCTCCGTACTGCAGCCTCAGCAATAAGGTTCTCCCATTTTCTGTCTTTTCATCTTTCTCTCTCTCTCACTCTCTCTCTCTCTCTCTCTCTCTCTCTCTCTCTCTGTCTGATCACAGGGTCTTTATCGGCGCGTTTAAGACGTGAGTCACTGTGGAGAACAGCACTCGCTTAAGCTGCAGTTCTCTGAGAGGGGAACGAAGCGAGCCACAGCCTTCTCTTTGCAACGATTGGTTAACAGAGAGCATAGGTTGGTGGAGGGTGGGGGCAGCGTTGGTTAAACTACGGAATGCACTGCGATTTACATTTAATTCAGTCCTGATTTTATATTTGTGAATACTGTCAACTACAGCTGTATTTTACATATGACCTGTGCAGTGTAGTCCTGTACATTTCGAAATAAAGCAGGGGCTCAACCAGCAGGTTGAGTTATATATCCCATATTTTAATTGCACGAGGCGTAAAGCAGGATGGGATACTAGTATCACGTCAACCTTGGTCCTAATGCTGACCCCAATGGCTTTTGCCAGCTTTGTGCATCACTAATTTAGTTCCCTCGCACACTTCCTATTTATCCCTTTGCTGTTAGAAGACAAGTGTAGATACAAAAAAGGTATCCCTTTAACAAACACATACAAAGAGTACAGTACAGCACAGTAAAGCACAGACCAGTACAGACAATAATAACAGACCTTCCCTATACTTACTAACTAACCATCTCATTACATCTATCTCAGGCACCCCAACCCCCCCATATGTGGGACCTCCTTGACCAGTCCCTTAAAAAATGTAAAATTAAGTGAATTACTTCAAAGTTTTAATCTTGCCAGTCCAGTGTGGAGGAAAAAAATAGATTTTTTGCTAAACTGGGGCATCCATTTTACTTTTGATTGGTGTACAAAAAAAACATTTGCTGACTGTACTATACAAGCAACGGTTGTACCAAAGCCAGTTAAACACACTCCTTATGTAAACCCCCTGTTCCTGATTTAATCTTAACTGTGCTAGGTTCCAATATGTCTCTTTATGTATATTTTCTTTTTGGATGATACTGCTGATTTAATCTCTTGTTTGTGCACTGTTTTATACTATATCTATATATCTGGCTCATATGACTTCTATCTTTTTTAAGTGTATGAAAGGTGCTACCTAAAATAACATTATTATAATCATTCCATGAGATTTATTTTATTTCCATCACTGCAATAGACAAATCCTTCACACAAATGAGACTACAGCTGCTTACTATTCATATGTTCTATTCAAGCAGCTACAACACCAATAGTGTATAGCAGGTGTCGGCAATGCCAGGCCTCAAGGCCCAGGTTGCTGCGGGTTTTCAATTAGCAACCAATTAAGACCTGAAAATTATAAGGATGGTGATTTGACTTCTTATCCTTATAATGACTTCAATTAAGCAATTAACTCCAGGAATGGCCCACCCTTGGGGTATAGTGTATTAGTATCACTGACCAAATGCAGGAAACCATATGTTCCCTTTTATTTGAATCTGTAAGTGGTGACTTTAAGGCTGCAGCACTAAGTACCTTCCTACTACTAAACATTCCAGAATTGGGAATTCTGAGAATTCCAACAATCCTTGTGATTCTGAATGACAAATAGGGTCATATTCTGTTCATTCTCATGCATTCTGTACAATTGCAACGTCATGACAGATAATATATACAGCTATATGAATAGGTATACTGTGAATTGTAAAGGTCTGTAAGCCAAATGTTTGTTGAATTCTCAAATCAAATGAGTTGCAGTAGTGTAATTGGACTCTAATGGATCTGTAATTAGACAAGTAATGGAGCCCAGGTTTCGTAATGATGGTTGAGGTTTTAGTTTGGTTGTATTTTGTTAATGTCATTAATGATGGGAGACAAATGTTGCCGAAATGTATTACCCCCGAGCTTACGGTCTTGTCACAATAATTCCCTAATTGTGCTAATGTGATGTTCTGAGATTGTTGCCTAGTAACATTTTCTAGCAGTCCATCTCTGCCATTTCAATACACATTTCTAGTTCACAGAAGATTTTCATTTGAGTCGTTTGTTTTTGCATTTAAATTCAATTTGCATTCTCTGTCTCTCTCTGTCTCTACAATAGCAGTTATATAAATGTCCCTTTTAATAACGTTCCTTCACAACATTTTGACAACATCCCCTGGAGTCTACAAATCGGTGTTGCCACACGGCATCACATTATTCCTTTTTCATTGTTTTGCAGGGTTCCACTCTATTATTCAGTTAGCTGGGGTTCACACACTGAAGTTATTAAATACTTTGTTTTATGCAACAGATCAGATTTACCGACACCTTTCCAATGCACAACTTGACACGTACGCCGTTCCAGGTCATTTAAAACATAAGATCACATTTCCAAAGGATATTTTTCGACCCCAACATTTTCAATTCCTTTTTCAGTAAGTATAGCGCTGGAGATAGCTGAGGACATGTGACCCAGAGGAAGAGAGGAATGCGAATAGCTTGCTGACGTATAAAAGAGTACAGATGAGGGACAATCTATGTGGATGTGTGTTTGTCTCCTCGCAGTGGGGAGACGGGACTGGGAATAAATGAAGCTGTCAGACGGAGCAGGCAGCCCATAAATATAGTGCTGTGTGGCTGGAGCGCTTTTCACTGGCGCTGCGGAGAGACAGAGCGATGTGCCTTTCAGAGCTTGAAAACCCCTGAAAATGAGAGTGAGAGAGAGAGAGAGAGAGAAGGAGAGGTGAGAGAGAGAGGAGAGAAAAGAGAAAAGGGAGGGGAGAGGTGAGAGAGATGGGAGAAAAAGGAGAGCAGGGAAGGAGGGAGAGAACTGAGATGGCAGAGGGGAGAGATAAGGGAAAGATAAGGGAAAGAGTGGAGAGCAACTGGAGAAGGAAAGAGATGCACAAAAAGAGAATAGAGACGAGAGGAGGAGTGAGAGAGCTGTGCCGGTGACTCACTCGGCGTGTCAGCACCGCTTGCAGGAAGAGGGGGAAGTCTGTCAGGCTCTGTCAGTCTGTCTGTCCATCTCCTCGGCCCTGGGGCTCTCTGGGGCTTCCGTTTGCACCCGTATCCATTTTGCTTTCCCTGCGTCAGCAGAGTTAACCCTTCGAGGGAGTGGCGGCATCTTCTGTGACCTCCTCTGTGGTGCTCGTGTGCTTGTGTGTTTGCAGTGTAGTTTTATGGGGGTGAGCTATAAAACTAACTGGACTGGGAGCTCTCCAAGACCAGAGCTGGAGAGCAGTGGGGGAAAGGAACTGAATCTCTTTAGTCTTTAACTGAATCTCTTTAGTGATAACTGATTTAGCCTTTTGATTTAGATATGCAATCAATGTCCTCAAAGGGATGAGTAGTCAACCCCCAGAGGACTAGTCCACACGCAGCAATGACACAAAATCCCAGAGGACATGAGTAGGAAATTGAAGCTTAAAGACTCCAAACATGCACTGCTTTGTACAAAGAGTGGCGGGGGATGGGAACAAGCTGTATAGCCATGTAGTTGAAGCTGATTGCAGCACAATGGCAACCAAACTAGCCAGAGCTCAACAACTTGAGGCTAACTGGTAGGGAGAAAATGTCCTGATCAATTAATAATGATGATGACAACAACAACCACAATAATAGGAATTACTATTTCTGAAGCACCTTTCATAAAAAATACACACTGCCCCCCCAAGTGCGGTACCTAGGCATATGTACCAATCATGTCACTACACAAGCTAAACAAGGCAAGCAAAAGACAACAGAGACAAATACAAGCTAAAATACAGAATATATTTATATTCATTCTCCTTTATTTAATGCAAGGATACCAAAACCCACCTAACTTTCCTTAACAATCTGAGTGCCTCTCTCTGGTGCACACAGCAGCCTATTAGGATGCATTACAGTTTTAGTCGTCCCTTCTGGAAGAGCCAAAGGACAATATGATGACTTCTCTTCCATTACAAGATATCACTATAATGAGCCCAGTCAGTTTCAGCGCAGTTAAGCCTGCTTGTAGGAAACCACTAATGCACCGCCACTTTCAACTCAAAGGGACAGGTGGCACAGACTGAATTCAAACCCTCTGAATATTTGTAACCCTCCCCGACTGTTAATTAGGGTTAAAAAACAAAGATACCCATCCTCCACCTATTACCATAGCTGGGTTTTGACTGGTGCATTCTGGGTAGAGGACAACAGCAGGGTCTCTGCTGAAATTAAAGACGAGAGTCTACACTTGAGTTTCCTTTCAAATCCATTGTGGTGGCGTACAGAATTGTGTCACTGTCCAAATATTTATGTACCTAACTATATATATCATACTAGTTTTTGCAATGCCTTAAAATGTTGCTGAATCAACAACCAAGAGAAGAAAAACAGCTTTAGCATACGTATTGATTTCCCTTCAAAATGCCTTAACCTCTTCAAAACAAAACTCAAAGATCCACCGAGCAGTATATAACATAAAAACAATATCAATATCCAATATCCTTAGTGCTCGGTTTCCCTATTGATATTCAGATTGTGTGCAGTTGTCGCTTTGGAGCCTCGGCATTGAAAGACACTCTCTGATTGGTCGCTGCTAGTTGTCTATGAGGAGTCTGTGATGTCACTTTTAGCAGGCATCCCCGGTTTCATCATGAATGCGTTGTGTGGGGAGAGAGAGAGGGGATGAGAGGGAAGGATGGAGATAGAGAAGGGTGGAAAGGGCAGAAAGGAGAAGGAAGAGAGAGGGGAGAATGAAGATGGAAGGGAGAAAAAAGTTACAGGAGAGAGGGAGAGGAGAATAGAGGAGAGAGAGGAGTAAATGAAGAGGGGAGAGGGGGAAGAGAGAATGTAGAGAAGAGGGGAGAGAGGCAGATGAAAATAGGAATGGGGCAGAGAGGGGAGAAGTGAGAAGGGAAAGATGAGAGGAAGAAGATAATAGAGAAATGGGAAAAGAGAAAGAATAAGAGATGGGTGGTAGAGGATAGGAAGAGAGAGAGGAGAAAGAATGAGAGAAATGACTGGCAGGGGAGAGGAAAGGGAGGAAGAAAGAGAAAAGAACAAGTTGTTTTTTGCGGGAGGGCTGTGAGCTTCCCCCTGGGAGTGCCGTCACACGGAGTCCTAATTCAGACTAGGAGCAACCAGACGAGAGAGCTCTCCAGTCATCAGACACTTTCTAATTCGCAGTCATTAAACGCTGAGAAAAATGCAGACAAAAGTGACTCCTTTAAAGAAGATCAATGAAATGTGAAGAATCAGAGAATTAAACGGTTACAATCAGACAGCCTACATCACGAGCCAAATATTTGTTCTCCTGTGACTTTAACTAGCCCCTCGCTCTGTGTGGTTAGTTCACTGCATCACTGGGGTTGTGTGGGGGGGTTTGTGTGGGTGGTAGTGGTGAGCAAGGGGGTGGGGGGTGTTGCTCAGGCATTTCTGATTCCTGCCCGGACAAAACAGATGGTGCTGCTGTATGTGATGAGAGGAAAATGTGCATTTACAGTAGACGCTGATGCACACAAGCACAAATAGAAAGCCTGCCGTGTTCTGCTGAAGCTGCGCTGATCTGGTGCTACAGAGAGTCTTACAGGCACGACACTGGTGTAAGAGACAGGGGGGGGGGGGCGCTAGATCTGAGGAAGAGATACATGTGCTAAGAAACTGTCCCACAAAAAACACAAATATATTCAACTAGATCAGAGTGGAATAAACGCAAAATCTGGAAAAATACACTGTGTCAACATACAGTGCATCCGGAAAGTATTCACAGCGCTTCACTTTTTCCACATTTTGATATGTTACAGTCTTATTCCAAAATGGATTAAATTCATTATTTTCCTCAAAATTCTACAAACAATACCCCATAATGACAATGTGAAAGAAGTTTGTTTGAAATCTTTGCAAATTTATTAAAAATAAAAAACAAAAAAAGCACATGTACAGAAGTAGTCACAGCCTTTGCTCAATACACCTTTGGCACCAATTACAGCCTCAAGCCTTTTTGAGTATGATGCTACAAGCTTGGCACACCTATTTTTGGGCAGTTTCTCCCATTCTTCTTTGCAGGACCTCTCAAGCTCCATCAGGTTGTATGGGGAGCGTCGGTGCACAGCCATTTTCACATCTCTCCAGAGATGTTCAATCCAGGTTCAAGTCTGGGCTCTGACTGGGCCACTCAAGGACATTCACAGAGTTGTCCTGTAGCCACTCCTTTGTTATCTTGGCTGTGTGCTTAGGGTCGTTGTCCTGTTGGAAGATGAACCGTCGCCCCAGTCTGAGGTCCAGAGCGCTCTGGAGCAGGTTTTCATCAAGGATGTCTCTGTACATTGCTGCATTCATCTTTCCCTCGATCCTGACTAGTCTCCCAGTTCCTGCCGCTGAAAAACATCCCCACAGCATGATGCTGCCACCACCATCCTTCACTGTGGGGATGGTATTGGCCAGGTGATGAGCGGTGCCTGGTTTCCTCCAGACAGGTGTTCAATCTTTGTTTCATCAGATCAGATAATTTTGTTTCTCATGGTCTGAGAGTCCTTCAGGTGCCTTTTGGCAAACTCCAGGCGGGCTGTCATGTGCCTTTTACTGAGGAGTGGCTTCTGTCTGGCCACTCTACCATACAGGCCTGATTGGTGGAGTGCTGCAGAGATGGTTGTTCTTCTGGAAGGTTCTCCTCTCTCCAGAGAGACACGCTGGAGCTTGGTCAGAGTGACCATCTGGTTCTTGGTCACCTCCCTGACTAAGGCCCTTCTCCCCCGATCGCTCAGTTTGGCCGGTCAGCCAGCTCTAGGAAGAGTCCTGGTGGTTCCAAACTTCTTCCATTTACGGATGATGGAGGCCACTGTGCTCATTGGGACCTTCAATGCTGCAGAAATATTTCTGTACCCTTCCCCAGATCTGTGCCTCGATACAATCCTGTCTCAGAGGTCTACAGACAATTCCTTGGACTTCATGGCTTGGTTTGTGCTCTGACATGCACTGTTAACTGTGGGACCTTATATAGACAGGTGTGTGCCTTTCCAAATAATGTCCAATCAACTGAATTTACCACAGGTGGACTCCAATCAAATTGTAGAAACATCTCAAGGATGATCAGTGGAAACAGGATGCACCTGAGCTAAATTTTGAGTGTCTGGCAAAGGCTGTGAATACTTATGTACATGTGCTTTTTTTGTTTTTTATTTTTAATAAATTTGCAAAGATTTCAAACAAACATCTTTCACGTTGTCATTATGGGGTATTGTTTGTAGAATTTTGAGGAAAATAATTAATTTAATCCATTTTGGAATAAGGCTGTAACATAACAAAATGTGGAAAAAGTGAAGCGCTGTGAATACTTTCCGGATGCACTGTATATATATATATATATATATACAGGAAAACCTTGATTTGAGTATTGTGGAAGCTCGTTCTAGTGATCGCAGGACAGAGACTGAAGATGAGTTTGAGTTTTGTTTCTTTTTGTGGCTGTGTTTGCTGTAGGTGTGTGTTCCTGCAGAGGTGGGGGGGTGGAACTCTGCCATTTGGCATGGTTGCATTTCTGTTCCACGCAATCGAGCGCAAACCAGGGCTCGGAAACAAAAAGGATCTCGCTGTGCAGGCAGGGTTTGGGTGGGTGAGCAGGTGGAAAAGTGGAGATGGTTGTAATGCACAGAGCGATGTGGAGGACTAGAATGCAGGGCTGCCCTATGCTAGTCCTGAAGGACCCCCAGCGTGCAAGTTTTCCCTCTTCAAATCAGGGCTGGCCATTGAAATCAAGTGCATTTATCTCACTGATTACAATTAGCATTTCAATCACTCTATTTCCATCTTGAAAGGAATATCATTGCTTTCTTTTTTTTTCCTTTTTGCTCCCTGTTTGGTGTCATCCATCAGTGAAAAGACAAACAAATATGTTCTCACAATTTTTCCAACACCCATTTTAAATGTTAGGCACATGCATGCACTGCCCTGCACTTTTCCATGACTATCATCTGTTGAAATATTATACACCGCTCCATTTAACACTTTCCTAAAGGCTGATTACAATCAATTCAATTGAAAGTACTGATGTCAAGAAGGAATCGGTATTCTACAACTTTATTAAATTGATTAAATTAATTGAAATTGATTGAAACTAATCAGCTAGGTATACGGTATCATTTTGATTTCAAATTGAATAAAAATTAAAGAGCAACACAACAAAACAAAGGTCCAAAGCAGGAAATTGTTAAATGAAAACAGTATTAACCAAAACACTATAAAATTGTAATCCAGAAGTCATGACATGACTTTTTAAAAAACATGGAAACACGCCCATTCATAACGGTCATTGATTGTGAACACCTTATTGGTAAGACTCAATTAGGAGTCTGTTTACGGTCCTAACAGCTAAAACACCCAAAACCCTGGGGGAAAGCAGTGCATCAAATAGCCCCTTCAGGAACATAGTAAACATTAATGCCTGATCAAATTAGAGTACAGGACACCAAGCCCAGACTCCTCTCTCTCCACACTGCAAGAGTGTACACCTCAGCAAAAAGTGAGACATTTACTATAGTGCCCCCATGGCAGAGATAGGAGGGATACAAATCACACACTACTCACTTCTGATCTAACACTTCCTCGGGTGGCCAGAGGGGGTGCTGCTTAGTAAACCTCTGCCATCCACCCCCAGCCCTTGCCAATGTCATCCCATCCAATGCCAAACAGAGACAGTGTTACTCTAGTAAGCAGTAGGATAGTAGTAGATCTGGCCATTTCAGGTATAGTGATGCAATCATTCCACTCACTGACTTATGCAGCAAGTAAGTCTATTTCTACACATTACGATTAGTCACACCATCTCTCAAGTGTACAACTGCCCCCCAGACTTGCTCTCTCTCTTCTCACTGTCCCACAGTGGTGGAATGAGCTGCCCTCTTGAATTTGCCTTAAGTACGGCAAGCCCACCTGGCCAAAAAACTATAGTAATGTAATAATTACTGTAGTAATTCAGCCTTTTACCCCTTTTATATGTGTAAACACACCCATATAGAAATGTACCATATCAATGTTTTCCTATATCTGTAATATATTTAAAATATTGATAAACTTCTATATGGATTTGCAACAGAACTGAAACTCACATGTGAGCCAACGATAAGACTATCCTGCCTGGCTACACTCCTTGGAGAGCAGTAACCAAGGAGTCTCCGACCTCTGATTGTTAGGGAAGCTGTAGATTTCAAAGCCGCCTCCTTCTGTTCTCTAAGGGCTTGACACCTTGCTCCGTTTGTTGTCTCCTGTACATCCTAAAAACCTCCCCAATCACCCCAGTCAGGAGGATTTTAAACCATGTATTTGAGTTTGTGTTACTTTCCCCTCGACAGGAACATAGAATCAAATTTCCCAGACGGAGAGGATGAACTCCTTTCAGCATCAACAAACGGGGACACAATCTTGTTTGGCTCCAGCATCTGATCTCTGACAAGACTCTGTCATCGATCGCATTTGTTTTCCCTCATTTTGATTATTTGTAGTGTTGATATCTTAATATAGGCACCCCCAGTCCTTTGTGTATGCAAATTAACCATTCTAACATTATGAAAGGAGTTTGGCACTTTAACATGGTTTTCCTCTACACTCAACCATGATTAAACCACTGTTTACAATAGTAAACATGCCTTAGAAATAAAGAGTCCAGTAGTAAAGTACTGTGAAAGTATATTGAAACAACTGTAAAATATGTTAAAAGTGTAAAAAGCTGTGTTACATTTCCTAGGATGTGGCTGTCTGCATTGCAACCAAATCTCTCATCACTTCTTCAAGACAAATCACTGAATGAAGGGTCCTATTAGGATCAGGGTTATCTAGAGCACTGCCCTGCTATATGGAGGTATGGTAAGGGCTTTGCTCACCTTGATTGATCATGACTGATGAGTTCATTCTTAAAGATGTGTCTTTGATTAAAAATGAAAATGTGGTCAATTGTAGAACAGCAGCTTTGTCTGTATTGCATCGACTCCAGTGTGTAAAGGCACTTAACACCATTACACTCACAGAGAAACTGCACTTGTTTTAAGTAACGGGTCCCATCATCCTCACTGACCTCGGTGAAAGAGATGGTAGGTTTGTGTGTGCTCAGTGTTGGGCTTGGTGTTTTGCCACAATTGCATAATGGGCTCTCACCCTCGTCCTGGACAGCTCCTAATCTAGTTATTTTTACAGGTCAAACCTTATACCTTATACCACTTATATTCTGATAGTTCCAAAAATAATAGATCTTTAAAATTGTTGCATTTAAAAAAACACAAGCTTACCAGATCAGACATAAGTGTGTCTAAGTCTTTATAAAAATATGATAACTGGGGGTCCTATAAACCCTGTTGGATTGGGGTTCTTTGGGATCCAGGTTTGAGACATCTATACCAGAGTGAGTCAGCTACTGTTTTAAACATCTCTCTACCGGTAGGTAGGCTATACCTGGAACTCTAAGTCCATTTTACCTAACAAGATGTCTACTTTTCAAGCTACCTTTGCATAGAATGGTTATCATTTTACAGCAAACATATATAAATCGTCCCAAAAAGGCTCCTCCAAATATGAACCAAAGACGATATCAAGGGGACATATTTCACTGTTACACGACACGCCTTTCGGGATGGTTGCACACCACAAATTGGTCTCCTGCCTCCTTTACTCCCACACCAGTTATCTTCCAGGGCATCCAAATTGGGAAATGTGTTCAAAAGCTGCTTTGTATTGCTGTAGCTCACAGCCCAGCTATATACAATTATATGATATGAGGCATCAGGCAATTCCATCACAAGATTGTGGAACGTTTTAGTAATCTAAAGAATTTAGAATTAGAATTTGGAATTTAGAATTTAGAATTTTACTCTGAAAAGTAAGCTGGGTACCGTTCTTGACTCCCCTTTATCATTACACACCAACTTCTAGAAGTTCGACTATGTTTTGTAGTCCAGTTTTTGTACCCTGGCCTTGAACAGTGAACCACAAGGGCACGACCTCCGGAACGAACGTGTCTATTTCTTTCAAGGAAAATAAAGAAGTCAATCATCAAATAAATAAATGATCATTAAATAGCTGCCACGTTATCCCCCATCACCAATCAACACAATCAACACACACGCGTCCCGTAGTTGCCAGACATAAAAAACGCTATTCATATTGAAATATATGCGGTCTATTTACTCGAAATATCACTGCGTATTTATGAGTGACTCCCCTGGTCAGACACTGGCATCTCCACAACCACTGTCATTCGGCTCAAAGTGACCCGTCCTTGCTGACTGAAAAAATTACAGTTTTATACAGCTAGATCACGTGTCTGTCAATTCACCCTGATTATCAGTATCATGATGTGGATAACCTTATCTGCTTTGTTTGTACTATATCTACTTGCACAACACTTAACTATTCCACACAACATTACACCAAATTGGTATAACGGCTAATATATCATGCTACAAATACAAGAGTGTGTGTGTGTGTGTGAGAGAGAGAGTGAGAGAGTGAGAGTGTGTGTGTATATATATATATATATATATATATATACACACACACACACACACAAATCACTCACACATCTAGTTAATCACCTGGAAATCGGATATTCTAGTCAGATGCTATTCATATTAATCCAACAGATTGATCCTGTCATATCAACTGATTATCTCTTCATCTATGTATCTATGTGTTGTATTAGAAATGACAGCTGCGGCTGTATTTGAAATAAGCTAATAATAACAAGAAGAAGAATCGTGATCATAAGAATATGATGGGAGTTCTGTCATGCTGCAGTGTGTGTGAACACCAAGTCAAGATGTATCCCATTTTCCCCATCAGCCTTTAATAAACGCTTGTATGTGACATGTTTTCTAATGCCAAGGTCAGCGTAGCAGAACTAACGGGCTCGTCCAAAACGACACAAACAGCCATAATTTGCACACATCTCAATGCAAACCCCTGGCAGAGGAATAAAGTCTACATTGCACTTCTTCTTCCGAGTCTGCGTGACTTCTCACCAAGGTCATTTTGTCCCCTGGAGAAAAAAAAAGGAAACCAATACCTCGAATGTATATAGCCTATATGTTTTATATTATTCCACATTCACCTTCTGCTCTCTTGATGTTTTTAAAAAGAGGGAAAACCGACGATATGGTGGAAGAAATCGCATCAGCTTACAATGCATAGCAGCCAAGGTCATGTTGTGCTGAATTAAGACACATTTATTTATTTGTGAAGACATATTTTGCCCGTATATTGGTGTTACCTCACCAACCCCCACACGCTCTCAGTCTACGTCGATAGGAGGGGGTGGGGGGGGCGGGGGGGGCGAGGCTGAGTGCACAGGCTTGGGGAATATTTACGTTTTTCTTATCCCTCAATGCACCGACTTGCAATCCCACAAATATACATACAATGCATTATGATATCCGTTAAGAATATATATTTTTAAAATTATTTTTTTCTGTCGGAGTGCAATAGCATACTCTCCCCCTGCCTTCATTAGCACCAGGCAAGACAGCTGTCATTAGCCGGCTATTGAAGAAATTCAAATTGGAAAGGTTAACAACATTTAAAAATGTTTAAAACAAGTGCACGCCTCGGAAAACAAGAAACATATGCATAAATAAACAGATATATTGCAAAATAACACACATTAGGACAAATAAATATCAATAACATCCCTGCACACGCTAAAAATAGCCCGGTTGTGTGATTCGCGTTATTACGCAGGACTGCCCCTCTACTTCGCAATGATAATGCCATTTATTCATCTCAAGTGGCTCCGCTTATTAATCTCCCTTTGCATACATTTCCTTATAGCGGGGAAATGAATGTGCTTTATTCAATGAAAAAATCCATTAAAATTTCATTAAAAACAGTACCGGTCATTTGTCATCCTCATAACAGAATAAAAAGGTTAACCTCAAAGAACAAGACGAGAGGGAAAAAAAAATATTAAGCCATCTGTGCAAATGACACTCTTATTTGTGACTTTGAAATGCAAAAGCCGGAGGCAAGGTTTTGGCTGCGCGCAAAATGGCTACAATACGACATTACCCCGTTGCAATAATTAAAACATATTATTAGCATTAGGATTTCTCAGTCACCTCCTCATTACCCCTTCAACGCAAGCATCACGGTCAGTGCGGTGCCCTACCTCGGACCCGATCCTACAGCAGCCCTCTCCGGTGCTGGACGGGCTCTGCTCAGGGAAGCGCGCTGCACAGAACCGGGAGTGAAAGCACTCTTCAGGGCTTGTCTAGCCTCGACTGGCCGCGGATGATGCTCGGCGCTTGGCACGGAGGCTGGGAAGGATGCAAGAGGAGAGGACCGGAGTGAAAGCCTGTGTTCTGACAGACTCTGCTCCTCCTCCTCCCCCTCTCTGCCTCCACTCCGCCGGAGGAGCGCACCACTCTCGGCCCGGAGAGGGGCGAGGCGGGCTGGCAGGGGAGCTTGTGAGAGCCAAGGGGGTTAACGAGAGAAAAGGCATTTGTTATTAGCCTGTAATGAATTACACTTAGAAATATATATATATATATATGCAGCCGTGCTTAATTTGGTATTTAGCCTCCGTGAACACAGCACCCCCTTCCACTTCACTTAGTAGCCTCTGCATAATGGTTGTAAAATTAGTTTTGGGAACTGGGTTAACGATGCGTCGGAATAAACGATGTACATATATGTGTGTGTGCACATATCCATCAATCCATCCATCCATCAACATTTATTGCAGGATGATGCATCCCCATTGGGGATAGTTAGCCATAATTCACCAGGCTGGTCAGATGGTTTGGATAGTACCAAACACACGCACACACCTACAGGGACATTTAGAGTAACCAATCAAACCTAGCACCATGACTTTGGCATGTGGGAGGAACCCGGAATACCCTGGCGAGAACATGTAAGGTCCGCTTGTATGTGTATTTTACAGGCACTGCTCCACATCATATTTCCTTGTCCGCTCTTATAGTGAACGCAAATTTAAGATTAAAATAAGCCACTTATAGTATATGATTTTACTAGAGGTCATGCACTACACAGAGACGTTTTTTTCTTGGTTTGTTTTTGTATAGTTTTTTGCAGGGCATCGTGATCACCCACTGCTGTGTTGTGCTATGTTACAATTTATACTTTTATTTCAATGGTATATTTTCAGGTTGTTGAAAAGTGAGCCCTAGAAGAAACTAATATTACAGGAGACTGAACTGACTTAGACAGAGAGGGTGTGTGAATGTCCGACTGGCACTCTGTAGACATCGATGCATAAAATGTAAACACTCCTCAGGATCTTAGCTGCATCTTAAATGCATCAAAGTGGAGCATTCATTTTTTTAATGTTGTGCTTGGATGTTGTTGACAACTGTATGTCCTCTTCTTTTCATACAGACTGCCCAGATTATGATTAGCCTCTTCATAAGAAAGTTTACAAACGAGAGGGGGCCATTCGACCCATCGTGCTCGTTTGGTGTTCATTAATATCTAAGTGATCCAAGGATCCTATCCAGACTATTTTTAAATGTTCCCAAACTTTCAGCTTCTACCACATCGCTGGGTAGTTTATTCCAGATTGTGACTACTCTCTGTGTAAAGAAGTGTCTCCTGTTTTCCGTTTTGAATGCCTTGAAGCACAATTTCCATTTGTGTCCCCGGGTGCGTGTGTCCCTGCTGATCTGGAAAAGCTCCTCTGGTTTGATGTGGTCGATGCCTTTCATGATTTTGAAGACTTGGATCAAGTCCCCATGTAGTCTCCTCTGTTCCAGGGTGAAAAGGTTCAGTTCCCTCAGTCTCTTCGAGTAGGACATTCCCTTCAGACCTGGAATAAGTCTGGTTGCTCTCCTCTGAACTGCCTCTAAAGCAGCAATATCCTTCTTGAAGTGTGGTGCCCAGAACTGTACACAGTATTCCAGATGAGGTCTAACTAGCGCATTGTACAGTCTTAACATTACTTCCCTTGTTTTAAATTCTACACTTTTGACAATATACCCTAGCATTCTGTTTGCCTTTTTTATTGCTTCCCCACATTGCTTGGATGGAGAAAGTGAGGAGTCCACATAGACTCCTAGGTCTATCTCATGTGTTACTTCATCTAGATCTGTACCTCCCATAGTGTAATTATAGTGGACATTTTTGTTACCTGCATGTATTACCTTGCACTTGTCCACATTGAATTTCATTTGCCAGGTGTGTGCCCACAACTGAATATTATCTAAGTCCCTCTGAATAGCCTGTGCTGCCAAGATTGTATCTGCTGAACCACCTATTTTAGTATCATCTGCAAATTTGACAAGTTTGCTAACTATCCCAGAGTCCAGATCATTAATATAGATTAGAAAAAGCAAAGGCCCTAGTACTGATCCCTGTGGAACTCCACTAACAACCTCACTCCAGTTAGAAGTGACTCCTCTAATCGACACCCCCTGTTTCCTATACATCAACCAGTTCATAATCCATCTACTTACATTACCCTGAATGCCTACAGCTTCCAATTTGAGGATCAGTCTTTGGTGTGGAACCTTATCAAAAGCTTTTTGGAAATCTAAGTATATCATATCATATGCTTTCACGTGATCTACAACTGCAGACATGATCTGCCTCGTCTAAACCCATGTTGACTATCTCCAAGAATATGGTTTTCATTGAGATGCTCCTCTATTTTCTGTCTAATCATTTTTTCCAACATTTTACAGGTGATGCAGGTGAGACTGATTGGTCTGTAATTTCCTGGCTCAGTTTTGTCCCCTTTCTTGTGGATTGGTATGACATTTGCTGTCTTCCAGTCAGTGGGCACATCCCCTGTTCTAAGTGTCATTTGGAATAATTGAGTTAGCGGCCTATAAATAATTTCCCTCATTTCTTTAAGTACTGTTGGAAATATCCCATCTGGCCCAGGTGATTTGTTTGTTTTTAATTCTGCTAGTCCCTTTAGTACCTCCTCCTCATTTATCCTGATCTCTCTTAGGGTTTGACTGGACTGATTGTCAACCTGTGGCATGTCATCTGTTTTTTCTTTTGTAAAAACCTCTGTGAAATACTCATTTAGAGTATTTGCCACATCTTGTTCGTTTTCCAAGATACCTCCAGTTTTGCCCTTTATCTGTTTCACCTCCTCCTTTATTGACTGCTTGCTGTTGTAATATTGAAAAAAGCTCTTTGCATTGGTTTTAGCTCCAAGAGCTATGTTTCTTTCTATTTCCCCTTTGCTTTCCTGATCCCTTTCTTAAGATCTCTTTGCAGCTCAACATATTCTATGTATTTTGATTCATCACCATCCCTTTTGTATGCGCTATACAACATTTTCTTCCTCTTTATATTTTTTGCATACCTCTATTAAACCATTTTGGCCAGTGTTTTTTGTTCCTCAATTTGCTAAGTTTTGGTACAAATTGCTCCCGAGCCTCAAGTAGTATATTCTTAAAATATACCCATCCATTTTCAACTAACTCTGTATCCAGTGTGCTCCAGTCTACCTCTTCTAAGTGCCGTCTTATACCTTCAAGGTTTGCTTTTCTAAAATTGTAGACCATTGATTTAGACTTGGACCTTGTTTTTTGAAAGAATGCCTCAAAGCTAACCATATTGTGCTCACAATTTGCCATTGGTTCTCTAACTACTGTCCCCCTGACTCTATCTTGGTTATTTGAAAAGATCAAGTCAATACATGCGCTCTCTCTGGTTGGTTCCCTGACAAATTGAGTTAGAAAGCAGTCATTTACCATCTCAACCATTTCTATTTCTGCTTCTGTAGTCCCCACTGGGCTTTCCCAGTCTAAGTTTGGGAAATTGAAATCCCCCATTATAACAGCCACATCCTTGCTACATGCAGTCCTGATTACAGTGTACAATGCAGCATCTTTCTGAATATCTGAGTTTGGTAGCCTGTAACACACTCCTACCGCTAATCCTCCAGATCTCTTGTTCAAAAGTTTCACCCACAAAGATTCTGTTCCGTTACTGGGATCTAATACAAGTTCTTCTGCCTCAATGTCATTTTTCACATATAATGCTACCCCACCCCCTCTTCGATTTTGCCTGTCTCTCCTAAACTGTGTGTATCCTTCCAACTTGTATTCATCCCCATCATTTTCTGTAAGCCATGTTTCTGTCACTCCTACAACATCATAGTCACACGCCAGCACTATGGCTTCCAAGTCTAACATCTTGTTCCTTATACTCCTGGAATTGAGGTACAAACATTTCAGGACTTTCCTACTGTCAGTTTCCCTTGGTTTTCTTTCCTTAGTGGAACATCTCCCATTGTCAGAGCTCCCTGCCCCCCTGGTTCCTCGTTTAAATGATTCTCAATGTCACTGCACATACGCTCTCCCAATGCATTAGCCCCCCTTCTGTTTAGATGTAGACCGTCCAGTTTGTACAGGTCCCATCTATCCCAGAAGAAAGACCAATGCTCCATAAACCTAAACCCCTCTTCCCTACACCAAGCTTTCAACCACGTGTTAAACTTTCTAATCTCTGCCTGTCTCCCTGGCCTGGCACATGGTACCGGAAGTATTTCAGAGAAAACTACCGTGGAGGTTCTGCTCTTTAGTTTAGTTCCTAACTCTTTAAATTTTTCTTGCAAAACCTCTGTCCTACCTTTTCCTATGTAATTGGTTCCAATGTGGACCATGACCAGTGGATTCCCCCCGGCTTTGGCCAGTAGCCCATCTACTAGTTTAGGGAGATCTGCAACCTGAGCACCAGGCAGGCAAGATACCATGCGGGTCTCCTTGTCACTAGAACACACTGTGTGATCTACACCTCTAAGAATTGAGTCTCCTACTATAACTACCTCCTTCTTCTGGGGGGGAGTGGGCACCATGGTGCTCTGGTGCTCAACTGCCCTCCCACCCCACTCACCCTCTGAGCTGTCACTATCCAACTGGGTGTCCAGCAGTTGGAACCTGTTGGGCAATTCAAGCTCTTGGGGTGTCTCTAGGGGTTGTGCACGCCCTTTTCTGCGGTTACGACCTACTGTAACCCAGCAGTTCTCTACGCTGTCCTGCTCCAAGGTCTCAACTCTCCTAGGTTTTGGCGTGCACACCATCTCTCTCATGGGCTGATTGACCAATTCTTCTATATCCCTAATACAGCGCAGATCGACAAGCTGAGCCTCAAGATCACGAACCTTGATCTCTAGGATTTCAACCTGCCGACAACGTTCACAAATGAAGCCTTCTTGGATGAGTTCATCCAGGAAGGCAATCATTCTGCAAACCTGACACTGTAGTGGCCACATGCTTCTAAATGTTACTTTTTTTGTTTTGTTTGTTTCTTTATACTTCTCTTGGTTCCTGCTGCTAGTCAACTGCCTAACTTTTGTCAGTGAGAAACAGCACAGCTCTTTCTCAACAGCTGCTTTAAGTAGTTTTTGTCTACCTACCCCCAATTCACACCTAACTGGCCCCACCTGGCTCCTCCTGCAACAGAATGCCTGCTAGTCCTAGACAGAAACTCCCTTCTACAACCTGTTTACTTTCACCAACTCAGCAGCTGAACTGAATTGACTTCAATTTAGGCAAACTACAGACAATACTAACGTCAATTTAAGGCAAACTTAAAACAAAATGAGCAATGCTAAGACTATTCTGAAACTAGTCAAACAACAAGATGGCTACCTCTCACCTGTACTCTCCTGTCTCTCTCTGTGGCAACTTGTAAATACTTCTGTTTACATCTTAAAGATGGTGGTCATGATTATTATTTTGATGATGAAGGTTCGTCTTTTGCAAAGGTGACCCTCAAAGTCAACAGGAATACAATATAATCCATCTGCTATATTTACAACATGACAGAAGTACATTTATTAACATACAAAGGGCCTGATTTTCCAACGTTTGTTAAAGAATGTACTAAGGAGTAAGGACAGTATGTGTGTTTATTAGTTACTGTCACACACTTAACCCTTAAAGTAACTAATAAACACACATACTCCTTAAACAGTCACACAGCTGGTCTATTCACGAATGAAAGAATATGCAAAAATTGTCAGGGTGCATATGGGTTTTCATGTATCAAATTAAACCTTTTTGACAGTCTACTTTATTGACCCATGTCTGTGAGTGGATGATCATACAAATAAACTGGAAAGGTAGCACCTAGTGGGCATAAGAGCATGTGGCACCCCTCTTGTCCCCCCAACCAAAAAATATCTGTTCTTATTTATGTATTTATTATTTTTTCTAGTTCAAGACAACTTTGGGATAGTCAGCGCACTCACAGCTACGGTGGCTATCGTCAATTACTGCTTTGAATTCATCCCAGACCTTTCTCATCCCAGACATTTTGAGCCATGTTCATGCTGTCTGAATTTGATCCTGAATATACTGAGTGTAAGAACAAGAATCATTATTGGGTAAGAATACACCCCATTTAATTAAATACATTTCTTTTTCTCTCTCCCCTTCTGTTTAAATCATTAACCAAATCAATCTTTAATCGGTTTATGTGCCTGCGGAAAAGTGATAGGCGGGTTTGGCCAGAAGCTGGGGCAAGTCACAGAAATCATATTTAATTAGATACTTTACTTTATTTTATGTGCCATGCTGTAAAATAAGCATGTTATCATTTCAACTCCAGTAATCCCAATAATAATTGGAGTGAAAATTATTATACTAATAGTATGCCAATATTGACCAAAATTAATACACCAATATTGTTTTCTGTGACGTATTTCTTTTTTGTCTTCTATCATTGATCAGAGTGCAGTCCTGAAAGAAGTGGAAATAGATCGGCTAACCAGTCAGTTTGTGCTTTAAGATAGCAGTGTCTAGTATCTTACAAGTATTGGCCATGTGTAGAATTTGTTAGCTTCTGGAGCTCTACTTTTACTGATTCACTAAATAATATACGACCAAGCAAATGTGGCCCAGAAGACTTTCCCAGCTCACCGCCTATACTTTGCTCGTGTTACATCACACACAGGGAGCAGGGAGGAGCCTTGTGACCCCACCCCTGAGACAGCTCTCTCTCTCACACACACACACACACACCATAAAGCAAACACATGC
Source organism: Amia ocellicauda (assembly GCF_036373705.1). Classification (NCBI taxonomy): domain Eukaryota; kingdom Metazoa; phylum Chordata; class Actinopteri; order Amiiformes; family Amiidae; genus Amia; species Amia ocellicauda. Next base: position 29,950,371 of record NC_089863.1, on the reverse strand, counting down.
TACATACAGTCAGCATACAGAAGGACCTCTAGTGATTGCTGTATTAATATGACACAACTGGGAACTGTTGTTTATCTGAGTTTGACTGTGTGCTACAAAGCAATAATGGCCATTCCACTGCAGGAGAAAATGTGTGTGGAACTGACGAGTCTGAAAAGCGAGAGAGAGAGAGGAAACGACTTGTGGTGGCCAAGCCTCAGTTTTGTATTGCTTTCTCTCTGGCAGAATGGGGAATGGAATGAAAGCGGTTCTGCTCATTTTCTCTGTGCTGGAGCTAAGCCTGACCATCTCCATGTCCGTCTTCGGCTTCAGAACTGTGTGCAAGAATTCCCCCCGGTGAGAAGAATAGTTTCACCCTCTACTTAGTGTCAATTGGATTTGTCAGTTTACATGGTTTCCCAGTATCCCAGTAATCAAATTAATGATCTGAACAACAAAAATAAAATAATAACTTTCATCAGAAAAAGATATAAAGTTGTAGTCAAATGTCTTTGCCCCCTTTCATTTAAAGTACTTTAATTTGGCGTAGTCTGTAGTATACTGCATAGTGTTCATTAAACTATACCTATTGATGGGATATCTGTTTAGCCTTGTGTGAGTGGAAACCACAAGGAGTCCAGTTGATTGAACTATTGAGTAAATTGAGTAAAGTTATAGTTATGCCTATATAATCAGTAGAGTGGCTGTGCAAACAAATTAAAAAGGCAACCTTGTCTTTAGTTTACAGGAACAAACCAAATCATCTTTACCAACTGCTGTATGTCATACTCCTCTCTTCTCCCTCATTTCTCCACTTTCCCCTCTCCCTCCCCAGACAGCAGAGCTGGTCTCCAGTAACTTGGCCTACCAGCCGGTTGTGCTCTCCAATAGCTTCAGTGTTCAGACCCCTCCGCCACAGTACAGCTCCTGAGACAGCCCTGGTCTTGGCCCCGCCCCCATAGCATTCTGCATGATGCGCAATATTCTCCACATCCAGCCCTAGAGCTCTCTTCACATCCTCACATGCAATGGACCTGGGAAAGGCACTCAAGTACTTTAGAAGGCACTCGAGTAAGTCAATCATTTGCGACCTCACAAATTGCGAAACAAATTAAAGGGAATTAATATCCATAAGATATTATGGGAATAGCATCCCAAGGGATCTGTTCACAGCCTGAGAACACGTAACGTTGTGGGGCGATGGAAGTGTGAGTGTGATTATTTTCATACTGTAATTGCATTAGTCTATAATATCTGCTGTTCATCGCATTGGTGATCGAATACTACTGCTGAACCTGTGTACAAGAAGGTCTGTTTAATACATCCTGATCCAGACCGAAAGCAAGCTCTCTCGCCTGGCCTGAATCATTCCTCCACGCTACTGACGCCCCGAGATAGAAGGTAAACCACAGCCTTACAGGAGTGATGCTGGACGCTGCCTGGCATGCAACGCATCAGCCACCGCCTGCACTCGCCCGCCAATTTGCCGCGACTAAAGCTGATGACAAAACTTCCAATATTAATTAGCGACAACTCTGTGAAATGACGAAAAACAAGTCAACGAATTGCGGGGACCCACTGTATAAGGATAATATTTTGTTTGTTGAGTGAAATGTTCGAGATGTATACGTCACACTGGGTTCTTAAGGGTTAAAATGATACCCATCTATCCCCTAACAGTCTGGCGCCATTTTTGTTTCTTGGAAGTATCGTAGTTCAGCCAAATGGAGTGGGGGATGTAAACACCATTGCCGAAACAAACTACGCAATGGCTGTGTCAACCAAATGTTGCCAAGTGGAGTGCGCTATGTGCCACATATCAATTGGTCATACTGAACTAGAACAGCCGTGTTACACAGACGAGTCTTTTTGTCCGGATGGGCTTGCTGTACTACTGTGATCAAGGTAGAGGGGAAACTGAAGTATGATGTGCTTTGAATCTACATCCCTGATCTGAAGCATAGTGGTCACATGCTGGTAAATAAGTCTTGAAAGGAAGGGGTACTGTCATGATCCTTTAAAGTGGTTACAGTTTTAATACAAACGAAAGGACAATAAATGTCAAGGTCCAAAGCAGTATAGTATAGTATAGTATTGACCAAAATATTAATACATTGAAATCCATCTGTACCAATTTAAAATGTCATGTCACTGCCTCTAATGCCAAGACATTTTACCAGGATATCAACACCAGCATTGCTCATTGAACTTTATTGATCTTATCAGAGTTTGTTCGACAGTGATTTTGCCAAAAGAAAACTGTTGAGGTTGCAGTTCATTGAACAGTTAAGAGGGGTTGGATGGCGTGTACACTTTGGACTGCCTCTCCATTGATTCCTACGTTTCAAACGATGGGTATCAACATTTTCCACAAGTTAATATCTCTTGCTATGTGTATAGCAAGCTTCAGCATTTTTATGCTCCTCGCGTTCTTGATTGTTTTCCACCTTGCTCCCTTTCCCGTAGCCCTCGTCTGTAACCCTACATCTTGACAGCACTTAGCTTTCACCGTCCAGGATGTAGGAAGTCTCTTACTGTACTTGTGTAAATTGTAAATTGGAATTTGTAAAATATATTATTTTGAATTGCTATGTTTTAGCTAAAGTTGAATTTGTAATGATTGATGCCTTGTACTTCTCTGTATTTTTGCACTTTGTTTGCACTTATGTTGTAAGTCGCCCTGGATAAGGGCGTCTGCCAATAAATAATAATAATAATAATAATAATAATAATAATAATAATAATAATAATAGTTACTTCCCATTACTTCATTACATGGTACCTATATTGCTTTTCTCTCTCTCTCTCTCTCTCTCTCTCTCTCTCTCTCTCTCTCTATATATATATATATATATATATATATATATATATATATATATATATAAACAAAACAAAGTGTTGCACTGTACAGCCTCCGTTGTATAACTCTCACTTCACTACTGCACTTGCTGTTGCACTGTGTAGCTCAGTCATTCTGTGACTCTACAATCTTGTTATGTATAAATACTACACATTGTATTCTGAGCAGGGAATCCCATGTAAATTGTCTTAAATAAAGGCTTCGGCTATTGGAGTAGATGGGCGAGTGTGAAATCACTTCCCTGCCTGGGTTTTGGATGTGGACACCTACATTGGACATTAGAGCTCACCTAGTATTATAGAGATCATTGATATACACAATACAATCAAATATTTCTAAATATAATGAGACCCAAGACATTATAGTGATTTATCAGAGCCTGTGAATCTAATACTTAAACTGAACATCAAAACGTACTATACAGTCCCAGTGGCTAGACCAGGCAACCATCTGACATACAAAATAATAATCAATCAATCAATCAATCAATTTTTATTTGTATAGCACCCTTTGCAGGGTAGCCACAGAGCACTAATTTAATCTAATTACAAAACACACAAATCACCACATACTTTTAAACAGATCCCTACACAAGAGGTATGTAAGTACATACCCAGTTATAATGAAACTGCAAAAAAGCACTACTGAATTGATCTCAATGTAGTTTTAAAACAGCATTTCAGACCTTGATTCTAAAGGAGTATAACAGCTAAAAGAGCTGAATACAATTGTCTATGGACTGTATCTGCATACAACCTACTGAATCTATATAACCGATTTGTTACATATAGACGGAGTTGCTCCTGAAGACAGGAGGGCCCTGATCCATTGAGAACTGTATATGATAATGTTTCACTCAATTTCACTCAATTTCTTATCGTTGCTAATTAATCTCATTTTAAAATACTTCTTTATATGATGTCACGGTTAATAGGACAATCTGAGTGAGGACTGGATTTTAAAGTCGCCTTTAAATGGAAAAAGTAGTGTAAACATTAAATTCAGGCACTATAGGCCTACTTTTACTAAATTGTGTCATTGCACTAAACATAAAACAATGACAATAGAGGTGATTTTTTATATCGTTAAGTATTCATCCATTTTATCTTGTGATGTTCGAAGTAATTAATGAGGTGAACTTAATTGATTATGCAAAAAACAGAATGTGTGAGCTCTCGGCCGATCAAATCAGCACGGTTACACTGGCACAATAGATCAGTGTTACCCGACACTGACAGGCCTTCTCAATTATTATTTTTTAATTCATTATTCAATTTTTTTTCTTCCCAATTACTTAGAAAGAACATGCCAGCATTGATTTAATTGTATAATTATTACACTCAGCCACTCCACATCAGCTGCCATGTAAGTCCATTGTGATACTTTGAACATACCTCGCATGCTAACCAAGACAAAGCAAACCCAGCAAACTCTTCTAGAAACTGTTGTCTGTGAGAAATTTCTGTTTATGTAAAAAACTTAAGCAGCTCTTAAAAAGAAGGATGGGAGTTTTCTTTTGCCCTTTCTTAAAGGGGCTGGCCATGCACATCCCTATCACTTCCCCCCATCCACGTGATGTCCCAGACTTCCACCCTCCCCAAACATGTGTGTCCATGCCAAACAGTGTGTCCGTGAATGATGTGTGGGAACATCCTGTGAATGGCAATGATTCCCAAGTCAACATTGAGTCACCTGCAGTAGTTTTTCAGGAAAGAAGTTGAACACAAATTAAGGATTCAAACCAAACACATCTTGGAGCAGCAGTGATAAACCCAGTTTGATCAACGGACATGTCAAAGACCTGGGAGAGGGTTTGCTCATTATCGAAGGTCAGTGTGTTTACACTGCATGTGCAGTGTCCTCTAAGACAGCTGGAGGGGTCTTCTGGAAGTCAACAGCAGGAAGAGGGAGGAGAGAAGAGGTCTGCACAGTCCAACAGCACCGAGGACACAGAAGGGACAGTGTATACAGTACAAATCAGATCCTTGTTACTGGAGGATAACAGTGTTGCCTTCTTCCAATTTTTGGGAGAAATTGAAATGTTAAAAAGAAAAACATGTTTTAATCATTTGTTCTGGATGTTTCACTCTTAATATGCTATACAATGCTATATCTTTTCATTTCTGGCACTTGGAAAAACTAGGGTTGAATTACAGTGCGTGACAACTGCTTTGGCTGATGAACTGGCGATGTATTCACTACGCCCAATGAAGGAGACCCATTATTTCAGTACATCTCGGAACTCTTAGCCTCTGCTGGTTTGTTGTAAGGTCAGCAGTAGTGTAGCCGGACAATTTCTTTTCCAGGGGGTCAAGTGTAAGAAAAATAACAATGATGAACTATAGATTCCAGTAATGTCATTGTAGCTTTGCAGTGCACAGTGAGACTCTCTGAAAGGGGGTGGTGGTTGTGTTGTGAGATGATCAGAAAAATGCTGAGTAAGTTTCTCACTTGCTTTCTCTGATGAGGCGGGCTGGGGAGGTGGTCGACATTTCTACAACTTCACCTAAATGTGCGACTGGAGATGGTAGCCCCCTCAGGCTAGGCCTCTGCAAGTCAGTGTCTGGGTTTGAACACTGTTTGGGAAAGTAGAGTTCTGGGCACCGGGATCTCTGAACCACTGACCCTTTAGCTGCAAGGACACAGTGAAGAGTTCAATCCTCCAGGAGCAGGAATGGGAACCACTGCATGATTTGAATCGAGACATACAGTCAAGGTCAAGTCTGTTACCAACCCGTGTCCTAGAATTTGAACACAATCTGCTTTTCTTGATTTCCTTTGGTTGACACTTTTTTCAGCCACTTCTTCCCTTGGGTATCTGACTGCCCCAGACTCTCCTCTCCGCTCTCTGCCCCACAGTGTGGATGAGCCTCAGCACTGCAGTGTCTGATCAACCTCCCAGGACCTCAGTTTGGATTGCACCTGTAGACCATTCTGATCTTCTTGTCAACCTTCATGATCTGCACTGTAATTATTATGTTTTTATTAATATAGTGATGCTCTTATCTTTCTATTGTTGTGTATATGTAGACAACTGTATGTTAGTGCATTTTACAACCATTTACCTTAGATAAATTCATCTGCTAAATGACTTTCATAATACTAATATAAAAAGTCACTTCCTCTGACATAATAAAAGACAGAGTTGTTAAAATATGTTAAAACCACCAGCAAAACAAAACAAAACAAAACAGAGAACAGCATGAGGAAGAACATGTTGAAAATCACACCATCACATTACATGGACACAAAGGATATTCCAAAGCCGACATTTTCCAAATTTCCAAGAGTGCCAAAGTTCTCTTTCCCTGGCTGCACAACCTGCTTTAAAAGAGACGGCAGTAAACTAGCTTCAGATGAGCAGACATTGAGAAGAAACTGCAGAAAAGCACAAGAGTCATCCAGGTAGTGTCTCTCGTGTACTTTCAATGTCTCAGTGGTCCCGTCTCTCACTCACAACCCCCCCGCCCCCACCTTCCATAGACAGCCTATGGCTCTGTCACTCTGTGTCCTGTGGAGGGGTGAGGTTGTGAAGAGCAGACCACTCTCTGTCCGGCACCGGATGGTGGGACGCCGCGCTGCTGGGCTGTGTTGCTGGCTGAGGGTTGACCCCATACTGGATGACAATCACAGGCTGAGGAGAAATCAGAGAGAGAGGGAGAGAGGGAGAGAGAGTTTTTTTTCCTTTGATAGTCAAAAAAGCGGTTTCAAATTATTTGTATTGTAATGAAATAATTACAAGATGTATTTATTTATGTTTATTTACAGAGTCTGTGCTTCTTACCCCAGTGTCAGTGATGCACACAGCTTTGCACCCAAAGACCGCGACAGAGATGGCCACACAGAACTCCAGGAATGCCAAAGTCAGCAAGACCATCTTTAATGGAGTATATGCATTACCCTAGGAAGAACAGAAAAAGAACATGTGAGAGTTGTGGATTATGTGGATTTGTCGACAATGAATTTCATCTACCAGTGTCGGCCCACAACTGAATATTATCTAAGTCCCTTTGAATAGCCTGTGCTGCCGAGATTGTATCTGCTGAGCCACCTATTTTAGTAAATTTGACAAGTTTGCTAACTATCCCAGAGTCCAGATCATTAATATAGATTAGAAAAAGCAAAGGCCCTAGTACTGATCCCTGTGGAACTCCACTAACAACCTCACTCCAGTTAGAAGCAACTCCTCTAATTGACACCCTCTGTTTCCTATACATCAACCAGTTCATAATCCATCTACTTACATTACCCTGAATACCTACATATTCCAATTTGAGGATAAGTCTTTGATGTGGAACCTTATCAAAAGCTTTTTGAAAATATAAGTATATCATATCATATGCTTTCACATGATCTACAGCTGCAGAATAAATTCTAATAGATTAGTAAGACATGATCTGCCTCGTCTAAACCCATTTTGACTATCGCCAAGAATATGATTTTCATTAAGATGCTCCTATATTTTCTGTCTAATAATTTTTTCCAACATTTTACAGGTGATGCAGGGGAGACTGATTGGTCTGGAATTTCCTGGCTCAGTTTTGTCCCCTTTCTTGTGGATTGGTATGACATTTGCTGTCTTCCAGTCAGTTGGCACATCCCCTGTTCTAAGTGTCTTTTGGAATATCTGAGTTAGGGGCCTAAAAATAATTTCCCTCATTTCTTTAAGTACTGTTAGAAATATACCATCTGGCCCAGGTGATTTGTTTGTTTTTAATTCTGCTAGTCCCTTTACCACCTCCTCCTCATTTATCCTGTATTTCCACTATTGCTCAATTAGCTTACACTTGACAAATTTGGAAACCAAATTTATGTACGGGTGGCACTGGAACCCGACTAACACTAGACCGATGTGGAAGAAATGGAATGAACTAAACTTGTGTGGAATTAGAATTTAATCTGAATTGCAGTTACTGATGCAGAGAGGCAAGGGAATTGTGGGAATTCACCCCAGCTCTGGTTGGGACTTTGACTTGGTATATCCAAGCATGTCCCAACTGCACTGACAGGACACCAGAGTAGAGGGATAATACATGGAAAGCATGGAGCATACACCCCTAGAAAAAACTGTAAAGCATTTCAGCCTTGGGCTTGGAAATGCCTTCAATAAATGACCATCGACATCGAAACAGGACAGACTACAGCACTGACACAAAGTCGTGAGCATCCAGGCATAAAACAGAACGCCTCTCCACTGTGCCTGCTGAACACTTCTCTTAAACAGTTTAGGGAATGAAAGGCTCCCTGACTAGACAGCAAGAGAAATATGAAACAATTACCCTATAATGATGATGAGAACCCATAATAATTTCCACTGAGAAAATAAACATTGCGATAGGCGATGCCACCGCACTCAAGATATTCATGGTCAGGGCTGCTCTGATCTGCAAAAAAATGAAAATCAATCAATAAATGAATGAGACACCAGAGCTACTGTTCTTACTTCTCTTGGATCTGCTCTGCTGCTCGGCCAATTCACTCCGCTGGCCATAGTGGTGGAGGTTTAGTAAAATCTCAGGCCAGTCTGTACTCACCAGACAAGCAGTCTTCTTCCGCTTCTCCCCTGCAATACTCAGAGCCCCCGAGACGATGTACTAGAGAGAAAAAACAAATATCTACCACATCACAAGGTTTTACTTCATGTTCAACCTTCATCATAGTGTGGAATGTGAAATCGATGGCTTGGGTGGGTTGGATGCTTTGGCATGTAATTGATCTGTGGAGCTGCTTTAAGTATATTGAGTGGTGTAATACATGTGCAATGTGTGTACAGTCAGGTGTGTGTCTGTAATCGCATTGAGAGTGACAAGCTGCCCAAGTGTATTGCTGATAAAAGTCATTTTAAAAAGGCGATCTGATCTGCTGTTGTTTGATCAGCCATAAAAGGAACCAAAAGAGTATTTCAAGATCTAATAGAGACAGTGTACTGCTGTAACCCATTTCATTTTGAATTGATAAAATTGGCATTTACTATCAGTGATGGCCAAAATGGGAGCCCGATGTAAAACCCTATGCTGTCCATTTCTCTTTCCACAAGAACTCCAGAGCCGACATTAAACATTCCAATCATGATCTGGACAACCTGATCATGCAGAGAGAGGACAGAGCGCACAGACAAAGGGTTAAAATCAAATGAATAATGCATACAAGCCGGAAACAGGAAGGGGCTGCCTGTATGATGGCTTGAGCCTCCTATCCCTTTAAGTAGCATAATCTTCTTCAGGTAACCAGGGTTGTGTACAGTAAGCATGTAGAATATTCTCCAAACTCACCCCCAGGGCTGTGGGCTCTCCTTTTACAAAGTGCTTCCAAGCTGCAGACCCTGGTGAGGTGTAGCCATGGGGCAGCCCTGACTGGGCTAGGGGAGCACTGGAGGGCATGCTGCCCTGAGCCTGTGGGTACACCTGGGTGATGATCACCATGTCTCCTTCAGTGATGACAGAGGCAGACATCTTGACTAGCTGATCAGGACTTCCTGAAAACAGACACACACAGAATAACTGTATAAATTGTGAGGTCAGGTTTGACACTTTACTAACAATACTGTCACCAGCCCTCATTCACTTCCAGCACCTTTCAGTGCATCACTGGCAGAACTAAGAACAGTTTCTTGGCAGCAATATTTATGTGGACATAAATTTAGTGTATAACTTCTACCCCTTTAACAGTGGTGATTATTGCTTTAAACTAAAACCACGCGCTTTCTAACCAACACGTTTCTTTAAATGATTCATTTGAAGCTATGAGTTGTCCTGTTACAGCACTTATGCATGTTATGTATTTGAAGATGTTTCTGTACGGTGGCGAATGAATGAAGGTGTGTGGAAGTGGTTAATCTCTCTAATCTCGCTGTGTGTAGTCCGTCATCCGTTCTGGCTGACGTAGGACACAATACATGTACAGTTTTACTATGAAACTGCTCAGCAAAACACAGGCGATGGGTTGGTACCTAAATCAATTCCTATCAGTAACTGATCACACCCAGTCTCAATGAGTAATATCGCCTGTAATCAGCAAACCAAGAACTATTATTACTTGCAAATTGTCATGAGACCACCTCCTCGGACAGACTCACCAAGTCGGCTTTGCAAAACCACAAAATCAAGGTGGGTTTTGTTACTGTGATTTATCTGTCTAATGCTACTAATAACGGAAACACAAACATTTTAACGTTACAGAATGAAATATCCAGAAGAGAAAACGAAGCGCATATTATCTAAATACATCACACTTTCAAATCGCAATGCATTACGTTACTGTTCCCTTTGCTATGTACATATCAGGCACAATACCAGTAAAATCCACTTACTCTACCATAATAAGAGACAGCTTTGCGAGTAGTTTACTCACCACAAGTTTAATTTCCCCGTAGCTGTGTAGGTTAGGACTATATTTATTATCAGCACGTTTGCACCCTCACACTTTCGCTCATTCAGTGGAGCAGGCGGCGAGTAGCGGCAATGCCAGTCAGAGCTGGTGCAGCAGCTGCGCTCCAGTCTGGGACATGTGGACGCTTTCAGATCCGCTGGTGGTTTCCCAAAAAAACTGAATACTGGAAACAGTGCGCATTCATTAACGCCAAAGTGTGAATGATCTCCTAATGTGGAGGAAAGCTTGGGAAACGGGGTGCAAGTGTCCTGTATTAAATATGATGTTGATATTTTAAATGAATCAGTCAAGACACTAAACAGTAATAATACAAAACAAACATTGCCTTAGTGCAGCAGATGAAGATAGGGTGTTTTCATGGCTGCATTTAGTTTCTGCAGATTTGATTATTTTGATTCATTTGACTAAATTGTTCTCTAAAATGTTATCAAGCTATTAAGGCGCAGGTGGTGCAAAGCCAGAGCTGCCACCAGGGGGGCGAAAGGGGGCGCTAATGCCCCAATAATGGCAGTGCTGCGCCCAGAAAGACCTGGCGCATCTCAGACAAAACATCAGGGACCTCGTTTAGGAAACCTTTTTAAAAATGTGCCCGAAGTGATGCCACCAATTCCGCCCGCTGTTCAGGTTTAACTCCTATGACAATAACAAATATGTACGGTGGCTCGTTGAGGACATGAGGCTGTAAATAATATAGTCGCAGCAATTCTGAGTGTTATTGATGAACCAACAGGTTGGCCTATGTAATGCTAACTATTGTCACATGTCAGATGTTATATACCAATATATCCTGCAAAATATATTCTCTCTATACAGGCAAACGTGTTACCCGTCACACTGGGTTCGGTTGCTTTGCTGTGAAACAATGTATCCGTCACTGCGTTGCTGCTCACTGTCTTGTGTACAAACTGCTCAGCTCGTCACTCGGGGTCGTTTTCGTGATTCACCCCGTGTTTTCGCAGGACTCCGATCATATTGCAATAATCAAGTGAGCTCAGTTCGTTTTTTTATTAATAAAACACCAGATATTTATATTTTACCAGATTAGTGCATATAATAAATGGCAGCACAACGCGTACATTAACAAATATATATGACTGCATTGTATTGTTTACTGTGTATTTCCTATTTTGTAAATTGCATTATGCTTTGAATTTACTGTAGGTTTGCACTTTGTATTGCTTTTATTTGTAAGTCGCCCTGGATAAGGGCGTCTGCCAATAAATAAATAAATAAATAAATAAATAATAATACCGGCAATAAAGTTACTACATGCAGTAGTCTAACACATTTGACTACTTATGATACAACCAAATAATACACGGGCGCGTTCACGTTGTGCAGAATGTGCGCAGATCTGACTGGCAATTCATTTTCATAATGTATGAGAACAGTCTGAATAGTGACGCATCCAGCTGTCTATTAAACACACTGTATGCAGTTATACAGATCACAATAGACTGCTATATCTGTGAATATTATAATCAGCGTTGCGCTGCCCAGGGGATTGTATTGCCTATATTAAAATATACAATAACACAGTAGTGTGACGTCTCTTAAATATCCATCTCGGGGGTATTTCACCGCTGCTTCCATATATTAAAACGGGGAGATGATCGCACTTCCAGAGTGTCGGTCCGGGTCTACTCTCCGGATCCATGGGCTGCTGTAGGGTCTCGGCCCCAGGCTACAGCGCTCTTGCCTGGTCTCTGTGTGCTGTTGAATGGGCCCTTGGCGGCAATTTTCCGGCATTCAAAGCCAGTGTGAATGGGGGGCAACAGGAAAAAAGCAGGCAAACTTTGCCGGTAATTTGCTGGCATTTTAGTGTGAATGGGGTTATAGTGCTATCCTAGCCATGCCCAGACTTCACGTCAGTCCTTTGGATAGAGCACCTCTGTGAGGAACTTGGTAAATAAGGATGAGAATGGAGGGAGAATTATACAGGCAATCCTTGAAGAAAACCTGCTTCTGTCTGCAAAACACCCAAGACTAGGACAGGGATATACCATTCAGTAGGACAATGACTCCAAGCACACAGCCAAAGTGTCACTGGAATGGGTTTAAAAGAAGAAAGTGAAAAGCCTAGAGGTGCCCAGTCAAAGCCCTGACATGAATGATTCAGAACCTATGGCAGGTCTTGAAAATCTCTGACCACCAATGATACAATTCCAACTTGACAGAGCAATTACTGCAAATCCCGTGAAAACCTGGTAAAAATGTACCCCTTAAAATCCACAGCTGTAATGGCTGCCATATGTGAGTCATCCAAGTATTGATGCTTATTAACTTGTTTTACAGCACAAACCTGCTTCTTCAAAGTGTTGAGTAGGTTGTGTACGTGAAAAGGGGGGAGAATCTGATTTTAAATGCATCCAAATTCCAGGTTAATACAATAAAAATGTTAAAAAGTCTGATGGGGTGTGTGTGTGTGTGTGTGTGTGTGTGTGAACACTTCCTATAGGCACTGCAGTACAATATTGCTCATTTCTATTCAGTTGAATGTAATTCCCCTTCTACAGAATAAATCCCAGAGAAGCAGAAAATCTTATTCTGCAAAGATCAATTTTCCTTTTCTCCAGTCCCTGCTGATCTTTTTCCCCCCCTAAGCTCAAAATGTTATTCTTGAAGAAGCAGACTTTCAGATGTGTTCAAGATCCAGAATATGTATTAATCCATCAGCATATTCCCTTACCCAGTGAGACTTACTGTCATCACCACATCTACACCTTTCAATAATATAGCAATTATAAAAGCATGAGAATGGGATATGCACCATTTGGATTCTAAATAGAATACAAGAATAGGAACAAATGTAAGAATCTTGAGTTTTCATACTTGCCCCACAATTTGATTTCACTGGTTTAAATGTCACTTTAAAGCACATTGTTTACACTGCAACATTTTCAGGCAACTCAAATGTTTAGACCTATCACGTATCACAGAAGATGGAGAAAGCACAAATGGTGAACTGTTGTGCAGTCCAATGCGTTCGAACACACAAGCCTAAGCCAGTAAGGACTCGTCTGTGTGACCCGGCCATGATAATGCACTGAATATCCACAGTCCCCCGATTCTTGACTATAGTATTAATTTGTAGTGACGCTACACCTGCGACCTCTGGCTAAATCAGCTTACACTCCAGCAGGGGTGTGAATACATCTGGAGGCCAACATACAGATCTAGTTCTAGCTATAGATCGATACATCCATGCCTAGACAGGAGTGATTCGCATATCCGGACACGACAACCCGATTTATGCATAACCCCCAGCCTAAACACAGCCCGAGCTGCTAAATCAAAATACACAGCCCACCCAGCCTCCGTCGCCATGCCAACCCCAGACCCCTCCCACAGAGCTCCAGTAACCACAATTTTTTTCCCCAAGCGTAAACTGATCATAATAAGCCTGGGCAGCTGCTGATTTTTTCTTTCATTCTCTTTTTCATCCCTCTCCCCTCATAGTGGCACTGACACACGGCGGCTAATCACTGATCGGTTCTCCACCTGCTGTAAGCAGCAGCGCGTGGGCAGCTAATTACTCCTCGAGACAGACAAGCGGATTCACTTTGATTCGCTGCGTTGTCTTTGATGGCTGCGTCTCCTTTTAGTGCCATCTACTCCACTTATTAAAACACTACAGGCCAGACCACACTCGCTCCAGTTACTACAGTCCAAACTGGGATAATGTGCCTCTTGGATGTGCGTGACACAACAATCTGTTATACTTGGTTCTTAAGGGTTAAAGACAGTTTTCTGGGTTTCATCTGTGCTCCGTCACATTTATTTTTTGTGATATATGAGGTGAGAAAATTCAATTGCAAAGTTTTCTGTTTGTATCGGGAGCAGAAGTCCGGTCAACATAAATAACCCAAACTGTGTCTCCTCCCGATCAAAAGGGAAACCCGTACCAGGCCACGTTAAAGAAAAACCAACTCCTGGAACTCTCCGGTAGGCTGGTTATACTCGTATATACTCTGAATGAAAACGTATTTTTCATTTCACCCATCGATTTTCATTAACCGCTTTATCTGGTAGAGGGACGCAAAGAGCCAAACCCTAACCGCGTGGGCACAAGGCAGGGTGCCACTGTGCCAACCGACTGTCTTTAGATCTGCAAAACTGAAGTGGAATTCTAGTATGGGTATATATAAATAACAAAATCAGACAGCAACCAGATCAAAGCCTCCACAATCCCAAAATCCTCCAGGAGCGAAGGAAACATTTCTTTAGTGAGGGTAGAGAGTCAAGACCCAGACATTAAAACAGACAGAGAGAGAGAGAGACAGAAAATTACTAATCTACAACAGGAGTAAGAGGCTCGGGGGTGTGCTGTGGAGTTGACAGCTCTGATCCCAGTTCGTGGAGGGAGAGGGGGGGGGGGGAAGAAACACAATATTCAGCAGCTCCAATTATCACTCCATAATCTCGCTGCATTCGTTAGCAGCAGCCAAACGGGTCCAAAAACAGACGGTGACATCAACAGCTGGCGCCTCGCGCTCCCGTCCCAGCACCTCCGGAGTTTGTACTCCCTATTTTTCTCAACGGAGCCACTGGAAACCAATGTTAATATTCCATGTGCCTCGACAATCATTATAATGAATCAATTGTGTCACGACTAGCATAGAGCACTGGAGGGAGGTGGAATTTGGCTGAGGTGCAGAACTGATCCACGCCACCCACCACTGAGACTGGTGTGCCCAGTCTCTAGTCCAGCTCCTTATATGGCAAGACCACTTCTCCGCAGAAGAGACATCAACGCCCGTCAGAAAGACTGTACACAACTGTACTATACCCTGGGTAAGGGCTTCATATAAAGCCAGAAATGCATGCACCCTTTTGTACTTGGTGTTCTATCGTGTCATATCTGTATGATACAGGCGAAACAGGAATGGAAACCCAGCAGATACAGAGAGTGCCCTGGTAATGGGGCAGAGCCAGCCTGGTTGTATTAAAAGCTTTATTTCTCGACTCACAAGAGATCTGTACAAAAGCAAAGGGACGAGGGGGCCCGGGGGGGAACCTCAGAGTGAGACAACACAGAACAAAAACGGACGCTTTCTTGTGAGTCTCAAACTCGCGGTGGACTAGAGAAAATAAAATAAAAACACAGAAGCAAGACAAACGGGCCAGAGGCGGGGAGATTGTCCCCAAGATTAGGTGGGGCCGGGGGTGCAGTCTGTGGTCTAGGGGGGCATGGGTCTCATGGGGCCCCGGGGCGGGACAGGGGGTCTGTTGTTGGGCCTGGGAGGCATGGGGAGCCCCCGCTGGAAGCCGAAGGGAGGGGGACGGGGTGGGCCGCCGCCGTAGCCTGGAGGGGGCATGGGAGGTGGGGGTCCCCTCATCCCTGGGGGGTGCATCTGCCCTGGGTGTCCTGTGGGGAGAGAGGGAGAGATCAGAGTCAATGGGTTAAAGCCATGCAGAGATGGGCCGTGCCGGGACCGGAACCGGAATGGGGCTCACTTACCCATCGGCGGACCGAAGCGGTGCATGCCCATGTGGGGATGTCCGTGGTGGGGCATGCCAGGAGGTGGGGGTGGATGCGGGTGTCCCTGGCCTCCTGAACCCGGGGGCGGAGGCACCATGCCGGGCGGGCCAGGAGGGGGCATGGGCATCTGGGGCATGCCTGGTTCCAGAGAGAGACGGGAATCAAAAGCTGGACCACACAGTTAAACCCTTACCATCCAAGGCACTATAAAAAGGCCCGGCGAAGCGAATATGAAATCGATGCTGTGCTCACCTGGGGGCATGCCTCCGGGAGGGAAGGGCGGGGGTCCGGGCGGGGGTCCCGATCCTGGAGCTCCTCCACCCTGTCCTGGGTTTCCTGAACCAGGGGGCATTGGTGGAGGCGGCATGCCAGGGGGCATCCCAGGGGGCATGGAGCCAGGGGGGGGCACGGGCGGAGGGTAGCTGCCAGGAGGGGGAATCCCTATGAGAGAGAGAGAGAGAGAGAGAGAGATCAGTAGGTATAAATATAGTTCAGTATTCATATTCAAACACGCATGTGGAGATTCCTCACCACTTAGAACCAGTCAGAGACAGAGGGACGTATTTAGAGGAGATTCAGGGCAGGATTCACAGCCCCACATTAGCATGGTGTAATTTTTGGTCGATTGGTCCTAGACTAATGCTAATTCAGGCCTGTGAAACCAGCCACTGGTGGTATTCATTCTGAAACCAAAGATCATGTGACCGCTGTGTTCAGAACATTCAGGTGCATTCTAGACATTTCTCATCAGGTTCTGCAACCAAAGAACAAACAAAATATCTGCCTAACAATACAACTGTCCATTTCTCAGCCTACTGCTCCGTCTATGCAAGTGTCCCAGTATTGATGAGAACAATATCGGTGGGACTAGAACTGGCCTGCCATGTAAACTGCTGCAAGTGTCCGAGTGTTGATTTTTGTTTGACTCCAATGACTGTTTTGCGAACATAATTGTCATCAAGACGACACCCCGTCAAATCAGAGCGCGAGACAGAGAGGAGGCAAGAGTACGAGAGATACAGCGAGGGGATGGGAGTGAGAAGATGAGCACAGAGAGTGAGAGAGAGTATGAGAGAAATGGAACAACAAATGAGAGAGAGAGAGAGAGAGAGAGAGAGAGGGAGGGAATGGGAGAATGGGATAAACAGAGGGCAGGAAAAGAGCATGAGGCCAAAAAAGAGGAGTCCTGAGAGAAGAGCAGACAGACACTGAGCATCACGAGAAGGGCCGGCGAGACGCTGTTCACTAACCTTTCTGGTACAGGCCCGGGTGGTGGACCCCATGTCCCATGGAGGTGAGGACGGGGGTGGGGGCCGAGGGTGGAGGGGGCGCGTCGGCAAAGAGCTGATGGGGGCGGTCAGCCTGGGACAGGGGGTTCTGGGCGGCCAGGAGGCGCTCAGCGGCCGAGCCATGCCGCTCGCCCTTGGAGTCTTTCTTGAAGGCGTAGGAGACGGTGATGGGCCGGTTGCAGAGGTACTGGCCGTTCATGGCCTCAATGGCGGCATCCGAGGCATCGAAGCTGGCGAAGTTGATGAAGGCGTAGCCTTTGGAGTTGCCCGTGTCGGGGTCGCGCATGATCTTGGGCGTTTGCAGGATCACCCCGAAGGCACTGAAGGTGTCGTAGAGGAGCTTCTCATCGATCTCGGGGTCTAGGTTGCCGATGAAGATGTTGGCGCCCACATCCAAGTTCTTGTTGTGGGCCGAGGCTTTGTTGACACGGATGGGCTTGCCGTACAGCTTGATCATGTTCATGATCTTGATGGCGTAGTCAGCGTCCTCCTCGCTCAGGAACTCCACGAAGCCATATCCTGGTGAGGGGGGGGATGAAGGAGGGAGGTGGGAGAAGGCGGATGGAGACGGGGGAAGGGATGGAAGGGGTTGGGGGTTCAGGGCAGGGGGACAAGAAGGAGAAAGAGGGAGAGGATGAAGGAGGGAGCAGGTGGAAGAAGGAGGGAGACAGGAGAAGGCAAGAGAAAGGATGGGAAGATTTAAATCATTAGATTACATGTTTTACAGACACCCTCCGGAGGCGCTGGCTGGGATATTGGAATTAAGCTTTAATAAGAGAGGGCTGTAATGGTGTGTGCTGGACACCAGCCTTCCCTTTAAACACTCCTCCCTGGCTTTTTGATATTCCGCTTTAATAAGCCTGAACACAGTCCTGCGAGGAGAGAGCAAGATATTAAAAGGTGCTAATTAACAGCTGAGATTCTTTGCATTTCAGATCTGTAATTTTCTCCCCAATCTGTGCACTTTTCAGCACCAATCACTGATACTGCGAATGTGTTTTTTTTTTTTGTTTTTGTTTTTTTATCTGGGTACATTTGTTACTGGTGAAGCTTCAATGTTGCTGGGATGCCAACAAGATGAGTCACGGCAGATGTGGCCTTGTTTTGTTCAGGGGTGCAAATGAAGGAAGTTACTCTCTGATCAAATCAAGCCACGTCAATTATTTAAACTATATTCCTTAACATCTGGTGCCAAATCATTTCCCCAAGCCTATCAAATACTGTACCAGCTTAGTGCACAGCTTTCCATACAGAAGCTAGGTATGAGCTGCCTGTACCATATCTCCCCCATTTGACCTCAGCTCATTGTGATAGAGGACAGACTTGGCACAGAGTCCCCAGGCAGCGTCTGATCTTTGATAACACTACGGTGGCTATCTGTCTGAAGCACAAGCCTATTTCATACTAAACTAGACCTGCTATTTGTTCTACGGGAGTTACTGTAAAGCAGTCTGGTTGGCATTGAGAACTGCACCCATATGGACTGCTGCTTAAAACAAATGATGCACAAACTGGTTGTTTTCATTTGAAGAGAAACTGAAACGGTGTAAACAAATACAAGATGAAAAAAACACTTGCATGTCAGTGATTCTGAAACCATGCCAGGCAACCTGGAGAATGAGTTTAACAAGCAATGTATTAACTCTATATGCTGTGGTAGTCTACTAGTTTCTGTACAATATTTAACCTGCAGATTTAAAGCAAGATTTTAATACCTTGCGGTTTATTTTTCTTGTTTGGCATGAATTCATGTTATTTTGCTTAGTTTAACATTATTTACTACTCCCAATTCTCGTCTGAATGCGATTACGGACGCTGCCATCTTTACAGACAGATAAACCCTGGCCATGTGGTCAGATGAAGGAATTCTCTGCTCTTGCCAGGTGGATCTGTTGGCTTAATTTCTTCCCCCACAGTGCCGATTCATCAGGACAGATTCTACAGATGCTCTTCAATGTTAAGTGGCAATTTCCTCAGTGAGGGTCATTCTATAACCCTTCCATACAACAGTATACCAGTAGTCCATCAGTGTTTAATTCATTAGTGCTACAACAGCAGCTATTGTGCGCTGTTGACCATAGAACTAACCCACATATCGAAACCAGGACATGTACGTGCATTCCCGACACCGTGCCATAACCAGGGTCAACCCAATCAGAAGATGAAAGAGTGAAAGTGGCTGCTTATTTTCTTTCCTGCACTGTCCCCAGCTATCAGAAGGAGTGAAGGAATGCCATTTCTTTAGCGGAGAGCAGAGAAGACGATGAGGGGACTTGACAGAACTACTCCAAATCCTGAAAGCTACTGACAAAATCAACCCAACAGGAACACCACTGACCAAAGGACACAAGTGGACTTGGGCTGCAGACTCTACAACGTGCCACATGCATCAGGAATCAGCAGAGGCCTCCAGCCCAGGTCCTAAATACTACAGTTGTATCAATCATCAAATCAATCATTCCAGTCTCACACATACAGAAAGTCGTTCTGATCGGTTAAGCAGAGTAGTATTCTCAAGAATTAGAAATTACATTTGGCAAAGAATCACATTACGGTTCCATCCGTTTTGAGAGACTCGATGCCATCGCCTCACCTTGGTGCTGCCCGGTCACTCTGTCTTTGGGCATGTGCGTGTTGACTACTGGCCCCGCCTGGAGAAACAGCTCCCACAGCAAGGGCTCGGACACCTTCTCGTCGAGACCCCCCACATACACAGTGGCATCTAGGGAGGCAGGGACAACATGTTACACACTGCAGATTCACTGACCACAGATAGCTTGATTTTTTCTTGCGTGACATGTCAACCTTCCAGTAAAAGCACCTTATTCAAACATCCAACTAAGGGACTGCAACTGACTTAAGGTCAATATTTGTAATAATTTAGAAGTAAAAAACAATAACGGTCACAGATAATAAACACACAGCAAGCCAGAACTTAGGAATATAACATTTAAATTAGAAGATGAATAGGTGGTTCAATTAACGTTACTGCATTTAGTACAATGCCTACTAACATGACAGTGGCATTTGAGGAGCTTATTAAGACAGTTATGAACTTTGTTATATGCAAAAACTTTTATTTAAGTAATGGACATTATACAAATCAAATGGTTAAATTTAGACAGACTGTGAGGAACATCTGAAGTGGGCATTAGTATTCAAACTGTCAGTTTCTGCGAACAAGAGAAATAAAATCGACGTGATTGTCTAATCTTAGACAATCTTAGCTTTCCATTTCACAATTTCAGAACAATGCTAGACTTTGTTAGGTATTCACCAAACACAAAAATAATATCAAGGTAACAGTTAATAATGTTAGGAGTTGGTATTAGAATATTTTAAACATTTGTAACAAAGTTTACTTTTAATTTATCTTTCATGCTGTGCCTATCCCTATATGCACTTCCCTATGCACTGAACTGCGACTTCACATAGTATCTGCACTGGTTAGCTACTACAGCCTAGGATGTAGGAGTTGTATTTTGTATGAACTGTAAATTTCCCCTATGCACTTCTATAGTAATGCTATTTTGTAATGCCTTATTCAGGGTGACTTACAACATAGAAGAGCATCTGCTAAGAAATAAAGAAGAATGCCAGCAAAAACAATTAAATAATGCACTTAAGCAGCCCAAAGGCACCACAATTGAAGCCCTCTTTAAGATAGCAGTTGGAAAAGTCAGGTTGTGGAGGGCAGCTCTTGCAGGTGTCTTCAATCAAGCCCTAGCAGAGGTGCTAATTGTGCCTTTTAATTTGATATTCATGTTAAATTCACCTGTAAGAACAATCCCCCGAAACTACAGGATGGACAATGCACATGTAAATGCAACTGAAAGCAGGACCGTTGATACTATGAAGCCAATTGGGAATTCAATGGAGACTTAAGTATGTATTTATTAAATGAAACTAGTCCGGATCAGTCTACTCCCATTGTCCTGTTTACGATACTCGTCGCCTTCAAATCTGATCACAAAGGTCTAGGTTTTATTCTTAATGTGCTAAAAACTAGCATTGCTTTTGAATGCACCTAAATGACCTGTAAGATATTGTTATTTCCAATGATGGGATCTGGCACACAATATAACCGACACAGACTCGACCCTATCACTATCGCACTGCTTTTACACTATACAATACGTGTGCTATAGCTTAAATCAATTCCTGATCTTTATTTATATGATCGCTGATGTGTTTGCCTTCTCGTTTTCTCCATCTCGCCCATGTAAGTAAGTGTGTGACTTCAGTCGGCCAGTCTCACTTTCACAGCCATAAATACTAAAATAAATCAGCAACATGTAATACTCTAATAACCCTTGCAAACACTCAGGTGACCCGGGAACAGCACAGTTTAAGGATTTTAGTTCAATGCGATTACCGTTTATACAAAACAACTTCTAAACTGGGTTGTGTTTATTTATATTTTAACCACAAAGTGCGCACGGATAAAGAGTTGCCATACAGTGGCGTGTGAATCAGCTAGGAGTCCCAGGCATTTGGATTCTCTTCTCCGCATAAAGTCGGCCCACAACACTTCTGCCCAGCAGGTCAACTAACGGCACGCCTTTTTTATGACTATTTATTTTTCTCCCGAGTTATGGTTTCATTCATTCTTTTGAGAACTTTTCTGGTACCTTGATTTCTCTCTGAGATCGGTCCCGCCGCCATGTTGAATCCTGCGTGCTCGCCGCGTCCGACGGAAGTGGCCTTCCCGCCCCGCCTCAGCCACGCCACCCGGCTTCCGCACTCTGCCATGCAGGCGCAGACATCGCCCTCTGCTGGGCCGGATGACCCAGGCCTTATTACTGATGTTGCGCTGAAGAGCACGGCACATGCGCAGTGTCTGTTTACCTGCATACTTGCCAGAGCCAGGGGTATATTTAAAGCAAATATCCTACCTAACTTGATACAGTGACGACATGGTTTACAAGATCATTGTGTGTAAGGTGTCTAAGAAGCAACATGCATTTTGAAATTAATTTAGAACATGCATTTGGTTCCAAGTAAGTGCATGTGTTTGTGTGCATGTAAAAAATATTTTTGTGTGTTTCTCAAAGTTCAATTATCACATTTCTATTGTTTGGAAATTGCACCTAATTAGTTATCTATTCTCAAAATATCCACTGAGTGAATATGCCACTCACTGATTCTCATGAAAGTATTTTATTTTGCTTCAGATTACTGAGATTCTGGTGATGTGGGCCCAATGGAAGGGAGGCCCCTAGGAGGGCGCAGTGTCTGATGATTTTCTTCCACGTCGACTCAAGTCACTTCACTGAATCACGTGTTTACTAAAGTGTACCAGTTCAGCTTTGTTTACATTATTCCCAGGTTGTAAACCAATGAGGATGTAAAGAGACCTACCCACTGTGTTACCTTATCTGTATATACCTTTTGACACAATTTGTCATTAATATATTTTTCTCCATAATCATCTTTTTTGGAACAAAACTTTACACATTATAGAAACTGGGTAACATATAACTTTAGCATGTAGCTTTGAATTGTTCAATTAGCTAAACAAGAGCCAAATGCAGAGAAAATGGAAATAGCATTCTATCAAACAATTAGAAGTCACCTAAGATAACCTGGAAAAAATGTACTTGGTACTCCATATGGTGCATTGAGGGTAACAATGAGTAAGTGTAGGTGTAAGGTGTGTATACACGCCAGTGCCAGACAAACAAGGTGAAGACAGCGGTTATTGAAATAATCCAAAGCAGCTGCCAAACATTCCTAGGATAGCTAACCAGTGCAAACTTGACTAACTGGTTTCCCACACTAGCTTTTAGTCTCTGTGCATCCTACCTCCAAAAATGCTGGTGATGAAATAATCTGTGGCCAGGCAGCATTCAAGTATGGGTTCCTTGTTGGATCACTTGTTTTGACTTACAGCTAGTTGTGAATGGGGGAGTTTTGACTTGCCTCACTGCATAGCCAACATGGGCACGTCTGTTGGCCTCTTTGGCCCATACTTTCACACCCCTCTTTAAAAAAACACCCAAATGATACAAAACATTTACTTTTGACTTTTTAAATTAACATTCTTCAAGCTGTAGGCTATGCAACACCTAAAAGGATATTTGTGTTTGCTAATTTCAGTCAAGAGAAAAGCAGGTGTCAAAGTAAAGCAACTGAAAACGAATTTTACTTGAGGCAGAAAATCTCTAGCTGTAGACATACATTAAAATTAAGGTTCGTTTTGGAGCTAGGGGTGCGATAGGGGCTGGGGTTGGGATAAGGGTTAAAGTTAGGGTTGTAAATAATAGACTCAGAAATACCCATGTGAAGTAAAGTCAGTGTCACCAACCACTTATAAAACACTGAAGTTATATTTGTCATGTTTTTGAGAGGTATTAACCAGACAGACATGGAAAGAAATTCCCCTAGAACCCAGAATATTAAGATAGGATCCCTATATACACCTCTTTCCTCTGAAAGAGATGAGGAAACGTGAAAGATTTGGATGAGCCAGTTGTGCCGGTTTTTTACGTGTTTTTCTTTCTCTTGCCTCAATGCGAATCACATCTCTGATCGGTGTTTGCCCAAAACGACGCCCACTGGATTGACGTTGTGAAGAAGTGACTTTTGTCTAGACTAGACGGGACGGGTGTAGCAGGAGTCGGGCGGTAAATCATCAGTTGCAATTCCCTCGCATGGGACAGTTGCGTTCTTACATTTCTCCACGGACTACACAGCGTTTGAAAAGGGGATGTAGGTGTGAATGGGGGGCTGTCCGCCGGTTTCAGTTTCTGTATAAAACGTGTTGCTCCCCTCGCATTGAAGGATGTGCGCCCAGCCTCTCTCCACTCTAGCAGACCTGTGCGTCAGGTGAACACCATGGACCTTCTCTCTAGGACCCTCTCTGAGCTGCACCTCAACTGCCTTGATGGAGTGATGCACACCAACTCCGTAAAGAGGTGAGGAAATACTACTACTATAATAATCATACTGAGAATATCAATGACAGTCTAACCTAACTCCCATTTGGCGGTAATAACTTTTTCGTCCAACTCACTCCCAGGGCAGAGACAGAAAAAGTAAAATTAAATTAATCACATGGAATACAGTTGAGGAGACATGTACTCTTAGAGGTGGGCTACCGGAGATAGACAAACCAGGGTGGAACTGTGCCAGTCAGGGATCACAACACCACCACCCGACCTGTTGTAATGCTTGATTATAGCACTCTCAAATGTCGGAGCTGGTATTTGTGTGGAATGCGGGCAGGAGAGTGACATTAAGAAAATCCCCAACATGAGACAACACTGACAAGGATTTCATAACTAGGAAGGCAGCAATGTTACTATATTTTAACGCACTGGTCATTTCAGTAGCTTACCTTTCCCCCCAACCCCACCGCACCTGATGTCAAGCTCTTTTCTTATGAACTTTGGGCACTGCCGTTTTTTTATTTTTATAGACCTGTTCAAAATGGTACACATGATTGATGAAAACAGGTCTTCATTAAGATCTAAGAATAGATTGTGTGGGAGTATGTAATCATGTCATGTAAAAGCAGAGAAGGAAAACAAAACACCCAAAATAACTGCAACACGTCATATCAAATCAGTCATTGGCAAACTTGTGTAGGACAAATTGTGCAATTCAATAAAAAAAAACGAACAATTAAAAAAGACTTTAAATCGATTAATCGACTCAGAATCCAAACAAGATCGTTCTATTATTGTTGACATCATAATACCAATAATAATATTGTCGTTATGCATTGACACAAATCACAAATGAAATCATGCAATAGGACTAGGTGTCTGGACTTCCAGTGCCTCCCTCTTCCCCTCGCTGATCGCTCTCTCTCTCTCTCTCTCTCTCTCTCTCTACCAGGTCTGAGCGCAAGGCCCGGCTGCAGCGGGGCAGCTCGTCCTGGGACAGCAGCGACCCGCACTGCCAATACTGCATCAGCTACGGCAAGCGACTCAAGCGCCTGTCCTGCGGCCACACGTATTGCGGCGCCTGCGCAGACCGCATCGTCAACGAGGCCTTCCAGGACATCGAGGGGCTGTCGGAGTTCCCCTGCCCCATGTGCAAATCCATCCAGCGCCTGGGGTCCATCAACTACGGCGCAATGTGACCCCTAGCCGCTCCTCTAGACAGCCCGTCCAGGCGCCTCACCCAAGCGACTTGACGCCTTTCCATCCACCGGGGCGGATTCGCTCCCCGGACCATGCATGGGATCTTTATGAGGACAGGGGTCCTCAAACACAGGACGCGCAAAAACGACACAAAATACAGCGGGATTTGTATATATTTTTTATCAACACGTATTTTGTGCAGACTTCCAACAGGTGAGTTTGAAGACTGGCGTTATTCGACTTCCTAAAATAGGATTTTAAAGTGACTTCTACAAATGCTGCGCAGTTTGAAGGTGATGCTCCGCTTTCCAAACTCCAAACTGTGTCTATTACCAAACAATGAATGCACCACAGTTATCTCAGGGCTACGCGTTTTAACTGATTGTATTATTGCTTTGCTAATTTGTAACCATAAGTGTTCATCAGTCAATGCCAAGAGTTTCTTGGAAAACTGTTGTCACTGCAGTCGCTGCGTAAAAGGAGAGCATCTGAAGAAACGGTCAACTAATTAAACCCAGCAGCTCGTCCAGTTAAATGGTTCAGGATTTGTACAAAACACACTCAGATACTTGGTGAAGACAGTCTCAGGTCTTTACTCTGTAAATATATTTCCTTCAAAAGATATTTGTGTATATATACGTTTTAATTTATTTTTTAACTTCCCACCTTCCAATTATACTTCTGTTTATATTGGCCGAGACAATTATGCAGCATTATAGAACCAGTGAAGTGATGATGTTGAAATAAAATATTAAAAAACAAACAAACAAAAAACGTCTGTGTATTGTGTATACTGCTCCACTGTAGAGGGTTTTGGAAACTAAAATTTCAGAACTTAGCAGAGAATGCACCGATCCTAAGACTTATTTAAGGTAGTTGTGGAAGGATTCCAGAGATCGGACAGTTCCCAACACCCACAACTCTTTGTGTAAAGCAGTCACTCCTATTCTGCAGACACGGGTGAAACAGTTTATGACTTGTGTTACAGTAATCCCTCACTTACTGCTCATACTGTACCACATTCCCACCTTTTTATTTAAATTGAATGATGTGGTGAATGAACATAAGTATGCAGTAAGTACCACACTGAGCACAGTAAAGAGAAATGAGACCGGTGAGCAGACTTTGGATGGAATTGTAATGGATTTATTTCTTCCCCCTTCATCATTAAATAAGACATCAAAAAAAAATATATATATATGTACAACTTGGAAACAGCTGTGGAATATACTGGTATTTGGACCAATCTAACCAATGTCAATATGCAATAATGTTGACGTATGCAGTCAATACATGGAAACAGCACATCATTAACCAAACTGGGAAGAGTATAAAGGAGCTGACTCTCTCCTTGGTTATTTGTTCTCTGAAAAGTGTGTTAAGAAGGCAAAGCAACATTTAAAACAAGAGAATCGGGTATGTACACATTCTTGAAATTATATATATATATATATATATACACACACATACACACACACTCACCTAAAGGATTATTAGGAACACCTGTTCAATTTCTCATTAATGCAATTATCTAACCAACCAATCACATGGCAGTTGCTTCAATGCATTTAGGGGTGTGGTCCTGGTCAAGTCAATCTCCTGAACTCCAAACTGGATGTCTGAATGGGAAAGAAAGGTGATTTAAGCAATTTTGAGCGTGGCATGGTTGTTGGTGCCAGACGGGCCGGTCTGAGTATTTCACAATCTGCTCAGTTACTGGGATTTTCACGCACAACCATTTCTAGGGATTACAAAGAATGGTGTGAAAAGGGAAAAACATCCAGTATGCGGCAGTCCTGTGGGGGCGAAAATGCCTTGTTGATGCTAGAGGTCAGAGGAGAATGGGCCGACTGATTCAAGCTGATAGAAGAGCAACTTTGACTGAAATAACCACTCGTTACAACCGAGGTATGCAGCAAAGCATTTGTGAAGCCACAACACGTACAACCTTGAGGCGGATGGGCTACAACAGCAGAAGACCCCACCGGGTACCACTCATCTCCACTACAAATAGGAAAAAGAGGCTACAATTTGCCCAAGCTCACCAAAATTGGACAGTTGAAGACTGGAAAAATGTTGCCTGGTCTGATGAGTCTCGATTTCTGTTGAGACATTCAGATGGTAGAGTCAGAATTTGGCGTAAACAGAATGAGAACATGGATCCATCATGCCTTGTTACCACTGTGCAGGCTGGTGGTGGTGGTGTAATGGTGTGGGGGATGTTTTCTTGGCCCCTTAGTGCCAATTTGGCATCGTTTAAATGCCACGGCCTACCTGAGCATTGTTTCTGACCATGTCCATCCCTTTATGACCACCATGTACCCATCCTCTGATGGTTACTTCCAGCAGGATAATGCACCATGTCACAAAGGTCGAATCATTTCAAATTGGTTTCTTGAACATGACAATGAGTTCACTGTACTAAACTGGCCCCCACAGTCACAAGATCTCAACCCAATAGAGCATCTTTGGGATGTGGTGGAACGGGAGCTTCGTGCCCTGGATGTGCATCCCACAAATCTCCATCAACTGCAAGATGCTATCCTATCAATATGGGCCAACATTTCTAAAGAATGCTTTCAGCACCTTGTTGAATCAATGCCACGTAGAATTAAGGCAGTTCTGAAGGCGAAAGGGGGTCAAACACAGTATTAGTATGGTGTTCCTAATAATCCTTTAGGTGAGTGTGTGTGTATATATATATATATATATATATATATATATATATATATATATATATATATATATATATATATATATATATATATATATATATATATAGGCTTGGTACCTTTCAGCATGTATTCCTGCTGTGCCTGCCTGCCTCTAAAGTTTGTAATTCGCATGTCCATCTGACAGATTTAGTCAGAATCCCCTTTACACTATGATCAGCGGAGAGACTGGTCAGTCAGTGTGCCATTCTTCTACTGCAAAGAAAGTTGTTGAGAGCAAATCTTGTTATCTGAGCTTTCAAGCTTGTTTAAATTAATAAATACAGCTGTTGGGCAATAGCAAGCCTATGTATGTTACATGAAGGCACACAACAATTTCCATACAACACAAGAGAGAAAATGACACAGTCTGAGTGAATTCCAGTATAAAAAGGTGAGATGAAAAACTAAATCCATCCATGCAATGATGCAGGTAGTTATAATCGGACCGTGTGTGTTTTCAGTATGAAAACACGTCATATACACACAAGGACTTCAACAACACGACTACCCTCAATTGGTCAATGCTTTAAGTGCATTCCCCGTCCTCTCATAGCAAAACTGAGAGATGATCGCATTAACCAAATGCTTATTATTACAAAACTTCCCAGGTCCTGGTATTATAAAGACTATGAAAGTAAGGAAAAGGGTAACACTTAAAGATGGTACCGTCCAAACACAAATGTATAAATAAAACAAACATGTCGATGTTCATTGCAGCAAACCACCTGTAGGATAATCATATTCATCTTCAGGTGTCCAGAAGCAGACCTTGGAGATGAATCAAAGGAAATCTGGTCTGATTAAACAAAAACAAAAAAACAAAAAAACAAAAAACAGATTTAAATCGTCTGAGCTAAGCAGGGTAATACTTTTTAGGTAAGTGCCTCTAATATTGTCCTGAAACAATTTGTTGGTCCAAACTAGCTTTTGGTTTTGGGTTGCTTTAGCATCTCAAGTTCCCCTCTTGTGCTGTAAGTTAAAGGTCTGCAGGTCAGCAATTTAAGAAAATACTCCCAGATTAGAAATAATTTTTCCCTATTCGAGTTCAGATTAGCATTACTAGTCTGTTTAGGGCTATTTCAATTCAAGAAGTAAATGAAGGGAGAGAAGGAGAGGACTTTAACCCTATACCCCTGAAACTCTCTCTCTCTTGCATTGCACTGCGAGCCAAAAACAGAAATAAAAAATCCAAGTCTTTCTGGATATCTATCTATCTTTTTAGTTACTAATCTATAAGAACAGAACTCTGGAATCAGATAAAGAAAACGGCACATTAAGTTAATACTAAGAAGAAAATCGACTGTTTTTGTTAGAAATACTGCCTAGTAGCCCTTTAAGTGATACACTTTGAAATACAACTTCTTTTTTTTTCTGTGACACCACAGTCTGACAAGAGCCTGCATGGAAAAATATTACAAATAAGTAAGTTGTTAAGCGGCCAACAAATACTGAGCAGTTAGTACAGAGCTGGTTGCAGTTTTGGAATATGTTGCTTCCACACAAATACTTCAAAGCAGAACCCTTAAAAAGAGACAACTGCTTGCCAGCCTAAACACAAAGACATCAGCCGTTTGATAACGAATATAACTAGAGATTATTTCTGAAAAATGTGCTCCATGGATAGACTGCTTTCTAAAAAGCCTTGCATCCGTAAACAAGCACCACTACTACAATGGAGTGCTGCCCTATTGTAAAGGGTCTCGGGTAGCGTACCAACACCCTTCAGTCAGGGACAGGACAATCTGCACCAACTGGCTTCATCGAAACCTTCATTTCAATAATTGTTTGCGAGAATGAACTTTTGTAAATTGGCGAGTGCATAAGAGATTGTGTGGAATGCAGACCAGCGGGACAGGCGTGTCCCAGGAACACGGCTGAGAAACACTGGTATTTAGTATATGAGCCACTGAAATAAACGCCTCTCCATCTCTCCATTTTTCTATACTTCCTTAATTGCATAATTGAATTGTGACGGTGAGCCAGTTAAGCCCCGGTTCACTGCCCAACATCGAGATCTAACTGGGAGAAATGTGACTGGCTACAATCCACAAACAACTTTTTTTTGTTTGTTTTTTTCAGAGTGCATCTCTGCTACAGCAATTCTTTGGTGCCTTTCAGTAGTGAGAACCGATCCCTCTGAACTCTCCTCGTGCAAGTACTGGTTTTCCCCTCAGTAAATCCTATGGTATCCTATGATACATGGTACCCATTACCAGTGAGTACCAGGATCAGGGTTTATAAGGACAGTAACGTACCACACCCCTGGTTTGACCAAGTCTTTACAGCCCACCAGGCATCTTCAAGGAGAGAGGCAGCGGCCGTCTTTACGAGCCCAGTGACGGGCCGCTGTTCTTGGACAGCCTGGCAGTGGGCGGGGGGCCGTAGCGCTGGTTTGAGACACCCGGGCCGCCATTGGCGTCGGGGGCGCGAGAGAAGAGGAAGGTGCGTTTGGAGTCCCTGGCTGGGCGGGGCGGGGCGGCGAACCTCTGCGGGGGCGGGGCCCGCTGGGGGGAGAAGAGGAAGGTGGTGTGCCGGGCACCCTGATTGAGATTGGCCTCGGGCTTCTTAGGCAGCCCCTCCAGAGGTCCATTGGTGGCTTTGCTGGGCCCATCCGAGACCTGGGCCAGCTTGTCTCCCAGCTGCTGCACCTCCAATGCCAGCTGCTGGACGGGGTGCTGAGGAGCAGGGTGGCACACCTGCAGGCATCAAAGATATACAAGAATGGGATTGGCATTTTCATTTATAGCCCCCCACTATGTGACACCTCTGTCGCTTAAAAGGAGTAACTGTACCTGTGTCTGCTGCCCCCCCCGCAGGTAGCAGCCCCTCCACACCCCCACACAAGGCCCCAGTAAGAGGGGCAGCAGTGGGCCCTGCGAGTCGAGATGCTCGGGGGGGACGGTGGCGGTCTTGGCCGATTCGGCGGGGGTCCACAGCTTCAGCAGGCGCTCCACGGCTGGCAGGCTCTCGGAGGAGGAGGGGGCTCGGCGGTGGCTCTTCCTCTGAGACCCCGACCCCCCGCCGCCGCGCCAGGGGATGAGATGAGAGGGGGAGGTCAGGCTGCCTCTGGAGAGCAGGAACACACAGCCCTGAGTGGCCGGGGCTGCGACACCAGCCTGCGGAGAGAGAGAGAGAGAGAAATTAGGGCTATGGGTGCACTTTCTGCTTCCCACAATGGGAAGTTATTTTTGTCCCTGTTTGCCGTTATCACTAATAAACCCACTTTAAACTAAAGGCTTCCTTTCAGGGGCATTAATTTCCCTCATCCCGCCTCGCTGCTTCCATTTCAGTCAGTTGTCAATAAAGCGTATCTGGGAGCTAATTACCAGCAACATCCTGATTAAGTTGTGGTTTGAGAGCTACAGACAATGAGATAAGAGACAGACTAGGAGCTAAATTAAGACAACAGGGAACTATAACAGGCTCAGCAGGGGCGAGGGTGAGAAAGCCACGTAAGGCCTAGTGGCCCTCGAACGGCAAATCAGAAGCAGAGACTCCATGAAAAGACGGAGGGGGAAAAAAAAGTCTCCACTTTATTTGGTCGCCCACCCCCAGTTCTGTACTTTAATGAAAGTGATTCAGCACCAAATGGATTCAAAGGCACGTCACATGATGAGAAATAAATACCGAAAACCCTAATTATAACATTATGTTTTGTCAATTGTGGTTCTTTATGCATATTTTCCAGAAACCAGGCAAACTGACAAGCCGATGTAATTACAGGCTATGAAAACTTGCCGAAAACATTCCCGAAAATAACTATGACGCCACAGCGTGCTACCGAGACATCAGCTGCTTTATTGGGAAGAATGAAGAATGCCTTCTCTTCCTAACCTTCTGCTCACTTTCTTCTCCTCCCCCCCCCTAACACACAGCACAACTCCAGGGCTCTGAGAACAGCATTCGGGTGACAACATGGATGACAACACACACTCCAACACACACAGTTCAGAGAGAAAGATGCAATTTTTATGGCCGAATTTAGCGATCTCTTATCTGACTTAGCCATACACTATGATAAACTCATTATTATTTTGGGGGACATTAACATGCATATTGACATTAAAGACGACCCCCTCACTGTTAGTTTCTTGTCCCTATTAGAGTCTATAGGCTTCACTCAGCATGTTTCAGGACCCACACATCGTCACAATCACACACTAGATCTAGTTATTACCCGTGGGGTAGAGATTAACAACCTAATAATATCACCCCAAAACCAGACCATTTCTGACCACTGCCTTATTATATTTCAGCTGCTTGGAGTAGCAAGGGACACACAGAAGAGGAACAACATTAGAGGTCTTCCACATGGCATGGAATGACAGTATAATAAGATACTAGCAGCGCATAAGAATAACCCGCAATTTCTTTTTATACAATAGCGACACTTACTAATCAGCAGGTAAAGCCTTCAGAGGTTATTCCCCCACAATATCACCTGCAATGACTGCATGGATCATTTCAATAGCAAAGTTAACGGCATTAGAAAACAGATAGAACAGGAAACATACACAAATACTATAGCCGACACATGCAGTCCTTCACAGGCCCTGCCCACCTTGGACTCGTTTAATGCAGTAAAACACCAGTAATTGGTCTCCTTAATCACTAAAATGAAAACTACAACCTGCACACTAGACCCTATACCCACTAAACTGCTAAAACAATCTCGGACTTTAATTATTCACCTAATACACATTATCAATGCCTCTTTATCCTCAGGATCTGTTCCCAAATCGTTTAAAACAGCTGTAATTAAACCAGTTCTTAATTCCAGTGCCGATCCTATTCACTCACTACTGACCTATTTCCAACCTTCCCTTCCTTTCTAAGGTTCTAGAGAAAATGGTTTGTAAACCAGTTGCAAGCTTTAACTATTATTATTATTTTATTATTTTATTATTATTTTTTAAATCAGGCTTCCGCTCCAGCCACAGTACAGAAACAGCCCTGTTAAACTATGTGTTTCAGGGCACACCACTATCATTATTTTATTAGACTTCAGTGAGCCTTCTGACACAATTGACCACCAAATCTTGTTACACCGCTTAGAAAACTGTGTTGGCCTGTCTCACAATGTTCTGTCATGGTTTAAATCATATCTGTCAAACAGATTCCAATATGTACAGATTAACGAGAACAACTCAAACGTAACTGAGGTTAAGTACGGAGTCCCACAGGGCTCAGTCCTTGGACCTATACTTCTTTCACTGTAAATGCTCCCTTTAGGTGATATCATTCAACGACATAATACTAACTTTCACAGTTACGCAGATGACACACAATTATATTTGTCAGTAAATCCTCACAATACCATAAACATAGAAACACTAATCTGCTGTCTGTCCGAGAATTAAAAAGGGATGACAAATAATTTTTTTAAGCTTAATTCTGACAAAACAGAAGTCCTAATTTTAGGGAACAGAAATCTAACTTCATCATACTCTGATAAAACTGAGTAATGATACATTTTAATTTCTGGCAGCAAAACTGAGGAACGATCTTTCAGCCAATGTAAGAGAAGCCCCCTCTGCCTTAGCCTTTAAATCACGGCTGAAGACTCATCTTTTAGTCTCTGTTCTTCTAGCCCAGAGTGCATCGGTGTGCCATGGACTTGCAATGCACAACTGTCTTTGGAAATGTCCTGTTGTCTTCCAGCAACAGCCCCCTCTAAGGATCTTAAAGGTCTAATTTTATTTTACTTGATTGTATTTATGCATTTTATTTTTGCTGTATGTTTACCAGTCTGTAAAGTGCTATGTAGCTACCCTGTGAAGGGCGCAATACAAATAAAAACTGATTGATTGATTGAACTCTGTTGGACCTCATGAGGTGCTGGCTGGGGGGCGTTGAGGTTCCCGTTCGGGACCGTCCCGGGTGCAGAAGGGGTGTTGATGGGGATCCGGAACGCGGCCCGTCTCTGTTGGCTGTACTGCAGCGCCCAGTCCCACACAGCGGGCAGCGGGGGGTCAGTGGGGGTCTGGTTTCTGGGCAGCATCTCTCGCCAACCATTGACTGGAGTGTAGCTCTGAGACAAGCGCTGAGAGAGAGAGCAATCATCATCACTGGCATGGTTGGGACTGGGATTGACAAGAGTATAACTGTTGTGTATTTGTGTAACTGTAACTGTGTGCGTCTGTGCGTCTGTGTATACCTGGCTGCATCGGCTCCTCTCTCTCTGGCTGTTGGCCAGGAAGCTGATGAAGAGGGGCACATGGGCGCTGTCATGCAGGGCCAGCAGGTAATCGCCAGTGATCTCGAATCGGGACGGGTACTGCACCCACAGCTGCCACACGCAGTCCAGGAAGAGCAGGAACACCGGAGACTGGGGGCGGAGAGACAGACAGAGAGGCAC
This sequence comes from Amia ocellicauda, assembly GCF_036373705.1. Lineage (NCBI taxonomy): Eukaryota > Metazoa > Chordata > Actinopteri > Amiiformes > Amiidae > Amia > Amia ocellicauda. The sequence goes on along the minus strand of NC_089863.1, from coordinate 29,916,210 downwards.
GCGTAAGAGAGCAACACAAGGAAACGCACACGGTGACACACACGTCAGAGACGCACAGAGACAGAGAGAGACGCACGCAGACCCAGGGACAGCCCCAGGAGTGTACAGATATTACTGAGCGTCCAGCCTGCAGTGGCTGCCCACCTCCTCTCTGTCACTGTCCCTCTGGTAGTTGAGGCGGCTGAGGAACTTGTGCCCGGCTGTGATCCACTCCTTCTGCACCAGACTCTGGAAGCCTGGCAGCGTGCGGGCGTGAGGGTCACTCATCAGCTGGACCAGGCTGGACACCAGGCAGTTCAGATCGCGGTCCTCGGGCTCTGGGCGAGAAGGAACAACAATCACATTAAAGCATTCTTCCCAGACCTAGACAAGAATGTGTCTGCACAATACAATAACACGCAACGCATTGCAAACACCATCGAGCAATATTACAATAACAAAGTGCTTTTCATTTCCATAAAAGGAGAGATTTCAAAGGTGTTCAATGTAATAGCTGCCAGGGATATAAAAATGACTAAGAGAACCTAGAATAGATAATAACCTACAACTGTCTCTGGTTTCTCTGCTCTTTGTGTGGACCCACAACTCTGCAATATCAATGACAGTAAGGCAATACCCGCATGAGATACACACAGCCAGCACTGCCCTCTAGGGGACAACAGGGGAACTGCTTCTGTAAAACTGAATTCTTACATTGCTTAGAAATAATTAATTGTGATAAATGGTGGATAAAGCTGTAAATAAATATAAATGAGGATTGATGGTGGGACATGCAATGAGACACAAAAGAGACACAGGGACACAGAGAGACGCACAACAAAACACAAAAACACACAGACGCCCAGCAGTTCAGTGGTGAAAGATTGCACTTTTTTGCCCTGGATATCAGTAAAAATAATACAGTGTCAGGGGAAAAAAAATGAAAAGGTCTCTCTCACCTTGCAGTATCACGGTCAGGTGACCATCTCTCAGAAGACAGACCACTTCAGCGGCCTTCTTCAAACAGGACCTGCAAGCAGAACGTCCCGTTATCGTTCATGACTTGTCCCCCGCCAATCCAGGTTTTTAAACTGAGACCTCCACGTCCACCGTTTTATTCCTCTCACGTTCCGGCACGGTCGAGAGGAGGAAAGCGACGAGCCCACAACCTCCTATGTCTTTCTTGTGTGTAGTTCAACTGGAAACTCATGGACACCAATTACTAATCGCACAATTTGATAGTGACACTTTATTCCATTATTAGAAATAAAAATGTGACCTACCTGACATGGTCGAGCCAGTGCGTGCCCTCCAACGTGGACAGCCACTTCTCATCAGGCACAGAGACTGAGGCAGAGATATCTGAGCAAGAGGAGACAAGGTCAGTGTACAGACGGCAGAGAAAGTGACACAGCCTCCAAGGTGTTGAAGCAACAGCTCAGAGGACGACAGGGAACTGTGGAGGTGTGCGGAGGGGAAGCACAGTAGTGTTGCGCAGTGCCCTGAAGCACATTACAGCAGCAGCGCGTGTTTAGCTATCGGTTTGGGGTAGATTGTGTGGAACCTAAATATAAAGTCGTATTTGAGAGTTTCATGAGAGGTTTCCCTTAAGAACAATGGCAGCACATCACTAATGAATTAATGCATGATAGTCATAGAAATCACAACTGAATCTCTCCTGCACTTCCTCCGAGTGCTGATGCTGGTCCCTCTGTGGTATCAGGCCGAGGCTGGGCATATCGTGATGGGGCATAGAATGGGTTAGAGCTAATGGGCGCGATTGGGTAGAAGTTGTGATGTTGTTCAGGACTCCGAAGACGGACGGGCCACACATTAGCAGCTGTGCCAGTGTGGTCGCCTACCTCCCTGACAGAGCACACGTAGTCGGGAGTGCGCCAGCTGAATGTCGGCCGGGGTGGGCATCTCCTCGGCCAAGTCTACCACCACGCACTGCTGCTGGCCCCCGAAGAGCACCATCTCCAGATTCCTGCAACAACATGGATGCCATGATCACCGCTGGAGCACCGACCAGCACCACTGACATCAATCCCCGGCAGCAGTTACTCCGACAGGGCTGCTGGGGGCCCCTCAGTGCCAGGCCGGCACAGTGCCCGCAGCACGAAGTGCCCGTGTCACCCACCTGACGTCGTCCTTCTCGTGGTAGATGTTGTTCTGGAAGCTCGCCATCCTCAACAGGTCGCTGCCCAGTGGGTGATGCCAACACCAACGCTGGTGACACACAAGACAGGGCACTTAAAACGGAGTGCTCATTTTAAAAGGGCAGGGGAACCAAAGGAATCCCAAAATCCTGAAACTCACGGGGATCCTGCCCTCGCTGAAGTGGGCAAAGGTTTTCTTCAGCTCCGTGTCGAGGACCCTCTGCGGCACGACATTAAACTGGGGGAGGCTGGACGGGGAGAGAGAGAGAGAGAGAGAGAGAACAGATGGTTTTACTTACACAAGAAAGGTTGCCAATCTTTCTGCGAATCATGTCTTGGAGAATCCATGGTGGCTGGGTAGCATGTAATTAGGTCAAAGCTCACACCTGGTAGCCATTTCGAAGCGGTCGTTCACCGCGCTGACCCTCCAGCCCCTGGCGCCAGTCCGCTCCAGCTCCCGCTCCCAGTCTGCAGCTCCTTCGAACCAGTTCACGTGGGGGTCCTGCTGCCTGTTACTCAGGAACTGTTTCATCTCTGCGTGAGGGTCGGTGGGGCATCAGAGTCAACCTCACACAATCTCTCACATGACAGTTACTAACTGAACTTGCCATGACTTACCCACACTGCCCAAAGCGGCTTTCTGGAAATAGGAGAGGGCTCCGGGCTTCAGAGGCTGGTAGGTCTTTGCTATGGCACAGGTGATCTGCATGGTAGACGAGAGGGAGAAAGCTCTTGTGATGTGTGTTGCCACTGACTGACTACAGAGCAGAGCAGAGCAGAGATCATGGAAACACTGCCGAGTCTGGAGAAGTGACTCAGGACGAGAAGATTCTGTGGCCCTCCTCCAACGATCGCAGGAGAAGGTCTGAAGGAGGTTGAGCTTGGAGTCCCACAGCTGGCAGGCTCAAACTCCTCCCCAAGGCGGGCATGTGTGACCAGAGCTCACCTCCATGGCCTGCACCTCTGGAGTGAGCCGGTCGAACAGGAAACGCATCACTCGGAGGTCGCGGCAGTACAGGACAAGCTCCTCGGGGATGAACTTCAGAGAGGAGTTGGGCGTCACCACTTTGGTTCTGGAGGGGCCAACTGGAACATACGAGACGGAGAATGGGACATCTGCCTGAAGCATACTGACTGTACAACCGGGGTCCCGATCGGGCCGGCATGTATCCATAAACTCGAGACGACTCGCTAAAGCTCCCATTTCTTACCTGCCACCACCTTCTCTATGGAAGCCAGCGCCACATCGTGATCCCCGAGGAGCACTGGGTCAGCGTTGTCCTGAAGCGAGAGAGAGAGAGAGAGAGGCTACAGACAGGAAAATCCTGTGGCCCACCAGGCTTGCATGAGGGTAAGGTTGCCCAGCCCAGGACGGGGACATTGAGAGTCACTCACCTCTGCTGGAGGGCTGTCCTCGGGTACAAATGCCACCCTGAAGTGGGTACAGAACAATGTACCGGCCAGCCAGCCGCCCCCATCAGGGCCACAGAGCTTCTTCTTCACCAGAACTGCCCTCTGTAGCACACACTCCCCTAGAGAAGACATGGATCAGATGATTATTGTCATTAAGTGCAGTAGAGGGTGGCGGTGAGGTAGGGTTGAAGTTGGCAGACCCAGGGCACAAGGCATGGTACACCCTGAACGGATCATCGATGGGCAGCTCATACACACACACACCACTACATAAGTTTTAAAGTGAAAAACACTCAAGAAAAAAAAAATATAAAAAACAAATGATCTAACTCACGACTAAACCGTTTACCAACTAGCATGTTGGCATTGTGCCCATTGAATAAGGCAGGCACGTGCACACACACACCTCAAACAAACATGCATTTTTAATAGGGTCAATGATGCATGATCCTTGTATTTTTCACAGCCCAAATTAGCTTTCCTCTGTATTTCAAATGTTTAAGATATATTGAAAATATATTTCAGTCTGTTATGCATTTATTTATATACATGTTCACAATAGAGGGGGAGGTTCACATATAAAATATATACTGGATTACAAACTGAAATATATCCAGCATATTTTACAGATTAAAAAGGGGGCAACTGTGGTAAATTAAAAAAATACCACGCAGAGTTGATAGTGAGGCTTTATAAACACCCTGGATTTGGGAGTCTGCTCAAACAGCTTGACCTGCTTAAAATGCTTGGAAAACCATGTGTGTGGACTGTATGAAAGGAAGGGGGGACTGCTTGTCGTTCTTGTAATTTTGCTCTCCTTTTGTGCTTTTGCAATGCCCACTTGTCACATGAATCATTGTGAAGTGCTTTGAGATGGCACTGTAGAACAAATACACATACATATTCCTCTATTTAGGTTTGGGAAATCAAGGACAGGACACCACAAGGAATATGTAGAGCATATCAGAAATAGAGAGCCCAAGAACATGCAGATGAATCCTTTTACGTCTCATTTAAACATATATCTCTCTCTCTCTCTCTCTCTCTCTCTCTCTAAATAAATAAATAAATAAATAAATAAACAAGAATATGAAGCTATGTCACCATAAACGAGATAAAGAAATGGCTGTCACCGCGTAGCACAAGTCATCAAAAGCTCCCGAAATCCCCCAAAAACAAAATAAATAAACCACACAGGAGTCAAGTTAGACACTACTGCAATTGTCTTCTACCAAAAACAAAACAGCCCAGACTGGCTAGGCCTCGTTTCCATGGAGAGCGAGCGAGAGGGAGGGGGGGAAAGAGAGAGAGTGAGAGAGGGGAGCCTTTTGTCCCATTCCCTGCAAAAAGACAAAAAACAAAACAGGCTTCTTTGTCACAGCTCAGCCGGGCAGAGAGAAAAGTCTGGCGCATATATATAAGTGCTCGGGTTCTTGCAAAGAAAAACAAAAACAACAGCTGACTGCCATGTGTCACAGTGCGGTTGCTTGAACGTTTATTCTGCAATCGTGAAGATGGCTGACATTCTCTCTGGTGCGCTCCAGTGTCTCGAGACGTCCCAGATGGCGAAGCCTGGTTACTTTCCGTGGAGCCAAACCCAAACTAGCGCTAACTAGGCTCCACCTTATGCAATCTTCTCCTGGCATACCACAGGATTTTCACAATCTTTAGCACGACTTTCACGAAACAAAACTGAACCAGTTCACCTGGGGAGAGGAGAGGACATTTGTAAGGGGTTCTGTGCCTTATTTGGTCAGTTTTACAAGTCCCAGAGGGAAAGACATTTCTCCAAGCGCTACAGATCTTGCAAATAATAAAAAAAAGAGAAGCAATGTTAGTGCTCCAGCTGGCAGGCACAGCACCAGGAGTCAGAATACCTGCTGCCACATCATGCTTCACATATAACAATATCTGAAGTGGTACCGGAGAGATTGGTCCTATTTATAGCTTCAGCCCAAACTCCTCAGCTATTTCTTCACAGGAGAGGCTTGCTGGCAATTTAAAACAACACCGACCCTTTTCAAATCCTATCCTATCAATTGTGCTCTTATTTGTTGAGTGTGTTCACATGAAATCACGTACACTGATCGCGTGTTTCTGAAACCTGTCTGAACAATGAGCAATCAATGAGGCAGCAACAACAATTGTCTAACCAGTTCAATTCCAGACTCGTTATTGCATTAAGAGCTGGACTGAGTTTTAGCCATGGCCTTAGCAAGGGAAGAGTTCAAAAAGACTGGCCAACAGCATTCCTTGCTGTCTTCCGCCTCATTCAAAATACATCTTCGAACATAAGAAAGTGTCCAACCAGAGGAGCCCATTCGCCCCATCATGCTCATTTGGTGTCCATTAATATCTAAGTGATCCAAGGATCCTATCCAGTCTGTTTTTGAATGTTCCCAAATCGCTGGGGAGTTTGTTCAGATTGTGACACCTCTTTGTGTCCAAGCCCAATTTCCATTTGTGTCCCCGTGTGCGTGTGTCCCTGCTGATCTGGAAAAGCTCCTCTGGTTTGATGTAGTTGATGCCTTTCATGATTTTGAGTTTAGGGTTTTTTGGTTTAGTTTTGTTCTATTTTTTTGTCAAATACATTGTCCGTTTTGGATTTAATTTTAAATGCATTGGACCTTTTTTGTTTGTTTTTTATTTTTACCTTTTTAATTGTTTCTTTATTTTGTCCAGTGCATTTTCAGTTATTTTCAATGTATTTGACTTTTATGTTGGTAGCAGTTTTTGCTTTAATCACGTTTGTTTTGTTGTTTTGTGCACTTGTTTATTTGAAGTTAAGTATTTTGTTTTTCGTTAAATCACAAAGATTTTAAAAATTTTAATTGATCTTAAGAATTGTATTTTAAAAAAGTTTTTAATCATAAGTATTAAAAATTTGAATTGTTTTTATTGGTTATATGTAAATTACTCCAAACAATAAAACAGTATTTCATGATTTTGAAGACTTGAATCAAGTCCCCCTGTAGTCTCCTGTTTCTTGCGTGTAGATATCCTGGAGAGGACTGTTTTGGCAAATGCTTTGATTTGCGACAAACTGGAGTCATCGCCAATCACATCGCCAACGCTCATAAACGAGTGCAGTTTACTCATCGGGAGACGGATCTCTTAAACTACCGCACTGGGGGCCTCTTGAGGGGCCACCGAGTTGCTCCAGGATCACTCTTTTCCAAGGCTTCGAATCGTCAGCACGGTCTCCCCCCGACGGCTTTCGAAACGCACCCTGGTTACAGCCCAGGAAACTCTGCAGACACGATCAGAGCTGCGCATGCGAGAGCTCGGCAGATAAGATAAGAACTGCTTTCACTGGTGGCTGCTCCCAGATCAAAGGTGAGCCCTGCTGTTTTACATCCCAGCCCATGGCGGCCGGTCGGAGCGATTCTGTGGGACTGTTTCCTTTTAGATTGCTGTTGGGCGATAAAACGAACAATCCACATTCAGGGAACAGGCTGATTAACAGCTCCTTACAGACCGAAAGTATGTCAGCTACCTCTGGAGCACATTGAAAATCAGTAACTGAACTACTATTTCCACCATGTGCGAGTCATTGGGCTGTAATTTGTTTGCCAATGCATGCAAGACCATTTGTTTGCCCATTCATTTGTTCGTTCACGTCCCCAGACTTCTGCACATTGACCCGCGTCGTTTTCACAGAGATTTCTCACGTCCACACCGGCTCAGACACATCCGGGGAGATCCGAGGTTACAAATCGGAGATGAAGGCAGGCGGTTGGTTACGGTAGCTCGGGCTGTCACTTGGGAAGCCCTGGTGAGCTAGCTGAGCAAACGAGAACACCAGTTAGGTCTGAATCGAGAGGCTATCGTTCTGCCAACTTCTGCCGCTAGTAACTTATTGATCCCGGAGTCTCATCGATCACTCGGGGTCAGATGACAGCCGAGACCGAGATTCTTATAAACTGGGGGTTTCTCCCTCTCAGATGTTAAATTTCTAGTGACATTCTCTGATCTCTGATGCACTCAATTCTCTCAGAATTCACTAACTCCATGAATGCGCTGGTGAGACATTACAATCGCAGCGCTTGACAAAAACAAGCCCCTTTCATTCCAAGACACACATTTCTTTCTTGTAATCTTGAAAGAACTTTTCACACCAAAAGTTGTATAGATGGAAGAACATTGGATATTCCACTCATTCATTCAGTCATATTTCCTCCCCCTCTCATCTGTTAATCAGGTACTTTACAAAGTCATTAACTCTGCTTGCTGTGTTGTGTTCTTCTCCAGAGCCAAGTGGCTTTTAATGGCAGAGAAGCAATCAGCTACTCAAGAATACGTCAGAGAAACCATACAGGAAACTGAATTCGATGTTTATGGGGTTCAAGATTGAATTGAAGGCTGAGAGAGAGATTCAAAGAAGCTTTATTGTACCTGATATGAATTTGGTTTTGTGAGAGAGAGCTATTTTAAGCTTAAACACTTGATAAGGAACAGTATAAGCGATAGGGGAGAGGGAAGGAGAGGTAAATACAAAAAGAAAGGGACATGGGTGGAGGGAAGAGTCACATGGGAGGGAGAGAGAGAGAGGGGAAATAAGGATAGATGGAGGGAGGAAGAGAGGAAAAAACAGAAGGTGGAAAAGAATGAGAGGAATGAGAAGGGGGGAAGTTGAGAGAGGACTGCAAAAGCGAGAAAAGGAGGGACAGAGGGCTGGAGTAGAGATCAAAGGAAGAGAGAAGGAGAGAGAGCTGGAGTGGGAGAAAGCGAGAGTATGTGGTTTCCAAGCCTGGCTGCCATGCACGGCTCATTAGAGAGTCGAGTCCCTGGAACTGACTGTCCGGGTCTGACGCCCAGCCAGCGAATTGGGCAAGACGTTAAACCTACAAATCAGTCCATGCTCCTCATTTCATTCCTTCTCATACATTTGGAATGTGCCGTTATCCTTCCTCATTTTAAGCCCATCAATATTTTTTTGCCTTTCTAATGTGGGTTTAGCCTATTTTACAGTGGTTTTACCATGTTTCACTGTGCTTTACTACACTCTACACTGAATACACCCTGATCTACCATTGTAAACATGCCTTACAAATTACTATGGTATTCCCATATAGGCAATTTAACATTTTTGCGGGACAGAAGAGAAAAAATGAAAAATCTTGACAAATGGCCCTTGAAGCATAAGTAGTTTACCTTATGATAGAAAGATCACGTGTGTGTGTGTGTGTGTGTGTCAGAGGAAGTTACAGTAATTGCATGACTCACCAGGCAGGCATCTTAAGCCAAACATGTCTCTGCTGTTTCTGCTGTTCAGGCTGCTGGGACTCAAGATCTTGTCCTGCAGAGAAGGGACCAAAAAACAACAACTGTGAATCGTCACGGCTGTCAAGTCCACGAAAGCAGGTGGATTCCAAACAACGTGGCCGATCTGGAAATTCACCTCAGCCACTTTCCATTCTCCCCCGACTGTTTTCATGTCTTATTTTGACATATACAACGTGACTTTCAAAACAGAGCGATAAGAAGATAAGATGATCGCCAGGAGTGAAGTATGTGCACGAGTCCCGCGAGGGGAATGAGAACTTCCAAGCACCGCTACTGAAAAGTGAGCTAACATTTGAATGAAAATTAACAGTTTTTTTGGCTTGTGTGCTTTTTAACATCCACCCACTCTTTGAATGTGTTGTATTATAACAAGAGCCATAATAATAAGAGCCAAAGCGTGCAATGTCACTGCTCTGGCTCTGCAGTGTTCATTAAGTACCATGTAGTTAAAATGACACATTTAGACACGTTTGTTCCAACTGCTGGAAAGCTATAATTAACTTTTTATTCTTAAATAAAATACTAATTAGTCCATTGTGGAATGTCCTTGCTGGTTAAAAGCAGCAATTAACTTTTTACTATCTCAGTTAGAAAACAACATTTAATATCTTCACTTTTTTTCATTTTTGTTACTTTCAAGTGTATATTTTTTATAGACAAACCAGAAAGGGAATGAAGTCGCCCGCTGCCTTTGTTCTATTTTCAAAGAAACTGCACATATAACATTTGATTTATATTGTGGATGGGTATGCGCAGCCTACCGACCAGGCCAGAGAAAAGCGATTTCAATGATGTCCTGAACTGCACTGTGTAATTCAGCACCAACAAAAATGCTAGAAAAAGCTTTTCTCTGTGATTGTATTTGGTTAAGAGTGATTACGCGAGTTACATGACTGAAACCACTGAACAAAATGAACGGGATTGGCTGGAAAAACAACACACTGATGACGAAACACAGGTGGAACTCCAGGGCCAGCTCGTAAAACACAAGGAGAAAATTGGAAACACCTGCCAATGTTTCAGAGGAGCGTCTTCAAACACTACAGGAACAACAGTCCCTGGTTTTTAAATTGTTTGCTCTCAGCGGTGAATCTTGTGTATTATAAATCCAATTAGGCTCGTATGGAAGTCACTTATGATGCCACTGAAGCGTATCCATGTATTTTCTTATACAAAAATAAACGAACCCTTGTGTAAAATAACTCAATCTCTGTCAATGTTGCCTGGGAAGAACATGTCTGGGAGAAACCTGACACTTGCAACTCATTTTATAGGTAATATACTTTACTGGGGTCTTTAAAGTAGTTCTAACTTTTATAGATCTGTGACACAAAATGATTAATAGGCCATATTTATAAGTTAGTTGGAGCTGTAGTCTCAAAATACTCTCAGAAGACAACCTTAACTACCAGCAAAACAATCACTGTTGAGTGCAAACACCGCGCAGTGTACAGTACACACAACACACAAACCCACAGATAAATCCAGTAGAGCAACCCTACAACTCCAACAGCCTTCTCTTTGTTCTCCCCAAAGCTGTTTTACACATCGCAGTGAATTGAATAATTAAATCGTAAAACCGTTTCACCATCCACCTCTTACCTCACCCAGAGAAACCTGTTCTTGTCGTTGTGTCTGGCTCATGGGGGCCCATTTTGCTAAGTAGCTCCCCAGGGGCCATTTTTAGCAGCCAAACAGACTTTCACTCCAGGCAAGGTTTTGCTAAATGACTGGGCTCTGAAATACATTCTGGGAACTAAATAGTGCCTATGCCTGGAGAACAAGTTTATTCTTTTTGAATGCAATACCACCCAGCGGACCATTTAAAACACAAGGATGACTACAGACACCAAATCAACACAACGTCAGTAACAGCCCGGCCCTGTGATTCGAGTTCCTCTCTGGCGTTTGAGCCGAGCGTGGATTCAGGCTTTCGAAGAGGCTGCCTGTAAACAGAGAGGACTGGAAGAGAGAGTCCAAGAGCTTCATCCCTGACTGCGATCCTTTCCCGCTGGGGATTAGGCACTGAAGATGTGGGGGAATGCATCCAAATCCCTGCGCCCAGAGCCCATCTGAACGCCTGCAAATCCGAGACGGAATGCGCACCGGACACGCCACCTGGCAGGACACGGCGAATCTCAGGAATTTGGAGTGTGTGCCCGCCAAAGACAAGGGATTGCTGGCAGCGCTTTTCTCCAGCAAATTGTTTTCCCCATTTCACTGCTCTAAAGTAACCGTCCATTATTTTTGTGTAGCGCACAGCATTTCTTTCCACTCTCCGAAGGTCAGTCTGTCTTAGGCCAAATACGATCATCCGAAAGGCTCCTTTATAAATGATGTCATTGTTACTTTTTCCTGAGAAGGGATTGGCTGTACGAGACACAGTACAGGCCCATATTCACAAAAACATAATGGCAAATTTACCACGAAATTGCTGGCAATACAGTTAAGTGGTGCTGGGTAAATTTACTCTCCATATGTTTGGTTAAAGTATATAACCCCACACACACTTTGTCATTGTACCTTTACACAATAACCAATACACCTGTCTGCAGTCAACTAATCAACCACGCTGCAACAGTTTTCATTTAACGAACAGCCCCCACACAAAACTGATCCCCTTCTTCACCTCACAGTGGGGCAGAGATTCAGACGTGGGAAGCGATCAGATGTTTACATTGCATTTAAACAGGGAGTCTCACTTTTAAAGAGAGCGCCTCAATAAGGAGGTACAGATCAGAGAGGACCCGATTCGGAGCAAAAGGCTCACATGAGAGTCTGACACCCCGATAGCTCTCTGTTCTTCCAGGTTTTATGGATTTAACCTCTGGCCCAAAACCTGAGCTAGGTCTGGAAACCAAGATTCCTTTTATTTTTTAATGTTATTTATTTATTTTAATGAGGAAGGGAACCGCAAAAAGATTCTACTAGGTGTTCAATTTCGTCTGAAAGTTTCTCCAAAGATCAGCACTTTTTTTGTTATTTCTCTCTCTCTCTCTCTCTCTCTCTCTCTCTCTAATTAAAGCAAAATTCCACATACTCGTCAAGAAATTGAACTGTTTTGCTAATTTTGCCACTGTCACTTTAAGAAAGCATCACCCTTGTGAATCATACGAAATCTGGACTCTTGGAATTTGTCAGGACTGAAACTCCCATTTAAACACAACCAAGGAGTGCAAACCAAATGAAACGACTACGAATGAACCAGCGGAGCAGAAGGAACAAGTATCAATTTGGAAGAGACGGTTTTAAGAGGCAATTCAGCAAAGAGGGAGACAGTAGCTTCGTCATCAGCAGCAGTCCATAGAGAGACCACCCAGAAACCTGGCCCAGCGAGGCAGCTAATTGGAGACACTGTTAATGATGGAGAGAAAGAGAGAGAGATAGGGGGGGAGGATTAGCAGGGAGAGAGGGAGACACCCTTATGGAAGTTGAATGCAGGACATTTGCATACAGTGTTATGCTATGAGATATTCTCCAAGCTTTACTGTGATTTCACTTTGCTCTGAAGAAAGACTGAAGGGAGAGAGGGTGAGGAGGAAAGAGATGGAGGAAAATGGAGAGAGAGAGAGAGAGAGAGAGAGAGAGAGAGAGAGAGAGAGAGAGAGAGAGAGAGAGCGTGCGAGTGCAAAGACCAAGGGAGAGAAAGATATGTGGGGAGAAAAAGGAAAGATGGTGAAAGAGGAGGGGAAATTAAGGGGGAAAAGGGAGAGAGAAAAGTAGAAGGAGAGAGAGATGGGGAGAGCAAGTACAAGGGAGACATCCTGAGAGAGAGGGAGAGAGGGGGAAACAAAGGGAGACAGAAATTTGACTCAAAAGAGTGGGGAAAAGAAACAAGAGAATAGAGGAGGGAGAGGGTTACAAAAAGATGGGAGAGGAGAGAACTAGGCAGAGGTAAAAAGAGAGAGAGAGAGAGGTGGAACTCAGTGTGTGTGTGTGTGTGAGAGAGAAAGAGCGCGCGAAACCTCAGAGGTCTAAAAGCCAGGAAAAACTTTCTAAAACCCAGTTCCCAGTTTCCATTGCTAAAACTTTCCTCTGGCTGTGCGGCTGCAGAAACCTCCCCCCGAATAACACACCACTAATGGACGAAGAGCGAACAGCTCCACACAGCCTCACTACACACAAGCCTCTGAATGATGTCACTGCTTATTTTTAGCTACCTGGGAGTCCTCAAATCATGACCAACAAAACACGGTTCAAAAAGGGTGGAATGTTACATCGAACCACCCATGGCTTATGCAGAGCAGTACGGCAAGTGCATCTGGACAAACAGGGCTCAACCTGCACCATGAGAAGAGGCTTTTACTGGCTTTTTCTCAAGAATCTCGGAACGACTACAGAAAACTTTCAATAGTGCGGGGCTTAGAGACACAACCTGATCACGGCAGCCTTTCAGCAGGTTTTCTATTCAAGAAAGAACCCATTGTTGACTTTAATCATCCCGGAAAGGTGGGTCATCATGAATTTCTTTGGACTTTTATTCAAACCTCAAAGCCCGACGGCTGTAAACAAAATAATTTCCCTTTCATATCTGCTGGCCCGCCTTGCAAAAAACCCTCTCTCATCTTCTCAGACATGAAACCCCACACCTTCTCTATTCACGCAGAGCCCTCAGGATACCTTTGATGCCATCACAGAATGTAAGGTGTCCTGCTCAGATCTTACAGGCCAAGACTAGTGCTAAACCGGCTGAATATCTAGAACTTTATCCACTGAGATACAGTCGCTTATTTCTGAATGCAAAGTAGACACCATATCCATACAGATTTGAGTTCAACCCGAATCTCTTCTAGTCTGCTACCAGTTTTAATTAGAGCTGCAATAAGCAAATGTGCTCTGTCAATATTTAGCCCGGCCCACGCGCTCTCTGCTCTAAAGTGTGCGTGTGGCCCGATAGCTCGGCAAACACGGCTGGCAATTTCAAAGGTCAGCCCTGGTCTGCCGTCACAAGCCGCGGCCCGTTCGAGTTCTCCCAGTGCATTGTGGGATTGCCCAGTAGTGTATTGATGTTGATGATAGAGCTGAGAGGTTCATAGACTGACCAGGCTAACCACAGGAGGCTCAAACCACGGTCCTCAGAACTTGCCATGATGTATAGCTCAGCACTTCAATCAGCGAGACTCTGCAGAGTAGGTCAATAGCCTCTAATGCTCCTTATTGGACTGACCCTTGCCATTTTATTTGCCTGAAAGTAACTGCTGCTATTGGTGCTCAATGTATCTATTGCACTATATTTTGTAATGGATTTGAGTGTGCTTTCATTAGGATTAACAGTGTGTATGGTATTATTTCTCACTTATTGTAATAGGTCATGGTTCCTGAAGTGTGTATATCATGTACAGTATGGTGCCTAGGGAAGAGACAGTCATCCGTTGGGCAAGAGATCTTTCCAGAGGTACAGGGATGTGCATGAGGATGCCAAGTACAAATTAATATCCTTTTCCTGGCGGCTAGGATAGACCAGAGAGGAACAGTATGAGAAGACAATTTTATTTGGTTCTAATTGGGCTGATGGTCAGAGTTCTCTTTTCACTAGTGATGTATGTAACACATAGCATAATAATGATAATGAATCATGTGTTACTGTCCAATACATCTGCAATGAATATGTATGTAACACAGTGATGGAGTTACTGTAGAGAAAATATGCACACAAAAAATAAAATAGCACTTTTATTTTGAATTGCATATAAAACCACCTTACCCTCCTACGCGATCCAAATCAAGTGGGGTTTCTAGCTCACCTCTTTTAAGTGTCACTTGCTAATCACCCGTTAATCAATTAAGCAGGCGAGTTCTTCAAGTCTCATCAAACAAGACATCTGAACACCCTTCAGCCCCTGAAGGACCAGAGTTCCCGATTGGTCAGTAGGTCCAGGGTGGGGGACCTTGGCTGTAGCCAGACACCACACATAAGACTTCCAATCTCATGGCAGAACGGCACTGCTCAAATCTGTCCCGACTGCAGCCCAAAGCTGAAAGTCGATCCCGATCAGTTCTGCGTTCCAGCCTTCCCGGCTCAAATCAAAGGGCTGGAGATGCTGGGCCGTACCCAATAAAGAGATTTCGAGTCTAGGGCTGGGCTGGGCATGCACTGTTGAGTAAGATCAGGGCAGGGGAGGATTTAATCTGCTGGAATCATCTAAACAGCAAGGAAGTCATTATAGCTGAGCTGTGCATCTCTCGTTTCCTCTGATAGCGCAGCGTTTGAACGCCAGCAGCTGTTTACAGCCATGGGACCCGAGAACGACCCCTTCCCAGAAGCCTCAGCGGCGCGCCACTGAATGCACAGAATAGATGTCAGCCTTCTCGCAGCGTGCCTCTGCTTTGGTTCATATTGGGCCCCTTGGTTCATGATCCACTTCATTCTACTGTGTACCATGTCTGTCACATGAACATAGTAGTCATACTATGCCACCCTCCAGTGTGTACGGTCACTGGTCATGTGACTTTGTTCCCCATGGTCCCCTTTGCATGTAAACCAAGTTGTATGGCTCCTCCAATGCATAGTGCTCATGTTCTAGTTGTTCAAAAAGGGCAGTCTGTATATGTGCGGGACATTTGCGTACATGGCACAACAAGGAGCATGAAACCGAGCAGGCACGAAAACAACAGGGCACTCAATGCACAATCTTCATGATACAGCCGATTCGAAAGCAGTCTGTCTGGGACATTGCACAACACCATGCATGAAATAACTATTTATTTTCCTGAGGGACTGCCCTCTTCAACAGTCATCTTTCCAACAGTCAGCGGCAGAACCTGTCATCCCGCACACGCCCTTTTTAACACTCTCCCGGGAAACACGTGTGCAGAGCAAGTTTTGATATCACCAAGGATACCGGTTTGTCCTTGTTTTGACAAGAGTGTGGACTTCTCCAGCTGACTGCATCGGGCCTCTCCGAGACCAGGGGTTCCTATAGGACCCGTCTAAATGCCAAGTAAACGATTTTGATCTGGAATGTAAAGTTCAGATGCTAACTGGTGCTTAAAGACACAGACTCTTTACACCAAACAGTTGTCTTTAACCTGACTCAGGGTGTCAGATGTGGGTTGTCCTTTCTTACAGTGATCCATTTTCCGTTTTATAGCATCGACGAGACGAAACTGACCAAAAATACACCCCCCCTCCGCATTTTCCTCCAACTACGGCTTCACCTCCCCCATGGTTTCCATGACAGCCCTCCAGATGTTGCGCATCAGGCCGGCACCCGTGCACTGATCACAGCCGCCGGCGAGGGTCGAGTCATCTGCTACCGTTTTCCCCCAGACAGCTACAAAATAATGACAGAAGCTGATTCCAATCATTATTTCTGCAGCACAAGACAGTGCTATGGAAAATAGCACGCCTCTGTTTGGGTTGTGCGTCTCCATATCACTACTAAAGGTATATCTGAATCACCCATACGCCTAGATAGAACATTTAAGCTTGCAGCATTTCAATGGGCCACAAAATGACTTTTCCTTATTATGTAAGGAATAGAAGCCCTTTTTGTCCTTTTTAAAACTTTTATGGGACTTAAAGCGTTTCCAAAAACTCTGCTCTCAAACTAGAATTATTGCAAGCCTCGGATTGTGCCATGATGTGTGTGTGTGTCTGTGAGTGCGCAATATCAAGTTAAATAGTAAGCATTTTTCCTTAAAGTAACCCTTGTCCTATGTCTATTACATGCCCTTGGAAATATGTTACCTATAAATCTACTTTATGGTAGAGGAATTGAAGAGAATTTACAATTACGCCTCTCAAATGACAACCAGTAATTATGGGAATGATCTGGCTTCCATGAAATTACGGATTTATAGATAAATAAATACACAGGGTACATATATATTTACAGTTTTAAGGCACATCCCTCACAAGCATTAACACACACACACAATTATATGCAATGCCAAAGAATAACAGGACGAGTTATAATGCCAGTCAAATGTCACTTTAACTGGACATTAAGACATACATGGAAAATATGACCTGAAAATGTTCATTAAGGCATTCAAAACAGTGCTTTCTATTTTGATTGTGTTGCTACTATCCGATTTCCCCCAACTCTCTCACTGCATTCACTTTCTCTTTTACTTTCCACCAAAACAGCTCCCTCACAAGCGAGTTAGTGCACTAATTAAGATGCTTTCATGAGCTTACTTATGGGAATAGCCCGAGGTCACTACACTGAGTATTATTATACATAGCAATACGTTGACTGAGGAACGCACTACGCAACAATGCAATCTATTTAACCCCGAACATGCAATTAATAAGAATAACAACATGAGTTATAATAGCGCCCTGTGTTCCCAGACTAAAGCCCGGTACCCCTGTGTCATATGCTGGGTCTCAGCCTGCCCAACAAAGGCGGCACTGTCTGGGGGCACAATGCACGCCAATGAAGTGCTAAACCGAGCAGGACTCTTACAGGAATGTCTGCAGGGGGATTATTGCAAGCCTTTCCCTGGAGAAAAGCATATTGACCTGCGTTACATTGATAAATAAGTCACCAGATGCACATAAACCAAATTAAGCTTATACATGTTACTAGAGCAATATAGGAGTTATGGCCGGGAGCATTTCTGAGTGCACCTTACAGTTTGACACATTAAGGTGTTGCTTGTCCCTGGTTAGATATTAAAAGAGGGTAAAATAAATGCATAGCTAAGATCATTACACCATGATGCTGATACACAGTGTAAACAATGTCAAGTTTACAATACCGCCCGATGTACAGTTCCCTACACAATTAATGGACATCAGCATGCCTAAAAGTGCAGGTGTAGCACACTTCTAGTACTTCAACTTGTACTTGTGCAGAAGGGAGACACTTTCAACACTCAACAACTTTCCGTCCATGCGTTTTATTGCTTTCGAGGGGGGTTTAAAGCGCTCCCCGGACCCCGGACTGACGCTTAACAGCGCAGGCACAGCGCAAACAGACGGGACCAACTGTACCTTGAACTCGGGGACCATCTGCCTGATTTTGAACGAGGTCTTGGATCCCGTTAACATGATGAGACTCGGACTGCTCAAATACACTGGAGAGAGAGAGAGAGTGGAGACTCAGCGGCTGGGCTTGTAATCCGCTCCATGGGGGCTCGTCTCGGTCCAAACCAGCGCTGACGGTCCCGCGGTGGCGCTGGAGCGGCGCTGCATTGCTGGGCAGACAGGCGTTGCTTCTCCCGGGCGGCTCTGTCCTAAAACCACCGGTCCATGGCGCTCAGATCCCGCTGAAATGAACAGACAGAGGCGCTGCGGTGCTGTGGGCTCTAGGCGGCGGGGTGATCAGTGTCCCAGGGTGTCTCTCCGCGGCGCTTTGTTTACCTCCTCGCCATAGCAAGACTGACACCCGAGTGCCAAGAGCTGAGCCCGGCCCCACTGCTTAAAGGGCCAGTACCGCCTCTCTCTCTCTCTCTCTCTCTCTCTCTCTCTCTCTCTCTCTCTCTCTCTCTCTCTCAGTATTTGGGCTGTGTTCCTGTTGCGCATATTTCCACAGTTCTGCACTTTTCTTGTAATGTACTTGGTTCAAAGGTGCAGAACTGCGTACATCTGCTGAATTGGTGGCTCTTACAGGTTTCCCTTTCCTTCATTTTTTCCCCCAGTCATCGATTGACATCAAGCAAACAGCGGATTTATAGGGTTTGAGTGTTTTCACTGGGAGCTGGGGAGGGTAAAATGAAGGCCCTCACAGAAGGATACATCTTTACTGTGCACAGGTCAACTGTTTTGCGATTGTGGCCTGTATTGTATCCAGTGATAAAATGGTTACTTAAAATAGCTTTTGAAACTTGCCTGTAAACAAGCACACTCACGGGTACAATTATGTGGTCGTCTCCTTGCGAGCTGTGCTATTTACTGGAAGGGGAGGCCTGTAACAGACAATTGCGAGCACGCTGTGGTTCGGGACTTTGATCTGGGACCGACTTGACGCCCCGTTGGACTGCGATTCACACACACATGCAACCCATCTGGTTTACAGGAAAACCGGTGCAAGGCCTGCGTTTGTGGTACAGGGTCTGGTACAATCTGGCTGTTGTTTGCTCCATTTCGGTTTAAAATGATCGGCACCCTATTTACAGTGTCTAACGTTTGCTTGACTGAGGCTTTACATGACCCTACACTCAGTAAAAAAAAGTGATCCAGTGCTCTAGAGGGATGGATAAAACCCTAAACTCTACTACAGCTCTAAATGTGTACATGTTTCATTTTGTTAAGCATGGGCTGGCACTGACACTATGTCAGAGACCATAATGGCAGGTCTGCTGGGATTAGTGTTTTCCTGTGCCACTGGAAAATAACACTGCCCCCAGGGTGGAGCAAATTCCCCAGCACACAGCAAACATGCCATTATGGTTGTCTGCATTATGGTTGTCTCAGTCGGCTCGCTTGAAAATCGCAGCTAAAAATACCAGCACAGCTTTTTTCAGATGCACTTTGATCCTGTTTATACAAGCATGCCGAGAACTCGTTTTGGTAGCTTGTAACCCAGTGGGCTCAGGCAGTCACAACACAGCACCACAACTCGTATACAATAAGAAAATGGGCCTGGTCCAAAAAAAAAAAAAAATATATATATATATATATATATATATATATATATTATATATTTCAGTCTCACGCTCCCAGAAAACCAACACATTGAGCAACGCAGCAATTAAACTACTACAACTGTAACAGGCTTGTGGTTTCATCTGTTCTGCTTAAAACATCGCCAGTTTTCCCAGAAGGCATCTTAACTTTACGAGGGCTCAAATTCAGCCTCTGCCAACTGCTGGCGTGTTTGTATTGGTAATATTTGGCTCTGCAGGTGCCAGATTCTCTCCTGCTGCCAATAGTATCTGATCTAAATAAGAATTCCACACTGAGCGGTTTCAAACAAAAGGTGTAAAACGTTTTACTTTGGCGGGATAGTGTGCTTCTTGGTTTACGCTTTGAAATCCAATACAAAATGTGCGTTCTTCATGGCACACACGCTTTTGTAGCCTTCTGTGTAGGGTACAGGTTTGTTTTGTTCTCTCGCTCTCTCAACTGTGTGTGTGAGCCCACCACGCTTTGCTCTTACTAAACTCGGAATTGGGTCAAAGAATGAAGCAGCACGAGTTGGTTCATTAACACTGGGTGTAGTGTTAAGGGTGTAGGGGTTGATGAAATTTGACCTTTAGAGGAAGGTAGAGTCCCGTTTTAGAATATAGAAATGTAAGACTGCGTTTAATTGAAATCGGATTGAGCGATATTGAGTTTTTTTTTTCCTGCCCCACTTCTTCCTGCAAAGCTGTACCGACATTTTTTAACAGAGAACGGCCCGTCCTCTCGGCAAGCTTCGGGAAATTTAATCCAGATGGCCGGGCAGTGGTCCTGAACGAGCCTGTGTCTGCCACGCGTGGAGGGGAGACTGTGTCCAAGGGAAGCACAGGAGAGGGCAGGATTGACAGGGAATTTGGGACGGGGAGAGCAGGGGTGTTAGCCGTTTAAGAAATGACTGTTTGAATGGACAAAGGGGCCTCTTTTCCAACTTTAAAAAAAGGCTTCTACCCCATTTAAAGCAAGCACTTCAGACAGGCACGGCTTGTTCCACAACAGAATTGTTTTCATGGTTTCGACAGACTTAGCATTGTGCATACAACTAAACATTGACTTTATGAAGATGATGCTTTATTTTTTGCACTCAAGATGCACAGTGTAGTTAAAACTCAAACTGAAAAAGTCCAAAGCAATTGTTTTAACAATAAAATGTTCTTCCCATTTGTGCGTGTCATGACATGAGAAATGCAAGCCCAAAATATGCCCCTAGAATCCGGCCGGCAGACTTTGCCTATAGTGCACTCCTGCAGGGTAGTCTGGAGGGAGGCCAAGCCGCCACGTAACACTGCCCCGTGGAGAGACCGGGATGGGACAGGGACGCTCGCTGCGGAATGCAGTGAGAGCCGTGGAAGACCTGCAGGAATGTCCCACTGGCCCCAGAAGAAAGTCATCTCCATCTCCATGCAGTGAGAAAAGAAAACATTACAGAGATCAGGTCCTCGGACATCTGGAAAAAAATAAACTCTTCTCTGATGTGCAGACCTGAAGTGGGAGGCAGGCGAAGTGACGGGGGATCGAAGATTAATTAAGAGGCAAGAAATACGAGAAACCGCACACCACACTGATAAAGCAGACATGAGCTACCATGCAAGAGAAAACATCCAAATAAACAGGTGCAATAAACATGTCTCGCACATGCCCACGCCTTTGAAAGCATGATCTGTGTCCTAATGAGTTTGAATGATCGGTTTAACTGCAGGTAAGGAGCAGAGCAGACTGGAAAAGACGCTGTAACTTCAAAACAAGTGGAAACATCTTGTGAAAAGGCTGGTGATCTATATATGGAGAGATATGGGAGAAAAAAACGAAACGGGTGCTGCAGCTAGAACTGGAGCTACCAGAAGGCATGGCCTTCCTGTTCCCAGACCACAGAAACCAAATCAGCAACCCAGCGCGGTCACACTGGAGCAGGAAATGACAAAGTATATCCACATCTGTCTGTCTGTCTGCCGTGTGGGCTGCAAACGGGCCGGAGACATTCTCTGTAAGGGAGGTTAGGGTTCAACCCTGAGCAGTTGGTAAACAAAAAAAGGTCAGCATGGTTTCTAACTACACTAGGGCCTACACTAGGGTGGTACCGCGTGTAGGAGGCCACATGTGCAAGTGGTTTACTGATAATTGTGCAAATATAGTGTAAATGAACCTTTTTCTATTTTTCCTTAGTCCGCCGTCTGTTTTTACAGAAACCGAGTCTTCTTCGGTCAGATGTTTAATCGGGAACACGAGAGCCAGGTAGTCTGACGGACCGTTGCATGTAGAAGTCACGCTTTGGAAATCGGCCGTTTTGTTTGGTTGCTCCTGAGATGGTTACATCTGGTTTGGGTGGATTGTTAGTTCATTGGATCATTTGGGATTGAACAATTACATTTTGTTGACCATTTATTGACTTTTCTTCCATACTTTGGAGATTAAGATTATTTTCTGTAACAAAGTGAATAGAGGCTTATTTTAAATGTAGTGTCAAAAAGTTTTATATAAGGAGAACAATAGCTTAAGAAACTGACACTTTCCAAGATTCTGTTACACTTGAAACTGTATGGAATACAGGGAATATTCAAACAATGTAAAATTAACAAACTAGCTGAAACAGAACTGACTTGACACAAAGTGCCTTTTTACAACACTTCAGGAACACTTTTTAAGCACTCTGAAGTGCGTTTATCATGTATAGCTACTCAAAATATGATCAGGAAAAGCAAGACATAACTATCGCTTGACTTTCATGAAAACATACTTCTGAACAACTTTCCAAATCCAAACAGTTAAATGCACTAGCACACTTTGACTGTTCTCAATCAGATCAGTGCACAGAGAACAGATGAATACCCAGTCCTTGCTTCTCTGAACTTTAAGGAAATGCAATGTTTGACAATTTTTTTTTTCTGCAGAACGGCTGCGTGTGCTCTTCGACAATTATACACCCCCCCCCCCCCCCGGTACAGGTTTGAAACTGTCAACCAATCTGGGAGTTAATGTTTACACCTTTGTGGACTCTTGAAATGTGCTCTGTGAGAAAACACAAATGTGACACCAGTAGTGAAATAAAATGAGAATTTATTCAAACGGTGCAAAAACACTTGAAAGAACATGAGAAAAATTAAATAAAAAATGAGGGGTGGGGGAGGGGTGCTCTTACCTTCTAGAAAACATGATCTTGCAGGACTGAAGACCTCTCCAAGCTCAGGTCAGAACATGGAGGGGACTGAACTAGGATAGCCTTGTGACTGATTCATTTAATCTACGCAAAAACGTTTTTCTTGCCAGTCGCTGCAAATGAAAAACGGAAGCATACATTTAAGCAAAGTTGGCTTCTCAAACAGGACTTCTGTGCAATGAAAGCCCTGGTGCTTAGCCCTATGTTGTGATCCTGTCCAGTACCACGCAATAGGTAGTCTCTCATCTCACCCCCTAAACTGCACATAAACCAATTCTAAAACTAAACCGGGAACCGGAGACCCAGCAGTAGCGACTGTCGGAAATAATGTGTCTTAGTTCGAGCAAACAAGGTGCTTAAATGGTTTTCTTTCAGGATCATAAATTAACTTCAGTGGAAAAGCTCTGCAAGATGAGAGTCCGTGAAGGAAAGCGCACCCCTAGCTTTGTTTGCTAAAACATTCCCAACAGAGAAACAAAAATTAAAGAAACAAACGAAAAAATAATGTAAATCTGACTATAAATATAGAATCTCAAACCAGATTTGTTGTCAGTTCATTAATGTCCGCAGCGTCTAATGCTGGTTTTCACTACATACTCCAAGCAAAAGACCAGTCAGGATCCATTTCAAAGCCGTACACAATTGCAAAGAACACTGATTCGTCCCCTCCGCGCCTCCGTACACCATTCTTATACTGTATGCTGCTTGAGTTCTCCTTTTAGTGTCCAACAATATACAATCGTGTCAATCTTTTTAAAAACATTGTAAAACTTTCTGTATCATTTAAAAAAAAATAACTTGAAGATACAGATCTATACAGCCCCCCTCTCCCCTTTCATTTGAAGGTTTCCAGTACTATTAAAATCCTCGTAGAGTGCTGAAAATGCACATTATTTTATTATTTTCTTTAAACCTCCATTCTTTGAATGAAGTGGGTAACGGCTTCCATTATTTATTTTTTAAATTTTTGGTGGAAAAATAAAAGCACTGAGAAAAGTGACACGCCCAAGAAAATAAAAACAAAAAAAGCAACCATCTGCTCTTCTCTCTCTGGAATCTTTCTGCTCGACACACACACACTTACACACATATACACACACACACACATTGGAAATTTGGGATGGTAGGATTTGCGTTGACACCCTGGGTGCCATGTTCAGTCCAGTGTGTGCAAGTCCGTCAGGGTTGTGATGACTTGTGTGTGTGTGCAGGGCAGGCTGAGAGCTCCTGAGCTAATGCTGCCTAATCTCGACTGAGGCAGATGTCAGAGAAACCACGGCTGCTATCGTGCCATCTCTCGCAACAAGCCACAGCGAGGAGCCAGGAAAAGCGAGAGGCTTTCAAGTGATGAGAAAAAACAACCAAATCTCAACGGCATCTACAAAACCTGTCTCTCGGGGTGCGCACGTACAATCCACCCGTTGCAGGAGATAACCATCAACAGCAGTCCTCTCTAGTCAACCTCCTGACACCCCATTCAACCGCCCTACGCAAGGTTCCTACTCTGGCTTTGCAAACTCTAACACTGCCTGTCATTATTGTTAGAGACTACAGTATGGGGGGGGGGGGGGGGGGGGTTGGTGCGGAGGAGCAATAGTAGACTGTGAATGTAAAAGGAGGTTTAAAATGCAAGATTTCTGCAAAAGGCTTAATCGACTAAGAGCTGCAACAAGCCTGCCACCCAGTGGGCACATCCACTCACTGTGTATTGAAACAACCTCGACTTAAGTACTTGGGACAATTCTCTCTATTCTCTCACATCTATAGAAATGTCTGCGCCTCAGCTATCGCTTGAATCAGAAGTAGTGGAGTCTGCCTAATATCCGTACGATTGTAACTGAAATGTTGTAGGGTTGAGATTGGGTTCAGGAAGGCACTACAAACCTCTATTTGTATGAAAACACTTAGTTATAAAACAAATAGAAAGGAGTCTTTTATAAATATATATATATTACCCAAACTGTTCCTCGTCCCAGTGTATTTTAAAGAGTGTTGTTGATTTAAGACTTGTTACAGTACAAAATTTCTTTTTTAAAAACCTATATATACATAGGCAATATACATTTTATTATGATGCCATACTTTGTTAAATTAGCAAAATAACTATACATTATATTTACATACATCGCATATACAGTAACACTGCTGGCATGCATTGCGTTGCTTTCCATCTCTTTTGAAAGCCAGAACCATGACCTATAACTGACTTGAAATGCAGCTGGATTAGGACCAGTACCTAATAAATAAATAAATACAAATGGAAATAACCACTTGTGCTTTTAAAGACAGTCCAATTTGCATCTAGAGAACTTGAAATCGGAATAGGACAGACTTCCACTGCTTCGAAACTCCAAAGTGCCTTGAATTCTGGGAAAAGCGCAGTTAATATTATTTGAAAGGTATTGCTTTCTAAACAACAACATCCACACTGCCAGTTTGTGCTCAGCTCTGGACAATGTCAAGCCTGGCTGTATTTTGGGATTGTTCTGCCCATGCAAGGAATTTCTTTTGCACTGCTGGGGATTTGACCCATGATTTGTCCATGATGTCGAATGATCGTAGACTTGGAATAAGGGGGTACAAAAGCTCAGACACAAAAGTGTCCGTCCGGGAAAGTATTCCTGGACAGTGCTGTTCTGAAAGGCATTGAAGCTACTGAGAAGCAGGAGACTTCAAAACTAGCGTCAGGTTTTCTTCTAAGGTCAGAAAAAAATGGCTAAAGATTCTGCATTTTCCTGAGTCACCTCTTCTGACATCCCCTGCCTTCTCTGGTTCATCTGTAACAATTGTAGCTTAGTGCTAAATAAGGGCTCTAGGTTTATTGATAAACTAAAATAAAGAATTTATCCAACAAGTTAATTCAATACTTGTTTAAATTCTATTAATCTGATCTCTTCTTTGCTCAGTCAATTATGGCTAGTATTAATAATATGCTTGTCTCCAGGGAAATACCTTTTTACTCCCCAAACAAGCACTGAGTGACAATGTTGTTCAGTCTTCAAACGTCGATTGTTCCTTTCCATGAACAAATCAATTCTGGTTTGAAAAACTGTTTATTGATATTCAAATCTGTAAAGCACTCTAAATAGAAATCTGATTGATGTATTGATGTATTGATTTCACAATGAGGTGGACCTGGTGTGCCAAGTCACCACTAAATCCTTAAATACCACACTGGTAGTAATAACGAGAGCTAAACTGAGATCAATGTTTAAACTGGCTCAACATGGAGAGTAAGTGCGTCTAGGTGACCCCATTCCTCAAGGTTATTACTATCCACTGTAGTGAAATAGTTCCCCTTTAATGCCAACCTGCCCATTATTCTATCCAAGAGTACAACACTGAAGAAATGTTTTCAGTAGAAAGTACAGCTTATGCATCATACGCGTTTTCCCCCAGAACAGTGAAATCCCTTGCATAGACAGATGCTAAAGCAACCTGCTTAAACACAGTGAAGCTGCAGATTGGTGTACTGGCGGTCAGTGTGTCCCATATGAGTTGCCGTAGAGTAATTCTACATTGTCAGAGTTGCTAGCCATGGTCCTGAAGTTACGTCAACCAGTCCTTGCCAAATGTAAGAAACGCACCCAAAAAGCCATTATCTTTTTTTTTTTACCCCTTTTTTCCTTTCACAAAATAAAACCTCTTGAGCTCTTGACTATCTTACAAGACCAAGCACAGCAGAGGTGGCCTTTGAACCCACTGGGAGGTATTTTATCGATTTAAAGGGTTTATATAATCCTATCACTATAATATCACGCCTTCTTTCCTTGATTGTCCGGATTCCTCAGATGAGCAACTAGAATTAGATTGTTTTTCCTCACGTCTGCCATCTGGATCGATTTCTGCATGTGTGCTACGGCCAATTGTACTTCCTGTACCGACCGCATCACAGGAAGTGACCTTGTGGTTTCTTGGGCAGACGCCACCACTCTCATCATTTAGGATCGTAAACATTTTTGGTACAGAGAACAAAGAAATGACAACTGAGGGTCAATGTGCACAAAACTAGGTGGGCTGCAATCATTTTTGCGTGCAGCTATAGAGCACAGACATTTCAGGCATTATAAAATCAATTACTTAAGTACATTTGCACACAAAGACACAAGGCCACTTCCTGCGATGCTGTCGGTACTTTTGGGGAGAGCGAGTGTCGACAGGCTCTGTTACTACACGTTTAGCGATCATTTCAAATTTCGAATCGTATTCAATTGATTGTTGATCCTAACAGGTAAGCAAAGGTAATTAAAAATATAGGTGCAAGTTTATAAGACACCCTTTAACACAAACCAGGTCAAACTAACGGAAGGGGTATAAACACTGTGAAAGAAGTAACAGTAATATTGTGTATGTGTGTGTGTGTGTTTCTAGTCCAGACACTCACCAAGCTATGCAATATGACTTCCAGCCCATTCATTCCCAGTAAGTGATGAAAAAAAGCAAATTTCTTAAAACAACAAACAAAAAAACAACATACAATTTCAAGTTCTTGTATGTTTTCTGCATTAGTACAATTTGTATGCAGTTTAACAAGGATTGAAACACTGCAAATAAAACCGCTCTAACAGTAATCCAGGAATTCTCATCTCCCCAATAAAAGCTAGCCAAAAAAAACACCTGTGTGTATATATATACACGTGTGTGTGTGTGTGTGTATATATATATATATATATATATATATATATATATATATATATATATATATATATATATATATATATATATATATATATATATATATATATATATATATATACACACACACACACACACACACAAAAGAGAAAGTGTGCACACAATGTCTGACCATCTGTCACTGTTTGAAGCCCAATACTTCACAACTTGTTTTAGAAGTACAAAATAAATTAATAACAATAATAATAATTACAAAGAAAAAAAAACATTAATGAAACAAACGGGACATGATTTGAATTCTAACCAAAGCCGTGGTTCATTTCCAGGAGCTATTTGGCAATCCAGTCGTTCTTCAGTGAAGAAGCAGCAGGTAGACACATTTTGCCATGAATAATATTTCCCACACAGGCCCATAGCTACATTTGAGCCGTGTGTGCAGCTTGGTGCTTGGGGATCGGGGGTGAACTGCAATACGTTGGGGAATGCCAGCGCTAGCAGAGAGGGCTGGCAAGCTTCGGATGCGAGAAGTGGACAGACCTTCCCTTCGAGCTGCACACTTGTGAACTGAAAGAAAGTGCGGCACAGATTCACTCGTCTGTTATTGAGAATGAGCTGCTGTGGGGGGTGGAAGCAGAGCCATGAGCAATCCAGGAGCGCTTCCTTTATCAGAGGGGTCCCTGCTGTGCTGGAACGTGTGACTTACGGACGTCTAAACTCTCTCTTGTGATTGTCTGCGATTTCACTCTGTTGGCTGATCAAGTGCACTGAATCTGCACCCTGCACTGTGTGTGTGTTACTCTGTGATACAATGTCATTAGGCCTGTGATACATTTTTTATATTATTATTATTATTATTATTTACATCTCTCAGCTTTACAATGAGTGGACCACTCGGCCTTATAAACATGAATCACCCTAATCAGAGTCCCCACCTCCATCATGTAAAGAGAGCACCACTGGGAGGAACTGGAATCGCAGACAGCAATTACAGGGACTGATTTCTCTCTCTGTACTGCTATAGAAATTCTCATGCTGTGCAGTGCTTATCGGATAAGCCTCCATAATAATAAAACACTGAAGTTTCATTAATTTTTTTTAATCCTCATTCGGGAGAAAACCTGTGTTAAACCTTGTTACAGCAAGTTATATGACTAAAGCCCTAGCAGTCCACTTCAAAACCAGCCCCACCAACCCCACCGGAGACAGCTCAATCACAATCACATGTCAATCAACTCTAACAGGACCACCACTGGAACTGTGCTGCTGATCACTGGACAATGCCCTCAACAGGTGCATGTTAGAAGGCAAAGAGGTCTCTCTCGCCCCAGGAGGCTTAGGGATTGCATAGTAGTCCAGACGCATTGCACTCTCTGTACCACAGGGTGCCATTCGAAGGTTTCCCCGTTACAAAATACGCAGATTTTTCATAGTTTTGTGTCTATTATTAGGCCTGGAGTAGGTTCCCTCTTGACAAATGAAGTTCACCAATATCTGAGGACATTACTCAAACAGGAATATCTCGCCTGCTTTCATTTTCCGAGCCGTTTCTACCTGTTTCTTGGTAGCTTTTCGTGCATCGTGGGGTCGTTAACTTTTTTTTTTTGCGCAAGACTATTAGATACTGCTCTGTGAGTATTACTTGCACATACAAATGCTCTCCACTGGGTGGTGCTCTGGGACAGGGGGCTTTTCAAGAGACCAGCTGGGCTTGTTGATAAGAAATGATAGACACTTTGTTATTTAAAAGCAGTAGGGCTGTGGATATACAAAGAACATATGGCAGTTCACACCCGACCCCTGAAAACGGCACCAGGGGCTGGAGAACAGGAGTGATGAAGGTCTGGAGGGGTTTGACTTAAACAAACCTGCGCAAGAAAATCAGCAAGCAAACATGAAACCACTTGAAACTAGGTGGACTTAGAACAGAGAAATAAAATGGACAAAAAAACCAAACAAAATGACCTCCTTTCCCATCTTCCATAATTCACCGGGAAACCCCCTCTCCATGTGTCCCTCATGGCCTGATTGATAAGACATTAATGAGTCTTAATAGAATGAATTGGATTATTACTATCGCTTTTCGATTCTTATTGCATTTCCAGTAACAGGCATGGAGAGAGAGGGGCAATTCTCTTTCTGGTTTGTCAGTACTGGATCTGGAAAGAGGGCAGGGCAGTGGCGAGGGCTTGTATAAATACCTCCCTAGTCGAGAACGGGTGTGAGAGAGAGAGAGAGAGAGAGAGGGAGATGTGGGCGTGGCTTCAGAACCTGTGTACGGCCGGCTCCGCTTCCCTTCGTCTGAGCTCCTCTCGGTAGCAGTACGAGCAGTAGTTGCTGGTCTCTGGGTGCCCGTAGTAGGCGCACGTGGGAGTTTTGCATTTGGTGGGCTGAGCCCCGCCCCCGGCGGAAAAGTGCCGCCCCGGGGGGGTTGCATTACGGCTGTCTGAGCTCCGCCGGGCTTCCCTGTAGCCATTGCTGTAGCCCGCCTCGCCCCCGGGCTCCAGGGTGGGGTAGTCAGGGGGCGGGAGCTGCTCCTCTTCCTGCGGTGCAGGTGAGAAGCAGCGGCCCGCCCGGGAGGGGCTGCCCGAGGGTGGGTGGTACTGCGGGTGAGGAGGGCCCTGCGCCAGAGGGCAGTGGCGGGGCAGCGTGGCATACGAGGGCAGGCCGCTGTATGAGGACGAGGGGCCGGAGGAGGAGGAGGAGCCCCCGGCCAGCTGGCGCCGCGTCTCCAGGTAGCTGGGCGGCTGGCCGTGGAGGTGGGCGCCGGGGGTGACCACGCTGGGCCGGGGGATGGTGAGGACCCCGGAGAAGGCGGGCGAGAAGGGCTTGAGGGCCGGGTGGTTGAAGGACGGGGGAGGCGAGCCGCCTCGGGGGTCGTCCTTGGGGTCGTAGCAGCGGAAGCCCGTCTCTGTCCCGGCCCCTTCCTTCGGGGCCCCGTTGAGTGCTGCGCCCGTGGGGGTGGCGGGGCCCCCCAGCCGCTCCTTCCGCTCCGCCTCCCTCCTCTGCTCCTGCTCGGCCCGGAAGCGCTCCTCGGCGTCGGCCAGGTAGCGCTGGATCATCTCCTCCTGGAAGGGCTGCCGGTTGCTGGTGGTGAGCAGGCCGGCGAAGATGAACTTCCTCTCGCCCTGCATGGCGGCCCGCAGGATGCTGAGGGTCAGCTTGACATCCGTGCTGTACTTGTAGGGGTCTCCGGCCTGCCGCTCGCTGCCGGAGGAGGGGGAGCCCTTCCCCGAGCCCGTCTCCTTTCCTCCTTGGGCGGAGGGCGATCCCTCCTTGCTGCCCTTGCGGCCCTTCAGCGATCCCTTCTTCTTCTTCTCCAGTGTCTCCCCAGCCTGCTTGCTCCCGCTGCCGCCCGCCGTCTTGCCCGTCATCAGGCCACCCACGTTCTTCTTCAGCTTGCTGCCCAGGCTCTTGCCGAAGCTGCCCAGCTTGTTGGCCACCGAGTCGGCCCTCTTCTTGTCCTTGTCCTTCTTGGCCTTCTCCTTGCCCCCCGAGCTGGAGCTGGACGAGCTGCTGGATGAGCTGGAGGAGCTGGAGCCGGCTGCCTTCCCCAAGACTGGCGCCGTGCTGCTGCTCCCGTTGGCAGCGCCTCCCGAGCCAGGTGCCGAGCTGCCCCCACCTCCGCCGTTGGAGCTGCTGCACACCGACTCCTTGTCCGACTCGCCCGAGTCCAGGGGCGTCCGGGCCTCGTCCCCCGCGGAGGCTGTGGGGGATTCGGGCTGAGCCAGCGGGGCTTGCTAAGTTGAGAAAGAAAAAGAATGAGAGAGAGAGAGAGAAAGAAAGAAAGGGAGAGGGAGAGAACAAAAATTAGTACTAGAAACTCATATCTGGCATTACCAGACTTCCAGGGCCTTGGGTTTTACCATTAGTTTACTTTGCTTTCCTACAAATATTTGTCCTGATCATCCAAAGTGCTTGAATAGATTTGGAACAGGGCCTTTGATGAAGCTGACCGGCCAACAGATTTGAATCCAGATACGGCAGAAATCTGTCGAAATATTACCATTCTGGTTCACCATCTCACCCTCACAAAAAAACAAAAACAAAAAAAAAACATTAAACCATTTATTTTCAGCTGAATGTTTTAGATGGCAGGCAACATTATCTGTGGTGCCAAACCTGCACAACCTAATCTCTCCTTATCGTATGTATGTGTCTGCCTGTTTGTTTAACACAGTTGTCCACATCACGCCGCGTTTAAAGAAGCCATTACCTCAACTCACGTCTGTATCTTTCCAGGCTTGAAGGGATTAGTGAAAGAATGTTAAATATTCAAGTTCCGTGGATCTAGAACGTTTATATTGTAATTAAGATTGAGAAGGAGCAAGGATGCCAATTGGTTACCTGAGCCTCACAAGGGAGAGGCAGCCACGTCACAGTCATGTAGTTGTGCAGTAAGTTGAGTTTGGCCTCTAGAGACAGCGTCACACTGCAGAGAGTCAGAGAGAGAGGGGAGGGGAGGAAGAGACATGTTTTAGTTTTTTTCCACTGTTTCAACCTAATTCTTCAGGGGAGAAGTCCCACACTGACAGTTATGAAATGTTTGTGTTTATATTAGGGGTGTTTTTGTATCGTCTCTTTATTTACATTACACATCTCAGGGTGCTATACCTGGCTAGCCTCACGTTGTCTACGTCATCTTTGCCCCACTCCCAGTCTCTCCCGGGGTCCACCGCGAAGTGGACGGGCAGTAGCTTGTGCTCGGAGTCGGTCAGCGGGATCACAGCTGTGCAGGACAGGAGAGACAGAAGAACACGAGAGAGAGAGAGAGAGAGGGTGAGCGCAAGAGAGTTACAAACCCAGAGAGCTCTGTTACACCCCATCTTAGTCCCTCTCTTGAAGAATCCCAGCTGCAACTAAATGGCTGGTGCAGCATGTTCCCAACCCCCGCCACTCTTTGTGTAAAGAACTGCCTCCCTGTTGTGAACCCTTCCATTGATTTCCACAACATAGAGAGAGCACAAAAGATCTTGCATTGGTTTCAAGAGTGAAAAACAACCCCACGACAACAGCCTGCTAAGTCCATCGGCTTAGACCATCCTATGATAGACCTCGTCCATTGATTGGATTATGAGGACTTTCTGTTCAGACAAATTATATTTTTTTCATATACTTTACACATGTCGGTATTAAACGTATAAAATCAATATGCAATTCTGCTGGAAAGAGTGATGGTGGAATAAATAATAAACAGAAGGGATTAATCAGTTTTACTGGTTATATGTGCAGATGTATTAAAAGTGTGTAATTGGTTCATTATAAAATGCAATTGTGAATCACAGTGGGGTTTGGATTGAAAGTTACATTGACTACTTCTATTATCAATGTATTATTATTATTGAAAGGCTCTTTCGTTTGTAATTGAATACTCTTTATGAAGGCTAGGCATCTGAAAGGGGGTTTCTCCTTTTGTCCAACAAGGAAAAATAGCACAATTTGTGAAAGAAAAAAAGAAAAGGTTGCGACAGTAGGTTGCTAGGGAACAAGGATCTCTTGTCGGGTATACAACATACATAAACACACAATAATACAGATGCTGCTTATATGCAAGTGCCAGGTTGTAACAGTGCCGCACCTCTGTATTTGGGGGACTATTGCTACAGCAGGAGGAGCCATTCATGTTCAGGACTATATGCTTTAATGCATTTCCTAATTTGCATACATTTACTACCCATTGTGATGCTCCCCCTATTGCTTCTTGATGTTTTATGTACATATTCTTGCCTTACTGCAACTGTTTCTGTACAAATGGTGTTTACGCCAACTAAGTTTTGCATTGCATTTTTGCTTGATTTGGATTTACTTTTATTTGGACTTGTATTGCATACTGTATTCATTTTATATTGTATAGTATGTAATGTGTTGCAAAAATGTTTTTTAGTCTTCCTGGTTAAGGGCATCTGATAAGGAAAAAAAAAAAATTACTCACTACTACTAATAAAATAGTTAACATTGTTTCTTCCATGAAATCATAGAATCGTTGGTACCTTAAAAGGGCACCATATCTGTGTGCTTCTTTAATCCCATGTGTACTCTTTGCCAAGTGTTTGGTATCCCATGAAAGCTGAGACTCTCAGCTTTTGAACGATGTGAAAAAAATGTTTTTTATACCCTCCCCCCTACGCATTCTGAAATGGGGGTGTGGCTCTGAATGACGGCAGGCAACATGGAAACTGTCAATCGGATGTGTTTGAGAATGAAACTCACTGGTAGCCAAGAGAATAAACTTTCAAACGATGTGCACATGTAGGAATACAGTGCAACTTCTATGCACAGGAGCTGCGCATAACACTGTCCAATAATGCTTAAGAGGGTGTATTAACAGTATATAACTCTGCAATGTACATTATTTTTCAGTTTTTGGCAACCTAAACTGTTTTAGGCCTTTAAAATAAATGCAGTGGCTACACCTCCTGACACATGACTGCACTGGTGGATCAGGACTGGACTGGCAAGGGAAACCAGGGTACCTTGCTCTTTGGAGCCATCGTTCTGTTCCATGGAGACCAGGGCGGAGAAGTGGGCCTGATCGTAGGCCAGCACGAGGGGGGAGCGGTGACACTTGGCTGAGGGCACCTCCAGGGGAAGGTAGATGCCTCCAAATGGGATGGGCGCAAAGGCTGAAGGGAGAGAAGGGGGGTGGTTAGTAACCCGATGCAAGCAAAGGATGAGATTGTGCCACTGCACTGTTGTAATGCTGGAGACGGAGGCTGGCCATGTTTATTAAACACTCTCTCTCAGACACACGCAGGGGCCGTGGTGCCAAACGCCCGGCGAAGCGTGTTCACTGCAAACGCCCACCGTTTCACAGGCTGCACTGCCGTCGCCACAATGTAGGGAACACACAAAGACACGCACTGACACAAATACGACTATAAGTGTGTGTGTGTGTGTGTGTGTGTGTGTCACTCTCTCACACAACGCCTACCCTGTGCTGGATGAAACTGTAATTTAAGTGGATAGATAGATGATAATAATGATAACAATACCTTCCCCTCCAGAGTCTCTCAGCATGGTATCCGCTACGACCACGATGGGCCGGCGCAGAACGTGTGCTAGGACGAACACGTGGAACTCCTCCAGACTCTCATAGACTGGCTCCTCTAAAGACTCCGCCCTACACAGAGAGCAGAGAGAGAGGGAGACACAGAGAGCAGAGAGAGAGAGAGGGAGAGAGAAATTTATTTACTGCTGAACTGGGCTGTAAAGTCCATCAAGCCATTACCAAAATAAAAACACCCCACTGAAAACCACGGTTACATTTAGAAGACGTAGCATAAACGGTAAGAGTGTCTGTTATGAAACAAAGAAAGAACACCTCCACAATGGCTATGCATGTCACAGCACTGTAAACCTGACTGTGTCACAGTGATAAACTGTGTGCAGTGGCATCGCAGTGCAGGTTGGGCAGTGGGAACCCCTCTCCGTGCTCCGGTACATACCCTGCACAGCTGGGCCCGTTGGTGCTGTAGTGTATCCTGGGCTCGCTGGAGGCCAGCTTCAGTAACTCGTTCCACTCCTTCTGCCACTCATCCTCCGTGTACACCAGGCCGGACTGCGGGGGCACAAGAGCAGTGAGCTGTGAGCGTTGCCCCACTCTTCTAGTGGTGGAACGGGCATGGGACAGGCGGTGTCCAGAACACAGAACACACACCTGACTGCCGACAGCAAAGTCACGCCACTGTTCAAGTGGTCAGTGTTGCTGACAGGCCATGTCACCACACAGCTGATAACGGGTACATGGAGCCAATGGCATTGCAGGAATCAGATGGGCACTTTTCTCAGTGTTTATTGCCACGGGCTGATAATCTGTGTCAGCTGTATTCACTACTGTATTAAGAACTGCTTTCCAATAAAAGGACACACTTTAAACTGCAACACCTTTCAGAGCGACACACTAATCAGTCACTCTGCCCTTGTGTAGTTCTTGGAGCGAAAAGAAAGACTTGTTGAGAGCAATTTATTCATGGATTAAAGGTCAAACTAACAAGT
This sequence comes from Amia ocellicauda, assembly GCF_036373705.1. Taxonomy (NCBI): domain Eukaryota; kingdom Metazoa; phylum Chordata; class Actinopteri; order Amiiformes; family Amiidae; genus Amia; species Amia ocellicauda. The sequence continues at coordinate 29,881,022 of NC_089863.1, read as the reverse complement.
ATTACACAAAGCCATGACTATATACTGACTAACAGGTGAAAAGATATGGCGGGTCACAGTGGGCACAGCGTGGCCGGGTACCTCTTTGTTCTGCTGGGTCTGCTGCCACCTCCAGCGACGTCTCAGTGCCTCCTTCTCCAGGCCCTTGTCCATCAGGGTGTATAGAGACTTGCGCAGCATTAGGTCCCGGTCATGGAAACCCCACATCCCTACAGAGAAGGAGAGGAGATGAGACACACGGACATGTAAGCACGTTTAAGACCATCTCCTATAGCTATACCTCTGATATTTGACATATGAAACAGATTATATTGCACCCAACTCAATAAACTACCTTCTACTTTAAAGTGTATTACTGCTGCTGCTACTACAACAGCTAAAATGGAATTGCCAACAATAAGCAGGGTGTTGGGCCATTGGGATTGAGGTCTAGTGACTGGGAGGGCCCTGGATGAGGGGTAACTTCACCCTCGTGCTCCTCCAACCACCCGTTTACAGCGTCTGCCCCCTGGACTGGATCAGCTTTGTACCGAAGACAGGCTGCATCCTGGTAGGCAACACGGATGTTTTGGCCTAACTGCAGCTCTTTGATGATGAGATCTTTCCTTCCTTCCATCCATCCATATAGTCAATGTTAGGATTTCTTAAACAACAACAACATAATAATAATAATAAAAGAACAGTCCTTGTTACCTAGTGAGGCAGCATGCAGGAGGCAGTTTCCATCGCCTGTTGTAGCCAAGGGTAACAGGCTCTGACAGCTGGCTCCCACTCGTGTCCACCAGTTCAGACGACCTAAATAAAACACAAAACTCATGAACGGGGACGAACACAGACACACACGAACAAGCATGAACGAATGAACGAACACACACACACACACAGACACGATCGAACCAACACACACACAAACGAACTAACACACGCGCGCACACACACACGAACGAATGAACGAACACATTCCCTCGACAAGTTTAGCATGCCCAGACGTCGGACTCCTGTATAGTTTCTTTGCCATTGTGTGCCATTGTGTGTGGAAATCCAAAGCAAATCCTCACACAACCATAGGCTGTGTGAGCCTGTGTGAGCCCTGCGCCCCACTGCCAGTACCACACAAAGCTGGCTAAGCCCCCTCCGTCTCTCCTCTCCCATTAAAAAAAAAATAATGGTTTAGTGTTTCCAGCCTGGCAGCCCACACTGCTGCTCAAGCAAGCCTCCCAGATCCTGATTTGTCAGAAAGGAATTTAAGATGGAGTGGCGATTGGGTGACCATGTTTTGCTCCAACAGGGGGGGAGTGTTCTGCATTAAGGTCTTGTGGTTGGTTACTATGAATGCCTCAGATAGCCTATAGTCCTGAAAGGGAGCCGTGCTGGGCTACTGGTTCAGGCCTGTCTTTTGACCACATTTCACCCAGAGCGTCCATTAGGGTTACAGTCTATGCGTGTTGTCAGTGCCAGAATGTGTGGGCAAGCTCAAAACCCACAGCATCGGCCCCTGAACTGACAATCGGGGAGGAGGTGTGGCACCTACTAGACAGCATGCAATTCTCCATACCTCCCTCTCTATGTAAATTAAAATTATAATTTAGAGATGTATTTCATTTATTTAGAGAGAGATCTTCAAATTACTTCCTGTATGTAGCCCAAGATTATCACTTCCTGTTCACTTGTTCATTCATTTCTATGTACCTGAATGAGGAAATGGGAAGTGATAATCTCAGCCAACATACAGGAAGTCATTTGCAGATAACTCAATGATTTGAAGATATCTGCAAATACATTCTGAGATATCTTTAAATTATACGTTTGACTTTCCATTCTCTCTCTCTCTCTCATCCAGATATCACTAGAGAGTTTATAGTTCAAAATATCAGAACCGTCCAAGATGTTCTCAATTTCATTTTGCTAGGAAGCAGTCATTCTCTCGTCACCTACTCTAGGATGGAAATCTCGGCAGGAAAAGTAGGGTTATCTGGAAGTCTAAACTGAAGACGTGAGCGCTGCTCCCGACTTGACTAGATCACATTTCTCCTCTTATCACAAGCCATCATCATTCAACCGTCCTCTATTGCATGTCCTGAAGCTATGTGCCTTACACTAAGCCTGTATATTCTATGAAATGGAAGAGCCTCAGTAGAAATCTATGCAGATCAACCTCAGCGCTAACCAGAGGTCCTACGACGCGAGTCCTGTGCTTCTCTATTCATCAACCCAGCTGCTGGACATCAATCGCATACATTGTTACGGACTTTATTCAGAACTCTACTACGCAGACAAATAATGATATTGAAACTCTAGATTCCCCATTCAGTGGCCTGCTGCGGTGGTGGCGAACTGGACCTGCGTGCTCCAGGGCCACCATCATGGACTGCTCGATCAGGTCCCTCTCGATGAAGCCGCGGAACTCCTCCCTGTAGATGGTGAGGTCGGGCAGCTGGAAGGTGCACAGGGGGGTGTCCAGGAGCGGCTCACTGCTGCTGCCACCCGTGCTGGAGACGTGGGAGCGCGCCAGGGACACGATGGTCGAGCTGGCGTGGGAGATGCCACGGGACAGTCGCTTCTCTGTGAGGGAGAGGGAGAGGGGTAAACTACTACTACTGTAGTACAACTACTAAGAGTATTATTAACAATAATAACACATCAACAATAAAGACCCAGTAAAGGTGTTCTATAGAGGCTGCCAACCTTGTACCATGTCGTCCTGTCTGTGCAGCAGTGGGCGCCCCCCCGACCTGGCCAGCTCTTTCTCTGGGTTCCGGAAGCCCCTTTCCTCTGCGAAGGAGTAGGGCAGGTTCCCAGCATGCACCTGCCGGAGCTGCTCGAAGTCGCTGAGAGCGGCACTCAGATCCCAGTTCTTGCCTTTGAGAGCGGAGAGGAAAGAGACATCCAGTCACAACACGACAGAGGGCCAAGACGTGAGAAAGGGGCTTTACGTGCACATAGAATGGTGACCTCATGAAATCTGTGGCATCATGTGACATCTCAGTTTTTCGGTAACTTTAAGTGCTGTGTAATTACTTCTAGAGCATTTAAAGTACTTACACTGCAGTCATGAATAATTATAATGTAGGTAATGTGTAAGTATGCATGCTTTTGAGTTATTACACAAATCGGTCATTTTACATAACTACACACAATTGTTACACACAATTGCCCATTTAAAAGGGCCATGGTTACAAAAACATTTCTATCTTGCCACAGTGGTTGTAAATGATTGTTATAGGATAACACGGTGTTCAAAAACATCTTCAGCATGTCAAAATGTACCAGCCTCTACCCTCATTAAAATATTTCCGATTGTCAAAACAACTTGTGTATATATATATATATATATATATATACACACACGTGTGCACACACGTGTGCACACACACACACACACACACACACACACACACCAGAGTAGATACGAAGATACGAACAACACAGCCAAAATCACATGTGTAAAAACTAAACAGCTTCCACTTGACTTTAACTGCAGTAATTAATCATCCAATTTAGGCTGCTGTGAGACCGGAAAAGGCCTGGGGAGACTCGATCTCCACACAGGTGTGTTGGTGCCGGTCGGGAGCCGGCGTCAGCACATTGCTCCACAGTACCTTCTAGGAGGTCTCTGGCCAGCCCCGGCTCAGCCCCTGTGGATCGGACAAAGTCGGACAGGACAGCGTCCATATCCAAGGTCATGTGATCATGAATTCGGAGTGGAGCGGCGCCGGCTGAAGCGAGAAAAAATTCGGCCCCAGATCACCGACTGAGAGGGGTGGGGGGGGGAGGGAGGGTTGGATCTCTCCTCCGCTTCAGACTGCCTCTCACAGCCACACCTGAGGAACACAAACAACATTATTATTGCTTTACTGTGATGCGACTGTTGTACTGGAACTTTCCATTCCGGGGGGCCGCGTTAAACAATGTAAAAGCATATCATTTTGAAGGCTATTGAAACTCTCATCCTAAAAGGTGGTGTGACCTCTAGACGATCCACTTCTATTTGAGCGGCCAAATCAAGAGTCCTTTTAGCTCCCTTTAACAAAGGGAAAATCAGCTGCTTTGGCAATATCCAAACTAGCAAACAAAAGAACATTCAGCACACACAAATACACACCAAAAACGACAATTTGCTGCAGCACCAAGACAGGGCTCTAGGTGCCGCCAATCTGCAGGGATACATCACAAAGCAAACTGCCATTCCTGTCTGTACTAAAGAACATCAGTACAGTGATGTTAGTTGTTCTCTGCCAATATCGCTTTCTGATTGGCAGTTCCAGTTCATGACAGTGGGTGATTATGATTAGAACACCTCTGTGTTCACCTCCCAGCTTTGTGATTGGATGCGATATTAATAAGTTGTGTTTTACAAACCCCACATACAGTCATCTCCATACAGACCATCTAGTGCAAAAGTTAAGCACATTTTACTGCATATTCTCACTATTTCACCCACGTTTAAACATCAGATCTTGTTGTGTTGAGCTGATCAGACATACAGGGGCCCACTGTAAAATCGCATCAATTCATGCAGTGACAGTACACTGCTCTTCAACATATTAAAATACTGTATAGTCATGATGTCTCACACTGAAGCAACAAAGCACATTACATAAACCCTAAGATAGATCTGTGTGTGTGTGTGTGTGTGTGTGTGTGTGTGTGTGGTGTGAGAGAGAGAATCAGTTTCCCTCAGCTCTTCCCACACTGCTGAATCATCTGTGCTGATTCTGTGCAGCTGCTCTCTGATGTAAAGTGTCAATCGCAGAAGTCTGTGTCATTCTATAGCAGAACCAGAACCAGAACTAGAGTGGTACAGAATAACGAAAGAGCCACAGAACTGTAGTAATTCACTTACTAAGTAATATATAGTCCTTCCTTAGAATAAAACTGTCTTTGGCTTAGCTTTCTGTATCTGCAGTCCTGTGTTTTCACCTAGTTTAACCTCTCCATCTTAAAAAAAAAAAAAAAAAAAAAAATACAAATCAAATTCCTCTGCAATGCATTCTTTCTGCTAATTCCAATATAGTTCTGACTCCAGTCTCTAAACAGGTGCCTCTATGGAAACCGAAGCCCCAGACGTTTAGCTTTTTCCATTCCTAAGTCTTCGTAAATAACTTCTCTCCCCACCAAACGCACTACACAACATGCAAGAGACACACAGATTGTACAAAAGGATGCATGCGGAATATAAAGTAGCTTCTACAGCAGTATGCAAGAAAGGCAAGATGGAGGGAGAGGGAAGCAATCTGTGCGCCTCGCTCAACAACTCGGCAACACCCCACCGCCAACTGTTGGACTCACAATGAACGCCACTTCTGAAACGAAAGGTGCGCCCCTAACACAGGTTTTCAAATCCTTTCCAAAAATAACTATTGTTCAGTTACACGTTTTAGGCCTATAGGCCTATTTTTATTGCGAGTAATAAACAGTGATAAGTAAACAGCAAAAAGGCAGGGAGTAATGCTATTAGCTAGATGAGAGATTGATTTATTTCTGTCGATGTGGTGAATGGAGATCTTACGGTGTCTCTCTTGGGCAGGTTTGGTATGTATACAGTACTGCAATGCAGAGCCATGTACATTGGACAAAGCCTCGGAGTTAAATGTCATATGATTTTGGTCTATATATGATCTAACCCAGTGTCCAACAAACTGCAAAGAAATCATGGCACAGTTGGTACAGCTTAAAGAACCGTACTTGTTCAATGTGGTTGGCCATGGTCTCAAGAGCGGCTGACACTGGCAAAACCTCAGAATGCAGCTGCGCACCATTGACCAGAAAAACAAAGGATGCATTCCAAGAACGGCAAGTGCAACTGGGCAGAGGAGTTATTTCTGCTCAGCGCTAGGAAGAGCTCTACCATCCGCTCAGGTTGTTTACGAGCACCTAGGACACATTGTACGGAGGGACTAAAGTTCTTCTGCAGCAGCAGACTCCACTACACAAACCGTGACTTCACGTCGTTGGCTGTGCTAAAGGAGTGGAGGGGAATCCCATGCCAACATGCTTTTTTCCAGTGCTCCAACTTCGAGGTGAGTTCTTTATGCTTAGAAATCATGGACTCGATGCCTCAAACAAACTGCATTTGGGGGTTCTTCAAGAAAACTTTGTCGCCTAATCCAATGGGAGCACGTTTCTATAGGTTTCCCTCTCGGCTGCAATACAGGCTGGCTGACTAATATAATTCAGGCGTAATTATGTGAATCTTCCTAATCCGTGGGGCCGAGCACTTGACAGTTCACTGGACTTGTGTTGGAGCCATACAAACCCACTCCCTGCCCCACTATTGTTCACCTGACATCACAAGACCGGACTGGGGGGAGAGACTACGGACGGCCTGGCGCTGGGTGAATGGAGTCACTGTGCAGCTCTGCAGACGAGAGTGATTTATCAAGCCCACTGCCTTTACATGTGACCTCACATCTTGAGCAGGGGTGGACCGCTTTGTGTTCTTTGTTTTTCTTTATTTTTTGTTTGGCTATTTCTTTTGCGGTTCGTGTTCAAGTGCCTGGGAGGAAAACAAATCGCGATCTTCTGAGCACTGCATCCAAACTAAGGTGTGATCCTATGGCTCTGCTGTCTCTGGTAACCATCTACCCTGCTGGTTTTCGTTGCAACCGAGCTCTGGATTACTTAACTGAACTAGTAATTTCCTAAAACAGAGCCTTTTAATTATTTTTAACAGTAGGGGTTTTTAAGTTAAGTATAAAATTGTATAAAGAAATTATCTTATTAAGGAACCAACTTTTTATCAGTTACACAATTGAAAGAGTCAAATGTAATCAAATTACTTCAATTAAGGGTTCAATTAAGTCATTAATAAAAGTAAAGCTCAGCTGGAACAAAACCCAGCAGGGTAGGTGGTACTCCAGGACAGGTTTGAGAACCACTGAAATAGCCTAGATAATACACAAGTCAATTTGAACACTTCACAATTCATGATACAACAATATATGAAATAAGAGTAACATTTTATGTACAGAACTTTTACATTATTTTAAGCAGATGGAGATTTCAATTAAATAACCACTTAAAGCACTTTTTGCTAAACACATTTTTAAAAGTCAGATTAAGTTTTTAATGCCAATTCCCCTTTTTAGACCCATTCCAAGTTCCAATTCCCATTCTTTTAGATATTGGCATAAAAGACTCTAGTGGAACTGGAATTGAATGGAAAAAGGAATTACAGACTGAACTGGAATTGAAAACCTGGAATTGTCTCCAGTCCTGTTGAGGAGAAGAACTCAGATCACCTGTTGATTCTAGGTCTAGGTCTTAATCAGTTTCAAACTGAAAACAACCTACAACACCTGCAGGGACCTGACCCTTGAGGACTGGAATTGTCCACCTCTGGAACAGGTGGAACAGCTGCAAGAGTCTCTGCTGATTAACTGAGTAGGAACAAGAGAGGGGAGACTGCGGAGAGAGCACTCGATAAAGCCTAAAAACCTGAAGAATGCCTCTGCTTCTAACCAGATCAAATCAGTCTCCCTCATTTCATGCCCCACATTTCTGATTAACTGGTACCACCTGAAGGGGAGAGAGGTGCAGCGAGAGGATGGTTTGTGCAGAGAGAGTGGTGGGGAGAGAGAAAGGAGGCAGAGAGCTAGGTCAGAACTGAGAGACTGGGGAAGAGATAGAAAGACTGAGTTACAAACCCGGAGAGCTCCGTACACCCCAACTTAGTCCTTCAATTCTCTTGAAGCATCCCAGCTGCAACTAAATGGCTGGTGCAGCATGTTCCCAACCCCCACCACTCTTTGCGTAAAGAACCACCTCCCTGTTGTGAACCCTGCCATTGATTTCCACAACATAGAGAGAGCACATTTGTTTTAAAAACAACCTCACGACAACGAGCCTGTTAAGTCCCCTGGCTTAGACCCTGCTATGATAGACCTCTAGTGATTAGGTACCTGGGTTAAACGGGCATCTTTATAAACATACACATGAATATATATTTTTTTCACCTATATATAAAAAGCCTATCTTTAACCACAGCGCTTTATCCAGCCCGGATCAGGCTCAGTCACTTCCTGTCCAGTGACGCTGGACTTCAGCTCGGCCTGCTAATCATCAGTGACAGCACTTATTTACAGCAGCTGCAATTAGGAGATTTACGCTGGCCATTGTTCATAAGGGAGCCTGGTTTCCGACCAGATTAGCCCCCCCTCACTGTGCTTCTAACTTTAACTCTCCCCCCAGGTGAACTGAGAGTTGCCTTGGCTCCTCTGCCAAATCTCCGTGACCCGGCCGGGCGGACGACACACGCTCCTGCTAGAACAAAAGCCAAAGACATGGGCCATCTAGGAGTCAGAGACCCCCGTCTGAAGGTGGAAGACATTTTGGGTGTCTATGGCTACTCTGTGATGTTGGCTAGGTTGAGGACCTGCTATCCACACCTTTCAGTTGGCCGCCCTGCTCTTATTGCACGGCAAGGAGGGTGAGGGAGTGAGTCATACTGGGACAAAAGGTCCAGAACAAAACAAAACGGTAATTTCCCCAAACTGGAAGAACGCCCTAGTCTTTTGTTATCCATTACACAATGCTCGTTCATTCAGTTTGAACACCAGCAATGCAATTGGAAAACGCTCTGATCTTTATAGATGGCAGAAGAAGGAAGATCTCACTGCTTTGAATGATTATAAAGTGTTAAATGTCTCTCGTTTAGGAGGAGGAGGTAGCCCTCATCCCTGCTCTGAAACAACCCTCTCTCTTCCTCGTCACTCTATGGCAGTAGCAGAACCTGAGCGATGATACGGCACCATGATTAGGTATATAAATGGTATTTATTGTAATTTTAAGTAATACTGCACAGTTGACTTTTAATCTGTGCAATTCCCCTACTGCAATCTCTCCAAGATTAGCTCTGATTATCCACACACAGCTGCATTGAGACATCCTGTATGTCCCATCTTAAAATATATATATACGATTACAGCGCCCCAGAACAGCCAATTCATATAGAAACCTCGAAAGTAGGAGAGAAACATAGAATCGAATCTGTCCTAATTTCTGATGCGATACTTTTCAAGGACAGCTCAAAACGGTACATGCTCATTTTTTCCCCCCAATTAGCTGCCACCTTGATTAGTAATCACTCAGTATGCCGGTGTGTCCAACTCCACTGGGGGGGTATTGTGATTCCAGCCCTGCTCTGTGCTACTGAACTGCTTTAAAATTACAATAATTAAGTGGATATATTTAACATATCTCCTTAAGGCTCCACAAAGTTCAGTGGATCAGCTGTGGGGCGGAGGGGGGGGGGGGGGAGGGTACATAAATATATATGAATGACTTTAATTAGCCTAATTCAGATGATAATTCCAGTCCAGTTTGATAGATTGATAGTTCTGGTATGAAGCAACTGCATTGAAAAGGCAAAAGGCTACAAAACAAAACATTAAATATCAGTTTGAACCATATAGGCTTATTTAACACACAATGTAAGGAAGTCTCCGATATAGAGGCAGCTGAGGGGTCAATAGGAGACACTTGTGGCCCACAGGGCATATAGGCCTAAGAGGAACATTGCAGTAATATGATGGTCTTTCAGACAATAGTCACTTTTTATTGAATCCAAGTCTATTTATTTTCTCTCAGATTACTGGACCACTTGGGGACCCTGTCCAATGTAATCCCCTCCTCCCATGACTCTATAGCACATAAGGAAAGGGTGTAACCACAGGATAATACACTGACATAAGGCATGTTTATCTTATATTTTCAGTTGAAGCAGACTTCTTTAAGATCCCTCCTCAAGCCCAGTCTAATACTCACTACAGTGCCGCCCATGTGACCAGTGTTCTTTATTAGAACCAATTATTTTCATGATTTGACCTTTTAATATATGTATTTTTTTAATTAGCCTATTTTCTCTCTTCAGACAGACGGCAATGTAATTACTCTTTGAGTCTCCCGTGTTTTAAACCGATCGAACAGCTTATCCATTTAATGACGAAATCCAAAATCAGTACACAGTGTTGACAGAGACGTCGTTAGCAGTTAAAGAGAAAATAATTACAATTGTAAAGGAAGCAAACAACGCCACACTAACTGATAAGAACTTCCTTGTATTGAACTGCCACCGTTTACAGCTGAATTGCCATTTAATTCATAAACTGGGCGATTACATAAATTACGTCAAGTGTCTTAATGCACTATAGGCCATGACACTATTCTTCACCCAAAGAGTGTCTAGTAGGTGCACCACCTTGTCGAAATCTGACGTTTATTATTAATATTATTAGATTTGTCACGTTGGTATCAACTACAGCAAATGGTGTTTGAATGAAAGCGGAGACACATTAGAGCTTTAGAAAAATGAAGCAGAAGCCTAAATGACAACTAGTATAACACAGGACATTAATATAAAGCCACACTATATGGAATTACCGTGAAAAAAAACTAAAGAGTTTTGGCAGTTCTGGCAGTTTTGTGTCCATCAGTTCACTATTGGTTAAGCCATGAAATGTCACATTGTGAAACACTGTAATGGCCTTCAGTTGGGTTTTAGACAGATGCCATGTTTTTGAAAGTTAGGCCTACACTTTTAAATATGAAATAGCAATGGCATACTGTTGCACACTTCTAGTTCCATCTTTACGGCGAGAGTTCAATTTACATTTTGGGTTTCATTTGGGTCTTTGCAGTGCATGTGTGACACATTTTCCATCATTATAAATCACCCCGACAAAAAAAGATTACGCAAATGATTTTAGTGATTAAAAACTGGTAAGTTGCATTTTACTTTCAGAAGCGCAATCCAGTTTAAGACAGTCTGACAGTAATTGAAGGACATTTGTTTTATTTCTATGGAGTGACAGTTCAAAGCTTATTTCCTAACTCTGGAATCTCTAGTTTCAGCGTCCGACAAAATCCAAAGAGACATCATTGATAAATAATAAGAACAGCTTTGTGGAAGTTAACAATTCACCGAATAACGATTTCAAATGAAGTGTGTCAATACTATCAACCATGCCTGTACTGAACGGAATATCGCAGCAGATGTGGAATAAATGGCCGGGAGAGAAATTACACTCTCCCACACACATCCACCAGATTTAATTAAGATTTTGCAGAGTTAAGGAAAAAAAAATAATTCAGTTCATTCTGCATGAAACCAAGTCACAGGTGTTTTTGTTTTTAAATTGCTTCGACTTCAATTACATTTGTGTCTGTGTGTGCTTTCCTTCGGGTGGGGGGTTATTAGAGTGTCAGTTATCGGCCTGCTATTCAGGAAAATGCAGGGCAAAGACCGACCCCCATTCACAGATAAACGGTCCTAACTTGGATGTCACAACGTAGAGGTCAAAAGTGGAGTTGGAGTCATCATTAAAGCTCTCGAACAGTGCTGTCATTTCGGTCTATGCAATTGTCTGGGAGAGAAAATACAAAACGGTGCCCATTTAAGGGGACCTTTAACAACAAGAATGCAAAGAATTGACAGAGGGAAACGGAAGAGTGGACATACTCATTTAAAAGCAGTGCCACAATCCATTCACCCTTTTAGGTTTATGAAATCCTAGTCTGCAGAGACGTCACCACTACCACATCACAATGTAAATAGTATTGGCCTGGGTGTCAAGAACACTTTCTAATTCATCCATTGATCACAGAGGAGAGAGACATGTCTGCGGTCTCTGGCCCAGTCAGAGTGGGTATCTAGCAATGGCCAGGTCCAGAGCTCCTGTACTAGAGCACACAGAGAGGGCACCTTCTATACCCTCTGTTCTCTGCCCACGTACAGATGAGACGCTAGGGTGTTCAAGTGTCTTAACTCTTGAGCCCAGTTGAAAGTCTTAAAATTCTGCATATTGACCAAGGGAGTGGCAGTACAGATCTACACTGCCACCAAATTGCAGATCTGCCTGAAACTGGGGTGCAGTATGCAGAATAATAATCAATAAAAATAATCACAGTGCTTTGTATACTTTATTGCTGTCACGGATTGTGGCTTCTCTCGCTACACACTTTCAGTTTCTGTAGCCATTTCTGGCTGCATTATTCCACTCGCACTCATAAAAACCAAGCAACGCAAACCCAAATACCAAAAAAAAAATAGCAGTAATATAACAGATCACCAACACAAACGCATTACCATCTCCACACAAACTCAACACAATCAAAGTCAACCACGTTGGCCCTTTAACACAAAGGTCATGTCAGCTCAGAGCACACAAGAGTGCGAGATCGGAGGGGAGGGTGAGGCTGCGTGGCTGTAGTCCGCCGCTCTCTCGGGTAGATTAGTGCTGAGAGGCTTCCTGTGACCGACGTGCCGCTCGGAGTGTCTGTGGTCATGATGGGGGAGATGGGGGTTTTCATAGATACGGCTGCAAAGGACGACGGCTCGCCGATTCAGCTTGCGTTTGCAAATGCCAAAACTTGTTTTGAATGAGTCTGAAAGATGTCAAACACACATACACAAACACTGTTACTCACAGACTGCCGTTTTTCCACTCTTCCACATCATCCTTTAATGAATTGTTTTTTTCCTTTATTTTAACAGATTTTTACTGCGTGATTTTTCACAGAAAAGATACTTTATACAAAACACTTTCCTTTAAACGAATTTGTCCTATAGCCAGTTCTGACCCATGTTAACAGACCAGCCACAGAGTTTATGGTTTAAATATGACATCTCTGTATGTAGTTGTATTGTGAGCGAGAGATCTTTTTAGTTAGATACATCCGTCTGTCTGGAGTATAAATACAAAAGAACAAGACAGCAGTCAATCAATCAATGCACTTCGAAGTTTCAAACACAGAAGCATATTCGGCATTTCACTTTCAGTGACTTAAGATTCATTGGACATAATCTTTATTCAGCTGAACTGTGCATCACTTCAGTTGTTCAACAAGAGGTGTCCTTCCCATTACCAGTGTGATGCCAAATACATCGTCTCCATGCCAAATAGTGTCAGTCCGTTTATGTGAGCAGGAGACTTTATAATAGAGTAAAGATTGCACTTAGTCAATCCATAACAAAAAAGCAAAGAAAATAATGCAATACAAACTGAAAGTACATACTTATGAATAACACCCTGTAGTTATCTCATATCTGTAGTCATGTGACTGTTTTCAATATCTAGACCAGCGAACTTTACTTGAGCGAAATATTTTGGGAATCCTGAGCTGTAGATTAAAAGCATGGTGGTGTAAAGCCAGTGAGGGGTTAGTGCTGTCACAATGAACGGATGATATTTTTGTTTGACACTGGCTGACTTGGCAAGGGCCACCTTGTGTGACCTCATCGTCTGTACATGTGCCCAAAACGTCCGGCGGCCAGGGTGTGTGCGTGTCCGTGTCTGTCTGTGACTAACGGCTGCTGTGGGTCAGATCTCCTCTTATGCTAACTGACCCCCAGGATCAACATCGAGGCCCGGGGGCGGACAGTCATTCAGTCGGCGCTGATAAATCCCCCCGTTTCCCTGTCAGAGCAGTTACAGTGCCACAGCTTTGGAGTCTGCAGGGCTGTGCTGCTTATCGTCACACTGGGTCCTTCATAAAAAATAAATAAAAAAAAAAAACAGTACAGGACAGAAGAGTTCCCAGAATTCAGTACCTTGCAGGCTGATTTCTGCTCCGATTTGTTTTATTGAAATGAAGCATTGTTTCACATGTTTGACTGGGTTATCCCCAACAACACACCATCTGTAGGCATCTGTAGACGATTAGCCTATATTTAAAATGTTGAATAACGATGAAGTTGTTAAGGTAACTAAGACCAGCACAAAGGTGATGTCATCTTTGAGCACCAGATAGACATAATGAGACTAATAATGAAACTTAATAATAATGAAAATGAGATATAGCCTAGTTTTTTTTTTTGGAATAGAGTTTAAAGAACAGTAAAAGATTCAAGAAGTTATGCGGCGAAAAGCTTCAAACTGACCATTCCCTTAAAACACTGAATAACCCGATAGGGGCAGGCAAGAAGTGGGCACTGTTTTCCAGCTTCAGTTGATTCATAATTTCATGTTGTAATGCTTTCCAGGAATCTGTTCCAATGAGATCAGACCCTTTTTGAATGCACATTAGCGTATACTAGTATTGAAGTCACAGGAAAATGCCTGATATGTTTCCATAAAAGCACTGCCTCTGGTATTAGACTTTGATATAGGTTCACTGCCATTTATTTTCTTGGCTTAGTAAAAGGTTTCCCCTTTGATCTGGAGGAGAAATCATTCCAGGACTTTGTGTTAACAATTCAACTACTGTCCAGGCCAGGGAAAGTGTCTATTGGGGTCTACTTTTATTACTTAAGGGGAAAAAAACAATAACCCTGAATTATTGATATTTAAAATACAGAGCAATAATACCACAGTGCTATAATCACTTAAACGTTTTTATTCTTCCTGCTCTAGATCAATGCTCCTTGCGTGTGACATCACCGCTGCCAGTTGAGCACCGACTACAACAGGCTGTCTTTGTTGGTTTCCCGAAGGCATAGATTATCAGATAGATTTTTAGTTCTGGTGCTGGAGTGATGTAATCCGCCCAGTGTGTGTGTGTGTGTGTGTGTGTTCAACAGCTACAATTCTGCCCGCTTCGAGAGGGCATTTAACCACATGAGTCACGGCACAGCGCTCAGCTAGGACAGGAAGTGCAGAGAGAACAGCACGCCCTGATGCAGAGACGAGACCCACAGCACACCTTCACACAGGGGTGCCATTGTGGTGCACAAAGAGACAGACACACAGGCCAGCTGAATAACAGAGAACAGCAGAATAAGACACACTATTAAAACCAATTGCTAATAATATCGATAAAGGAATGGCGCTTTCAAATCCATTAAAAGGTGGCAACCCCAGGGACACATTATTGCGGAAGGCTCGGTTGCTTTACTTCTGCATTGATTTTTCTTGTTTTTAAAGTTAAACCTATGCCCCCTCAATCCCGCACATTTTTTTTTTGTGGTTAGACAAGTGAAATTGTCGCAGGCCTATCTCTCTCCACTGCTGCAACTGCGAGGCAGCACTGGAAATAGCTTGAAAAATGCGTGTCTGTGGGTATGTGGGGAGCGAGTTATTATATTGGAGTCACAAGGTACAGGTAAACACATCAAAATCTAGTCTCTCTGCTCATTCGATTGCTGCTCAAGAGAGAAATCAGTGAGGTTTTGTGCGTCTGACATTGCACCACCCCTTCACACAAACAAAGCGGAGGAAAAGAAAACCAAATCATAAGAATAATACATAGAACAATAAAGCTCAGTTCCCAGAAAGCGCTTAACATATTACAAACCATTACATTCCCATTGACCGGGACAGTTTCACGAGTCTGTATTCGAGCTGACAGGGGGACGGACATGCGATACTGTCCCGAGCAGGGTAGAGAAAGAAGTCTTTTCAACGGTAGGCCGACTCTTTTTAATGCCGTTGCCGAGCCTTTATTTCTCGCCTGTTGTTTTCTTGTAAGGAGATCCAGAAGCAGAGCTACCCCGAGTCAGGCGAGCTGCGAGGGGGTTTATTTAGTTAGAAACTGTGAGTGCTTATGGCAGGGGAGAAAGATAGTGGTGCTTAAGACTAATGTACACAAATGCATCAATAAAAGCTCTTAACTGACGCCACACAGCTTAATTCTTAGGCTTGCAAGGATCATAAAGGACGAGGATATAAATCATTTAACTGAACTGCTCTTTCCAACCAATCCGGAAGTGGGAAGCAGTTTGGTGGTATAAGGATGTCTGCTGGTTGTGGTGTTGACACTTTTCAAACTGGTCCCTTGCATTGCCGTGCCAACATATGAGAAAAAGACAGTATGAAAATACTGTAAGATAGCATAGCTGTGGGTCACTACTCCAGACCCCAGCTACTCTTTGTGTAAAGACTCATGTGCTATTTCCAGTCCTAAATGTAGGATTTTTGATTCCCAGTTGTTCCCAGTCTTTGGAAATGGAGCAGTATGGTATGGTGTACAAAATTAGCTTCCTGGTCTCACGCCAACTGTCTGAGCACTTCTTCTACTATGTAAATCAAGTGCCCATCGTCTGACACCTGCCAGGGTTTACGAGACACAAACATGTTTTCTTGCCAAACTAATGGTGCATGCCTATGCTTAGGTCACCAGGAACTCAGCTGAACTTTTCCAAAATGAGAACACCACCAGTAAAGAGTTGGAAAATAGATTTGTATAATACTGTTGTTGTTTGTGTGGATCATACACACAATATAGCCTACTCGAGCAGACCGTGTTGGCTCCTGTCTTTGGCTGGGATCCTCAACACTGAAACTTTGTCTGGAGTGGAGCACACACCATTATAAAGTAACAGTATCTTTAAGGCCCAGGTTGATCACTCTCTCAAGCTTAAAAAGAAACACTTTAAAACAGTGTAAAATGGAGCAGGAATCATACTTAGAAATGTATCCCAAACTCATGTAACACACAAAAGACACAAAAGACATACCAACACTCCTGGGCTGACAGACGCACTCATATGCACTTACACACTCACAAACAAAAACAATCAGCACAGCAACACACAAAGCTCACAATCTAAACTCATTCCATCCTAAATTGCATTACAGATGGATTCTCTGCCTCTTCCTAAATCAGAATGCCAGAAATGAATTCGGTCCATGAGAAATACAAATGCAATTCCCAGATTCATTCAGATCCATTTTTGATGTCTTTCAGTGGCTGCTGGCCATGAAAACGAGTTCAGAGAGGGAACTGCAATACGTTTTCAAACTCCATCGTTATCTTGCTAGTGTTCAATATACGTCAACAAGATAGATTGTCAAAGTCTAGAATTACATTGGGGTAAAACTTATCATTGTGATTGTATAGGCATCGATTCAGCAGTGTAAGATCTATGGAATGTACGTTTTCTCTCTCATTAGAATTCAACCCAAACAGAATATTATCTTCAAAAACAGCAAAACAGCTTTGGGTGGAATTTATTTACGTAATCCAAGATTATTAACTTAATAAAATGAGGGGAACGCTTGTTTGTGCCAACGGATTCTCAACCTGATCTTAATAAAGATGCTTAAGGCTTCACAACACAACAGTAGACTGTAACTGGATCTTCATATCAACTAATAGAACACATTTGAGGCTTTTAAACTTGTATGAGGATAAGCAAGGGGATCGCTTTTAAATTGTGTGGGAACGGCAGTCGAGTCAGGCTGTGGGAAGGGATGCGAGACGGCAACAGCTTAAGGCGAGTGTGGATCGTGTTTTCACCAGATAAGACGCTGGTATTTATCAAGGCGTGCTTGCCAAATAAAATAATAATAATAATAATAATAATAATAATAATCCTCATCATCTGCAGGGTTCGAACGGCGTTCCCGAATAACCCCTGAATAACACACTAGTGAACAGGTTACACATGGCTACAGGTGAGACATAGCTAATGACATCTAATAAGTGTTTTCCCATAAATGTGGTGGAAGAATTCAGTTCTCCTCCTTTGCCAAGGGTTTCCCTGCATTACAAACACACACTGTGCAAAATGATCAACTGCAATCTCACTGCCGATTCTAAGCAACAAATGAAACTTCAATTAAACACCACAACGTTGACACTGAGTATTATTATTTAACCACCTTGTGTAACCTGCTGAGAAAGGGAATAATTCCATCGCAAGGTTTGTGCTGACATAGCAAGGTAGAGAAAATGTACAAGACCTATATAAGGAGGCATCAATACTTTATACTTTAAAAAAAGACAGACTTTGCTGGAAAAGGTCACGATGCAGCAGAAAAACACTGAACTGCCAGGCTGAAGATTTTTCAAGCAGCTTTGAAAATGTCCCCGCCTTTCTCCTGCAGCCCTCTTCAAAGAGAGACACATTCAGCCCAGTTCTGTGCGCCGACTGCACATGGCATCTCTGGCACTTGTACATTCAGCAGTTCTAAATCTAAATTGTTTTGGTCCAGAAGGTATAGATTTTATTTATACCACCCCCCTCCCCCTCCGCCCAGGGTTACGGGAAAACCAAGGATGTTTGTACTGGAAGTCAGGTACCACGTCTGTATCCCATTTGGCTTGGTTGTGGGATCTTGACGTGTGCATGTGTGTGCAAGATGCTACCCAGACTTGTTACTAGAGATCAACTGGGTCTTATTCTTTAGTGCCCATCGGGTTCCCAGTTATTTCATTAAAGCCATAAGTGGACGAATAATTACATTTTCTTCCTCAGATTTCTATGCAGCTGGTCTAGATTTGGATGCGGCTAATTAGTGGTCCAATTAAGAGTTCAATTAACCAAAATCTCCAGTGGAGTCAAATTGAGGGACTCGGGCTCTACGGGTGGGCTTGGGGATTCCTTGGATAGCTAGGTAAATGTTAGTTTTCAAATGTTCAGTTGCCGATTCCTGTTACATAATATAAAAAAGAACAAACACTTGAAAGGCAAAAGCAATTACTTTCACCAATCCCCCCCCCAAAAAAAAACAAAAAAAAAACTGGATCAACTTCTAAACAATTCTTCCCATCTACCGCAAAGATGACTGTGCTTTTGTCTACTCCTCTTTGTATCAGTGTTACTGGAAAACATCTCGACAAGAATCCACACTGTGGTTTGGAGAGGGAGTTAACCCTTTCGTGTCCTGATTTGACAGGTACGAACTCCAGGCAATCTCAGTATGAAATCTCCACTTCAATTTTTTCCCCATGGTGAAGGATTACAAGTTGCCACATCCCACCGGGGGCGGGAGTTAAAGGTCACACGAGAAACGAACTCCTGTTCGTCTGGATTAATCCAATTTGCCCCTATGTGGGAGGCCTGTTTAATTGCATCTGTGACAAATTATTCTTCTCTTAATTGTCCTCATTGTATTATGTCACAGCAATATTATCCATGCTTTTCTATTACTTGTAGGTGTCTAAACATGACTCAATTTCAAGGCAAATCAACTCATTGTTAATAAACGGGTTTGCTTCAGACGGTTAGACTTGGATAACACACTTGCCTCGACTATTTCAATTAGACTTTTCAAATGAGAATAGGTGTCATTATTATAATAAAGTAGTATTTCATTTCATGCCTTACTATCTAATCTGTTGCTTCCTAAGTGAGTCACAGTGAATATGAAGGAAGAGCTGCATGTGATCATGAATTTGGGTATCAATTCAAGTGCCATATTTAACAATTATCTATCTACCAACCGCTCCAAACCATCGGAAAGTGTGCGCTCAACCTTCCTGCCTGCACGGCTCATTCCCACCTCCCTGTACAGGACAACACGGCTCCCAATATGCAGTTAAAGTTAAACCCAGGTTAGAGACTGCAGTGCGGTCAAAGCAAATTTAAATGGTTCAATGAATTACAAATATAAAAATAAAATAAGTCTCTCATTGCATCTGTATGATTGTAACTCAGGTCTGGGAAATTTCAAGGTCCTCTAATACCCTTATTATGTTAAAACTACATAACTGAAAGACAATAAAACATGATAAAGACTTTGAAAACCATGGCAGTGCAAATTAGAACTATGGGAAAGCAACGGTCTCCCAAATGACCCATACAATAATATTAATCCAATTACAATATGCAGGCGAATTTGTGTTACTTCACGTTCATTGCAAACAGGAATCAATGGGAATGTGCATCAGGGGTAGGCAATTCCAGTGCTTGAGGGGCAGAGCTTTAGAGCTTTTTTGGATCAAAGGTATCCCAATCCTACTAAAAAGTTCTGAACAACACATACTGAAGGTTGGATCCAGATCAAAAGCAAGACTGGATTATGTGATCTAATTCCCATTTTCAAGATTTGATCCAATCCAATAGCCAAAATCTGATCAGATTACTTCTGAACAAACTGGGCTCAGAGGTTGAAGGAAAACCAGAAACACTAAATTGATTTTTGGCTTCCTGGGGTGTTAGATGCCACATAAAACATTTTGATTTTGGGATTTTGTCTCAATCAACTGATTTGTTGAAATTCATAAAGTGCATAAAGTAATGACAAGATGCGACATTAACCACCATTGTGTTTCTTTTAACGCTCTACATCAACGCCTATAGAAAAGGGAAGATATTTTTCGGTTATACCCGAGTTGCTTTTCTCATTCAAGACTAATTTGCTTGGGGAGTGTTTGGAGTTCTGCATCCCCTGTAGATCAACAGGAAATTCACTCAATTCTGTTACGTGAAGGTAGGGCTTACCAACCTTTTCCTTGGCTAGACCCCAGTTGAACACTGAACACTTTTCCCTGATCCAAAAATGCAACAGGTTTTTCATAATACATTTCTGAATTACGGTGCACACTGAAGCATTAAAAAAAAATATATATATTTTTTTTTCATATTTTATGGTGCGACAACAAACGTGGTCCTGACCCCAGAGTGGAAACACTACAGTAAGGACTACACTACAAAAACACAAGAGGCTGGTAAGATTCACAAACGTGCTTTCCACAACACCACCAAATCCCCAAAACATCACTTCTCCTTCCTCCAGTTACTTTAATAAAGACCAAATCCATGTCTCAGCAAAAACACATGTACCCTCATAATGTAACAGTGGGTTGAAGCTTTTCATTACCATGCCAAAATAAAGCAAACAGACAGTCAGAAACTAAAATAGGTTGTATTCTGTATTGATTTCAATTAAAAAATTAAAACAGCAATTGTACGAGCAAACAATAAATATATAAAAACTAAAACAAAATTAGTTTTATGGTTAACCAAGCTGCTAACTTTACAGTGTGTACAAGGCCTAAAGCATTAGCAAGAACCTGTTCTTTCTTTCATTTGTTTCGTCTCCCCAACATACTCCCAGCACTAACTAGTGTCAACATGCGTTTCCAAACAGCAATTAATAAAGGCCGATACCAACAGCAGCTCTCATCTGAAATGCATTGAAGATCCAATAACTATTTGGGGCAGGCATTTAAACTCCCTACAGATACTTGTGTTATGAGTACAGGAGAAGACGGCAGCATGGTTTGAACTGGGGAGGAGGGGTAGGCCTAAATATTTTTAATGAAGTATAGAATGTTCGGAATAGAACTATTCTGAACGTTCCGTTTCCAGGCATGAGAATTCTCAATACTCCACCTGGCAGGTGGACTATTCTGTTGCTATTACATAAGCATGTCCAGCTTGCTTCCTGCTGCTTGGAGTTCAGCTGTGATTTTATTGAGTGCTTGTGTTCCTGCAGCCTTATATTAAGCAATAGACTAAGATCTTAGATTTTTTTTTTTTCGACATTTAAGATTGCGAATGTGAGGGTCTTAATTTAGTCTGATGCGTTCATGCAGAACATTTTTTCTACCTAGAGACAGCAGTGCCTATTCCAGTTGCCTGAACTGTGACGGGGGGTGTGTCAAGTCCATAGAATTCGGAAAGATATGAGAGATATATATAATTTGTTTAACTATATTTATTAAACTAAAAGAATGTATGAATTTAATAAACACAAATTCAGTATAACTCATTCCATACTGGGATTTCAACAGTAGCCACCATGTGCCCTTCAGTCAGGAATATAAAGTTATGACCTTTATAGTTATGATTGAGGTTGAGAAATACAGTTGATGAACACAAACAAACAAACATCCCTTCATGCTTTCAAAAATGAAAAAATACAAATAGAAGAAAAGGGGGAGGGCATGAAGAAAGTAAAACATTTTGATTATGAATGTAATGGTCTCCCTTTTAGTATTTAGTTTAACACAGAAATCTGAAAAATAAGAAAACATAAATATTAGAGAAACAGCCTACACACGAATGTTTATTATGACATCCCTTGTTTATACACAACCTACAGACAGTGGTTCCCTTGTATGTGCTGAAGTTAAAAATAACCCCGCTTCTTTCTTCAACGCCTACTCGTAGGGTGCAAAGCGCAAACTGACAGCTTTGTGGTGCTTCAGTTACACTGTTCCCCCCCCCCCGGAAATCAGCCTTGTGCTTTTGCTTTGAGGCAGTCAAGATTCACAACATACACACAAACAACATTTGCGAAGAAGCTTCATTTCAGCTGCAATTTATTGACCAATGTATGGGATCACCTCTTATTACTAACTGGGTCTGAAGTTGCAAATAAAATAAATGTTGCAAAACAGTTTGGCAGGGAGAATTACAAGACAATCTAAATTGTTTAGTTTTGATCTTGATTGGAATATGATCAGTGTTTAATTTCCAATTTATTACAATTATTAATAATATTATTATTTAGCAGACACTTATCAAAGGCAAGTCACAAGGTTTTACAAACACTAACAAAGTGTTCAGCATACACAATGTTACAAGGGTAAACAAGTTCTTCCACACAAGTCAGTGCTACATTAAGGACTAGCACCACTTGTAAAACGACAGGTATGCGTCCGTATGTGTTGGCAGGACAAACTCTGTTCTACTCTCGGGTAAGTGCTGAGGCGTCAGACATCTTGAAACACTGAAGGAACACTACGATTATCTCAATTGATCAAAATGTGATGAAGAGTGGAAATCTTTATGGTGAATGAACTAGGAGACTGTTTCACACATGATTTTTCATTGTCAGTTTCTTGTTCTGCTTTTTCGGTCTCCCTAGTGGATGCTGCAGTATGTAATCAAGGGTGCCTGACAGCAAGTTTTAATCCTGTTGACAGTGGACTTTTAGCAGCAGGATGGAATTACCACTTCCATCCCAAGTGCCTAAAAAGGTCCAGATAAGTTGTTATAACCTAGCAACACACACACACTTGAAACCCCAACATGAAATGAAATTCTAAGCAGTGACATTTTCTCTCTAAACCCTGTCCATTATTATGGCTGCCATCGTAGTTATTGATATTGTTGCAATTATTATTCTGAAGCAGATATCCATCATAGAAGACTAATGTTCATTTATTGGGAAAAATAACTAACATGAATATTAGTTCTAAGATTCTAAAACCTTATCACTTTGGAATTAGCGTTAATTATAATTAAACTGGTTTTCCAATACAACCGCTGTACTACGATGGGAGAGACCCATGAGAGGAGGCTTATACTGGTTAAGTCTCCGCTACTAGTTTGAACACAAATTCACAAGGTCGGTCTCAAATGCTGACTTAATGAGAGTGTCCTTGATTACCCCATGATCTACAGAATGAAGGAATACAAAAACATGGGCGAGGAAAGAATTTGTTTACTGTGTCCCTCAGAGCAGGGCTGGGCAATTCTTGTCCTCGGTTTTCCAGCTACCTTTCAATCAGGAACCGGGAATAAATGGGTGATTTGACTTCTTATCCTAATAATGACTTCAATTAAGAGAGAGGAGAGAGAGAGGAGAGCGATAAAGACATCTGCTATTTGCTTGTTTTGTGGTGTTTATTTAAGGACTGCTTGTACATACTCCTCAGACATTCCTGCAAAGTGAGACTTCACAAAAGGACACACTAGCGAAAACACACATGTATTTCTGACTGCGTGCAAAAGCAAACAAGCCACAGCAGACTGCAGCAGGCACAGGTCCAGTGCACGAAAACGAGAGGAGGCGAAAGCAAACTGAAACTCACAATGCAGCGCTTCAGCTCGGAGGGATTGTCTGCAGGTTGGGAAAAGCTGTTTTGCGCTGCATGCATCGCCACAATAATGTTGCATATGTTCTTTCCATTCTTCAGTCTGCGAGTGTCACTTTAATACAGGGCAACTACACAAAAAGCTGATTTGCTCTCGCAGGTGAAATATGTTATCCGATTAAAGGAAATTGTTTGAGAATACATTGTTTCACATAAAACCATGTGAAGCAGTATCTCATTCAGTGACTTCTATTCATCTCAGCATACCATACAGAATTACCTTGCTTAACCCAACAACATGGCTCAGTACAGCTTGAAATAAAATAGGAAACTGAAATGAGGTAATCTGAATATTCTTCTAGCACCTAGCGTTTAGAACTCCCCAAAAATGTATTACTTAATGAAGATTGTGAGCTATATTCATGTTCCAGACTTTAGCGTTTTTCTTGTGTTTTTATTTTACACAAAGAGTGGTAGGGATGTGGAACAAGGTGCTCAGACAGACGCTCTGGATTGCTTCAAAAAACAACTGGTTGAATTTCAGGGGTCGATTAGCTTCTAGTGGCTCAACAAAAACAAACTTTGGGGATATATCCATACTAAGAACTAGAATTTTACAGCAAACTATAGCGTAAAAAGTATCCAACCTATATCCCACCTCCCTCTGGAATTGAGGTGTATTTTAGAAGAGCTGGTTTTTGAGCTTTGTTTGTACTGTAAAGAATGAAGGCAATTAAATCTCCAAGAGTCTTTTTCCTTTAGACACTGCTCTCCGAGCCCTATTTTTAAACAATGCCGTCAGGTCCGCCCTATTACAATAATATTTTGGTTTCCCTTCCCTGAAATCATTTCAATGGCATGTGGCACCGCATTAAATATATATGCTTATAAAATGATATATAAAATACGAATCCAAAAAATAAAAAGATGATTGACGTTGTGGCCGATTGACTCCGTTTGCTTAGGTGGCACTTTTAAAATAACACAGTAAATATGTAATTCAAAATGAGACCGAGGCTATATGAATGGATTTGGATAGATTGCTCTTGCTAGGTGTCATCATGCTCAAGGTATTTCCCTGCACCGTTTCCCAAACTGCAGAAAGCGGGGGTCGGAGGGAAAAGCCGGTTTCCACGGGGGGGTGAAAAAAGTATATCCCATTACCCAGGCGAAAGCTAGGGAGTTGAGTCGAGTACAGACCGTGCCTTACCTCAGCCATTGTGGGGAATGGAGTGGATTGATTGATGATTTGTGCTACGTGCCTCAGCTGCCTCTCCCAGTGTACACCATTCTGTACAGGAATGCAAGCTAATACCTTACAAATATCCCTCGTCCCCTTCAGAGATAGTCTGATCGCTAGCTCTGGGCAGAGGAGCTACAGAAAAACATGTTTTGACACCAGACATCGTCTTAAAACCTTGGTTCCAGCAGCTTTGTTATCTACACATGCCAGGCAGAGCAAGGTTACGAAGTTCTTCCACTGACATAACTCTTGAGAAAGAAATCGAGCTGACTGTGGAAAAGCGGGGGTGATGGTAGGCCTGAGATCCGTTGCATTTGTATTTATAATCTTTTTCTTTTTTGCGGTTGCAACATTTTTTTATTCCGCATTTAGAATCGGCAATCATAGGTTCTTCACCCACGTCTCCCCACCCCAATAAGCTACAGGAATAGCCATTTTGTGCGGGAAGTCGAGGTAACCGTGGCAGACTCGAGCCCACTAGACCCTCCTACAGCGCTTGGGCAATTAAGCACCACCGCCTAGTGGGGAATCTCGGTCAGACACAGCCCAGACTGGAGCCAGTGCTGAGGGGACGATTGGGGAGGCTTTCACCGGTCGACCCACCGGGGATCCAGCGCTGCTCTTCCAAATACCAATTCACACGGACCAGAACAATGCCCTTAATCATAATGGTCCCTGGAGGCAAACCCATGGGAAGGGAAAGAACATATCTGTGTACTGTATCGCATTACTGAGAGAGAGAGAGAGAGAGAGAGAGAGAGAGAGACAAACCAAGAGAGAAAGAGAAAGTGAGAAAAAACTGAAACTAAATCAGTTTGTTGGCTTAAAACAGGCCATGATCCATCACACTTAGAGGCACTGTGACATCTGCATCACATGTGGTTTACCTCTAGCAATCTGAAACTCTTTATCCTTGATCTTTACATAATACAGGCTCCTTAAATGGCCAAAGCCTGGCACTTTAATGAGCATCAAGCAACAACAACACACACAAAAAAGGACCAACCCCCCCCCCCCCCGCCCAAGGGGCTCATTTACCAATTAATCAATTATCTGCAGAGTGCTCAAGTTCAAGTTCTAAGCATCTAAGCAGTAAAACTCCACATGCTTGAGAGTTTAGCCAATTATGGGTGCTGGCACATTGCCCAACTTAAGAAGCTGCCGTACAAGACAATGGCACAGTCATAGGAACGGCATTGTGTTTATACAGTATCGTAGCAAAAACATACCCCCCTTTGCCACCATGTGCTGGGTTGTGCAAAATCTAACCACTAGCTACAAATCCTGGCAGATTGACAACACAGGCCAGTTACTGCCAGCTTCTGCCGTGATTGAATTGGGGGATTCCCGACTGGAATTTGGGCCTAAGAGCCGGGAATCATTTTAGTTTAAATCCACCTTGATATTCCACCAGTGGTGAAACAGAGCAGATGACCCTGCATTTCATATTCGAAGAACAGCAGTGCATTTTCTGATAACTATAACAATTAACCAATCTTTTGAGTCTTCTCTTCCTCCCCAATACAGAAAAAAAATAAAAGATTTCAGAAATATCCAAAAAAGCGAACAGTCCTTTCCTGTGATATTACAAACATTTCAAAACGTACGGCTGTGCGATATGACGATATATATCGTATGACGATAGAAAAACGTCTATCGTTTCATATTATGCTCTATCGTTTATATCAGAGTGTTGCAAATCCCACTCTTTACGGCAGTATTTTTCGTCATTACGACGGTTTGCGTTCTTCCCGGTTCTTCCACACGTGCAGGATGCGGGAAGAAATGTCCGTCAGAAACGCAAACAGACATGGAGGAGAGAACTGACACATAATAACCACAATAACCAAGAGATACTTTAATGCGCAAGCGCACACGGTCCGCCCCGCTCTCGTTGCCGGGCTTAACTCGATCTGCAAGCAACACCCCCGACAATACGCGATCGCACCCCCCACCCCTGCTAATTTAGACGGATATAATTTGTATAAAAATTAAAGAATAATAGTTTGTTTGCATTTTAATAAATTGCAAAGCAATGCAAACAGATGCAGAAAGTTTCCTTAGATGGTGAAGTGGTACAACAGTTTTAATTATTATTATTATTATAACTATTTTGTATTAACACGTGCTGTACCGGTAAGTAAAATCGAAACGGGACAGAGAGAAATGTCTCTGTCTAGCAGATGTTAATGCTTCACTATAAACCCGGATGTGGTAAATCTACCTGAATCTGTACCATTTTACAGCGCATGTGTTGCATGATTAATATGTGTGTCTGTGTGTCTGTGTGTCATATATATATATATATATATATATATATATCCCGTAACATAGCACACGTAATAGTAATCACACACCACTTGCGCTGTAATGTGTTGCATTCTGCATATATTTACCAAGACAGCCTGCATGTAGTATTTGTTAGTTTTGCATATTTAATGATTAACGAAATACTTATTGTTTGAATGTCTTTGGTCTTATTTTGTAGCTTGATTGGATAAGAACAAGAAATATCGAGATATCTCGTGTATCGCCCATACTTCTAAAAATATCGAGATATTATTTTTAAGTCATATCGCCCAGCCCTATCAAAACGCATTATAAACATTCAGTAAAAATTGCAGAAATTGAATTTCACCTGTGTGCACTACTGTTTCAATGTCATCATCTTCTCATTCAATGAAGTATGAAAATTATTAACCCAATCATAAGTGTTTAGATCCCTACTGCACAAACTGCACTCCTTCTATCCCCTCTGACACTAGACGCCACAAAATGTATAATAAATTACTGCACAATAATAATTTAATAAATTGGTGGCTTGTATGGAAAAGGGTTTCAAATGCACATGGTTTTAGACATGCTTTTGTCTTTAGTCGTGACAGTAAATGGATCCCATTTGCATTTGGCTGTGGAAAATGTGAACAGCATGACATCATTAGATACGAAACGTATCTGACCCCAGTGTGTGCAGAAGACACTCACGATGAATGTCGAATCATAATGGTTTTGCAGCAACAGGAAGAGAAGTGATTTCTGCAGCAAACAAATGAAGCTGATAAGATTCGCAAACTCCTGCTGTAACCCTGAAACACAGAAAACGCACAGACCCTGTTACCCTCTCGCCCCCAGCTGGTGGCAACAGACCGCCTGACTGACACTGACTGACTGTTGTCAGACACCACAAGATACCAGATCGGCAGCGCTGTGGCCATAGTGTTCCTGTTGTAATTGATCTTGTTATGATAACAGTGCAAACTGACAGGGCGCCCACAAAGCATTTTAGGGACATGCAAACACTGAAAGAACCCAAGCACGGGCGCATGCACACCATAACCACAATGCCAACTACTGCCAGCTCATGTCAACTGGCCAGTTAAGGCTCTTTTGAATACAGACGCAGATAAGTGCTTAATTTGAATCCCTGTTCACACAGTTGCTTTGCCAAGGAAATTAAAGCTAATGGATACAAGGGTGTGCTGGGCAGTGGGCACTGTAAGAAATCAATGGTCTGGCTCACTCACACTTTCAGGGCGGATCAAATCAGTCATCTCTCCCTGTGCATTACAGGTAATTGATCATTATTCCAGTGACTTCTCCCCCTCAGTCAATCCAGTTTTAACCTTGGTCCTCAATTTCATTTTCGGTGCCCATCTCCTCTGCCTTCCCCTTGTGGATCTACTCGTTAGCTGGTCTGGTGATGTGGTCTGCAGATGTCTGATCAGCCCTATTTTCCTCTTCTAGTCTGGGCTGTAACTGGCACTGTTGGGCTTTTTCCAGCCACAGATTTTTTTTTTTTTTTTTTAAGCTGTTAATTATAAGGTTAGATTTCAACCCATGTTGCTTGTTTAGTTCTTCTCTCTCTCTGTCTGTCTGTCTTACTTGGAGATTGAGGATTTCTTGTATAGTAGATTTTTCTTCTTCAAAGCATGAATATGACCTTACTGAAATTACACACAGACGTTAATTTCTTGATCATTACAATTAAAAAAAAAAAAAAAAAATCAGATGTTTAAATATTTTTTCCACCCATGTGACATTCATAGCAACTCAGTCAAGAAATGTACATTTGTTCAGTGTGTAAACATGGAGGTTTTCGTCCAGAACAGCGACAGTTATGAGACCCGAATGAGTCTCACGCCAGATGGTTTGCAGAATCCCAATGACTGCCGTCCGTAGTAACAGACTATTTCTGCATTCAAAGCTAATGATAAACTGAAGCGTTGCGCATGCATTTGCCTGCCCTTATGAGAGTTGTAGTTTCGTGAAATGTGATTTCTGCTGGATGTCTGCAGATGCGAGGCTCAGATGCTCATTTGCGACCGTCCTTGGGAATTTGCACATTCCAGTGGGAAGAGAATGCTTCGTAATTAGGAGGCTATTCAAGCCATTGTGCTCATTTCATAGTTTACCCATCCCACGTCCTCCCTCTCAAAGAATCTCTCAGCGAAGGCCCTGGCCACAGATCAGAGAGGGTAAACAGACAAGCGCATCCCGTGTACAGAAATGATACTCCCGTGTTGTTTCGACATTCCGTGCGCTGCATGTTACGGACACGTGGGCAGAGTAAATTCTCCGTCAGTGAGGTATGGAGTTACATCACTCACCTCTTCTGTCAATTTAATACAGTTTAAAAAGGGGCTTGGGGGATTGCATTTTTCCTAGCACTCCCCAAAGACACTATAAAGACTCTAAAGGTTAACTGGGAGGTGAAAGTGAGGGTGTAGGTATGTGAGAAATGTGCTTATGCATAGACCGCCCCCCACGTAAACCTGTACTGACGTTACAGTCAACTTCTGCTGTAGGTAGGCTTTCACAGGTGTTCTCCCAAAGTGGGGCAAAAGACACTCCAAAGGGGCGAGATTACAAAATGGTGACACATGCCAGTGCAAGAACAAGGCTAGTTTTTGCTACACAGTGACAGGAAAAAAAAGAACCAAAAGAGATCTCAGATAGAGCTTTAACAACCAGGCACCTCTCAGCCTCTGTGCAACCTTAGATGGCTTCTGATTTCAGTTGTATAACGGGAACCCAGCGACAATTTGGATGGGATTCAAAAGAGTGAGCTTCTCTTTTGAATCTGTTTGGAAAAGTCCCATAGTCTTGCCAAGCTGCTTATCCCATGCTCCTACATTTAATACTATTTTTTTTTTGGTCTCTTAGAAGTCACAGTTCTCAAATAAGTTTTGCACAATTGGAAGTCTTTCACTGTGAATTCAGTGGCTTTTGGCTTCAGGCCGCAGTGTGGAGTCATGCTTAGGGCTCTGGTCATGGGTTCAATCCCAGGTGGGGGACACTGCTGTTGTACCCTTCAGCCAGGGACTTCATCTAACTTGCTCCAGTAAAAACACAGCTGTATAAATGGGTAATCGTATGTTTGCATTTATGAGCTCCCTTATTTCCTCGGCTTGTGTTTGAAAAGCCTATAACATGTTTAAAAGAAAGAGAGCTGACCCTGACACCTGTTCGTCGGCTCTGTTGATGTATGCCTGTGACTAAGCGTGAGTCAGCCTGAGTGGACCACAGAGCCCGCCCGCGTGGGGTCTTTCAGTGCAGGACGGGGTCAGAGCCACGGCCGCCCTTGCTGAAGAGCACTTCTCTCTTCTCCTCGCCCGCTGCGAGAGACACATCCTTGCTTGCATTTGAAATAAAGTGTGACACAGAAAAACAAACTAAACAAGATGAGGCAAGAGTGGGAACCATGGTGTTCGTTCCTGGGATGCTTAATCCACTCCCTTCCTCATTGTCTTAATGGAGCCTGTTAAAGTTTAGCGCATGGGATGGTCTGCACCTGGCACTGCAAACAGCAGCGGGGTTCAATTCTCTCCCCTACCTACCTACCTACCCTCCCTTTCTCCCTCCGTCTTCTCCTAGTCTTGATCAACAGGGAGAAAAACATCCTTAGGCAATGCCCAGTTTGTCACATGGCCTGGCTCCAGTCCAGGAGAGGGGGAGAGGCCTCTGTAAACACGGCAGGTCTCCCAGTGCCAGGTCTCCAGTTCCTCTTGCAGACAGGAATGCCACAGGGATGCCCGTCTCACTCGAAGTGGAAATATTGGACTTCTTAATGCTGCAGTACTTCGGTTTGCCCACAGAAAGAGTTGGGAGTAGGGAAGCCCTGTCGTTTGTGCCCCACTAACCCCTGACTCAGATCTCCCGTGTGTCTGTTTACTTATTTATCCAAACTCGTCTGCCAAGGACGACAAGCTGTACGACATCCCACAATGACGCTGGTCTGCTGGGGCCCCGCCAGTGCTCAGCACCAGGTCAACACTCGGTCACCATAGCAGTAGAGCATATAGAAAGGCTGGTTTGCCTTCCCTATTTATGCATTCATTCATTCAATCTCCACTTTCACATTTCAGCTTTGGACCAAGGGATCGAGAGGCAGGTATGCTGTCGTCAAGGGCTTCCCTTACAGCGTGGGGATGAATAATGAAAAAGAAGCATAATTAAGGTTTGAGGTGCACCGATATGCACACTTTCCTGCACAGGCTCAGCTATTTGTACTCTGTTTGCAGAAGAGAACAAACCAGGGCTTAGCCTGTGAAAGTTGCAGTGTTTTGGCAGCTTTCCGATGCATTTCCACCACACATGTTCTTCGCAGTGCTGTGGTTTTCTATGGTTTGTATCATGGTCCAGTATACCACACCAGTAACCATGCGCAGTCTTGACTTTTGGGAGTTATCACATGAATACAGAATCAAGATGTCTAATCACTGCATTCAGCCAGCCTTCACAAAATACACCCTACAAGAAAACATACCCAAAATTACGAAAGGTCGTGCTCAATTTCAAAACTAAATTGATTTAAACTTGTGCAGGGAGGAAATGCGAACGTTACTGGATTCCCGTTTGCTTTTCTAATTCTTTTCCACCTTTGTCTCGCTTCCGGAAAGCTGCTCAAGCATGTGTTTTGGTGTGGAATGACTAAGGTTCAGGAATGCGCATTTCTTCAGAAGATGAAGAAGGTGCTCAGTTTACAAAGTCGGGGTAATTGCAGTGCTTATGCGAACAGTTCAGTCAGGCTGTGGCCCATTGTGGATCAGCCGGTGTCTTTAACAGGTTGCACAAAAGGGCTGGGGGGGAAAAAAGGTTTGGAGCAAGGATGAAAGCTCACAGAATGGGTCAAATTAAATTTAAGTGTGGCTTTCCTAGAAACTTCCTTAGACTTCCCTTAAGTAATGCAAATGACAGCACACAAATAACGTAGTGTTCTTGTTTAACATTCATAACATACAGCAATGATGCTACATTTATTGTAGGTGATCCTTGCAAGTGATGTCATTCTAGTACAGCAGCATGTTTATTTTATACAGTGATGAGGGAGTTGGGGGGAGACTTGTTTACCAACAGTCTTCACCAACACAACATGTCTCCTTCAATAGTATCTCAGGTCATAGCCTACTTAGTAAAGACCTGGCCTGCAACAGATTCTTTCCAAAAAGCACCAAAAGACCATTGTTTTCCCCCCGGATCGGAATGCAATTTTCAGTCTTCCCTGCAAATGTGTCGATTCCACAGCAGGAAATAAATCTCACGGAAAGGTGGGGAGGTGGGTGCGTGCTGCACAGTGCTGGAAAAGAGAGAACAGCACTTTTAAAATGTAATGCAGGAGAGATGTGCGTGTAGCGTCCGTCGTCCTGTGGCTGACCCACATCGAGGCCAGGCATTGGAAATCCCTAGCTCCTAATGTTACAGTGAGGGAAAAAAGTATTTGATCCCCTGCTGATTTTGTACGTTTGCCCACTGACAAAGAAATTATCACTCTATAATTTTAATGATAGGTGTATTTTAACAGTGAGAGACAGAATAACAACAAAAAAATCCAGAAAAACGCACTTCAAAAAAGTTATAAATTGATTTGCATGTTAATGAGGGAAATAAGTATTTGATCCCCTATCAGCCAGCAAGATTTCTGGCTCCCAGGTGTCTTTTATACAGGTAACAACCTGAGATTAGGAGCACTCTCTTAAAGGGAGTGCTCCTAATCTCAGCTCGTTATCTGTATAAAAGACACCTGTCCACAGAAGCAATCAATCAATCAGATTCCAAACTCTCCACCATGGCCAAGACCAAAGAGCTGCCCAAGGATGTCAGGGACAAGATTGTAGACCTACACAAGGCTGGAATGGGCTACAAGACCAAGCAGCTTGGTGAGAAGGTGACAACAGTTGGTGCGATTATTCGCAAATGGAAGAAACACAAAATAACTGTCAGTCTCCCTCAGTCTGGGGCTCCATTCAAGATCTCACCTCGTGGAGTTTCAATGATCATGAGAACGGTGAGGAATCAACCCAGAACTGCAAGAGAAAACAATTGGTAACACACTACGCCGTGAAGGACTGAAATCCTGCAGCGCCCACAAGGTCCCCCTGCTCAAGAAAGCACATGTACAGGCCCGTCTGAAGTTTGCCAATGAACATCTGAATGATTCAGAGGAGAACTGGGTGAAAGTGTTGTGGTCAGATGGCATCAACTCAACTCGCCGTGTTTGGAGGAGGAGGAATGCTGCCTATGACCCCAAGAACAC
This sequence comes from Amia ocellicauda, assembly GCF_036373705.1. Taxonomy (NCBI): domain Eukaryota; kingdom Metazoa; phylum Chordata; class Actinopteri; order Amiiformes; family Amiidae; genus Amia; species Amia ocellicauda. The sequence continues at coordinate 29,847,816 of NC_089863.1, read as the reverse complement.
CATCCCCACCGTCAAACATGGAGGTGGAAACATTATGCTTTGGGGGTGTTTTTCTGCTAAGGGGACAGGACAACTGCACCGCATCAAAGGGACGATGGATGGGGCCATGTACCGTCAAACCTTGGGTGAGAACCTCCTTCCCTCAGCCAGGGCATTGAAAATGGGTCGTGGATGGATATTCCAGCATGACAATGACCCAAAACACACAGCCAAGGCAACAAAGGAGTGGCTCAAGAAGAAGCACATTACGGTCCTGGAGTGGCCTAGCCAGTCTCCAGACCTTAATCCCATAGAAAATCTGTGGAGGGAGCTGAAGGTTCGAGTTGCCAAACGTCAGCCTCGAAACCTTAATGACTTGGAGAGGATCTGCAAAGAAGAGTGGGACAAAATCCCTCCTGAGATGTGTGCAAACCTGGTGGCCAACTACAAGAAACGTCTGACCTCTGTGATTGCCAACAAGGGTTTTGCCACCAAGTACTAAGTCGAAGGGGTCAAATACGTATTTCACTCATTAACATGCAAATCAATTTATAACTTTTTTGAAATGCGTTTTTCTGGATTTTTGTTGTTGTTATTCTGTCTCTCACTGCTAAAATACACCTACCATTAAAATTATAGACTGATCATTTCTTTGTCAGTGGGCAAACGTACAAAATCAGCAGGGGATCAAATACTTTTTTCCCCTCACTGTAGCTTATGTAACAACACCTCCCAAAAACCTGAGTTGCTTCAAAATTGCTAAGCAATGAGACTTGTCCTCCCCCCCACACTATGCAACTCTGTAGCAACTGACTTCAACACAATGCTGCAGTAACTAGCTCTCCCTCCCTACTACTTTAGGAATTTGCGTTGTGTTGCTTCTGTACAAGGGTTTTATAAGATGACACACTTCTCTGGACTCCTTTGGTTAGGCTAAGGCCTGAATATGCAAGGTGAGATGTTCACTTCATCCCCACAAACTGTCCATGAAGACAGTCATGGCAGATCTCCTTTTAAAATGTCAGCATAAGAAACTGCTGACCATAGAGAAGTCTTTCAACTGAGGGGGTTGAGCTTAATCACGTATCCTTCCGACACCGCGACAGCGTGAACGGAAAATCGCAAAGTTTTATAGCAGTCATAGATTCCGGCTCCAGCTCTCAATGGGCATGAACACATATACACGAAAGTGACTAAATGAATGAATCACAAGGGTGTTCGTAGTCTTTCACCCACAAACCCTTCCCCCCAATGAATCAAGTGACATTTACATCATTAAAACGGCATGGAAAATTGGGTTAGATCACGTTTTTCACCCTGCTATTGCAAGTCTAGATCTACACCCTAATGTAGAGAATCTTCTACTACACTGGATCTGTGCAATCCAGCCTTCAGAGCCCAATTTCAATAAATCATTCTCCATACAACCCACACTGCACTTGTAAACCCTGCAAAATTGTCTCCGTGTCTCCGACTGCTGGCACCTCTGCCTATCCGGACTACCCAGTCGCTCTCGTTTACCCACACACAGCGATTTTAGCTTTAGACTACATTGCAATGCGATATTATCCTTACACCGGCACCTTTGTTACACAGCAGCGTGTTGTACGATTCAGCACAGTATTGATTAGATTGTACTCCTGTAAACCTTGTAAGTTGCCTTGGACAAAAGCTCCTGGCGAATGAATAAATAATAAGAAACCTTTTTTTTTTTTTTTTATCTCCCTTGCTGAATAGAAGGTCATCTTCCACACAGCATGAAAAACATTGTTCCCATCCATCCCAAGGAGGAACCAAGGGTAGTTAAGACAGCACATACACAGACAGCATTTATTTCCTCCTCAATGCTACACCTTGTGGGATTAAGCATTACGCATCTTTAGGTCACACCCTGTAATGTGGATTTCTTAATGTTTTTATATATAAATATAGTGATGTAGAACCTTGGGAGAATTCTTCACAATAATAAAAAGTTTCTTATTCCCTAGTATGAGACTACTATGTCACAAACAGAAAGAGACACCACAGAACAGCAACATTTGTGCAGCTGTGACATCAGTATCTTCCATGCACTTTACTCACCTCAGAAGTTAAATATTTTGGCAAAAACAGACCAAATGCCAAGAACAGATTACAGATCGACATGGATCAGTTGTCTGCAGACTCTGGCTTGAATATTACTTTAAATGTAGCTTAATGTTTGCTGTCACAGGTGCAGTTTTATTGTCCTTAAAGCAGAAAGTCAATATGTTTTGATTAAGGCCGTCAACCTTAGTTTGTCATCAAGTTCAAACACCTCACAAAATGTTTTCTGCTAACAGAAAATACAGTACAAATGCACGATGGTTCATTTGAACAAGTCAGTTTGCATAACTGATTTAACACTGAATTGACTGATATTTGCCAACTGTTTAAGAACAGATCATAACATTATGACAATTTAAATCCACAGGAAAAGGTAGTGCAGAAAAAGTAACTATAAAAGTTGTTAGGAGTTAATGCTGTGTGTATTATTAAAAGTCTTTTGAAACATACTGGTCAGGTGTCTTCCTTGAAAAACTATTTGACATAAAAGAACAGCAAGTGACTTAAATTGCTATTTATATATACGCCATATGCATACCTGATATCCTTCCCCCACGTTTGGTCCGCTGACTGAACTGTCAGACTCTTTTGGTGGCACTTGTATTTACCGTGTCACTAGCAATCAAAAGTAGATCATTGAAACACTATATGACAAGAAAAAGCTAAACAACAGTGAAAAGGTGTAGAGAGAGAGAGAGCATAGCTAGAATACCGTCTCTCATTGACAAAGAGCGTCAGCAGTACTAGAAGCTTGGGTATTTTTGGATACTTAAGTAGCAATTGATAGTTGCTTACAGGGGTCAATAAGTCTCCAGTTAGTGTATTTAAATATAGGTCAGAGTAGCATAACAGTGGTGATTTCATAAAGACACTGAGAATAACTGCAGCACAAAAAAGGGGGCACTTTATACCATCTTAATGCTAATGTGTTGACATTCTACACAAAATACACAGACATTTTGCCTATTCAATGTAGACAAAGGCAGTGTAAAAATGTGCACAAAATGTGTCGTCCTTAACGTGAACTCAGTAATGTTGAAGAAGATGGAAAAAGACGAGTTCTTAACACATTTGTTCCGAGATAATGGGGTGAAACTTGGAAGTCAGACTTTTTGTTCAGCGAAGTCCACCTCTCAAAAAGCGTGTTTACCTGCCCTAGTTTCTGGTTTCAGCTCAGCCGCACACATTGGACAACATCCTAACACAAGCTCAGTAAATCAGGGAGTAAATTATTTAGGAGGCAAGTGTAATGCTATCCATTCTAGGAGTGATGGAAAAACAGGCCCAGGAAGCTTGTTTTGGGTTGTGTGTGTGTGTGTGTGTGTGTGTGTGTGTGTGTGTATATAAGGGAGCAGGCATGTTTATGAGGCGTGTTTATGCTCCCCAGGCTATGGTCTTCAGGGAATCACTACCCTGCACAGGTTTGAGTCAGCTCAGGCCTCTGCAAATAAGACAACACAGAAGTGCCTTGCCTTCTTTTTGGCCAAGTTATGTTAAAATGGGCCTTTTTATTTGTGAATGGAGGTCTTGGCACTGGCACATGGAGATGCACATTCTTCAATCCTGGACCATTATCAAAATTATATCAGGGTACACTTCATTCATGCAAGATAAACTTTATAAATGCACCATAAATCCCCCAAAAGATGAACTACAGTTCTAAAGCACATTTCTAGATAAGCTAAAAAATGCACTGCTTACAAACAACTCAAATGTAAAGGAATAATCGTTGCATTGCTATGCCTTCATGTGCTGTACAGTGAGTTATAGTGAAGCACTAAATTGTGGAAGGCAGGGTTGCTAGCAGATATGATGATGAGGGCAATAACAATACAGCAGATTTGGCAAAGACACATTCCTCAAACAGGCCCAGTAAAGACTTTCAAAAATGACATGTCAGTGGCATTCAAACACAAGTATAATGAGATCATCAATAGCAAATATTTTTGATGCCATGTCGCGTGACAGATTGTCAGCTGTGATAGAGACCTGTAACCAAAACAAGACCTTAGAAGAAATGAAAAGAATGCTAACTTTCAGTTGTGGTTTTGTGCAGAGAGAAAGTGAGCATCTTAACACTGAAAACCGAGACAAAGCAAAGCAGAGTCCAATAACACTTTAAACACAGGACAACCAAACTAAGGTACAGCTCATCTAGAAACAATGAACTATATTCCTCGTCTTCCTCTCCAGGCCAACCTCGGGAATTGCAAAGCTAAGTTTCCTTTGTGTAATTAGTGATCATATTAATTAGCAAGATAGCGTGGACTTTTAACAGCATCACATGTAATTCAGCAGCTCACAATGTCAGGGTGTCACTCCCAAAACATGCCACCATCATCATCATGAGAGCAAATAACCCGGCACAGCCTGCCAGGGTCCAACACCCAGCACTGAAACAATGCCCGGCCGGTTACAGGAGCCCCCAAAAACAACACCCAGCTGAGACACAACCGGGACCTCTTCGCTTTGCACACACAGGTGAACTTCACAAAGTGGGGCACTGCTGTGGCACATATGCGCTGCCCCCCACGACAGAAGGGGACCTAACGTGTGAAGAATAACGGGATCTCCAGCTCCTGCCATTGTCCAGCCCTGGCCGGTGGGGCAGAAGCGCGCGCCTGGGGGGGGGGGATGGCAGCAGGAACTTTTCCCAACGTCGTTAAAACGTTGCACCGCAGTATAAAGGCACTTTCGGGACAGTCAATGTCAGCGTTGGCAACACGTTGGACTGTGTGTACAGCAGAGGCGCTGTATGTGCGGGTGTGTGTGTTTATTGTGTGCACATGAACAGGGCCAGCGTGCTCTCCGGTGCAGTTACACACCGACGGACACAACCGCACAGGGAGACTCGCCGGATCCGACCCTGCTGGAGAGCAACGCGTCTCCGGGTGTGAGCCCCACTCGACCGCAGCCGGGAAGCCCCGCCAGCCTCCCCGACAACTATTTCGGCGTTTGATCCGTTTTAGGCCATTAAAACAACTGCCCCCAACTCCCCGAATGCAGCGCACAACTGTTCCGGGCTTACCGTGCGCGGCCTCCGGGCTGTCGCTCTCATTCCTCCGGACGCGTCTCCAGGCGGATGGGTATCGATGTGTACACTTCCCCAGGAGAGCGCCGTGTTTACCCCGCACGGGTGCAATTCCGCCGCGCTAGAAAAGAGCCTCGAAGGACCGTAAAGTGCAGCCACACTCACTCCCATCAACAACAACAATGTCAACCAGGCGCTGCTTGGACCCGCCCACCTTGGGGAATAGGCTGCAACGCGCTGGCCTATCTCCAACCAGAGCGGCTCTGACAGCCACGCCAAACAGCCAATGCCTACGGAGCGCAGGTGCCTTCCCTGCCCGTCGATTGGGCGTTTACAAACAGCAGCAGCCAATCATAGAGCTGGACCTCGGTGAGAGCGGTTGGATTGGAAGGCGCTAGCCATGATGTCACCGGCCAGCGGCTGGACAAGCCCAAAGAGGCACGGTGTCCAATCCGAGAGGGGGAGCGGACTGACCCGGAGGCGGTGATTGGTTTAAAAGTGAGAATGGGCGTAATTCTCTCTGGGAAGGACCAATAGGCGGACGGGGGTGATCCTGAGTGACAGCACCGCGGAGCCACAGCGTGCGAGTGAGAAGGCAAACGAGTGATGTCATCAATCGCAACAGCACTGGCCGTGTTGTTTTATTCAACAAGTACTGCAAAACGAAGGCGTTGAGTCACCGATGACAGGCTGGACTCGACGTTCTGGAACGGTGGCGAAATCCAATGCTTTCAATATGGCCGTACGAATACATGAACATCAAAACGCACTGTTGTATGCTGTGGGTTATCTATATGGAAGTGTGTTACATACATAATAAACACAGTTTGTCCCAAATGCAATAAGGTAGTAACGCAGTATCTCCTGCGCGTCAACCCAATCCCCCCGTGGCGTCTGTAAGGATCAGCCTGCCGTTAAAGGGTTTCCTGGCAAACGGCACAGATAGCACCAGCAGCCGGGAACACTTGTCCTGGTAGTTCAAGCGGACCGGGAAACCGCACTGTTGAGCGGGGAACGCTGCAGGACAAACGGGCAAAACCAAAAACAGCCCCGGCTGCTGGTCACTGCGGAGCGATCTGCGACAGTCTAAGACCACCCGTGCATATTTACTTTAAATAACCCTCTTCCACCCCTTCTCTGACAGCAGGGCTTGCTATGCCCCCTGCAGGAGAGAACCCGAAAGTAAATCGCTCACACAGAGTATGCGCTTGAGAATACAGACGTGCTACGATTATTAAATTAAACACCTCAGCATCAAAAGTAACCTCTGGTACACTTCTTTTGGGATTAAATTTAAGACTGTGCACTGTCAAAAGGATTGTATAGAAGTCAGTGCTTTCCAAACCCATTTAGTACGGGCATCTGCATCTACAAAACAGTGAAACTGTGGGGAAAGATTTTAAGTTTGTTCAATAACTTCTTTATTCATTAAAAGCACAATTAAAAATTTGATAAGATCTGAACCAAAACCTAAAATGTTCACAACATTCACACTTGAAACATTCTCCAAAAATATGACAAAACGCAGCAACTTTTAAAACCATTTAATATACCAAATTGTATACAAAATTAAACCATCACATCTGATGTGGATCATTCAGAGAGGACTGTACACAAAAAACACAAAACATTTTATTGTTGCAGGTGTTGCGTTTTACCTTTAAAACAAAACAAGGACTCCCGGTTAGTCTACCTGAGATGAACGGCAGCTGCAATGACAACAGCTGTAGACACCGGCCAGAGTCAACTCTTCAGGTTGTTCAGAACTTCATTATAGAGGCTGGGGCTAAAGGGCCTCTCTCACTTAGCTGTTAAAATCAGTATTGACCCGTTACATTTACACTGTATAGTGTTTTCAAGGTGAGACAACAGGACATTTGCGCTTAAATCAAGATATATATAAAAAAAAAAAAAACGGGAATAAAATTAGGAAAAAAAAAAGCTTCGACATTATACACTATCCAAAACAAAACCTAAACCACTGCCTTCTGCCGTCTTCCATCCGGAAGCCCCAGTCCGCAGCTTGGTTCTCTGCACTGTGGGGCTCAGCGGCGCCTCCTGTCTGGGCTCCTGCTCCGTCTCCTCCCACCCCTACAAGACCGGGAAATACAGGACAAATTCCAAATGAAAATGGAGCAATATTGCACTCTTCTACAGTGTGAGGAAGTGACAATGCAATTTTCCTTAACCAACGCATTCTGGCTTATTGTGAACAAGCAAAATAAATTGGGAAACTAAACAACACTTTAAAGCAGGAGCTGAACGCTGATAAATCGAGATTCTCTCCAGGCATACGCAATCAGCCTTGTGTTACTAAAAGACTGATTCCAGTGCTGAGAAGATCAACAATTCACACTATTTATTAATAGGCATTAGCAATGCATAATAGAAAGAATGGCCAAAAATTTAATCCCCTTTCCTGATTGCATTGTATAATATGATGCCAGTGTGATTTACTTAAATAAGACATTTCAAAGCCATCATATCAGACTAACTGCAGTTTAAGAACAACAGTGTTGACCCGCTTGCAGACCGATCTATAGAAATAAGACCAATACACCACCAAGCTGGGGCCTGGGACAGCTACTGACCTCCTCTTGCTCTTGGGCGGCCCTCGTACGAAGCCCCAGTCCACACTGATTGGCTGACCCATGAGATCTTGACCGTTTAACCCTTCCATAGCAGCCTGGGCCTCTTTGTAGGTCTCGTACTCTACCAGCGCATAACCCTGTAGAGGAGAAAGACAACAGCACAATTACAGTAAGCAATTACTCTTAAGCCTGACCAAACACTCAGAGGACTCCTTTCAGGATTAAAGTGGTCAAAGAAGGACCAGACCAGCAGGAAATTAAGAAATAGAAGTACTTCACAGTAATGGTTCTCAACCCCTAGTCCTGGGAACCCCTCAAACTGAGTGTTCAATTACTTTATTGGAAGCTTTACATTAAACTAAATGGAGATTGCTCCGTCATTAAACCTTTGTGAACAGAGAGCTCAGATGGAACAAAAAATACAATTTCTGCTGCAGGTTTTGCATAAGAATATAGTCTAATTTCTGCAGCTATCTAAATAACTATTTACTTCACGGTCTGCTTATTCTAACATCTGTTAACAGCTGTGCAGACGTGCATGCTGTTTTCTGATGTGGTGATGTTTGTCCTGCATCTCTCTACCACTTCCTGACTCCAGTCTCTAGGGGGGGGTTTAGCACATAAGTTGAGTGTTTTCCAACTTATTGCAATGCTTCAAAGGCTGTGCTTGGCTTTTTCAGAAAGAGAATCGGCTTTTTCGATGCAAAAGACGCATTTAAAAAGACGCAGGACCGCAACCGCATGTCGGATCCAGTCTGACATATGACCGTGAACTCGGCAATGTGTCATTCTGTTCTAAAGCGGTCTAATGCTGCCCTCTGCTGTTCGTGTTTTCAGTGAAATTTAGAGAGCGGATCCCAGAAGCATTATGCTGCTGACCTGCGGTGACTTCAATGGTAAAGTCCTTACAGCAGTGCTCTGCAATCCAGTTACTGTAGTAGGTCAGTCCTGAAGACTGGGAACACATGGTAATCAATTAAGAAGGCACTTATTCAGTTAAGGGATTTCTGGCCCTTGAGCACAGAGGGGTATTGAGGCTTGTGTTCCAATGCTCTAGTCTGGAATGAACCAATGCACTTGTTTCACACACCAGAAGGAACGGTTTGAAATCCTTGATTGATGCTGCATTGCTGTGCAGGCCCACAGCCACTGGGATGGTAAAAGCCAGTTTAAGTGGTTTAATAGATTAATTTAATGTCAATACTCACAGAGACGCATAGATATCTTCATTTTGCTTACATTTAACAACACCCTGCTTTATTTGGTGCCCAACATTAGTGTTGTTTTGCACCAGAATGGGATGATACCATTTCGTAGGGAGTCTTACCTTCAGGTAGCCTGTCCTCCGGTCCAAGTTCAGATGCAGATTCTTGATTTCTCCGAACTCTGCAAACTTGTCGTGGATGTCCTCTTCGGTGGCTTCCTCGTGCACGCCCGTGACAAACAGGATCCAGCCCTCCACCGCTGTGAAGCAGACAGATCAGCTTAACATTGGAAACTGAGCAGTACAGCTGTGCTTACATGTTGAGAAGTCATGGACAAGGCAGGTAAAATAAATGAAATCTCACATCTCTGTGGGCCTGGCTCGTCCCCATCCTGCTCTACTGTGTCATAGTCCTCCCGCACCCTGGAGCGCGCACCTTCCTCTGTGGCACAGAAACAGTGTTAGTTTACCTTCACCAACAACAAAGCAGGTCTCAGACACTCACGAAGGCCAGGTCAGTTCAGGGCCGGAGTGAGGTCTTCCTAATCATCCAGGGGATTCAAAACAGCACGCTACACCTTCAGACTGCACATAAACGCTACAATTACAGGAAACATAAGGAAGTAGTCTACAATTTTCACAAAGGAATATACAATGAAAGCAAAAAATACTGGAACAGAGGAGACTACGTGGATGACTTGATTCAAGTCTTCAAAATCATGAAGGGCATCGACCACATCAAACCAGAGGAGCTTTTCCAGATCAGCAGGGACATACGGACCCAGGGACACAAATGGAAATTGGGCTTCAAGGCATTCAAGACTGAAAACAGGAGACACTTCTTCACACAGAGAGGCATCACAATCTGAACAAAATCCCCAGCGATGTGGCAGAAAAGAATTTGGGAACATTCAAAAATAGACTGGAGAGGATCCTTGGATCACTCAGTTATTAATGGACACCAAACAAGCACGATGGGTTGAATGGGCTCCTCTCGTTTGTAAACTCTGTTATGTTTCCTACTATTAAGTACAAGTAAACTGAAACACTATTCATCACCACCCTGAAGTGATCTTAAAGCCCACACATAAAGCTTTTACTCCATGACTGGATAGTTTGTTCAACCACCCCATCATTAATTTTCATACGAGCCACTTGTTCCAAATATGAATTTCCACTTGAGCCCTCGTCCTGTTTTCAGTGTTGTGTGCGTAGTAGCCCAATTTCCCCCCCATTTATTTAGTTATCAACCCCCTTCTGGATGACATCTAGTGTGTTCAAGACCGAAGAGGTCAGTTCCTTCAGTCTGTACAAGCACATATAGACCAGATAACCTGTTGTGCACGGATTCCTCACGTCAGCACTTTAAAGCCTCACTACAAAGATATATCCTACAATCCAACAATACTAATTACATTAAGTTGGTATAAAACAAACTCACCGGATCCAAAGCCTCGTCCTTTCCGCCTCTTCGCCTTCTCCTTCAGCTTGTGGATGCTTTCTGTGGGAGGATGTAGACAGGATACAACGCATGGGAGTGTTAACGTTATATCTCAATGAGACGAGCTGAGATCAGACCGTTAAAACATGAATTATCAATCATCGACTCATATTTCCAAAAACCCCAACGTCAAATACTTCCAGAAAAAAGTTTAAAGGTAAATGCGTCTTATTTAAACGATTCATTCAACTGTGAGAATTGAATTACTGTTAAACACAGTTTTGGATGTGTGGTAGATAGACCACTGCGTTTACAAATTGGAATAAATAACTACTGTTAGACATGAAGCGGTATTAATAATGTGATGGACTGGAAACGGGTATAAGTTGATTCAAAATTACATTCAAACTAAAGCAGGAGGGGCATTGAGGCCCTCGGCGAAGGCCGCGTTTTATATTTTACAAACGCTAGTTAACAACACGCTGCTCTAAAGAACCACAATCTCCGACTAAAGCGCCTAACTGCCTCCGATATGTATTTAAATTTTACCATCACCATCCTCATCCATAGGAAAATCCTCGCCCCCCGCTTCGTGTAGGTCCAGCACGTCCGCCATCTTGTCCGCGTTGTGTTTGTGTCTCAGCGCGTATCTGCGACTGTTGTTTATAGCGCACTGGACGCTGGGATGCTGGAGGTCTTGCGTTTTTTTGAGGGGGCGCCAAAAGTAAGCAAGCGTGGGAACGCAGGCGCGCAGCCATTTTGAGAAGGTCGTTCAGCTGGGAGGCAAATGTGCGGTCAAACTTATTTATTTTGCGGGGCCGTCTGGCGCTATTGAGTCAACTCAGTATATTTGCTTTTACATGGTTATATGGTGTACTTACTACTACAGCTAACTGATTTTAAGTTGAATTATTATGATTTATTTATTTATTTATTTATTAGCAGACGCCCTTATCCAAGGCGACTTCGAAAACATGTGCATTATAAAAGTGCTATACGGTATAAGATTACAGATCATAACAGCACAATTACAAGTGTAAGAAATCCTAGATTGTGAGCTAATAATTGCAGTTTCAGGGGAAGGGGACATATCATTGAATATTTAATATATATATATATATATTATATAATTACATGCATAAAACTACAAGTGTAACAATCCAGCTTAATACTACACTTTATGTATTATATACAATATAAACAAATTGTGTGGGATGTTTAAACTGACATCACTGAACCACATAAAACAAAGCACCCACTAAAATAATATGGAGAGAAAAGGAAACTAATATATAAATATCAAGTTATTTACCCATATTTTCATAACATATAATTATTGTAGAAATATGCACAGTTCAAAGCATGACATCATAGGCAACAGAGAATCTCACCAAACTAATCATCAGGGGCTATCGTTAAGCAAAGACATAAGGGGAAATGTACATACATCAGATACCACGCTCTTCTGGCTGAAGACCATTTTGGTGGCCGTTGGACCGTTTTTTCTCTCCTCTCATCCAAAACCACACTCTGATCACTTGGCTCCAGCCAGCGATCTTGGCGATGAACTGAACTGAGCTGATCTTCTCCCACCCAGGAACCTCGGTCCCTCAGTTGTGGTTTCAATGCGTATCAAGAGTTCACATTCGAAACCCCATGAATTTTTCCTAAGCTGCTCTGCTGCATTCCCCCTGTAATGAGCTCCTTATAAAATTATTTGCCTTCCAGCAGTGGTGCAGAAGTGTAAAATACAAAGCGAGAAACTGCCACAACTCTATAGGCATACAAATGATGATGTATCTGTGTAGTAGTTTATAGTCAGTGTATGTCATTAACTGTAAACCCAATAATAATAATCATCATCTAGTCAGAGCAAATCACTTTTCTAACACTTGTGTTTTCGTTGAGAAAAGGCAGTTCCTGGACAGTACTCCCATTTATTTCTCTGAAAGTTGCACAAATAAAAAACCAGGTCAGCAGTTTATTTTCCATTTGCTGCTTTATTACATTAAAAACAAAATCTACATAGAAAACTACTTCCTTATAAAATAAAAAAGCAATCCATCAAAAAACTGTTCATATCAAATATATATATCAAAAACTGTATATAAAACTAAAAAAAAAAAAAAAAAATGCTAAGATCATAGAGAAAGACAAAAAGAGTTTGCACTAATAGGCATAGCTGGTAATGGTTTTCAATAAAGTGGAGGTTATTATTGACACATTTGTTTGCATTTTTACTTATACAAAGAGCCTGAAGGATACATTGGTGAAAAATTACATTCATTTCAAGGATTTTGCAGATGATGTGGAAGAGGAAGCTATAGGTTTCACCTTTCACCTTGGTATTGGACTCCTAGCCTAAGCACTACATAACTCCTTATGAAAACTATAAGCAAATGAAGACAGACAGACTTTTGCTGCACATGTGCAACCTTCATTTCCTCCCCCTGCACACTAACTGGCAGTTGACTTTGAGAGCCTTTTGTTATACAAACACTGAATGTACAAACCATTAGGATCACCTGCTCTTTCCATGAAACAGACTGGTGGTGAATCCAGGTGAAAACTATGACTGGAGGGAGGTAAAGACAGCACTTCAGGGGAAGAGGCAATGCTGTTATGCTCCCTGTGTGTTCAAGCAGTGAGAAGGACATGTCTTTCCAGCACTGAGATTGAAGAGCTAAAGAATGCTCTAAATACTGCCATTTCTCAATTCTATTTCCAAGAAATACTATTCAGTTGACCGTTTAAGATGCATCAACCACAAAAACTCCAGGGCTGGATACTCCTGTATATTTTCATTTCTTTACAAATATTACAAAATGTGCCTAAAGGAACGGCTCACACTTTTTGAACTCTACCCACACTTTGAACACCGATATAATTCGCTGAAGCTGGCAAAGGGTTTACAGATGAGTCAGGGAATTGTGCGGTGATGGATTTTGCTTTTAAATTTGATTTGAAGAAACTGGCAAATAACATTGTTTATAATCAAGGGAGGGAATGCTTTCCACTTTAACAGTATATATTTATGTACAGGGTGATGCGTTTTTATTCATTGAACTTTTTCAGTTAATTGTAGTGGCGTTCAGGTCTCTGGACTCCTGAGTGGAGTGTCGTGGGGTTAATCCCAGGTGAGGTACACTGCTGTTGTACCCTTGAGCAAGGTACTGTACCCAGAATGCTCCAGTACAAATCCAGCTGTGTAAATGGGGAACTATATGTAAAAAATAATGTGATATATTGTAACAATTGTCATTTTCAATGGATAAGGGCATCTGCTAAGAGATTATAATAACCAGAACACATGCTGCATGACTGCAGGAGAGCAAGGGGGGAGGGTAAAGGTGTGTTTTTTTAATGCTTCATCAATGCATTACTGGATGATGGATTGAGAAGGCTGATGTACATTTCAAAACAGGCTCATTTTCAACTGTGAAATTAGAATCTCTTTTGTGGTTGGATTTGCGGTTTCTAAAAAACCTGAGGTGACTGTTGGAACAGTGGAATAATAATAATAAAAAGAGAAAAGGAAAAACATAAAATAAGTACTGAGCATTACTGAAATAATATACATACAAATAACATCATAATAATACAAAAAATAAAACCACAGAATCCAGGGTTGTTCTTCCCAGAAAGTGGGGAAGCTGGGCATTGCACTGGTACGTATGGCTTGCTTTTAAAACGCAGAATCAGAAAGACAGTAATGCTACTTTTCCGTTTTTTTGTTTTACCTTACACAGACTGTACTTTTTGCTCAAAGAAATCTTGAGGTCACGGATGACCAGGTGGAAATCTGCAGAGGCCAGATGTAATCGCAAGGAAACAAGATAAAGGTTTCAATAGACTAGATAGGATCCTTGGATCACTTACTTATTAATGGACACCAAACGAGCACGATGGGGTGAATGGCCTCCTCTCATTTGGACACTTTCTCATGTTCTTATGACATTTAAATCAATTTACATTGATTACATCGCAAGAGCAGCATTTAGTTTTGATTAGTTAGAGTCGGTTAGAATTAGACACATCCTGGCCATTTTAAGACTGGCTTTTTGTTTCATGCTGGTAAAAAGTCATGACAGTGCCTCTACTGTCTTGATTTATTGACCATAATGTATTTGAGGTTTTAAAATGTCAGCTTTCCAATGGTGTACAGCCATCTTTGTTGGTTTGTCTTTTTTGTCTTCTTCTATTTATTGCGTCCATGGTTTGCGTGGCAGGTTATACAAATGTTCTTGTGCTTGGAAGAACACGTTGTCTCCTTTAGAAAAAGATAAAAGCTTTTCAATTACACCATGAAGTGGAAACTGAGAATCTAAAACAAAAACAAAACGAAAAAAGAGTAAAAGTAGTCAAATATGGTCCATTTTAGCATAAGCACATATCTGTCTGCAAGTCTGCGTAGAAGAAAAAACTCTGGGCAACAATGAAACAAATAAACAAAAAAAACTGTTTTCAGCAAAGTCAACGAGTTTCACCAAAGCTTTGGGTAACCGTGCAGCGGCTACGGCCACAAAATGTAAAGGACAGGAGCTACCCCTCAACGCTGCTGAAAAAACAAAACCGATACATATGTAGGACAAGTAAATAACGTTAATAGTGCGGGCTCCCTGGATGTCCTTTGCTTTAATGATCAATGTAAAGCACTGGTCCTGCTGATGTTTGCTCAAACCCAGCTCTCCATTACATATCTGAATCATTCATTCAATTCATAGTCTGCCTCAACAGAATGAGCTTTTGACTAATTTTAAACAGTGAGAGATTTCAAGTGAAATACAAAACGATATCAGGCACTTGACATCTCCAATGCTTTGTAAGGAAAGCAATTTGAAATTAAGCAAACTATTTAGTTGAAGTGATTGAGAGCTCAACTGGAACAACCACCTGCAGGACAATGTGCCTCTCTGCCCAGGGTAGAGCTCAGTGGGGTGTAGAGGAGGGCAACTGCGCTGTTCAGTTTCGGGGCCTGTGGTGCTTTGCACTACAACAAAGGGTTCATGAAAAGGAGTCAAGTTCTGCAAAAGTCCAGCAAAACAATGGGTATAAAGGTTTACACCCACAGCATTACTTGCTTGTATGCTGGCTGTTACCTGGTTTTCCAGAAAGAAACAGAAAAAAACAACATCTTGGCTGCCTCTTTTCGGTTTTTGGAATGAGAAAACTCACCTCGAGCTGGCACCAGGCACTGCCAATGTCACACTTTTCACAAGAATATGAACGTGCCATTATAGGACCAGATCAAAGCAGGTTTTTAGTTAGATTTGGATATTGAGAGGGGTGGGAGCTAGGTGGTCCTTGGAAATGTCTATCGGCCGAGTGGACAAAATGTTTTTGCAGGTCTCTGAACCCCAGTAATACAAAATATGATCCTTATTACCTTTACTCAGGTGGCATGCAGCTAAACGTTATTTCATTTGGGGGCAATTGGGATCTTATCCCCTATTGTGGCTGCATTATTTTAAATATTTATTTGAATAAAAAAAGTTGGTGAAACGCTGGCATACCCTAAACCAAATCTTACACTGAGCATCTTCCCAAGGACTACAATCATTGCCTACTTGCATGTTGTGATGGTTTGAGGTGAATACGAGCAAAGCAATATTCTTGTATGTCTTAAGTGGATCTTTGAAAAGGGACAGTAGATGTTCCTCACGTCTACTGTAGCAAAGCCCCCAAGATTATCCCAGAATGGGGCCTGTAAAAGGGAATGGTTGCTGTATAACCCCTCTCCCCCTGCTCCCTTTTTCACGTTCCCTCTCTCTTTAGCAGGTGGAAGGCAGGGTGGCAGCGTTGGCGTGGCCCAGTTGCCCAACGGCCAGCATGAGAATGTCCTTCTTCTCCTTGTGGAAGCGGAGCTCTCTGCCCGCCAGCCTGGCCTCCTCCAGCTCCCTCTCGGCCGCCCCCAGCTCCCTGCCGATGGTGCCCGACACGCCCTGCTCCCGGTTCACCCAATCTGCAGCCATCTGCGTGCGCATGTCATCGTCCAGCGCCCGGTGCGAGTAGTGAGCAAGCACCTCCTTGTGGAACAAAACCAAAGAAAATAAATGGGAAATGACAACTGCCACGCTTTACTGCTGTCTTTGGTAGAGTGATCATGTGACTCATGTCACCACGGTACTGAATTTTAAACTTGCCATGACAAAAACGTGGGGCAAATTTATAGTTTATGGGCCAAGGGTGGGGAGAGATTTCAACCTCCCTTCTAAGCTTTGAATGCAGAAAGATTGAAGAACGTGCGCATAGCTTGGGCACTTAAGGTTCCCACAAAGTAATGAGGAACGCCTGTCTGCCATAAGGTGGTGTCTCTCTTTCTGAAGGACCAGAACTCTAGGAGACAGGAGACAGGAGACAGGGAGCGCTAACCGTTTGTCATATAGTGCAAGTGTTTATGGTTGGCCACCTGACCCCACACACTCAGTTTTATATTCCTGGTCAAGAACCCTGCAGTAAATAAACTACCATGGCAATTCAAACCTCTTCCTGTGTGTGGGAAATCTTTTCATAAACTCCAGGACACTACAGCTATGACCCAGAAGAGGCACACTACCTTTAACCTGAAAGCCAATGAAGCTGCACACCTCCTGTACATTTGGTGCGTCTCAATCCCGGCCCCGTCTCTCCACTCCTGCCGAGCTCTGCATCTCCAATTCAATGCCTGACTGTTCTCTAGCTGCTGTCCCATCCTATCTCCTAGTTACATAATTGGTCCGATTCACTAATTCACTTATCATGGATTTGATCATTCCATCCAGGCTGCACATTCTTGATTGTGCAGTGGCGCCTCAAATCAAAACAATATTTTTAACCATTAACTGCAGAAGACCTTCAAATAATGTGAAATATCTGATGGATAAAATAAACATTTCCTTCTCTCTGGTTAAGAAAATAGCTCCATTAAGGGCTCATTAAGTCTAAGCAATTAAGAGCGGTTTGGAATAGAAACCAGAAGACACAGGGGTCTCCTGATGCAGTAGTGGGAAAACTTGCTTAATCACCATGCATGAAAATAATACAAATATAATAATAATAATGATGATGAATTAGAATACATTTCTGTAGTGTTTACATTTGCATTTAGTTTGAGCTTGTATTACTTTTATGTTTTGTAATTCGCCCTGGATAAAGGCGTCTGCCAATAAATAAATATTATTATTAATAATAATAATAAATTAATTACAATTACAGTCTGTGACTGGGTTATGACACTACTCAGATTAAAACCCGTGCTGTCTAGCCTATTGGGCTTTACTTGCACAGAGTGGAGGCTTTAACTGGTTGAACAAATTCCAAACTCTGACTTTTAATTGCCACCAGTTTTCCATATTTCCAAAACCCAGAGATTTTCTTTTTGTTTTCAAGATGATGAAAGGCACACATTTGTGTAAGTGAACTCGGAAAAAAGGGCATAATTAATCAGCCTGGGGACCTCATTAACAACGTAGTGGTGTGTGATCAGAGTAAGAAAACTAACAAAAGAGAAAAACAACAACAACAACAAAAAGGCCTGGATTGCTTTAAGTAAAGGCAATCGCCAAAAATACAAGTAGTAAAACATTTTCTGCTAATTAGCACATCTCACATATTTGAATATGTGTAGATTTCTACTGATGTGTGTGTGTCCATGTATGTATGTGTGTGGGTTTACATAGCCACTGAGTTTCAAAGGTTTCAGTATACAATTTATATTAAAAGAAACTTGAATTCTATGTGTTACACTCTCTTCATACGTATGCATTATACTCTCGAAATAGGGATCCTCAAATGCAATCCCATGATAGGAAACCTCTGGGGGGGGTGGATTAAATCTGTCTGGTTTGGGGCAGGACTTTCCACAAAAATGAACAAAACAACATGTAAAATAAACAATAAACCAAGTCTGCTATCTAAACGCCCTGCTAAATACTGTGTTTATAATCTAAAGGCAATAAAGTAAGCAAATGCCACCTTAACAATGGACACTTTAATGTATGAATTTGGGCCACAAGAAAATACTATTGTATGCCTCAGAATTACATCTGTTACAGCCACTACTGTACAGTGCAGTGAAATCAACAGCAACAAAATATATGTAAAGCTCTGCGGTAATTAATTCCTAAGAGACTGCTGTTAATGTAATTCACTTCCACAGCATTATAAATCACTGCTGTTGCTTACAACACTCCCACTGTGCGCGTCTTCATTTATACTCTCTAGATCGTCCCTCTCACACATCACCTCAGCGCAACGATGCACTCGCCCTCCTGCGGAAAGACTGAGAGCCGCGGAGGGGCTTTCAATTAGAGCGTCACAAAATCAGTCCCCAAAGCATTTCGTGTGGCATTATGAAATGAAGATTATTTATTTTCACCACCCCATGACATCAGGAAAATCCACTGAACATGTCTCCGTATTTCTTCCGTATTTATTGACGCTCTTAATCTCAGTGCGGCACGCCCACAGCCCGGCTCCTACCCCAGTCGGGGGATTTGAAGCTGCGGGAGAAATGGCTCAAAGCCTGACATTGCACTGTGGGCGCCTGAGGAGCCACAGGGAGGCGTTGGTGTGCAATTATCTGAGAAATCCACAGCCAACATCTCCCCCACCTCCTCCCGGCCTGGCAGCTGTTAGACAATTGTACACCACATGCTTGAGAGTTAAAACAATTAAACACATTTTTAAAAGCTGGAAACAACACAGACTGCACTGGAGTGCCACTGATTCTAGGCACTCTGGGTTCTGGGTGGAGACTCACTGGATCTTGGGTTAAAGATAGTCCCCAGACGGAGCACTGTCCTCTGGTTTTTGTTCCTGCTCAGCTCACAGCTACTTCATTGGTCCAATTCAATTATGAACTGGGCAAACACTTCTCTCCAGGGCCCAAAACATTGTGCCAAGTCACCAACATATTTTACGTGAGCAGCCATCATAAAATGAGAATATTACATCAATCTCTCTGTAAGGCTAATTGAAAATGAAGTAATTATGAAAACAATACAGCCCTTCAGGACTGGAGTTTGATAACCCCTGCTCTAGAACCTCAAGGCTTCCTAAAGGAGGCATCAAATGATCAGGCACACAAGGCATCCAACAGAAGACGAGCAGCACAAAGCTACGGCTTAAGCCTGCATTCCTCCTTAGGTATTAGAAATGAGACCGCTGTGCCAAGCCGTACCTGTCTGGAGCACTGCCTTTCCCTCATGGCCTTGAGGCTTCCGTTCCAATGCAGCAACTGAAACACCGTCATCAGTTCCTAAGGGGACAACAGCATCCAAAGGATTCAGAGTTCAGACATTTTCTTGGAAACCGCGCTTCAGCGACTTTACCGTGATTTGGGAAATTTGTCTTTTGGGAAAAGCGCATCTTGGAATGTTATTGCTCTTATAAACGGCGTTCCAGGAACTGTAACGGAACTCAACAATTAAAAATGTTAGCAGGAACAATTAACTGCCAATCTTTATGGGTCTATACACCCCAAGACCATGCTGATGTTGGAGTATTGGTAGCTAATTCATTCACTTTCTTTTCTTGCACCTTGGATTGGTAAAAGTTACACCTTTGATTGGGGGATGCCAGAATTTGAGGACTTCCCTTTAAGATATTCCGCCCTCTTTCCATCAGCATTCAAGATGTTAAAAAGCTTGGTTTTGATATTGGTTTTCATTGATTAAGACTCCCAACTGTGTCTGGATTGTGCTTGGCAAAGCTGTGCGGGCTAGAAGCCTGACTCCTGTCACAAAGGTCTGGCAGGAGCCCACAAGTTTCCGAAGCTGTTGTTGGAACCCGACTCGCCGAAGGAAAAATAAAAACAGAGCTACGTCCAGACGGAGGAGTTTAGATAACTGTCAGTTTGTTTGTTTTTTGGATTGTGTTCCAATTATGGTGTGGCGATCTTTGTTTATCCCTCTTTGCCTTTCTTTCCTTCTCTCTGGATGTTTCTAGTTTTTTTCCTTCATCCCTCTTCTACACTTCCTTTAATTTTTGTTCCCTTCTTTCTGGCTCTGTTTTCTAGCCAATATGTCATTGTGTTCTCCTTCCATTTTGTCTCCCTTTATTTTCATTTCTTGGATCAAGGCACCTGCCAAAGGAATAAATACTAAGTTTGTGTCTGTATGTTCTTCCTTTCATCTATATTTTCTTTCCTTCTCTCACTCTTTTCATGGTTTTGTTTCAGTCTGTTTTTCTTCATTGTTTACCTATTCCCCCAATGTTGTTCCCCTCTATGCTCCTTTTCTTTTTCTCAATTTTCTTGTTCTTTTCGCTATCATTCACTCTAAATTCTGCTTCCTCTTGATCTCCTTCATTCATTCATTTTCTCATCCCTTGGTTCTGACAGTACAGAATCCTTCCCCTTATTCTCCTTTATACAAGGGAGAAAACTTCTCTTCAGTAATGTAGTTAGAAATGAGAGCTCCTTTAGTCCTGGGTCAATTCCATTTCTATAACATCTAATTTACTGACTGATTCATTACAGTTAATTGAGCTCTCAAACAATTACAGTATACAATACACCTGCTTCAATTGCTTTGTTCTTTACTGTTCATGTCATTGAACTCTACAACATAGTTGCAGTTCCATCCTACAAACAAGAGAGACTATTGCCAGTGCAAAACCACTCACCTGGAACTCCAGCATGGATTTGCCCTTGTTGGACTCTAGCATGAACCGGAAGGCTCCTATCCCAGTACTTGGGTTATCAGCCTCCTCCCGGTTTCCCTGCAAAGATCAGAAATCCTGGATGAGACACTGAATCGTTGAGTCTCTTAGGCTCGTGTTTCTCAACCCTGGTTCCTGGGACACAGATGTGAAAATTGCATCCTGTCTGAGCCACAGGATTGGGGTGAATTCCAGTTTTTCCAATTCCAATTCTATTTGAAATTCCTTTTTCAGTTCAGTTCCAATTCCAGAAGAGCCTATTATGTCAATGGCGAAAAGAAGTGGAGTCGGAAAAAGGCAACTGGAATTAACAACAAGCCTGCTCAGCTGGATTTATTGTCATTGGCCTCTGCTGTCAAGAGGACAGCAGTAGCTTTCATGATTACTCCAAGTTTTAAGTTAGAAATTGGACACCGCATTATAATGTTCAGCGATTGCTGCAGAGTAACGTGGTAGACATAGTTCAAAGGCCCGTTTCTGGCATTTCAATACATTTCAACCACAAATCTATTATTTAGTCTACGTAGGAACAGTAGATTATGTTAAATGGTTTTCACTAAACTTGAAATAAAGGTTTTATTCTCCGTATTTTGAGATTCGTCACAAATACAATTCTCTGGATGCAGTTCAATGAATTGAAGGTGATCACGTTATTTCGCAACTTTATGTCAACATCCCCCCCGTCGAAAATGTCGCCGGCAACCTTATGTTGTTCTAGTTTTGCTTGAACACAGTGTTGCGGCAACGTTAGCCGGCTCTCCCCCTTAGCCCCTCCGCGTCTGCCATCGAGGAACACTTACGTTGAAAGACGCCAGGGCTTCGCAGACGCTCTTCTCGATGAATTCGTCGGTGATGCGCCGGGAGGGGTGTTCGTTGAAGACCGAGTTCATCAGGGCGATCTTGGCCGCGCTGCGTCTTGCCTCGGCTTTGGTCGGGCAGAACTGAGAGAGGGGGGCGAGAAAACACAAATCGATTAACTCTGGCATCCTAGAACGGGTAGAAGTTACAGTAGGCCATTTCACCAGCCTTTTCCTTGACAGTCCACTTCAACTATGGCCTCACAGCTCATTCCAGACCCTGCCACTCTTTGTGTACATCCTATATGTAGCTCTGCGCCCCTTAAGTGAAACCCACACAGGAGCGCCTGCACCGCGGATCTGCCTCCGAGAAGCGAAGCAAAAACAACAGCGGCACACAAAAGTGGAGTACTGCTAATGTCTTTTTCTAATGCCATTTACTGTTTGTCGTGCAGCATGTTTACCATGGTTAGATCCGCCGACCAAAATGATAATTTTACTTGCACAAAATGCGTAGTTAATAAGGAGTTGGCGGAACGAGTACGCGTGTTGGAGGCCGAAAATTGGCTTGATTCAGTCTGTAGAAACACGGATTCGTCCTCTGTAGCCAGCAAGAGGCCCACACTGGCGGCTGCGCAGTCACCGCAGGATCGCTGGGTCTCGGTAAAGAGAGGCTCTAGAAGCACGAAATCAAGAGCTAGAGCTCCGGCGCACCGGTCTCCCATTCGAATTTGAACCCAGATTTGAACCCCTCGGCGGCGCGTCTGCTGAGAAGGTGCTCATTATTGGAGACTCCATATTTAGAAATATAATGATTGTGTCACCAGCAGTAGAAGTAAAATGCCTCCCGGGAGCCAGAGTCTCTGAAATCTAAGCTAAATTGGACGAATTGCCAGGCGATGAAGTTTCTACTCTGGTTATTGACGCTGGCACTAACGATATTAGACATAGACAATCAGAGATTTTTAAAAGAAATTTTACATGGCTATGCAAAACAGCGAAAAAACGATGTCAGAATATAATTGTCTCTGGCCCGCTACCAACATTACACAGAGGGGATGAGGCCTTCAGCAGGTTGTCCTCTCTAAATATCTGGTTGACAAGCTGGTGTGCATCAAATAATTTCGTTTTTTGTGAACAATTGGGATTGTTTTTGTGAAAGGCCTGGCTTATACAGAAGAGATGGGCTCCATCCGAGCTGGAGAGGTGCGCTAATGTTATCTGATAATATAGCTAGTTGTTTAAAAACGTGACTCCTCAGAGCACCGGTCAGGCTGCAGGCTCGCAGTCCTACACTGCAGTCTGCCTGTAACTCCCAGCATAGCCTGACCCCGATCCTAGATCCCTGCCTGGGGAGATCCAAGTACATAGTCCTGAGATGAAATCTTATACAAACAAAATGAATGGTTATCCTATTAAAACAGTAATTTGTCATAGGCTTGGATGTATTCCTTCCTCTGGGGGCCCTCGTTTCAACAATCTAATAAAAGTTAAAACTACAAGACAGAAATTACCTGCTCACATTACTTCTCCCATGTATAAGCTTGCAGTCTTAAACATCCACTCACCACCTAGCAAAGCAGCCTTAATAAATGACACCATAACTGACACACACATAGATGTGCTCACCTTGACTGAGACCTGGTTAAGACCAGACACTATTCCATTAGTAGAAGCCTCCCCTAATGACTACTCTTTCTGCCAGAAGGCCCGTGCAACAGGCCGTGGGGGGAAGGGGGGGGGGCTGGCCACCATCTACTGCACAGACCTGCGCCTGTCTACTAAGCCATTAGACCTGAGGCTTAATCCACCTCTTCAGCTTATAGCTATTTATAGGCCACCAGGCCCCTATTCCTTTTTTATGACTGAATTTAGCAATCTCTTATCTGACTTAGCCATACATTATGATAAACTCATTACTTTGACATTATTGACATTAAAGACAACCCCCCTCACTGTTACTTTCATGTCCCTATTGGAGTCTGTAGGCTTCACTCAGCATGTGTCTGGACCCACACATCGTCACAATCACACACTAGATCTAGTTATTACCCGTGGGGTACAGATTCACAACCTAATAATATCAACCCAAAACCAGACGATTTCCGACCACTGCCTTATTACATTTGAGCTGCCTGGAGTAGAATTAGACACACAGGAGAGGAACATAGAAGCTCGCTGCCTAAATCCCACTGCTATTCATAAATTCACTACCCTGTTGCCAAATGCTAGCTTTATCAAAACAGGATCTGCAGATTAATTATTAAATAATTTCAACAATACACTAAGCACTGCTTTAGATACAGTAGCCCCATTATGGACACAACAAATTAAACCAACAACACACTCGCTCACTTAAAACAGAATGCCGTAGATGTGAGCGTAAATGGAGAGAAACAAAACTAGAGGTCTTCTATATGGCATGGAATGACAGTATAATAAGATACAAGTAGGCCCTGTCCTCTGCTAGGTCTGCCTACTACTCCAATTTAATAGAGACGCATAAGAGTAACTTTAAAGTGCTCTTATTAACATTTAAAGCACTTAAGGGACTGGCACCTTCCTACCTAAAAGATCTCCACTCCAGGTCGGCCATTGAGATCACAGGAAGCCGGTTACTTAGTGCTCCCTAAAATACACAAGAAAACTACAGGCCCCAAAGCTGTGGAACGATCTTCCAGCCAATGTAAGAGATGCCCTCTCTGTCTTAGCCTTTAAATCACGGCTGAAGACTCATCTGTTTAGTCTGTTTTTCTAGCCCATAGTGCCGTCGGTGTGCCATGGACATGCAATTGCACAACTGTCTTTGGAAATGTCCTGCACTGCATGACCAGTATCTGAGCACGACTGCCTTCTTGTCTTCCAGCAACAGCCACCTCTGAGGGTCCAACGAGGCACCTCGTCCCCCACCATGGAAGTCTGATGAGGCACAACCCACCTCAGAGGCACCTCACCACGGAGGGTCAACGGGGCATCCACACCCAAGGTCTGATGAGCCATCGCAATGTAAAGCCTATTGATGGTCCAACCCCCCCACCCCCGATGGCCAGCGAGAGGCCTAGGCCCTAAGCCGTGGACCCCCAGAGATTCATTTTCTCCTACATGCCATCCATAGGAGTTTTTTTGTTTTTCTCTCCTCCGTGCCTAAATGGTTTATTTACTTAAATGTTCACTCACTTTATTCTAGATCATGTAAAATGTTTACAGGTCTATATTTTATTTTGCTGTATGTTTGTTGTATGTTTACCAGTTTGTAAAGCGCTCTGTGGCTACCCTGCGAAGGGCGCTATACAAATAAAAAATTATTGATTGATTGATATTCCCTCTTAAACAGTCCCAAACTTAACGAATTCTGGGCCTGGTTTCATTTTTGAAGTTAACCGTCCTGCATAAGAGGCTGCATTCTAAAAAGTAAGCTGCTGGTGATTAAAGAATAATAATGACTCTTTAGATCCGGTACAGAGCTTTCCGACTCTAAAGCAGGTCATCGGGTCACTTGAATTCAGGTGTGAACTTCGCAGGGGCTTCAGCTACACTACAGACCCTCAGTCACTGATTCTTTACTTGCTATTCCCGTCTGGGCTGTGCTTGGAATCATATTGCAAACAGGGCTTTACGGACTTTCGGAGAACACCCACACAGGGAAGTTGGAAAGGCTGACAAAAAACGTTTGCAGCGAGGGATTTTGGCCGAGACCCATTCTCTGAAGCAGGAACCTTTTCTGCAACGGGATTAAAATGGGCCGGGGGAGCAGCATGGGGCAGTGGGGTGGGTTTTTCGATCGTTCCAACTGTTAACTCGAGTCTTTCCTCTGTAATCTCTACCAGATGCACAGCCATAAGAATTTCCAACCACAGCTTTACAGCCTGCCAATTTACTATAAGATATAATAATAATCAGAATAATACATGAGAAAATGAAACGGAACAGGATTTCTAAACTATACATTTATTTTAAGTTTCGTTTGTAATTAAATAACACGATTATGTATAGACCAAGTGCATAGAGATGTTAACAGGCAAAGAAAAAACTCATACCTTTGAATGTTCTGCAATGAAATCCACCACACACACACAAACATTCATTCATCCCAACCAATAATGTCAGTGCAGACATAGTACAGGGACTGTATTAAATCACCCATCCGTATAGGATTGTACACTACAATTTGGTACATTCCTGTCTACATTTTGGTCTACGCACATTTAGGTCCTCAAAAAAAATCAGGAGGAACTAATATACATTTTTTTTCCCTCCACAAAAAACCCAACAACAACAATTCCACAATCTGGTGACAATTATTCAGTTATTTATCTGTTAGTGGACATTTTTACTCAGGGTGACAAGTGTCCAAAAATACACATTAGTCATCATTTGACAAGGAAAAGCAAACCGTATATTTTCCTAGTTGAAGTAATTTCAGCAAGAATACGGTTCAAAATACAGTGCAGATTAGAGGTAGTGAGAGTAAAAAAGTGGTAATTGCTTAGGTCTACAAACATTTACAAAAGTGGGGAGATACCACAAATAGGAATCTATCCATACATTTTGATTTTTCTCTTTGTTTGCTGGTTTGGTCATAGTGGATACATTTTGGAGTCCAAAATAATGGCAAAAGTCCTTAATAAAAAGTAAACAGAAAGTGGATTCTGATGTCCATTTTTTCGAAAACCTGGAGTCAATCAATGTTTCCATTACACGAGAGAAAGAAAATGCATCAGGAAAAAACAAAAAAAATCCCTTCATTAAGGCTTCATGCATCTGGGATAGAAATCGAATGCAGACGTAGAGGTGCCCCGTCCTGAGAAACAACTTTATCTCTGTCCCAGGCTTGGACCAACTTGGATCATACAGTTACACAGGACTTTTCTTCCTTTGTTTATACTCTCACCCCCTCCATCTTGATCTCTACCGCTCATCTCTTCCACCTAATTTCTCCAGATCTCCCTTTGCTCCTCTGTCTGTCTGTCCATCTTAGTTTTGCTCGCTTTTCTCCCTAATCCTCCAGTCCCTCCCATTCTTAGGTCTCTCTCGTGCCTCATTTCCATCACTCTTTTTCACTCTCTCCTCATTAGTCTTCTTCCTCTCTTCCTCCCAACTCCTTGGCTCATTCTCTCTTCCCCCCCTCCCCCCCTGCCTTCATCTCTTATATCTCCCTCACTTCCCATCTCTCTCTTTCTTCCATCTCTTCACTGTCTCCCTTCTCACTTCTATTCTCTCCCTCTCTCTCACTTAATTACCATCTTTGGATTTCTATTTTCCCTCTTGTTTAGTAGAACTGTCCCATTTGTTTTCATTGTGAAGCAGAATGTAAACAGGATGTGTTTTTTTTTTGTAACCGAGTCCCATACAATTGTAAGACTCTCTCTCTCTCTCTCTACCCCTTCCAATCAACCCCTCCCTCTCTCCTTCTTCTTCACATCTGCCACTTCCAATCTCCTCCTTCCAGTATGTCTCTCTCTCTATCTGCCACCTCTTTGCTCCTTTCACACCCGTTCCCAAATTTTCCCCATTCACTCTCTCACCTCTCTCTCCCTTCACATCTTCCGTTCCCTCTCACTTCTCTCACTCTGCACCCCCCTCCCAATTTCAAACTTGTCTTTGTTGCTCCCTCTTTCTACTCACCTCCCCCTCCCCTCCTCCATCTCAGTCTACCTGATTATCTACCCCCACAACCTGTCTCTCTCTCCTTTGTATCTCTCACTGCCTCTTCCAGCGTGTGTGGAGAAAGGGATGAGGGAGACATCTCCCCTCTCGCTCCCTCTCCCATATCATCTGTCTGCCAAACCACCCCCTCGTTCGCTACCTCTGGCTGCTCTGCTCTCCCAATTTGTCTCTTCTTTCCTTCTCTCTCCCCACTCTTCACTTTTCCCAGCTCCTCTCTCCCACTCTCCTTCTCCATCCCATCTCCAATCTCCCGCTCTTCACAAATGGTCTGTCTCTCCTCCTTCTCCATTTTAACATTTCCCCCTCCTGTTCCAATGCGGTCTCTCTCCCAGCTGATCTGTCTACCCCCTTCAACTGTACACCTGAAGTATAATGCCCCGTTTCCACTGGCGGACGCGTCTGGCCCCGGACGCTTAAATGGGCGTTTCCACTGGCTAAGCGTCTGGACGTGTCCGTGTTTTGTGGACAGTTAACTTGCTGGTGCTGGACGTGTATGTAAGCGCCCGTCCCGCCCACTGAGGACATGATTCGCTTTCAGAATTGGAGGTGTGTGCTTGACTTGAGACACAGGGAGGAGATCAGATACATTGTATCGGAAGATATAATCTCAAGTACCGTGTGCGATCACGAAGAAATTACAAGTTTATTAGCAGCATGGAGTGAAATCCATGTACAGAAACAATGACTGCTTACAGTTAATATCCCAGTGCATTCAAAACTTGGATTTCACAGGACAGCGGTGCAGTGCCGTGACTAGTTAAAATAAACTGAAGGTTAATAATCGGAGCAGTAGCAGCCGATATTCTTAATATTTTATTAATAACTGGCCAGTGTTTCAGGCTGTGTTGTGTGAATGGTGTGCAGGACAATCCGCAGAGACAGTCAGTGTGAAGGCGAACACGATTCAGTTAACGTGATAAATTTACAAGTTAAATTAATTAATAAATTAATACAGCAGATGTGGGGCTCCCTCTAAAACATTAAGGACTGGTAAAATAAATGCGTCCATAAACGCCATGACTGAAACGTGCACACTTTAGTTAAATTATAACCTGCTATATTGGAGCTGGATGATAAATCGTGAAACGTGTGTATTTTGTTTCAACTGTAATTTGCCCTGGTTAAGGACGTCTGCTAAAGTAAATTATAAATAATACGGCAAAAAGTATTGTTGGCACTATAAATTAAGGGAGTCACGCTGTGCCGTTTAAAATACATATATACTAGCACAAATGACGATAATAATAACAATACATATTTGATATTTATTATTATTGTTGCACATGGAACCGTATTCTTATGTGAAAATGCTTGTCTGAATATGTTGTTGTCTACACGTTTAGCTCTTCCTAATATCTCTGAACAGAAACGTGTATGTATTACGCTGTTTACAATCATGTAAAGCACAAATAATAAAACAGACACAAAAGTCCTCTCCACGTCAGGTTGTATCGCTCGTAGTGTTGTTCTCGGTCTCTGTTTTTAAAACGAAACACAAACCAAACCCAGTCGCTGCTCCTCCCATCAGAGGGAAGGACTTCACAGCGGCCTGGTTTTGCAAAAAAAAAAACCTCTGTGCGATTCCTAGACCGTTCTCCCAATTTGGATGCAACTACCCTCAAATTAAAAGATGAAAGTCTACACTTAAAGCACATCTTGATTGTTTCCTTTCAAATCCATTGTGGTGGTGTACTTAGACAAAATGATGACAATTGTGTCACTTTCCAAATATTTATGGACCTAACTGTATATAGTGTTCAGACCCCTGACCAATTCTCTCATATTACAGAATTACAAATGGTACATTACATTTTCATTGATATTTTAATTTTAAAACACAAACTCAATTATTGTAAGGTGACATTGGTTTTATGTTTTGAAATATCTGAAAGAAACATAGATGTTTGCATAAGTATTCAAGCCCCAAACATTAATATTTGGTCACCTTTCGCTGCAATGTCAGCTTTCAGTCTTTTGGGGTAGATATGTACCAACTTTGCTCACAGTGTCAGTGTGATTTTGGCCCGATCTTCTTGGCAGGTTTGCTCTAGGTTGTTTAGGTTAGTTGGACAAAGTTTGTGGATAGTACCACAGATCCTCAATGTGATTGAGGTCAGGACTTTGAATGGGCCACTGTAGGACATTCACCTTGTTGTTCTTGAGCTGCTTCAATGTTGCGCCTTCTGCTTGGGATCATTGTCCTGCTGAAAGGTGAACTTCCTCCAAGGCTTTTTTAGTGGACTGGAGCAGGTTCTCTTGCAGTATTTCCCTGTATTTTCCTCCATCCATTCTTCCTTAAATTTTAACAAGATTCCCAGCCCCTGCTGATGAGAAGCATCCCCACAGCATGATGCTGGGACCACCATAATTCACTGTAGGGATGGCATGTCTTGAGGTGGGCAGTGTTAGGTTTGCGGCACACACAGCGTTTTGAGTTTTGGCCAAAAAAGCTCGATCTTGGTCTCATCTGTCTACAAAACCATTTCCCACAATGCAGCTGGGTCACTCTCATGCTTTCAGATAGTACTTTCCGAGTAACGGCTTCTTTCTTGACACCCTCTCATACAGGCCAGTATTCTTGATATGGTTGACTAGTGCACCATTACTCCACTCCCAGCCACTGAACTCTGCAGCTCCTTCATAGTGATTGTTGACCTCTCTGTGGCTTCTCTCACAAGTCTCCTTCTTGTTTGAGTGCCGAGTTTTGAGGGTCAATTGAGGGACAAGTTTTGCCTGGGTGGTGTAATGCAGCTTCCACTTCCTGACTATTTAACTGTGCTCACTGGGATATCTAAATACTTGGATATTATTTTGTACCCTTTTCCTAATCTATGCATTTGTATGACTAACTTCTGTAGACTGCTCTTTGGTCTTCATTTTCCTTCAGATTCACAGCCTGATCAATGATCCTTCAACAGTGGGGTTTTTATCCAGAAAATGTGACCGCAACTAGAGGCCAATAATTGATATTAAGTTTCAGTGTTTTTAAATAAAATATCAAAACAGGAGGAAATTTCAATGTCTCTTATTACTGAATTACAAATGGTACAAACACTGGACAAACACTGTAAATATTTACAGTTACTCAGTAAATATTTATTCTATGATTTTGATGATAGAAAGTATACTGTAATCAATGCATGGGGTGGGTGAGGCAAGCTATGCATTAGCCAGTAGATACAGAGGCTGTTTCTCCTTTTTCTCTCTGTCACTTTATATTTCCAGCTGCCTCTTCCAGATTCTCTCTCTCTTCCTCCCAGCTTGTCTCTCTCTCTCTCTCTCATTTCAATCTGGCTGCACTCCGCCTGGCTCCTCCACACCGATGAGATCCAGACGTGACCACAGAGCCCTGACTCACTGCAGCTGCGAGAGGGTCCCCAGCCTCCTTGTGAAGGAAACAGACTTCTGCGCGGAGCCATTAACCCCCGCCATTAAACTCCACGGGCCACCGCGGCCATCGCCAGCGATCACAGAGCGAGCCGCCCGCTCGGGAAATAGGCCGCCCCCTTTGAAGTGGGTCGCCACAGTTAAGCAACAAAACTGGTTTCAACAGTGGGACTTTAATTACAGATTCCTCACCTGCACATAAGGGTTCCCTGTACTTCTTTTACATCTGAAATCACTGTGACGGTTTTATTGCATCAATTAGCTGGCGCCACATTATATATATTATATATAACACATGCACAACATTACAAGGGGTTGTAATATCCATGACAAGAAATGCATTCAGTCACATATTACACTAAGCAACATGAAGTTATATAGACACCTACAAAGTTCAACGAAAGCAAAAGTGTTCAAAAAGGCACCGGTGGAACAAAAGCCAGGAAAAAACAGTGGGTTCCTTAGACTAAGTCTGAGCAACGCTAGCCTACACTACCTGCTGGACCCTGACTGGATTTGAGGAGCACTGTGCTATGCCTAGGACTACAGTGTAATGCTGAGCTACAGCCAAGGGGAGCATTCATTGACTGGGACATCTTCAGCCTTTGGGACTCCAGACCTGGGGGAACGGGAGAAAGCCACCCCAGCCCAAGAGAGACCTAGAAGACACGGTCAGGATTTTTTTTTTTTTCCACAAGGCAAATGGGACGGCCAGCTCGGAGGGAGGGGATATGGATACCTGGAAACTCCCGAAGCAGCTGCCCCCAGGGAGGCTGACGTAGCAGACGTAGGGGGGGTTGTTGGAGGGCACCATCTCGTACACGACCAGGGCTCCGTTGCGCAGATCAGCCCCTCTGGACTGCTTCATCTGCCAGAATTCCTGAAGGGCCTCCACCACGTTCACTGCACACACAGCAAGACAGCAAGGCACAATTAGTTTTGGTAATTTTTTCTGGCTATCAAGACCTGAACAACTGAAATCCACTTCCTGCCACCTATCCAATGATTTACGCAACAACATGAATTTGATAATGATGACATACTCTCCATAGCTACGACACATGATTGTCACATGAATAGTACATCATGCATGTATTATTTATATTTTTATTTATTGGCAGATGCCCTTATCCAGGATGTCTTACAACATAACTGCAATACAAAGTGCAAGAATACAGTTTAAGTTCAAGGCATCAAACATTACAAATTCAAATTTACAATAAACGGAGCAATTCAAAATATAATACATTTTAAAAATTCCAATTTACACAGGCAAGTACAGTAAGTGAGGACATACATCCTGGAAAGTAAAAGCTAAGTGCTGTCAAGATGTCACAGTCAAGGGCTACGGGAAAGGGAGCACGGAGGAAAACAATCAAAAATGCAAGAAGCTTTATAAAACTCTGTGAAGTGCTATCTAACAGGGATTAAAAGGACTAATATTACAGTCTAAAAAGTACTGTCTGAAAAGATGCATCTTGAGCAAGTGCCGGAAGGAGAGAAATATATTATTTTTGCTTGGTGCAAGCAGGAAAAATAATACGTAGATCCCCTATCCATGGAAAACAGACAGGTAAATATATGACCCCCACCCCCACCCCCCAAATTGAACAACCTGAAAGAAAATCTTGCTGCTCTACAGAAACCAAATATAATTGGAATGAAATGTTAAATACCATAGTTGCTAGAACAGAAGCAAAACTATTATGCAGTCAAACAGCACATTTTGGGGTTTGTTTTACAAGTTCTAAGATCAGTAACTCAGGCAATATATATAGATTTTTAAAGGATCTTCAAAATAAGAAAATTACGTGTGTTCAGATTCAAATAAAGTCACAGCTGTCAGACTAGTGAGTGTCAAGGATACATTGTCGACTGCAAGTTTTCGATTTTTAGCCTGCATCAGACATGTACGCTTTCTTTTACATTTGGTCATCGTAAAGCAGGGTTTACTTGCCTTCTCAATCATTGCTCAAATTGTTATCCAGTGTAGGAGCACATTAGCTTTTACAATTCGTGTTGCGCTTGCAGTTTAGAAGAAGTCTCTGAATGAAAACCGTAATTAAACCCAGAACTTGCCTTATCCCAGCATTTTTAATCATATCATACAGTTCAAGATGATTTCAGATCAATGAAATCTCCGATTCATTGAAAGCTATACAACATAAGCGGTCCAATTAAGCACATTGTAAGTTCAACTTGGTGGAAAAACAAACAGCAGGTCAGTGGGTCCCCAGGATTAGGGTTAAAGAGCCCAGTCCTAAATTAAAATACAGCAACATCAAAGTATTTATAATGATGATGAGATCATTAATTTACAAGATGCCTTTATCCAAGACTAATCATATAATCATTAACATACAATATACTACAGGTAGACAATATTACAAGGGTAGAACCATCAGCATATACAAGTAATTCCCATAGTGCAGCGAATAAGTTTAAATTGGTAGGAAAGATCATAATGGCCTACGGGGGGTGGTCGTGGGACGACGACAATAAGCTGGGACAGAATGAGAGACACACAGGGTATCGAATATAATACAGGCAGGATGGCAGCAGTGACCGAGTGACGGTGGATATGGGATTTAAAATGCTAGGAAGTCAGTCGGGTTTGATCTTTCTTGGGGTTTTGGAAGTGGCGACATGGGAAGTTTAGTTTGAATAATACCCTGTAACTAGTTAAGTGAACTGGCAAACCAGGCCCCCAGCCAAGACTCTGGGCCCAGTGTGTGCTGGCTTTGCACACTTCACTGGGGACACGTTAGTACAATGCAGCATAGTCCCTAACTATTCACAGTGCTGGAGTACAAAGCTGCTCTAAAATAAAATGATATATAAAATAACAGCCAAGTGCAGAGGGCAACTCAACACAGAATTGCTTGTAGGAGAGTCTTGAAAAGGACAAGCTTAAAGCGATTCCTAAAATTACGGCTCCATGCATCTTAAACGTGTTGCTATAGTACACAAGTAAGATGTGTACCACTTGTCAGCTGTAAAAGAGACTATGGCGTAAGAGATACAGACATTATAATAATGGCTGATTTTGCCCTTTTTCTGCTATCCAGACAACACATCCTGAAATGCTGAAGGAGCACGACTGCTGGGTTTTGAGATCCACCATTATTTGGGCAGGTTTTCAATGTTAACTTTTTGAAAAAGGTGCTTATATGACAGAAGTGATAAACATCTTCCTCATACACTAGAGCCACAGGTTCAGATGCATAAAATGACAGTGCTCTATGAGAAAGCCGAGATTGGAGCCGACACTGACTGGACTACAGGGCGCGAGAGGATGTTTTAACCGGTTTAAATCACTTGGGAGACAGACTTCATTGAAGAAATGAAATTGAATGGAGCGAGACTGCTCGCTTTAAATCAACAGGCAGTGGGAAATGTATTATTAGGCACAGAATGCTTCATACAAGCCTAACATGGCTTACTCTGATGCCATAGGTAGAAAGGTCTGAACGAAACGTCTCTGGAATCATGTCCAGCTCTTTGCAGCACTGTTAATGACATGGAAAGGAGGATTAGGGTGACGGAAAAGCAGCGACAGACAAAGATCCATTTGGCAGTTGTAAATGGCAGCTCTTAATCCGACTGATCCACAGTCACCCAGACAAGACTGACAGCTGTAGGAAGACTAAACACCAGACACTTGTTAGCGGCAAAGTGCCACCGTCCTGCTGCTGGGTCCCTCTTAGATCTTGAGGTCGGAGCAGTGCACTTACTGAAACAATATTGATACCGTCAAGTGCATTTTAAGAACAAACAATGTAGTGTGTGGTGTGCCTGTAACAATGTGATATGTTTATTACGATGGCTCTGACATCATTACACCGTTAAATATGCAGTAAAGTGCTGCAAAAATGGGTTTCCGGGCTTAATTGTCCAATGTGCAATTGTTTATGTGCAGGGCTCAATAGATGATATGTATTGATGTGTTATAATCTGCATAAGGTCAACTCTTTCCCTACTGTGCAATCAAGGGTAGAAAATAGCATTACAGAATAATTATTAAGGAAAACGGGACAAATACTTCCTTCAAAGACTAGCTGAAACCAATGAAACCCTCTTAAAAAACGAATCAATGCAATAGAAAGTGTGTGTACCTGAGGAAGTATTTCACTTCCCTCTGAAATACTGTTTTCGAGCTCTGTCTAAATCACTGGATACCTTGAACAGAGGAACACTTGGCCTAATTAAGACACAGAACTGGCTCAATTAAGCAGTTGAGCCCTGAGGCACCACTGGGGTTGGGCACCACTAGATATTGAAATAAATCACTGTCTGATTTACCAACATAAAATAAGTTACTTTTTTCAACTTACCTGAAACTACACATGCCATGTTCTCTATATAGCCATTTCCCACGTGCCTGTGTCTGCATTTATAACATGCAGTTAAAAGTGACACCTACAACCGAAGAGAAACTGACAAACAACCGTCAAAGAGCCAGGGTTTTACATTTCCCTAAAGAAAAACGACAGACTCCTCTCATCACAATATTCAGTCTTGTGTGATCCAGAGCCCCAGTGCAGTTAAGTGTGAGAAGGTCAGCCAACACATGGGTTGAAGCCTCACATATGGACACATTTCAATACACAGCTGTCAGAAGCATTGCCTGCTTTTTGGTTTTCCAGGTCCACAGCTTTAACTAAAGTAATGAAAAGGTAAATCCTCTTGACATTCTCTGACCAGAAAACATGCTCCAGAATGGGGATTTATTTTCCCTTGTTAGTGCCAGTTTTGGGTTTCTGCAGCTGCACTCAAAAGGAAGACAAAACTGGGCTCTATGATCATGCCTTGACGTTGGGATACAAAGCACAAAGGCGTCGCTTTGTATCGCAATGAGTGATACAAACGTGTGCACAATGCCTTTCGCCTGCAGAGACCCTGGACAAACGCCTGTCCACTGATCACGGCCATTCATGCCGGTGCAACAGACCCAGAACAAGACTGGGATCACTTTCACTCAATGCATTTTCGTACAACTGTGATCTCCCACCTTCATTTTTAGTAATACAGAACAGTGCATGAAACAAAACAATACTACAAAACGCATTCATAACAAACAAATACATATGATCTGCAATAATACTGATACAAGCCGATTTAGTGCACTGGTTTGCAAATACAGTACATCTCAATAAAACGTTTGGAAATGTATTTCTGATCACTAAAAAGTTAGACATGCACTTTTATACATGTTAGCAATGAACACGATTTAAAAAACAAATGTGTCCGGAATCTTACATTGCACCTAAAGGTCTGAATTATGATGATTCAAAACAACAGCAAATTAGTTTGGTTCAGCTGCGTTTGTATAATGATGTTAGTCGATAGACGCGTCCGCCCACATACCATTATTGAAAATTGTGCAAAGGAAACCAAAACACGCATTACAATGTAGCAATGTGTTGTGCACATTGTAACTCCTCACAACCAAGTACTAATCATACAGATATATATGTGTGTGTGTGTACGTGCAGTCTGTCCACATCGGAACATGCTAACCCTAAATCAAATTTCTCCATTACCTCTCCCATAGCCCTGGGTGTGTTTCGCAAAGCTCCTCACGACAGCCTCCACCGCCTCCCTCAGCACCGCCGGATTCCCCGGGTTGCACAAGCCCAGCCCGGCCAGCCCGGCGGCTCCCAGCCCGGCGCCCCCCGCCACCCCGACCCCGAGGCTGTGCAGCTGCAGCGGCGGCGGGGGCGGCGGAGGCCCGGAGGCGGACAGGGAGGCCGAGAGCGGCGGCGGCGGCGGAGCAGTGGGGACTGTGACCCCAGGCCGGAGAGAGGATCGCAGCGTCGCGGTCGCGCCAGCTCCGATGCCGATGCCGATGCCGATCCCGGGCTGCAGCCGATGGGGGCGGACGGATTCCATCATGCTAAAACAATGAGGGGGAAAAATACTAGTATACTAGGCTGGGGGGAAATGAAAATAAATGAACAATAACAAAAAAGAGCCCAAGCCCGGAGAAAGAGCCTGGATCGGGGTGATTAACAGAAATAACGGGACTGCCTAGACAGGGCTTTAAGGCTGCCCTCCAATCCGCGCTGAGAGAGGGGCTGAGCGCAGGGCCGCCGCGGCGCAATCACCGCGCAGAGCCAGCTGTCAGTCTGCGAGTGGGGGCGGGCCTGGCCGGCGCAGAGGACAGCTTTGATTAGCTATGGAAACTTTGCAGGAAAAAAAAAAGCAAAACAGAAACACTCAAAAGTACAGTGCTCTGCCATATGGGAGAGTGTTTGCATAACGGTTACCCTTTGCATGTGGATAGTAGTTTAACGGACTCTTTAAACCCTTCAAAGATGCGGTAAATGTGTGGTCTTATCTGGCTTTGGACCCTGCAAACTTATATTTGCATTTGAATGCCTTATGGAAACAAGGAAAGTGACCCTAACCTGTGGCTGTTCGTGATTCATGTACAGTGAATGGGGAAGTGATATACATGCAAATGGAACTGCAAATGTATACAGACCTAGTTCATTCTCATTCATTATTTTTTTGTTTAATAACAAATGCAAATATGTCCAGTGATGATATAGTGTTACCCAAATACTGTTGCAGCACAGATAATAATTCAGCACAAAATGTATTTTAGTTTAAGACCTTCTAATGCACGGCACAATTAAGCAATTTGCACATCTGGAATAAACTGCTAGTCTTACATGGCTTACAGGGGGTCCTGAAGAAAACTCATATAGATGCACCTCACTTGCAACAGAGGAACAATGTATTTCGGACCAGGATGTGAACTGAGGGAATTAATGTATATGTACTCAATTAGATGGGTTTGAAAGGCTAATGGAACAGGGACAGAGAGAATGAAAGATGAGTAGAATTGACATCTGCACAACAGATCATTTTTTCAGTAGTTAACACACCCATACCCACACAAATAAGCAAACAGTGGTTCTTCAAAACTCAACTTGTTCTCAGGTCTCCTCCAGCCATTTTAATTGCCTTGCAGATCTTTTAAAGAGAGAATGTTTACAAGTGTAGTGTTTAAAATCTATGCTTCACTGCCTTGATTAATTGTACACTTCATTTGTTTAACACGTGTGTGACATTAATACAGCATTTTGAACATGACCATGTAATTATGATATGTATTACTATTAATATTAATAATAGGTATAATTAATTTAACTCATTGTGTACTGTATAAATCACTGTTTAAGTCCTTCTACACACCTCCCCACAGTGATCAGCATTTAAAACACACTTTAATAATGCAAAATGACACCTATAATATGCATTTTCATGAAACATTATTCAGTACAAAAAGAAAAATAATGATTTTCCTTAAGGCAATACATTAATTTGATACGCCACCCCCTCCTAATTAAAAACATAAATAAGCATGACCATAAATGAATCTGTGTTTCATTAAATTCATAATATTCAGTTACTGTGCTTGTACTGTTGTTTGACAGCTAAAACAACCAATTTGACTATGTGACTCCAAGATAAAAGTTTGGATTAACAGCTATACAAAATATTCCATTAGTAACAAAGAGAAAATGCCAAAATGTGGGCATCAGGCACCCTCTAGTTGGATTTAAAGTTATGAACACTTCCTATAACAGCAGCATACTAAGAGTTTTAAACAGAGCCTTGGAAAAGTGTAAATGTCTTTTTATGTTGTTGAATATCTTCAACCCCACTATTATTTACTGGTCCTTGGCTCCATAGAAATGTCCAGAAGTACTGTACCAGGGTTTATGTCCTAAGATAAGATCTTCAATAAGGGAGACAAGCGAGAACTTTAATTTTATAGCAATGATGTTTGTCAATTAAGGTAAATAGTTACACCAGAAAGAGAAGCTATTATCCTATGGATAGCAATCTTCTGGGAATTAGATGTCAGAGTCTACGGCTGCCAACTCTCAAAGTTTGCAATAACCTCAGTTGAGACCTATGGTGAGAGTAGATCGGACACCTCACAGAGGAGGGAACTGCACTAGTAATGCATAGTATTTGGAACATGTATGTTACATAGTTAGCAGTGGTTCCATAATTTTGCTTGAATAAGTCAAGAGGGTATGTATTCGTGTACAATCAGCAATGAGTCATTCAATAGGGATTTAAAGACAATATCCACACCGTCCCTTTGTAATGCAGAGGACAATACAACCACATTTAGCCACAAGCACAAAAACCATTCGGACAATGCAAAGTCATTATTGCTATATTGCGCTCTCTACAAACTACCCCAAAGAATCCACGTAACGTTCAACACTTGCCTGCTAAAAAGCAAATCCAGTGAAAGTCACCCACCTCCTTTTAGGTCGACAATTTTGGCATGCTTCATAAAAGTGCCATTGCCGTCATATGTTTAGCAGAAACTTTTTCTAACCTTCTAAAAATATAACCTAGAGCAGGGATTCCCAACCCTGTTCCTGCAGGTTTAGGTTCCAACTGAGCTATGAATTACTTAATTGAACCAATACCCTAATCACAGACCTTTCATGATTTTAAACATTAAGGTGTTAAGGTAAGTACAGAATTGTGTAAAGAACTTCATAGCGAACCAACTTTTATTACACCATTAAAAGTCACATCTAAGCAGATCGGTAGTATAGTTAAGGTTCAATTAACAGAGCTCTGTTGTAATAAGAAATGGACACAAATGTAGTACAGGAAACTTGTGAAGTTGCATGTATTGGGTGGTGTTAAAGCATAGAGCCATGTTTTAATAAAATATACATATTAAGCCATTAAACCTTTGTTCTTCACTGGTTTCAAAGAATGGTGAGCACCCTGTACATCCCACTCCTGTTCAAAATTACTGCCTTCATTACAACCCTCCCTTCACAGAAACTTAACTATGCATATTTATACAAGTACAATAACCATGCATTTGTGCATTTCTACGCACAAGTTCATCCATTCATTCTTGTGAACCATGGCACTGCAGTGAGGGAGTGCAGACTAAAGCCACTCCATCATAAGTGGGATTGCTTATGAATGTGTACAACTTTAGAGACCGAAGAAACGTCAACAGCACTCACAGAGTTGAATTAAAACCAATCAATTATTAAAGACCTAGTTATTGCAGGCAGCCAACTGCAAACCTGTACAAGTAGTACATTCAGAGAAATCCGGTTAATGGAGAACAAATTGGGATAGCAGTGCATTATGGGGGCTGCAAGTTAATTAGAAGAACTGGACAGAATACAAAATAAGGCATTAATAATTTAATAGGAAAGGTTACAAGGCATCCAAAAGTAAAATTTGTACTTTCTCCAACTAAATCAACTTTTCCATTAAGAAACTTAATAAGTTAAGGGCCATCTAAAAAAGATAAGCCAGAAGACGTAGCTTGCTAGACTGTGCATCTCTGGACTCGGCCATTTTCACAGACTACCCAGAGGATCCCACGGTCATACGACACATGCCTGCTTCTGCCAACAGCCTTGATTGGGAGCCACCTGCTGCCAAAGTTATTACAAGCATTGATACCAGCCCTGCAAGACGGGGAGATGGAGAATATGGTAAACGGATGCATTGAGTTAAGGCAGCCTTCCCTCACTATAAAAGACCGATTAACTAGGAGCAACAAAACTGGAACACAACTCCTCAAACCTAAAGCCTTACCTCCAGAAGACTAATCCCTTCCAGTTCACGCCATGCACACTGCCATCGGTGCCCACCTCCACCATGGACAGGGAGCCTGGAATGCGGTACCACTTGCGAGGGCCTTGGCAGAAATTCCCACTGACACCCATCTTGACAAAGATGTGGCCCAGCTTGTTCACCCCCCAGCACCCAAAAGGCCCACAGGAGTAGTAATTGAGCAATCCTGGGACTTGGCGCCAGGGGACACTGCCTGGGGACTCGTATGCCAGTACGGGCCTGCGGTTCAGACAGAAGATGCCCTGAGAGGCATTGCAGCCGACCACAAACTTGTCCCCCCCAGCATCAATCTGGTGGAGTCTGTCTGTAAAAGGGAAGGGGGTTTACGTCAGGAATAAGCAGTCCCAAAGGCCTCTGGAACAGCACCATTTAAAATGGAGAAACTCGCACCATCCAGTACACCACAGCTAGGCTTTACCTGGGTTGACTCTGACCCAGCCACTTCCCAACCACTTGAAGACCAGGTCTCCAAGGCCCACTCTCCACATCCCAGCTGGTCCAACACTGACATGTTTACCAGTTGCCTGGAGAGAGACCCATGCATCACCATTGAAGTCAACAACTTGGTCCCGATGATCAATGCCACACACTCTGCCAGCACCAGCATCAATCTGCTTCAGGATGCCAGGGATCGGATGACACCGCAGGGCTTCAGCTACCGACACTGGATGGAAAGTGTATAGATTTAGGTTTCCAAGTGAAGGGGGCAGAGAGAGTAAGCTTTTTTTTTTTTTTTTTTTTTTAAAAAGACAATTGCAGGAATGGGAGGAGTTTCTTGCACAATAGTACACAAACATAGTTTAATGGTCTTGGCCAAAGTTTACTAGAGGCTAGCTTACACACAAATCAGATATACATTTCTTGGATGAAAAAAGCACAATCACAACCTTACCTATGCCAGAGCCCACAATAAAAACCAGATAGACAATCTCTCCTCTCATTGTTGCTATTATACTCAGAGATGTCACACACTAACTAACCCCTTTATATGCTTTATATATAGGCTTTATATATCCAGTCACCCTCCCCCTTGCAAACACACCTTTCCAATCAGCTCTTTCATTGAATAATTGAATTCCACAGCTTCATAAATGTGGGCCCTTATCAGTAACAATAACATTGGTGGCTGTGTCCTAAATCACTACTGCAGAAAGACGAGAATTGCGTGAAAGAATTACTAAGACTGCATACAACACTTGCCACCAATAATGATCAACAATTACTATCCAGCTACCCTGCGTGTACTAAAGGTTTTCAGCTGCCTTGTATGTCTTGACTGGTCCCACCATGTGTAAATGACTCAGAAATTCAGGGATTCCTTAATAAATCAGAGGAGAAACATTTTTAGGATAAATGTGATGCCAGTAGCATACTAATGAACTGGTTTATACGGAAGAGCATTAGGGTCACTTAAGAGAGAGAAAAAAAATATATATATTATGAGAAAGAAATTCAAAACTTTTGAGATTTTTTTTTTTAAAGGCGAAATAAACTTTTGAGAAAAAAAGTTGAAAGTTCAGGTTCAAACACCAACAGCGTCGATACGGCGTCAATAGGGGACTGGGTAAAACCCGAAACGCCGGAACAATAGAAAGATTTACAAAGACGTCTAAAACAGAAAAATACTTATTCTGTGCTTTCAGAAACGTGTGTTTTAATTGCAAATATTGTATTACATAATGTAAATAATATTAATAATGAACTTCAATACTAATAATAACATTAACAATACCAATACAATTATTATTATTATTATTATTATTATTATTATTATTATTATTATTATTATTATTATTATATATACACATTTTCTACAATTTGTTAAACTGAACAGGATTTGTAAAAGTAATAGTGGTATTAAGGTGCAATAGTTTCATGCTTGGGAGCCATTTGTCGGACTGGGAAGAGACAGCCAAATAAGTGTCCCCAATGCCACAAGTTTGTATCTTAGATTGGGTTGTTAGCTTTCCAAGGGTTGCTTTCTAATATTGAAAAGACAACTCCCCAAAATCATCATAGTCCTTTTTAAGGTACAGTAGTTTTTTGCTGGGGAGTTATTTTTGGAACTGGAAACATACACCCAAAATAGTTTACAAATATTTGTCCATTCGAGCGATTAATAAGGCTTATTAGCGTTCTAAGGCATACTTTTCATTACATTATTTGTCATTTAGCAGACGCTCTTACATTTGTACCCATTTATGTAGCTGGGCATTATACTGGCACAATCTAAGTGAAGTGCCTTGTTCAAGCACTGCACCACCCAGGATTTGAACCCACAACCTTTAAATAATGAGTCAAGAGCCCTAACCACTACTGCACAGTGCTATTGAGTGCATTAATTTAGACATCAATAATTCCCTTTTATACCTAAATTTCAGTTCAATACAGCTCTACACAGTCTTTTTAACTTCATGATAACCTTCTCCTCATCTAGAACCCATTTCGGGTTTTACCCAGTCCCCTTATAACACCATATCGATGCTGTTGTGTTTGAACCTGAACTTTCAACTTTTTTTCTCAAAAGTTTATTTCGACTTCATATCTCAAAACTTTTGACTTTTTTTCTCAAAAGTTTATTTCGCCTTTAAATCTCAAAACTTTTGACTTTTTTTCTCAAAAGTTTATTTCGACTTTAAATCTCAAAAGTTTTGAATTTTTTTCTCAAAATATATATATTTTTTCTCTCTCTTAAGTGGCCCTAATGCTCTTCCGTATAAACCAGTTCATTAGTATGCTACTGGCATCACATTTATCGTAAAAATGTTTCTCCTCTGATTTAGGTTTATGTCTTTAAGTGAATGTAGATTTTTTAAAGCTGACAAAGTATGCAGTATAATTCAGCACAGTAAAACACAAAGTACTAATTATGATCAATATGAATATGGGATCAAGACATACATTTATTCTTATAATTGCAATGAAAATGTTTGGAAATGTAGTTTTTTTTTACTTTTTTTTTAAATCTTTTGAAATTCCTACAATGGCAACAATGGATTAATACAGGCTCTATACACATAGGTCTTGAATGAAAAATATACTTATACAAAGAAATACAAAGTAAATATACAAAGAAAATCAATACTGCATACACAACAGGATGTTAGTGATGGTTTAGATCAGTGTCCTGGAGTACCCCTTCTACTCTGCTGGTTTTTGTTCCAACTGAGCACTCAATTACTTAATTGAACCCTTAATTGAACTAATTATTTCCTAAATCAGAGCCTTTTAATTATGTTTAGAGCATTTAGTGTTAAAGTTAAGTATAACATTTTATAATATAAAGGACATTTTTTAGGAACCAACTTTGTATCAGTTACACAATTTAAAGAGTCAAATGTAATCAAATTACTTTAATTAAGTTAAATTATGTAATTGAGAGCTCTCAGCAGGATTTACATAGCTGGAAGTGTTTCTCAGTGCAATTTAGGATTTGGTTTTTGCTTTAAAATAAAAACAGTTATCAGGAAAACCATTTACACGTTTTCAAAATGGAAGGGGTTATCTCCTTTTTTTAAAAGCTTGAAGCACAGAGGTAGGCCTACTAATAGGGTTGTTCTGACGTGTATAATACAATTAGGCATAAATGCCCACATTCTTTACAGGTAGGATTTCCAACTGATTCCAATAGAATTACACAAGTAAGACAGAATT
The DNA here is from genome assembly GCF_036373705.1 of Amia ocellicauda. Classification (NCBI taxonomy): domain Eukaryota; kingdom Metazoa; phylum Chordata; class Actinopteri; order Amiiformes; family Amiidae; genus Amia; species Amia ocellicauda. The sequence goes on along the minus strand of NC_089863.1, from coordinate 29,803,691 downwards.
ATAGTTCTAGACTGCCAATACATCACATTTTCCCCAACAGCAGTGTCTCCCACCTGGAATTGAACCCACCACTCTCTCCTCACCAGACCAGTGCCCAAACCACTACTCAACACCAAGGTAATTTGCAGTTCCTACTTTCTGTTGCATAAAACCTCCTAATAAAGTAGTTGCCATTGTCTGCATGTCAAGACATATGATTCTTTATCCAGTTGTAATGAGTTCATTTAGGTGAATGGGAGAAAGGCTACAGACAATACTTATTTCTCCAGCTTTATTAACTCATAGGACAAAGAGCACAAAACCATTATTAGAGGAAGCATGGTACATTTCAGCTCAAAGATGGAGCAGTTCAGAGCCTCACATGACTCCAAGAACATCTATAGAGCTAACAATCACAAGGAGATTGTTCATCGTAGGTCATGCACCTCTGGACTTTGGCCATTTTTGCAGACAATCCAAAGGACTCCAGGTGTATGACACAGATCTGCTTATCCCAGCTACCCTTAGAAGTTCCCATCTACTACCAAAGGGGTTACAGGCATTGATGACAATCCTGAGTGGCAAAATAGATCCTTGACAGGATTGTGGTCTTGTACAGCTAATAAACCAAGAAGGATCAAAGTTGTAGTCTTGAGAACTGCACATCCACATACTTGAGCTACTTTAAAGCTTCAAGAACAAATCTCCCCATTTTACAAGCTGTTCAACCAATCTATTCATAGCATAGCTTACTAACCTTACTTATCCTTGAACAGCTGGAACCTCACCTTTTGAATACCGAGCCATGTTTGTTCAATCCATGCACTTCACCATCCGCACTCACTTCCACCATGGACAGGGAGCCTGGAATGCGGTACCACTTCTCAGGGCCAGGACAGGAATTCCCACTGACACCCAGCTTGACCAGGATTTCATCTAGATTGTTCACCCCCAGCACCCAACAGGCCCACAGGAGTAGTACTTGAGCTCGCCTGGGACTGCCATCCAGGACACACTGCCAGAGCCATCGTAGCTCAGTGCAGGCCTGTGGTTCAGACAGACAATGCCACTGGAGGGATTGCAGCCCACCACAAACTTGTCCCCACCAGCACCAATCTGGATCAGGTTGCCTGCCAGAGGAATGAAAGAGGGTCTACATCAAGAATGTGACCTGATGGACAGCTGGTACAGGTCAAGGGATTCAGTAGATCACATCCAGGTCTTACCTGGATTAACAAGATAACTATTTACAGGGTAATTTAGTATTACATGCAGTTATGTAGTTATTTTAAGCACTCTCATACAATGTATTATAGCATATGTGTGTATTTGTTTATTTTTTATTTTACAATTGCTGCACAAGAGTGTGTTTTCTGGAAGGAAGAAAAAAAATGTTCATGAATTAGTTAAAGTTTAAACTGTAAACTATTAAAATCCGAATTAAGGTGCGTTCATACTGCCCGCTCGCTAGCGCGACAGAGCGAAACGCTCCCACTCATTTCCAATGAGAGCCGACGACTCCCGGCGACAGGGGGCGGGGCTACGCTCGGAGACAAAATCTCCGGGCGACAGCGACAGTGGAGAGTTGAGCAATGTTCAACCTTATGCAAATTAGCAGCGAGCGCGCAGTGACGGAGTTCGGCGACAACCAATGGCAGGGCAGATGTGCTCTGCATCCGGAAGTGCCTTCTCTTTCTAATGGCTAGTTTAAAAATAAGACACGCCCCCCCCGAGCGTGCAGAGTGCACACAATGCAGGGCTCAGCAACAGGGACTTGAGAGTTGAGCGAGCGGGCAGTGTGCACGCAGGGCCAGGCAGCTGTGACTTATAACATGATGAATGGCTTCAATGACGACACATGGAAGGTAGGGGAGATACTGTAATGAGGAGGTAAGAGTAACTGGTAAGTCACCGGATTTATGTGGTGCAGTACTTTAAAGGGGCAGATGAAAAGCGGGCTGAGGTTTTTCAAAGGAAGTTCGAAGGACATGTTGAAACAGGAATTTTGCAGTGGCGAGCCTGGTGGGGAGCCCCTTCAAAGGAACCAATTTACATGCCTTTGAAAAACGACTGATGGCCACTAGGATGGCGGTGAAATCAATTGTAATGTGGGACCAGGACGATGTGGAGTGGGAACAGGTTCCAACAATCCAGCTGTCACAAAGTTTTGGATTGAGCGCAGGATGCACAGGCATTGACAAACTGAGTCACATCCCTGATCATGGTGGGCCAGCAGAATGTTTTTCTTGTAAGTGATAACGTGCGCTGTATTCCTGGATGTCCAGAGGCAGGAGAGGCATGTATTCAGTGAAGCAGTCAGGGGCGCATGAAGATCGACAAAAGTGTGAGAAACCGGGCATTGTGGAGAAGCCGAGTCTGATACGAGAGCTTGCGTGATTTGAGCCATGTCTCAGCAGATTGGGGACAGCACAGACAGGACTGGATGATGAGGATGGTTTTCCACTCATCTCCCCTTTGTATGCTTATTAAGTTATATGCACTCCTAAGATCTAGCTTGGTAAAATATCGAGCCCCTTAAACTTGTTGCAAAGCCACAGGCACTGAGGGCAGAGGATAGTGATATTTAAACGTGAGTCCACTGTAATCAATGCACGGCCATAGTCCCCCATCCTTTTTTGCAATAAAAAAGAAACTGGCAGCTGCTGGGAAGGTAGAGGGACATATGATGCAGTTGAATGACCTCCTCCAGTCCCAGATCCTCATCTCTACATGCTAGCTCAGATTGTAAGTCTGCATGTAGTCCTTGTCTGAACTGGCTAGTTCATCCCATCCACTATATGACGCCAGAGTTCGAAACTTCAGTGCATTATCTGCCGCGGAGGAGATGCCCTGATTAAGGGTGAGAAGATGCTCCCCAGCCCCCCTTCCCTCACTGGGATGGTTAAACATATCCTTGAAATGTGCCATGAAACCCTCAAGGACCGTGTGATGGGACTTCGTTGCGACCAAAGCGCTGCTGCCCATTGCATCAAATTTATCTGGGACATCGAGGCGGATCTCCCGTGTCTCGGCTGTGGACTCTTCTGTATTTCTTAAGTTTAATTAGTATTATTTAGTTTCATTTACTTATTGTCAGGGGATTTAAAATGGTGTTTTCATTCTTCATGTCTGTAAGAATGTTACTAGTTAGTTATACTGAAGGCTGTACTGAAGGCCTTTAAGGTCTTCAGACTGCACCCCCATTCATGAAAACTGACCAGTTGTAAATAAGAAACTCTTAGCAGTGTATGTACAAATATAAATGTTTAAACTCTTTACATTCCCCATTTTGTTAAATAACACATTTGCTATTTTCTGCCATGTGGGAATTGTATTGAGTAGTAGTAGTATTTACTGAGATTATATTGGATCTTTGACTCACGCAGCATAAACCACTCTGAGAATAATCTAAACATTTTATACAGAAACACTCACACCCAGACACACACACACACACACGTATACTTGATCATTGTATTTATTCAAGCTTTACATTAACCCTTTCTAAGACTTTTGATATTGTCTGCAACTCTGGAAATTCATTTTTCATGATCTTTGGATGCTCCTAATACAGAATGTTTGGAGAAAGCTACGTTACTCTTAGACTACACACAGCCCCACCACTTCTACAGATCGATATCGCTCAGCATATTCAGCTCTAAAGGGGTCCAGGGAACATCACCTCAAAATGTAAACAGACCGGTCCAGCCGTGAGGCTAGTCAAATTCAACATCAGCAAATGCCCTGAACTCTGCCAACCAGTATGCATATTCTTCAGTCCCCTGAACTCTGCTCACCAGTATGTAAATTCTTCAGTGACCCAAGGTTACAAAATGCATGGACATGTCCTTACCATCCCCCTAGATCAAAATGCTCCACACCAACATAATCCTTGTCCATTTGAAAGCAATAAAACCTTTGGACATTTTGACGAGACAGCCTCGCTTCACTCGCATAGAGAAAATGAGCTATTTTATGAAAGAATCAGGAGGGCTTAAATAGAGCTCTTTTGGAGGGGGTGTGTGTGGGGTTGAAAACAGCGGAAGACCCCCACCAACCTATAAATTCCTGCAGAGCCCTGAACTCTGCTTGCCAGTATGCTAATTCTTCAGCGAAACCAAAACATGCCCCCCCTAGGAAAGGGCCTCAAGTTCAACGCAAGTTCAAGGTCTAAGGCCAAATCCCCACAGCACCCCCTTGCCCTAAAGTTCCCTATATTACTATTAAAGTTTGAATATTATCTTGACCAAGCTTTTCATTTTGTCATAGTTGTTGTGGCAAACATACTGAACTGTTTTTAGTTTAAGCACACCAATGGACACCTGGCTATTTATCAATTTTATGAGCTGGAAGTCAGTGAAGCAATCAAATGAACAAAATTCTCCAACCTCAGTTTCCTCCTTGAGAGAATACACATCAATATGTAGCGCCCCAAGGTTATTTGGGTTTTGTGTAGTCAGGGACGGACTGGGACTAAAAAATGGCCCTGGAATTTGACCCAGACTTTGACCCCCACAACCGGTCCTCGGTTACTCAACCGCCGCCGCCCCGATTACGCACACGTTCACACACCAGCCCCTAATTGCACCACTGAGCTGCATCGCAGCTATTACTGTACACTAATGCAGTGCTACTGTCAGACAGCTACTGAACTCACATGCTCTCTAAACTGTTATAAGAATTATACACAACACATACCAAATTATCATGATTGAACAAGTAGTGTAGCACTCAAATGATAGTTGTTTTAACTACAGATCATAAATATATTACTAAGTGGAAACAATAGCTTATAGATAGACTGAGTCATCATGGATGCAATTTATACAGGGCAGCTGTGTTGTGTCAAGGTCTGACCCATGTAAGTAGTAGGGCTTCAAACGACCATTAACCTGTTGAATGTAATGTAAAAATGCAGATTTCCACATAAATAAGCATATCCAAAAGTTATTCTATATCATGAGTGGGCCACACACTGCACAATAACTAGTAATGCTCAACGCTATCCAAGGGAGTGCTGATCCTCTTTGTAACTCGTGGTCAGAACTACTTGGAACTACTGACCGACGATGCAAAACATATCTAATAAATGTGTTATTTGTAATTGTATTATCGAATAATTTTTACTACAATATTAATCAAATGTGATCAAATTGTATGAACTCAGTGTTTGAGTTTGGTATTGAACTTTATTGTTATTAAATAGTGATGTCATGCCACTGGGGCATCATTTCTCTTAGATGATCCCTCACCACTTCAGCATTTTTCAACTTTTTTTTTGCAGAAAAGTCAAGCTTTTTTCCTTTTTTTTTAACATTGAATCAGGTAGAAATCACTGTGGAAGGCACTGTATATTTACAATTAGTAGAATTTTATCTGCTACTGTGTGGAAATGCATGCAGATATGATTAAAGTGGCACAGTTAAAACAGAAATAGTACAATAAGACCAAATGATTTAGTAATAAAGTGTAACTTTGTAAAAAGCTTCAATTGCAATGACACTAATTGTTCTTATACTTTGTGCAATGCATTATGCACACCCTTTTAAAATACTTAAAAAATAATAATTTAATGGATCAGAAAGACAGTTTTGATTGTGCCAGAAGATCAACTGGCAAGAGCTGAGAACACCAATGAAGTGTGTTCCATTCAAGCAGTTAGATGTCCCAGAGTGAGATGTGTCCGTGCGAAGTGGAATACAAAGTCAAGCGGATTGGTCCCTTACTTCGCTTCAAAGCGCACATCTATTTTGCATTAAGACTGATCACAACTCTCAGCTCTCTTAACCTTGAATGCATCCTCCACTAACTGGAACATGTGTGGGGCTACACACTGGGGCTTGTAATTTACTGCACCTGCAGGCATAATCACGTGGAAAACAAGGGCTTAACCCAGGCATGGCCAACCTTTTTTGGCCAGAGTGCCTAAAGTCTGGTTTGTATACTTTAGTAAGTGCTAATGGGTGCCAATGATAAATTAGGGATATAAAAGTTTATACAGGGGCTAAACAGCATTTTTTTAACCAATATATATATATATAGGTAGAACCATCAACCCCCCCCACCTGCCACATGCATCCACTGCCAACCTCCCCCCACCTTGAACCCACCCCCTTATCCCTCCATAGTCCTAATAGCAAGTGAAGATTCAGTCGGTTAATGGGAGTCTGCTGCTGAATATGAAGCTGAATGAAGCGAGGCACATATTCTTCCCCAAAAACAATATAAATATGCAGGTTTCATTTTTGCTCACAGATTATTGTCAATTTACAAATACAAAAAAGCAATAGTAAGCACTTCACTAGCTCAGTCATTTTTGGAATATGTCTGTTTTTATTTTGGACAATGAGAATCTTTAATCCTTAAATCAGTCAGTCTTAATTATATTTAGTGGAACACCATGCCAAAGCATGTCATAACATTAAATAATAAAGAATGAGTGCATCATACAATGAACACATAATTTAAATGTTGCAGTATTGCTACCGTGCAGTAAAATGCATGAATCACATTTCATCACGCATTAAGTTTGAGGATTATAATACTAAACTGCATTTAAAAACCACAATCTACCCCCAAAACAAAGTGCCACAGATTCTCCCATTGCCCTGCCGTTACATACAAGAAGTAAAGGTTTGTTCATTTGGCTGCATTAACCTGTCCATATTGTTTTGTGTTTTATTTGTACTTGCTCTGTTATTACCAATGCACCTTCGTTTTTTCAGTGTATATTTACTTAATATCTACTGCTTTTACATTTTGTAAAATAACCAAAACTGGTAGATTAATATACATTGTGTGGCACTTATGTTTTAAGAAAAAAAGAATGCAGTGTTTTCAATCTACCGTCAGAATGAATGTGCACAAATGTACAGTACAAAACAAATGCGTAATTTATTTATTTTTGAGAATTTACAGCTTTCTTTTTCCAACTTTATTAAGTTTTTAAATGGTCGGAGTGTTAAATATGAATGTGTGGCCATTTCTCCATTTGATACAGGAGATAACTTTTAACAAAATGCAAAATACATTAATTGCTGACCACAATTAATCACAACAGGACAGACTTACAGTTTGTCATCTTCCTCCTGCTCCCACAGTGCCGCAACGCAGCATAAACATCATCATAACACTAACATCTTATCAGTAACGTGTAGATTTTCGCAGTTCTGCGCGGCTCCACCAATGGGAGCAGAGGATTCTGCAGTTCTGCGCATAACTGCGAAATTCTCCGCAAAAGAAGCCGACATAAAACATGAAAACTAAAAAATAAAAACAAAAAACCGAACAACAAAATTGGTCGCGTTCATACATGAAACATGATATCGTAAGTATCTTTGTGGCAACCCTATTAGAAGGTGGTGTGACTGCTGTTTAGTGCAATAATATGTATTTACCCAATTGTTCTTAAAATATGTACAATACAGTAAAAGCACAATAAAGTACATTAAAGTACACCTACTTAACAAAAAAAAAAAAACACAGGATACCCTATATATGTAGTTAAAAGCATTACATATCAACCATTTGTAAAAATCGTAATTTGTTTTCCGACTGTACCCCCACCCCATTAAAACATTTAGCTGCAAGACACCCAATATTAAATCTGACCCAGACCCTTTTATGAATATGCAATGCAACTAATCATGATTATGTAAAGTTCACCCTATATTACGATTTGCACTATTGTAGTCGCCGTTTCTGTGCTGTGAGTTTTCTGAAGTTATATCTGAATCCACTCTCCTTTACACTCCGCTGATACAACTCGACCAGGTAGGTTAAAACTACTGTTTTAATTTAATGTAAACAGAAACAGATATATTATTCCATGAGAAATGTTGCTAGTAATGTTGTTTTTATACTGGTAGGTCAGTATAATGATAAATTGATGATCAAATGTAGCCGTTTTGCTATGAAAAAAGCAAGCATATGCTTGCAAGTAAATGTTTCAATTAACCAGACATTTTAAATGAATGATCGCCATAACTAACTGATATATTTTTCTTTGGAGTTCAGTAGGAATTGAAACACTCAGTCCTGAAGCTGTAGTATAGACTATCCTCAAAAGATCTTAAAGAACGTCTGTGGTCACTCATCTTCAATGTCTGAAAACATTAGGCATACATTCCATTATAAGTTCTACTGGTTGACTGCTGTGTTTTCATGAAGAATTACCATGAGGATCAAACCAGCAGTCATTTGGGACCGCAAGACAGTTCCTCTCACCCTCTGTCTGCTTATCATGTAAGTATGTGTACAGCATAGCCATTTGAGAAACGTTATATTAACTTTTGCAGGCACATACAGTATAAACTTCAGTGTTAAATTCAGTCTTAAAGAGTACATTTGAACACTATTTCACATCATGTTTGGTCCCACCCTACAGTGTTAATGTTACTCTTGCAGCAGTGTCAAATCACCAGTGTTGTTTTCACTCTGTTACGTCAATAAAATAAAGACTGCACTGCTCTAACCAGTGTTAATTACATTTAACACTATGGGGTAGTTAACACTTACAGTGTTAACTCTACTCTAAAATTTAACTCTCCTCAGTGTTAAAACATTCTCATTTTGTTACTCCATTAATGCGTTAAAACCCTGTTTACAAATGATAACTAGAGTTACCACAGAATTTGCGTCTATTATTTATTTATTTATTTATTAGCAGATGCCTTTGTCCAGGGCGACTTACAAAATATAAGAGCAATACAAAGTGCAATAACACAGTGCAGTTCAAGGCATAATGCATTTTACAAATTCCAGTTTACACAAGTGTATAGGAGATATACAGTAAACAATATATAAGGTCTTGCATCCTAGATTGTAAAATCAGACAATATGTTAATTCAAAGTTAACAGCTAAGTGATTGAAGTGCAAAGTAATGCAAAGGTAAGTAGTATGTCAAAACGTTGTATAAGTGCAATCTTACAGGGGAATGAATGACTAAATTACAAGTACTGTCTGAAAACATGTGTCATGAGTAATTGCTAGAAGGAGTTCAGGGACTCTGCTGTTTAGACTTCACCACTTAGGGGCCAGGGATGAGAAGGAGCAGCTCTGGAGGAAGGGAAGCGGAGAGGAGGCAGGGTTAGTCTTCTGGCACCAGAAGACCGGAGTAGTCTGGAGGGAGATGTATGGAGAGGTCAGGGTCTGAAGGTAGCTCAGTGCATGCAGATATTGGGAGCCAGTGGAGTAGTATGTGCGAATTGGGGCAGAGAGAATACCAGGCAAACTGCAGAGTTCTGGATGAGCTGGAGTGGGTGGGTAGTAGTTGCAGGCAGGCAGTTCTATATGCTTTGGATGATCAGAAATGTGTGTATTGATACTGTGTAGTACAATCTAGCAGTCCTTTGTCCATCCATTTTTTAAATCACTTATCCTGGTGAGGGTTGCAGGGAAACCAGAGCTGATCCAGGCAAGCATAGGGTGCAAGGCAGGAATACACCTAGGATGGGACACCAGTCCATCACTGGACAGCACACACACAGGGCAATTTAGTGAGACCAATTAATCTAACCCTGCATGTCTTTGGACGGTGGGAGGAAACTGGAGTGCCCAGAGAAAACCCACGTGGACATGGGGAGAACACACAAACTCCAGACAGACAGGCACCCCTTGTCAAGACTTAGACCCGGGACCCTGGAGCTGTGAGGCAGCACTGCTAACCACTGCGCCACCACGCCAACCCATAGTCCTTTGTTATATATATATAAACACTTCATATAATTTAATTGGTTTTACAATTGATTTTTCAGTAAATATATACCCAGACCCCAGACTTCGGATTTAGGGAAAAAAAACTGGACAACACAAATATAAATATATTGGTGGGTAAAGACACATTTTACCCTCAAACAAGAGTTCCTTTACAACAATTGACATTTATACAATAATTAAACAATAAAACAATTATTCAGGAAACTACCACAAATGCATTGCAGGAATTGTAAGTTATTTGGTGTTACACCAGCACAGTGTAAACTCAACACTCTTTATTTTGACACCCAGAATTAACACTGACTCTCAAGATGGTTTAACTCTCAAAGTGTCGATTTAACCCAATAAGTGTTGAAACTATATATTAACACTGTAATTTTAACACTGTAGAATTTGCTGTGCAGAAAAGCCACATTTATCTTCTGGTAATTATGTAATTGTTGTTATATTGCCATTTCTCTTGCAATCACCTCAGAAACACAAATAAGTTATTTCGGTCTGAAGAAGGACGGTTCATTAAAAACTAATCAGAGTAATGGTGTCCCCCACTTTATAGAAGGGTTACATTCTATAAAACCCTTCCATATAGATACATTTCAATCTAATGTGCCTGTATATTCTCATTATATAATTGAAGATACATTTCTACAAAAAAAGTTAACTATGATATTGCAAAAATAAATATCACAAGAAGCTTTATTACATTACTCTGTACTTTATTATGTATTACCATGTTGTTTGAAAATAGCAATATTTTTATATACTAAATATATATTAATATTTTTGAAGGAAATGTCTGTTATAGATAAACAATTGTATTTCCATTATAGTGAATTTTCTTCCTCAATTAATAATGTGTCTTGTAATGAAGTTCTGTGAGTTGAGCTTCCACATAATGATTAAACATTAATAATTAAACAATATTACATTAATATTACTTCATATAATTAAACTGAGAAACATGTAAAATCTATATGCTTATTTTATGTTTTTGTATATATGGAATTTCTTTGAAATAATGATATTGGACTGCTAATACAGTTTGATATTTTATTAATTATTTATAATGTTTTGAGCAGTGCTCTAGCACAAATTAGCAAACAAACAAACACATGTGACTGTAATGTGAATTAAAATTATTGTTATTTTCAGAATCTTTAGTCTTGAGTGTACTGGGAACAGGATTTATTTTGATAACACACAAACCCCTGAATTCCTCCAAACTGACTGGATGGCAAACATTCCCGACAACACGCCCCTCTCTGAACTCACCATCCCTGGCACCCACGACACCATGGCTTTCTACTGGGGGATGCAGCTGTGTGCCAGACCTGGCCGATAGACCAACAGCTACAGGCAGGAATCCGGTTCCTGGACATCAGAATCCAGTGTTTATGTGGTCAGACCCTAATTGTCCATGGGATAACATATCAGTTTAACTGCTTTGAAAATGTGGCCAAAGCAATCAAGACGTTTCTTGAAATACATACAAATGAGACTGTTTTAATGAGGCTGAAAGTGGAGCTTTGTGAAACGACATACACCTATGATACAGTGGTTGAAAAATTAACTCAGACTGGTGTTTGGAACATGATGTGGCATGAAGAGAGATTGCCACTTATGCACGAGGCAAGAAGGAAGCTGATTGTTCTGCAGGACTTCAATGCAGGCAATTTCAACATCAAATACAGCTCACTGGACATTGGTGATGAGTTTAAGGTGGAAAACATCAATGCTAAGTGGGTCAGCATACAGAATCACCTAAACTCTGTCTCAGCAGGGGACAGAAACAAAGTCTTCCTTACCTTTACCAGCGGCACAGGAATCACTTTTATAAATCTGTGTTACAGATGTGCCAGTTGCATTATACCAAATCAATAATCTGGATGAGAACACCAGACCTCCAAAGTATGTTGCAGAAATACATAAATAGACTTCTCTACAATCATGTGAACAATTTGCAACCTCCTAAACCACATTTGGGGATCATTGCCATGGACTTCCCTTCAGTCTGGCTGATTCAAAAGATAATTTAATTAAACTGAAAAGCTGCCTCTGTTGACAAAGTTCCAGATGAGATGCTATCTTAACAAAGGACCCGATTAAATAAAAAATGCGCTGTATTCCATTTTCCTTGTGTGGTTTCTGAGGCACCGCGAGACATCAGTTGTTATGCAAGATAAAATGGAGGGAGGCAGTCGCAAATGCTCCCTGCGAGAGACAGCAATGGCTCATGAAGAAACAGAAATTTGGCGCTTAGTGCTGTACATTGAAAGTATTAATCTACCAGCTGATACAAAACTACAAACCTGTTCTTTGTAGCGGTTACAAGAAAAATATATAAAATAAAAACCAAAGCCACCATTGATGACAGCTGTGTAGTTATGTATTAGGTTAGATCAAAGCTGATGTGTTCGCTTATATGTGAACAACAGATCAATGCAAATATTTTATTCAGCATCTACTTATGTGTAGCGGCGCATTATATAAAACATATGACCCAATGGCTAATCTCAAACTGTAAAACAATACATCATATTGCCTCCCATTGTGCAAAAAAAGTCAAAATCATTTTAGGTTTAATACCATGAAAGTTTAGCAGTGCAAAATCTGCTTGCAGAAATGTCACTAATGCCTCTGCAAGCGATTCGCAGTGTGAACATTTTTTATTTAATTGGGCCCAAAAACTGTCAATCCATGCACACACACACAAACTTGCTGGCACAAGTTTGGGGTTAGAGGGGTTATTGGGGGGTAGGGAAGGTAAAGAAACTGTTATTCCAATTTTTTTTGGTGTGTTTTTTACTAACTGTTAAAGTGATTAAATAATAAAGTTGTACTCCCGTGGGGGGGGGGGGGGTCGGCAAGAAAACAAAAACAAAAGAAACACCTGCTCTTCCATTCACCACTGGCAATATCAAATACCTATACCTAAATACTTATTCCACCTCAATTTCACTCCACTTATAAAAACCACAGAAGATGATCTAAACCTATCGATGAACTTACCACTCTATAATTGGCAGAATTACAACAGTTAAAATGTCTGTTGTACTCAAAATCTCTTCACTATGGACACAGTACAACCTACAACCAATTGGTTCCAAAATTTAGATTCAATACTACATTTTACTGGAAGAATAAAAAACCTCGGATTAAGTTAACCACACTACACATTTTTATCAGTACTACCTGGCTAACCAACTACAATATATTTACAATACTCAAGTAAACAGATCAATCCGTGGATAGAAATTGAACAGTTTGTAACCAAAGAAATTTCAATTAATTACTTACCTTTCATAAGCCCAACTGTTAAACATCATAGCTGCTTTAAGAACACTGTAATCTCCACAACTCTGACAGCTTGGTGGAAAATGAACAAAATCACTCATTCTACCATGACACCCTGCAAACTCACCTCAATATGGTCTAATCCTGACTTCCTGATTAATAAAACGCTAATAGTCTTCAGCATTTGGAAAAGGAAATGTATTGTAGCATGCCACCGCAGTGTAGGGGTCATTATGTGTATGTGTATGTGTTTATGTGACTGTGTTTGGTTACTTCTGGGGGTCAGGGGTTGGCCCTGTGTGGGAACATGGGGTGCGCCGTGATTGGGGGAGACTAAACTAAAAAATAGGGGTGCCCGGTTCCCGCGCAGGGGAAGTAGTTGGAGTTAGAGTGTGTTAGACTGCATTAACTGTGTGGAGAAATTATTGAAAATAAAGTGACTTGTGTTAAACCCAGAAATATGAGTCGGGCTCATCTCTGGCAAAACCCCCCGAGCACTACGGTATCACACATTTATAACAGATATTTAAAAATAATAAAATCCTTGGATTAAATGATTTGGAACAGAAGTTTGGTATCGGTAAAGAACAATATCTCCAGTATCTCCAATTAAAAAATGTTATCAAATCAAAAGGTAATATAATCCATAACAATCTACAGCACGCCCTTTCATGGAAACAAGTGACAAATTAACCCTCTCCAGAAACCATTATCAAAATTATATAATCTAAAAATGAAAAATCAATTATTCACACTGTACATGTACACTGAACACCCATGACCATTACTTTCATGCCTTTTGGCTATGTCCACTGACTCAACACTTCTGGCAAGAAGTGATAAACAAAACATAATCTTTCTTGGGCTGCAGCATCCCACTCTCTCCATCCTCTCTGACTACTCGGAGACCTAACCACACTCAACCTCCCTGAACAAAACCCAACTTAAGTTCTCATAGCGTTAACTATCGCCAAGAAGACTATACTCCTGAACTGGAAAAGCAGACACAAACACACAAATGGCTAAACCTGTTAACAGATTATATTAAACAGGAAAAAACATAACCACCAACAATAACCAGGAAAACAAATTTAATGAAACTTGGGCACAATTTCACATTTTTTTCAATTTACCATTGTAACTAATGCTTCATGCACACACACACACGCACACACATACACACACACAACCCCAAACAGTCTGTTTTATTTATTCTTATTTATTAGGGGTTATTGTGGGGTAGGGAGGGGTAAAGAAACAGTTATTCTGTTTTTTTTTTTAAACATTTTTACTAACTGAACATGTCATCATGCTTAATTTGAACCGTGGGATAAAAAAATATCAGTTTCTCTCTGAAACAGACACAAAGCCAGACACATGAGGTGCTCTGCTCCAAGAGAAACCTGTATGAAGTGCTGGAGTTCCTGGGCCAGGGCGTCTTTGGCCAGGTGGTGAAGTGCAGGAATCACCGTACCATCGAGATTGTGGCCATCAAGATCTTGAAGCGCAAACCCGCCTATGAGCAGCAGGGCCTGATCGAAGGCAGCATCCTGGCCAGGCTGAGCAGAGAAAGCCCCAACCAATACAACATCATCAGGCTTACGAGTGCTTCAGGTACAAGGGCCACTTGTGCCTGGTGTTCGAGATGCTGGATCAGAACCTGTACGATGTCCTCAGCTTCGGGCCCCTGCCCTTCAAGCACATCAGGCCCATCCTGCAGCAGGTCGCTTCTGCCCTGATGAAGCTGGAGAGTTTGGGGATGATCTACACCGACCTCAAGCCCGACAACATTATGCTGGTGGACTCGGCCAGGCAGCCCCTCCGAGTCAAGCTGATCAACTTCGGCCTGGCCATCCATGTCTCGGAGGCAGTGTGCTCTGACTGCGTGCAGGCCACATATTTCAGGGCTCCAGAGATCATCCTTGGCCTACCCTACAATCAAGCCATCGATATGTGGTCGCTGGGATTCATCATTGCGGAGCTGTTTCTGGGGTGGCCTCTGTTCCCCGAGGCATCGGTGTATGATCACATCCGCTACATTGTTGAGATGCAGGGTTTGCCGGCGGAGAACCTGCTAAGTGCCGGGACAAAGGCAGGAGAGTTCTTTAATAGAGACTCAGCCAACTCTCTGTGGAGAATGAAGACGCCAGAGGAGCATGAGAGAGAAATGGGAATCCAGTCAAAGGAGCAGCGGCTGTACATGTCCAGTGGTTTTGATGACATGGTGTTGCTCCATATGCAAATGTCTGGAAGGGAATTACTTGTTGGCAGAATTGATAGACTGACTGCAGTTCATCGACCTGCTGAAGAGGATGCTGGAAATGGACCCAGATGAAAGGATTACCCCCATCCAAGACCAGAACCATCCATTTGTTACCTTGACACATCTATGTGAGTTCCTCCCCTTGTGCCCAGGACATGGAGGTCTGCTACAGTCGAGTCAATACCAACACAGCCAGCTCAACGCTGCCCCCAACATGACCTCCAACAGATCATCACCCCCACCATCGTACAGGCACCGGCAGCAGATGCTCAACTCTACAACCCCCCCACCCAGGGCACTATGGGCAAGCCTCGGCCCACCACGCGGGCCACGAGAAACATCCCCCCGCCCCCAGGCACTATGGACAGGGCTCGGCCCACCACACGGGCCACGAGAAACATCCCCCCCTGCCCCGGGCACTATGGGCAGGGCTCGGCTCACCATGCGGGCCATAAGAAAGTGCAATTGAGATGCTGCTTCACTTTTTTACACAGGGCCACTTGGTGTTGGATAACTTTTTTCCTTAATTAAATAAAATGATCCAGTGGTTTTGATGTTAAATGAGTGAAATTTGCAGCCTACACAGAAGCAGTGTGGATATCATTCTGGGCTGTGCGGTAGCTGCAGTCCAGTTGATTCTTTTTTTTTTTTTTGGTAATACTTTGAAGCAGTTATACTGATGAGGAGAATAAAGAAGCATGTGACTTATTTTTATTATAATATTTAATTCTGACAATCACTAGTCACATAGTGCTATGAAACATGGTCAGAAACATAGGCTACATACAATTTTTTCCATTTACCACTAACTAATGCTTCATGCACACACACACACGCATATGCACACACAATGTAGCTGACACACAGACACACAAACAAATTAACCAACACACACGTACGAAATAACCACCACACACATACACAAACGAGCCGACACACACACACACACACACACACACACACGCAAACTAGCCGACACACACACACACGCACACACCTCAGTCCACCCAGTCCAGCCAGAGCGCACAAGGCTGTCTCCTTCCCACAATGCCTAGCTCCTGCATATTGTAGTTGCCGCCTCCGACACTGAAGGGCATTATACTATAATAGCTGTACTGCTCTGTTGTAAGAAAAAATACATGAATCAGATATGTTAATAGTAAAGTAAGTGCATGTTTTCCTAAACACCCAGCATTTGCTAATACAAGACTAATGAGATTTTTAGCACAATTACAAATGGATGTAATGTGAAAGATGGACAAAATACAAGTATCTTTTTAATTACAATCATAAAATAAATATCAGTATTTGAGATGTTCAAACAGCAATACACTGCACTCTGTCCTTATAAAGTGATCACCATGGTGCTAAATTAACAACTTTTATTTGAGATCTAGCCCTAAATCAGAAAGCAGCACACAACTGAGATTCCAGCAAATTGTTGACTTTGCTAATAACAGTGAAATTGACAAATCTGTACTTTATACTAGATTTACTTTGTAAGTTGAAAAGCATTATCTTTTACTTTTAGAAACAAGCACCTTTTCATTTTCTGTTTTATTATGCCATAAACCAAACCCCCGTAATGCTTAAAAGAGGTCTGAACCACCTCAAATCCAAGGGTTACAGAGAGGAGACACTACAGAATGTATTTATTTAGAGAGAGCCAGAGAGAGATATAGAGATAGATACTTAGACAGATGTAGAGATAGTGAGTTATATAGACATAGATTAAGCGATAGATAGATCGATGGATAGATAGATATTTTGGTAGAGTCAGCCCCAACACTGTAGAAACATTTTTTTTTTTTTAATACAAATCTTTAAATTACACCAGTTGCATAATCATGTCCCTCCAACACATTTACTTCTTCAACACAATTGCTATTCTTTTTTATACAAGAACATATGTCTCTCTCCAGTTCCCAAAATATAGTCTTCTTTGCCTTTGTTATATAACTGTGATGTCTCGATGATGTCTCGAGGACGGTTGCCTTTCAGATTATGCGATAGTCACAATATCATGTATTCACCAGCAGATGTCACTATGGAGAGCATGTATGGAGCACTTTAAAGCAGTGAACCTTTTTTCGATACAATAGCTAATAATAATAATAATAATAATAATAATAATAATAATAATAATAATAATAATAATAATAATAGCACTGCAGTTGTTGACATTATTGAGCCATAAGTCCATAAATATGCTCTTATTACGAGGCAAGGTGCTGTACTGTATTGTGCTGTGTTTACTGTAATGGGTTTATTGAAATGTGAATATTTTAGTCAAAGTTGCACTTTTTACATTCATAAACGCCATGACTGAAACGTGCACACTTCAGTTAAATTATAACCTGCTATATTGTAGCTGATGTTACTGTATGATTATTTGTGAAATGTCTATTTTGTTTCAAATGTAACTTGCCCTGGTTAAAGGCATCTGCTAAGTAAATTAAAAATAATACGACAGAAAGTGTAATTTGCAGACTACTATACAAATCTGGAGTCTGAGTAAAAAGTTAAGGCAGTCAAGTTTAAAAGGCATATCTACCAGCACATATCTTGATGATTGCAATAATAATAATAATAATAATAATAATAATAATAATAATAATAATAATAATAATGAGTCAGTTGCAATGACCTTGCAGAGTTAGTTCAGATAATTCCCAGTTTGGTGCGCTGCTTTCAGTTAGTTGACATTGACCCAGTAGGTTCTAGAAAAACACACCCATCCTTTATAATATAATATATATTGTTGCACATGGTAAAGTAAGGTAACGTAACCCATAAGCAAAACTCAAATACAATTCATATAAGAGTTGTGTAGGCCACGTATGGAAAATATATGCTATGATTGTAACATACAAAACATATGATTGTCACATACAAGACAAAATGCAACATATGTAGTAGACATGCTGCATTTTATATGTTGACAGTTTGTAGTGAGGTCAATACATGTCTTACTCTAGCTCATATATATTCTTTATAAAAAAATATTTAATGAGAAGCATATGAAAGACAATGAGCTGTATGGAAAACAAAAACAAAACTAACAACTTTTTTAATATTGAAATCAAACATGGGCAGCAATGACTGGTGTCCTATTCCGGATCCCATCTTTTAGTCACGCACTTTTCATCACACACATTTCATCACCAGCATCAGTTCATCACCAATTTGCATATTCATCAACAAATCACACACCGACTTTTAGACCAGCAGTTGTAGTCGGTTTTTGAAGGTACATAATCATTCATATATTTGTATTATTATGAATATGGTTATTTATTTAATTAGCAGATTTGAACCTGTCACCTGTTTCTTTTGTATTAGTGTGTGTATTAAAGTGTTGAGAAGCACTTTTTCTGCATTGATACTCAGCTGTTAATTGGTTGCAACAATCACTTCCGAGTGCCAAACTGCCTCTGGAAGCAACATCAGCAGAAGAACAGTTTGTCGAGGGCTTCATGAAATTGGTTTCCATTGCCGAGCAGCCGCACAAGCCTAAGATCTCCATGGGCAATGCCAAGCGTGGGCTGGAGTGGTGTTAAGCCAGCCACCATTTGAACCGGAAGCAGTGGAAATGCCATCTCTGGAGTGATGAATCACACTTCACCATCTGGCAGTCTGATGGAGGAATCTGGGTTTGGCGGAGGCCAGGAGAACACTACCTGCACGAATGCATAGACCAACTGTAAAGTTTGGAGGAGGAATAATGGTCTCAGGGCTCGGCCCATTAGTCCCACTGAAGGGAAATCTTAAAGCTACAGCCTACAATGACATTCTAGATGATTCTGCACTTCCAAATTTGTGGCAACAATTTGGGGAAGCCCTTTCCTGTTTCAGAATGACATTTCAGAATTGTCGAGATTGGTGTGGAAGAACTTGACTGGCCTGCACAGAGCCCTGACCTCAACCCCATCCCACCATTGGGATGAATGGGAAAGCCGACTGTGAGCCAGGCCTGATCGCCCAACAGCAGGTCCAGGTTCTGGAGCTGGCTCTGCACTCCGGAGACGGTGAATGGCCAACCCTAGTTTAGACTGCTGTTGGCGTTACATTTCAGCATCTATACAGGACTGGAGGTGTCCCTTGCCTTTCAATCAGCTACCCACAGGTGCACGGAAACAAACAGGCCTGTCGAAAAACTAGTTTTCTGCATGTACGCACGCTGTACACATGGAGCCATTTCAATGCGCTTCAAGTTGGAAAAAGTAAAAAGTAAAAAAAATATTTCAAATTTTGAGTTAATAAAATAATATGTATAAACTGTTTTATGTTGTAAAATATAGGCAGCACGTAAATCATTTCCGGGGGGGGCGGGAACTGTATATTTTCCTATTGTATTAATATTTTGATCTGTACTGTATTATTGCACTTTTGGAATGCTCTTATCTCATTAAGGGTGTCTGCTAATAAATAATAATAATAATAATAATAATAATAATAATAATAATTAATAAAAGATAATAACAGGTGCATCAGGAGACTGCAGTTTCTGTGTCACAATGTAAATATGATCAACAGCATTCTTTGCATTGACTTGCAGTTGCCCTACTGTCTTGGTCCAGTCTGATCAGACACACAAATCCATTTATCTCCAGATGCAAGTCCACAGCTGAGTCTGTCAACCAAGCCATAAGACAGGCATCCCTGTTCTCGTGAAGGTAATTGACATTTGCCTGCAACTTATCCATCTTAATTAGGGTTGGCTGTGCATCAGCTCCAGGACCCGGAGCCGGAGCGGAGCTGGACAGTTTTTGTTAGTCGTGCTCCGGAGCCGGAGCGGAGCTGGCAGTGCTGGAGCTGGAGTGGAGCTGCTCCACTCTCTCCCCCTCCATTAAACTCTCCCAGATATTATGTCCAGTTATCTTGAATTAACAAAATATGGTACTTGCTGTGTGTTGGGGTCCACTTTCTCAGTTCAATAAGTAATTATATAATCTCAGGGCACATCAGAAATAAACCACTTGGAAAAGAAGGAAAGTCCATTTTCACTGTACACTTTTAAGTATCTCTAAATTATTTATCATCTGCCTATTCACATAATTTTACAGGCAATTCTGGTTTGCCAGGGAGTTAAGCTTACATGCTTGAGTTATGCCCCCTGCACATTGATTGCCATATGAAAGTACATAAAAATACCGGATAGTCCAGTAAAATACTGGCAACCCTAATTGCCACATGAACAAGTACATCATCGTTGAATAAAGGTTATTGTACGATTTTTAACTTTTTCATGTTTGAATGGCTAAACAGACATTGATGTTATTAATATTTTATTTTAGTAAAACAGTTACTTACAAAAAGAGGTAGAAAACAGTAAATAAAACACTGAAGCTTTAATACCAGATTTCTATATTCTTATCTCTGTAATGTAGAGCAAAGTAACACAACCAACGAAACAACTTTTTTCATAAATAATGATCACATCCTAGTTTGCACAGCTGTTTATGGCTCCGGAGCTGGAAAACTAAAAATATGCAAATTATTGGTACAATTGTCACATGGGTGACTATCTGGGATTTGTTTCTTATCATAATGGATTTATTTGGCTTTTTTATTGAGTATTGGGTGTGCTATTATTATTATTATTATTATTATTATTATTATTATTATTATTATTATCACCTATTATCACTATGGTCAGGTAACACCATTGCTTGAATGGCTGCTGAGAAATAGAAGCAATCGTTTAGAGTTTTTAGCTGGGAAAGCAATTAGAACACAATGATATACTATATCATAGAACAGAATTAGAGCAAAATATCACAATTCAGAGATACATCAGTTAAATTGATTTATAAATGGTACTTATAAGCTTACCTCATAGGTAGAGCTATAACGTATAAAGTAGTATTCTTATAGGATGTAATTAAATAGCATTAAAGATGTTTTATAGCAGCTAATAAATGGTATGGCAGATTATAATAATATATTATGTCAGTATCATGTTATAATACATGTTATAGAGTGTGTTATTAAATATTTTATAATGCTTATATTTATAATTTGTAATAATAGCATATAACAATTATTAACACAATTAATGTTAATTGATTGTTTATGATGGATACTTAAAATAAAGTGTTTTTGTATTTTTTTTAATATCAGAATGCCAGTTTTTATCAAAGGCATTTTAGGTTATCAATCTCCCGACGTGGTGTCGGTAGATGAACACATGCCCTTATTATGTAATGCGCCATCCACCTTCCAGCGGTGCTTGGGGAGCCAGGAAAATCAATCCTTATTAAAATAAATTGATTATATTATATATTCTGCCAATTTAGAAAAACATCTCTACCACCTAGATCAAGTCTTTTGCACTCTACACAGCTATGGGAAAAAACTCCAGCCTTGCAAGTGCTTGTTTTTCCAGAGGAAGGTGTTGTAGGTGTGAGGGCATTCTTGGGGTCTGTTGGCTACTACACAAAGTTTATTCCTGCTTTTGCCAAATTAGCGGCCCCTTTACATGGTCTGTTAGTGGGGACTTCAACTTTAAAGAAAACAGCAGGGATTGCTTCCAAAGCTGCCTGCCAAATTGCCTTTGAGTGCTTGAAATAGATTTATTTTACAGATAGTAACCCCTTGGCTTGGTTGGGAGCAGAAGAGCAATGGTGGGTAGCCCAGTTTACTTTACTTTACTTTCACTACAAAAAGTAGTCCAACAGCACAAGAAAAAACTTATTGATTTATTTTGGCGTGAGAATTTTACCAAAGGAGATTTCTTGAGATTCTTGCCAGAAGAAGAATTATCATATCTATTTTGACCAGCTCACACAAGTTAAAACATCTTGTGTTTTCTTGGTGTAAGAACCTGAATTTAATTACAGCAGTAATTTAACCTTAACCGTAACAGTACCTTCAGTCAGGTGATATTATTAATTTATTATTATTATTTTTATTTATTTATTCTTAGCAGATGACCTTACCAAGGGCAATTTACAGATTAAACTAAATATACACATTTAAGGAATCATCATACAGTAACAGCAGTACAATAAACAATAAGCTATTTATTGCAGTACATATTTCAGTCCTAGCAGATACAAATCGAATATCTACTTCAAAATGTATAATTTTGTTTATAAAATAATAACAAGGGGTTATAAATAAATAAATAAATTATATATATATATATATATATATATACAGTGAGGGAAAAAAGTATTTGATCCCCTGCTGATTTTGTACGTTTGCCCACTGACAAAGAACAACAAAAAAATCCAGAAAAATGCATTTCAAAAAAGTTATAAATTGATTTGCATGTTAATGAGGGAATTAAGTATTTGATCCCCTATCAATCAACAAGATTTCTGGCTCCCAGGTGTCTTTTATACAGGTAACGATCTGAGATTAGGAGCACTCTCTTAAAGGGAGTGCTCCTAATCTCAGCTCGTTACCTGTGTAAAAGACACCTGTCCACAGAAGCAATCAATCAATCAGATTCCAAACTCTCCACCATGGCCAAGACCAAAGAGCTGTCCAAGGATGTCAGGGACAAGATTATACACCTACACAAGGCTGGAATGGGCTACAAGACCATCGCCAAGCAGCTTGGTGAGAAGGTGACAACAGTTGGTGCGATTATTCGCAAATGGAAGAAACACAAAATAACTGTCAGTCTCCCTCGGTCTGGGGCTCAATGCAAGATCTCACCTCGCTCAGTTTCAATGATCATGAGAACGGTGAGGAATCAGCCCAGAACTACACAGGAGGATCTTGTTAATGATCTCAAGGCAGCTGGGACCATAGTCACCAAGAAAACAATTGGTAACACACTACGCCGTGAAGGACTGAAATCCTGCAGCGCCTGCAAGGTCCCCCTGCTCAAGAAAGCACATGTACAGGCCCGTCTGAAGTTTGCCAATGAACATCTGAATGATTCAGAGGAGAACTGGGTGAAAGTGTTGTGGTCAGATGAGACCAAAATCAAGCTCTTTGGCATCAACTCAACTCACTGTGTTTGGAGGAGGAGGAATGACCCCAAGAACACCATCCCCACCGTCAAACATGGAGGTGGAAACATTATGCTTTGGAGGTGTTTTTCTGCTAAGGGGACAGGACAACTGCACCGCATCAAAGGGACGATGGACGGGGCCATGTACCGTCAAATCTTGGGTGAGAACCTCCTTCCCTCAGCCAGGGCATTGAAAATGGGTTGTGGATGGGTATTCCAGCATGACAATGACCCAAAACACACAGCCAAGGCAACAAAGGAGTGGCTCAAGAAGAAGCATATTAAGGTCCTGGAGTGGCCCAGCCAGTCTCCAGAACTTAATCCCATAGAAAATCTGTGGAGGGAGCTGAAGGTTCGAGTTGCCAAACGTCAGCCTCGAAACCTTAATGACTTGGAGAGGATCTGCAAAGAGGAGTGGGACAAAATCCCTCCTGAGATGTGTGCAAACCTGGTGGCCAACTACAAGAAACGTCTGACCTCTGTGATTGCCAACAAGGATTTTGCCACCAAGTACTAAGTCAAAGGGGTCAAATACTTATTTCCCTCATTAACATGCAAATCAATTTATAACTTTTTTGAAATGCGTTTTTCTGGATTTGTTTGTTGTTATTCTGTCTCTCACTGTTAAAATACACCTACCATTAAAATTATAGACTGATAATTTCTTTGTCAGTGGGCAAATGTACAAAATCAGCAGGGGATCAGTTTTAATTTATTGGTTTATATTTGGACAAATAGCTAACGAAGATGGCGGACCAACGATCAGCGATTAGGGTGTGTCACTGAATCTCTACACAACTGGATCACTCAAACTGCGGTCATTTTTTCTCTGCCAAAAAATGAATTGAATTAGTTTTCGAAAACGGAAAACACTAACAGATAATTAGATAACACAGAGGTCATTAACCTATTCATTGCGGTATTTCGTGAAAGTATTTTTTATATAATATTGTTTTATTTGTTGTTGCGAGTTAACTAATTGTATGTACAAATTGTGTATTTGAATGCTGTTTCATTAAATGATATTAGAAGTAACAAATTCAGTTCAAACTCAGGACTCCATAACGGCATGTAAACGTATTGGTATTAGTCCTATTATAGATTAAAAACTCGATAGATACAATGTTTTGTGTAATGTGTCTCGTATAAAATAAGCCTTAGGTTGAATTAACTTTGCCGTCTGCTCACTTTTGTTTTGAACTCATGTTGTAAGTCTGCCTGGATAAGGGCGTCTGACAATAAATACATAAATACATAAATAAATAAATAATAATAATCATGAATGCCACTTATTTAAAATTAATAGTATTAATGCTGGAGTAACAGGTTTGTTCTTTGCTCTAGAGAAGAAGACAAGCAAGGCTCTTTAGATTCTGCCAGGTCTCCTTTCTGCAGGAACATTTGCTCCAACTGGCTTGAAAAAGAGTGTGATTCTGTTCCAGTTTGTACATTATCTAACATGTATTTTGATGGATCAATAAATTAAATCTTCAATATCATACAACATCCGATTTGTTTTTTGTGTGTTTGTTTTGCATCCTTAGTTTTGTTCCTTTGATTTTAGTATTTTGCACTTAGTTAAGAAAGTCATTTTAAAATAATGTACTTAAGTAATTTGAATAATTTTTGAACAAAATAAATAATGTCTTGTAAGAACTTTCTCTTTTGATAGAAGAAACCAATCTCTTGTTTCAAGAAATCAGGTAACTCGTTTCATTGGAATAATTTCTGGACACAATAAATAATTGCTTGTTGCAAGAACTTTCTCTCTTGATAGAAGAAACCAATCACTTGTTTCAAGAAATCAGGTAATCTTGTAGTAAGAAATTACTTTTGGCAGTGGGATATTCAACATCGTCCAGGCATGACTAATCAAAATACTGACCTTTTGTCCAGGTTGCCTGGAGAAGTCCAGTAGGGGGAGAATTTACAGGTGCATGCTATAACTGAAGAGGCAGACGACCAGGTGGGGAACCCCAAGCCCAGAGACGATTCCCTGTGGGGCTAGTGGCAGGACGAGGACCCAGCACTGTGGATGGCATAAGAACAGTTACAGAATGGTGCATGGCCTTCATGTACTGAGTACCAGGGATGGCCATGAGAGGCTAAATGCCTAATACCCGACAGGTGCCTGTTGCAGATACAGGAGGGCTGTATGGCACGGTGACAGCTCATGTCCCCCAGTGGGGAAGAGACATTCCAGATTGTTGTGCCCTGGGCCCAGGGGCAGGACTTGTGGAAACAGTACCATGCGGCCACGGGCCACGCAAATGGGGAGTGGAATTTGTCAGTACTTCGGACCTGAAACTTTTGGTATGGCATTGGGGAGGAACCTAAGCGCTGGGTGGGGGCATGCTCACAGTGCTCCAGGACGAGGGGGAGCCCCCATGGCCTCAATAATCAACTAATATCCCCTAGAGCAGTGGTTGGCAAACTTAGCGGGGTGGCGGACCACTTATCCATATGAAAAACAATTATGGACCACTTACCACCAAATTTCTACATTCAGCTAACATATAATTTAATAATATAAATATTATCACTTCCATGTGTATTATAGCCTAGTACATGTTACCTTTTGTAAACTGATACCATCTCACTCTGCTGCTTAATGGGGTGAGTGGTGCTGATGCTGAGGAGACATGATTGCAGGGATGTCTGGAATCAAATCTGAGAGTCTGAGATGTAAATCGGGTTCAATGTTCAGCCGATTCCACTTTTTGGTTTTCAGATCAATCAGCACCTAAAACCCGTGCTGTAAGTAACTTGTAGCTGTAAGTGGTCAAAAAGGGCAGTAGATGCTTCAGTGCTTCAACCAGCCATTGATACTCTGGTAGTACTTGAAGCCAAAAGTCTGCCAATTTCTTCTCTTTGAATGTTGTTTTCAATGCTCGATCATTTGCTATATCTGAAAGTTGATCAACCTTGTTGGGTGGAAGGCTGACACTGACTGCTTGAATATAAGCATTGTCTCCAAATGAATTTCTGATCCACTCCATGCAGGTTATGGATCAGGGAAGTATATTAATTGTGAATTACTGTAAGTCCTTGCAACTGCTCATTGAATGCCTCAATTGTGTCCACATCAAGCTCCATATCTGTTTTTAGTTCAGCATTTTTGTCACAGCAAGTTGTTCCCGATGTACAGTGCTACAGTGCATTGCCTTTGTAAAGGGTGCAACTGCATGCACGCAAGCACATAATCCCCTCTCTTTGCCAGTCATTGATGCCAACACAGTGAGTCCAGTCCAAATAATTTTTCACAGTTAAATAATTCAAAGTGTCAACTCCTGTTGTGTTCCTTGGTAGAGAGTGACAAGAGAAAAATGTCGTTAACCTCCCCCTCAAAAATGTACCTTACAAAACATAAGAGATTTGTGTCGTTCACTATGTCAGTGGACTCATCTACTTGAGTTGAATATTACTTGCTCTGGCATACGCATGCAACTAGCTTGCTCTGAACATTCTATGCCATTGAAGTAATCCTCCTCCGTACAGTATTGCCTGACAACTGAATTTTGCTAATTTGTTTTTTAGCATTTTCCCCAAGCATTATATTAGCCATCACTTTGGCAGCAATAGTGTGGTTGTGAGATCTTTTCCCCACACTTCCCCAACTTACACACCAGAGATCGCCTTCCCCGGAATTCTAAACCCAGCTTCTGACATTCCACAGTTCCAGGTGCAATATTCCAATTAACATTCCTCCTTACCGTGTGCACTTGTTACAGCAACCCTCTTCTCCCACTGGCCCAACACTACCTCCACTGTCTCCTGCCTCCCTTGGTTTCTCCTATATATACCACTTCGATACACTCAACTGTTGTGAAGTTTTGCTCACTCTCAGTGTCATTTCCAAGCCTTGTTACTTAGTAATACCTTTCATAGAGTCTTATTGACCTGTGCCTGTTGTATCAACCTCCACTTTCTGGATTGCCCTCTCTAAACTGTTTGCCTGTCTTACCAACCACTCTCTTGCCTTCTCTCCATTGTCCTCTTCACTGGCTCTTGACCCCTCTTAATAGCTCTGCACCTGGGTTCACCTCTCCTGTGCTACGCCTGACGTCACAGTGGTCTTTTTGCGATCAACAGAGACACCTATTATGAAGCCTCGGTACCTTTCGCATTCTCCCCTGAATAGAAAAACCTTTTTGCATCTTTTTTCATATGTCGTTTGAACTCCTCACATTTTCTCTGGGAAAATTCAATGGGTTTCCCAATATACTGTTTGTGTTTGGATACTGTCACGTGTGCCTCGGAGGCTCGGGAACAGAGGACCCAGGTGCAGTGCTGGATAGCGGCATCGTCGGGAAGGCGTGGGTCAGGTACCGGCAGATCAGGGCAAGAAAGGAAAGGCAGAGTCGTGGTCGAGGTCACAGGTGAGGGTCGTGGGATCAGGCAAACAGAGCAAACAAGGGCTGGGCGAAGACGTGGTCGAGGTCACAGGTGGTGGTCGGAGGAGACAGGGCTCGGAGTCGTAAGCAGCGCTTGACAAGACTTCGCCCCGAGTGAGGGCAGTGAGGGGTTTAAGACAGGGAGCAGGAACTGGGAAGAAAGGTGCAGAGCCAATGGAAACAGAGGAAGAGTGAAGAAGTGCACAAGGGAGACCGGAATGTTAATAAGGTGATCGACAGGTGAGAAAAGAACAATGAGGGGAAAGGAAAGACAGGGAGACAGCGGCCTCTAGTGGAGAGAGAGGGTGATGGCTTAAAACCATGACAGATACAAAGTGTCTTTTGGGTTTGTAGGGTTTCATGGCCTTGTTGGCTAACGTTTGAAAACACAAAACACATTGTGGGATTGGGTCTTCAGTTTCCCCCTTCCAATACAATCCCATTTTTAAATATTCATCGTGGTATTTTCGTTTTGCTTTTACACATGCATCCAGGTCTTACCTGGACCCAGCTGCTTCTAAACCACTTCAAGACCAGGTCCTGAAGGCCCACACTCCATAAACCAGCAGGCCCTACACGGACATGTTTACCAGATGCCTGTAGGTCAACCCAACTGTCATCACAGAAGTCCAGAACTTTGCCACACACTCTGCCAGCACCAGCGTCAATCTGCTCCAGGACACCAGGGACAGCCTCACACTGCAGGGCATCAGCTACCCACACTGAAGGGAGAGGGATCCATTAGAGCAGTATGCATCCACCATATCCAAGTGCATATCAAGCAGAATACATTTAATCTCCCTAACTAATAGGATGTAGATTTAACACAACACTAATCCAGTAGAAGGGTACTACACAAACTACAAAGAGTTCAAACAAAACAGAAAGTGGCTAATGGGCTGTGTGAAAAGCTTACCTATGCCATAACCCACCAACAGAAAAACAATCCCTCCTCTCATGGTTGCTACTAGTCTCAGAGAATTGATATACTAGAACTGTTCACACACAGGCATTTAAATACCCAGTCCACCCCAGCTGCGACTTCAGCTTGTAGATTGAAAAAGAGATTTAGATTTTGCAGTGATTTTCAGAAGTAATTTTGTACAGATCGATGTAATTTCACATCCAATTTGATTGAGGGTTAAGGACATGTTGTAGAATTGTGTCTTGTTTTCTTGCCTGTTGGACTTATTGCAAGCTCATTGTTTTGGGTACAGCATTCAAAGCAATTAAATATATACACTCACCTAAAGGATTATTAGGAACACCTGTTCAATTTCTCATTAATGCAATTTTCTAATCAACCAATCACATGGCAGTTGCTTCAATGCATTTAAGGGTGTGGTCCTAGTCAAGACAATCTCCTGAACTCCAAACTGAATGTCTGAATGGGAAAGAAATGTGATTTCAGCAATTTTGAGCGTGGCATGGTTGTTGGTGCAAGACGGGCCGGTCTGAGTATTTCACAATCTGCTCAGTTACTGGGATTTTCACGCACAACCATTTCTAGGGTTTACAAAGAATGGTGTGAAAAGGGAAAAACATCCAGTATGCGGCAGTCCTGTGGGCGAAAATGCCTTGTTGATGCTAGAGGTCAGAGGAGAATGGGCCGACTGATTCAAGCTGATAGAAGAGCAACTTTGATTGAAATAACCACTCGTTACAACCGAGGTATGCAGCAAAGCATTTGTGAAGCCACAACACGTACAACCTTGAGGCGGATGGGCTACAACAGCAGAAGACCCCACCGGGTACCACTCATCTCCACTACAAATAGGAAAAAGAGGCTACAATTTGCACAAGCTCACCAAAATTGGACAGTTGAAGACTGGAAAAATGTTGCCTGGTCTGATGAGTCTCCATTTCTGTTGAGACATTCAGATGGTGGAGTCAGAATTTGGCGTAAACAGAATGAGAACATGGATCCATCATGCCTTGTTACCACTGTGCAGGCTGGTGGTGGTGGTGTAATGGTGTGGGGGATGTTTTCTTGGCACACTTTAGGCCCCTTAGTGCCAATTGGGCATCGTTTAAATGCCATGGCCTACCTGAGCATTGTTTCTGACCATGTCCATCCTTTTATGACCACCATGTACCCATCCTCTGATGGCTACTTCCAGCAGGATAATGCACCATGTCACAAAGGTCGAATCATTTCAAATTGGTTTCTTGAACATGACAATGAGTTCACTGTACTAAACTGGCCCCCACAGTCACCAGATCTCAACCCAATAGAGCATCTTTGGGATGTGGTGGAACGGGAGCTTCGTGCCCTGGATGTGCATCCCACAAATCTCCATCAACTGCAAGATGCTATCCTATCAAAATGGGCCAACATTTCTAAAGAATGCTTTCAGCACCTTGTTGATTAAATGCCACGTAGAATTAAGGCAGTTCTGAAGGCGAAAGGGGGTCAAACACAGTATTAGTATGGTGTTCCTAATAATCCTTTAGGTGAGTGTATACTACTGTTTCAAGTGTGTGTGTGAAGGGGGGGGGGTTCTGCTGGGTTTGTTTTCCTGCTTGTGGACAACATTGAAGTCCTAGACCTGAATAATCTGCTTGCTGGTGGCTTGAATTTTGAGTTGTTTTAGAGGTTTGTGATCTGTGATCATGCTGAATGGTGCTGCAAGTAAATGGAGGGGAAGTGTTCACAGCGTTGAGTGAAAGCTTTGGTTTCACGTTTGTTTTGAGAATATCTCTGTTCAACTGGGGTAAATGCTCTACTGGTATATGCAACAACATGAACAGTGTCATCACATCACATTGTACCTAGACAAACAAGACTGGTGACTTCAGCAACTGTTTGTTTGTGTTGGTCAAAGTCTGACATTACAGGGTTACCAAATCAGACTCTCTGCTTATGTCTTCAGTGTTTCAGTGTGTTTTGTCCCCTAGACATCTCTCGTAGTTAGTTCACGTAATGTCAAGTGACACAGTCAGGAAGTGTGAATAGTAGTATTACATTCTTGTAAGATGCAGAGTTTACTAGGGTTCTTTAGAGATTAAATGATCTAGCTTGAATTTTTTAAAATATGAAGCATAGCACTTCATTGCTGTATTTTGTTTTGCCCACAACCTTTTAGTGACGTGTTTGCACCTTAAGGTGAGATTGTATTTGTTCTTTCAGTCAGGACAACTCATGCAATAATGTGGAGTTGATTGACAATGTCTTACAATTATTTTACATAGATGTTTGGCTTTGGCCTCACATTCAATGGGCCCCTGTCCACTTGGATGTTTCCAAGAATATGAAACAATGGTGAACCATTTCAAAACTATTAGTATCTGGGGAAGTTTAATGCTCACTTGCAACAAACCTCAAATATTCAGGTTCATTACTATTGTAAGATCTGTCACCTTTCAAAGCCCATATCTATATTTTCATTTTAAATACTTCAATAATTGACATGATAGGAATGAGTTTCTTTCTTGGTACCTGGTTTTATATTTGTATATCAGTACAATTGAAGACAAAGATTCATTGTATTTTACTGTGCTTCATTTCACAGCATAATTGACTGCAATAAAGTGGTACAGCACACAGATATGTCTTTCATGTAAGTTGAAGAAACGTAGACGTATATTACATATTTATGGAATAATTTTCATATGTTGACAATTGAAAAAGGTTACGTTTATTATGAATGACATGGAACCTGCTTATTTTGTATGCTACTGGTATATATGCTGGAAGAAATATGTATTATGTAGTTAATACAATTAAAGTTCTTATATTCTTAATATAAGTAAGACCTATTCTCTTAAGGTATGTCATTCATCCAATTCATATGCCAGGCTCTGTGTATTGCCAGCAATAGATTAACATTGAGTCAAACAAAACGAACTAGTTAATTCCAGTTAAGAGTGGCAAATGTATAATGGAATCACTCAATTTAAACATTACACTCAACTGATCCAACACTTGCTAGAAATCAATGAAAACAGTTAGAACTCAAGCAGCAGCTGTAATAAGAGCTAATATGTTTTGAAACATGAAATGTTAATCATTTAATTGTCAGAGCAGTGGTGCCACTTGTCATGTCATCTACCCTGGCCAATGGTCATACAGGTTGAATTCATTCAGAAGATTATCACTAATCAGGTCCCTCATTTCTTTGAAGCTGTGCAGCTCAATGAATCAATTAACCAGCGATTAGACAGGTGTGTCTAGGGGTGGCCTGGGTATTTAAATGCCTGTGTGTGAACAGTTCTTATGTATCAATTCTCTGAGACTAGTAGTAACCATGAGAGGAGGGATTGTCTGTGTGGTTTTGTTGGTGGGGTCTAGCATAGGTAAGCTTGTTTTCAATCTAAATTCTATTACTTTTGGAGATTAAATGTATTCTGTTTGAGATGCCCTTGGATATGGTGAATGCATACTGCTCTAATGGATCCTTCTCCCTTTTCCTTTCAGTGTGGGTAGCTGAAGCCCTGCAGTGTGAGGCTGTCCCTGGTGTCCTGAAGCAGATTGATGCTGGTGCTGGCAGAGTGTGTGGCATCTTGAAAGAGGGCAAAGTCGTGGAGTTCCGTGATGGCCATTGGGTTGAGCTAGAGGCATCTGGTAAACATGTCAGTGTAGGGCCTGCTGGGCTCTGGAGGGTGGGTGTTGATGGCCTGGTCTTCAAGTGGTTTAGAAGCGGCTGGGTCCAGGTGAATCCAGGTGAGACCTGGATGTGATCTTCTGAATCCCTTGCTTAAAACCTCGACCTGCACCAGCTGTCCATCAGGTCACATTCTTGATGTAGACCCTCTTTCATTCCTCTGGCAGGCAACCTGATCCAGATTGATGCTGGTGGGGACAAGTTTGTGGTGGGCTGCAATGCCTCCCACAGTATCTTCTGTCTGAACCACAGGCCTGCGCTGAGCTACGATGGCTCTGGCAGTGTGTCCTGGATGGCAGTCCCAGGCGAGCTCAAGTACTACTCCTGTGGGCCTGTTGGGTGCTGGGGAGTGAACAATCTAGATGAAATCCACGTCAAGCTGGGTGTCGGTGGGAATTCCTGTCCTGGCCCTGAGAAGTGGTACCGCATTCCAGGCTCCCTGTCCATGGTGGAAGTGAGCGCGGATGGTGAAGTGCATGGAGTGAACAAACGTGGCTCGGTATTCAGAAGGTGAGGCTGTGTTGTGAACTGCTTGACTGCAGCCTCTGTATGAAGTGACTGGACAAGAGCAGGATCCTGTCCAGGGGCTTGTTTGGACCATGTCTAGAAGCCTCCATGCTCTGGCTCCTGACTTCTCCCTCTTGCCTTTCAGGATTGGTGTCAGTGCCTGTAACCCCTTTGGCAGTGGGTGGGAACATCTAAGGGTAGCTGGACTAAGCAGCCATGTGTCGTATGATCGTGGAGCCCTGTGGATTATCTGCAGAAATGGTGACGTCCAGAGGTGCAGGTTCTCTGAAGCCCTGTCATTTGAGTGAATGTTGGCCGCTTGTGTAGGCTGATGCTACTTTGAGTTGACCTGGTTTTGGGAGAAATGTGCTTCTCTGGCTTCCAGATGCTTTGTGATCTGTGTTCCACGTTTTAATAAAGCGCTAGGAAAATGGACTGCCCATCGGTTTTGTTCAAGCTCGTCTGCCTTCAATTGTACTCTCCACTCCTTCCACCTTAGCTGATGCCATGAAGCCAAGTGCACAGCAATGGTCTTTGGTCCAGAAATGGTTTATCCCAAGACCCCCAGTTCAGCAGATGCTGGGTTTCTTCCCTGGTGATACTCTGCCAGGCCTGTACTGCAGCTGTCTTTAGTTCCTGCTTGTTCTTGGAGCGTTTTGCCTTCAGCAAGTGAAATGCATGCTCGGTTGGATTCAGGTCAGGTGATTGACTTGGCCATTGCAGAACATTCCACTTCTTTGCCAATAAAAAAGTCCTGGGTTGCTTTCACAGTATGCTTTGGGTCATTGTCCATCTGCACTGTGAAGCGCCCTCCAATGAGTTTTGACGCATTTGGCTGAATCTGAGCAGATAATATAGCCCTAAACACTTGAGAATTCATCCTGCTGCTTTTGTCAGCAGTCACATCATCAATAAATACAAGGGAACCAGCAGGAACTAAAGAGAGCTGCAGTACAGGCCTGGTAGAGCATCACCAGGGAAGAAACCCAGCATCTGGTGATGTCTATGGGTTCCAGACTTCAGGCAGTCATTGACTGCAAAGGATTTGCAACCAAGTATTGATACTCACAATTTAATTAATGATTAGGTTAGTTTGTCTAAATCCTTTTCTAAAGACCCTGAACTTGGGGGGACCACCTATACAAATGGGGGGAATTCCAACACTGTTCACCCAATTTGGATGTACCTACCCTCAAATTAAAGTGGAAAGTCT
This sequence comes from Amia ocellicauda, assembly GCF_036373705.1. Classification (NCBI taxonomy): domain Eukaryota; kingdom Metazoa; phylum Chordata; class Actinopteri; order Amiiformes; family Amiidae; genus Amia; species Amia ocellicauda. The sequence goes on along the minus strand of NC_089863.1, from coordinate 29,769,750 downwards.
ACACTTAAAGAACATAGTGATTGTTTCCTTTCAAATCCACTGTGGTGGCATACAGAGCCAAAATAATGACAATTGTGTCACCATCCAAATATTTATGGACCTAACTGTATAAACAAGGTAACAAGAAATAAACTCATTATTGTCATGTCAATCATTGAAGTATTTATGAAGATAATTTAGATATGGCTTTGAAAGGTGACAGATCTAACAAAATCAATGACCCTGAATATTTGAGGTTTGTTGCAAGTGTAGAGTTACTAATAGTCTTGCACAGTGGTGTAGTCTAGTTTTTTGTAGTGAGTATACTGTGATTTTTCCTTCCCAGCCTCATACTCACCCGTCGCAGAGTAACACCCCATAAGCATCACCACACTCACTAATGCATACAGTATGCATCTACATGTAATTGAGAACATTCTGAATGACTGCTTATGTGTTATTAACATGTCAATTTATTATAATTTATTATAACACAAGATTTTAACAGCCATTGACATTTACAGCTGCGGAGACTGGACTGATTTTCTACTGTTAAGTGTTAATCATCATCTAACTCAGCTTGTTAAAAGCTACATTTAGCCTTAGATGTTATATGAATATGGTCCCTGGAGCACAGGTTTTATCAACAATAATGGAAAGCTGAGGCTTATCAGTAGCAGTATTAACACTGAACATTTGTGCAGTTCTATCACCAACACTCATTCATTACAGAATATTATGAATTGAATTATGAGGACACAAAAAGTGGTCCACCTCTTGTCAAACACACTTATCTTCCAAAACCATTGTCAAACTTAGGCTATGTACTGTATCAGCTTAAATGCACGAGAAAGCACCCAGGAACTGCTACAAAACAAATAAGCTTCAAATAAGAAAAAACAAACAAGGTTAATTAACAAAATAGCTTCACACTATGGCTAACAAATGCATGAAAAGCAGGAGAAAGGAGAAAAATGTTCCTCTCTTTCAATAGCTAATTATCTGACAACTATTGATAACTAACATTACCATATAGTAATTTAATGGTGTAAATGTTTTAAATTAATGCACATTTAAGATGACCATGAATTAACTCTCATTTGCATAGTCATTGACTTTATGAATTTCAATTGTTTTTACATCACCTTTGCATGTGTGCTGATATCTACCTACCTTTCTGTCCCTCCACTCTAACCAAGGATGTCTGTTTTTAAATTCCCTAGCCTGACTTTCAGTTCACAGGGCTGGCCAGGAGTTCTCATCTCTCTCATCATCTGAAACAAGGTGATATAAACATTGTATTTTGTTTAGTACTCTACTCACACACACAGTATCTAAGTTACCTCTCACCTTCTCCTGCACTCATTGATCCACCACACTAACATTAGTGAAGTTAGCTAGTTCTAGATACAATTCAATATACCAACAATCCCCTGCTGTTACAGTTACTTTAATGATAATGTATATGCTACTTTTACAGGTAATGTTACGATGGCATCAGACTCGTTTTCTGTAGCGCGTAGGATTGCATCAGCCTCATTTTTTCTTTTTCTGTAACGTTAACGTTCGTGTCATTTGCTGCAGCTGCAGTGTCACCCGAAGCCGCAGTAGCTTCAGGAGCAGGCTTACGAAAACACTGAAAGAGTGGAGTTTGAGTTTGCTTTCGTTTCATATCTCATTCAGTGATTCACATTAGTTAATTTCAAACTTGTGTTGAGAATGACCGCTAAGCAACTGCGTTGTTGTTCCTTGGTAGGTGACGTCAGGTCCCATGCCACGGAAACCACAGTGGTCCAAAAGTCAGTGCTTCGCAACACAGACGGGGTGAATTTATGAATGAAGGTGTGAAAGTTCTGTCACTAAACGATGTTGTTACGTATCCTCGCACTTTTTTAAGTGGGTATACAGAAATCCTTGAGCTTTTCTAGTGGGTATACGGCGTATACCTGCGTATCACGTAGACTACACCACTGGTCTTGCACTGAGAGATGCTGGACTATTGTCTTACATTACTTGTTTTGGGATGCCAAACGTGGAGAAAACTTTGTTGAGTAGAGAAATGTTTCGATGTGAAGATTTCTATGGAATAATTCCAATGAGTGCAAAAGAAGAATACTCATCCAGCATAACGTGTTCATGCAACAACATGAACAGTGTCATCACATCGCATTGTACCTAGACAAACAGGACTGGTGTCTTCAGCAACTATTTGTTTGTGGTGGTCAAAGTCTGACATTACAGGGTTACCAAATCAGACTCTCTGCTCATGTCTTATTTGTTTCAGTGTGTTTTGCTTCATATGTCCCCTAGACATCTCTCGTAGTTAGTTCACGTAGTGTCAAGTGACACAGTCAGGAAGTGTGAATAATAATATTACATTCCGGTAAGATGCAGACTTAACTTTGGGTTCTTTGGAGATTAAATTATCTAGCTTCAATTTTTTTAAATATGAAGCATAGCACTCCAGGGGTGTAACGTGTGGTATTGTCGTGAAGATATATTGCTGTATTTTGTTTTGTCCACAACCTTCAGTGACGTGTTTGCACCTTAAGGTGAGATTGTATTTGTTCTTTCAGTCAGGACAACTCATGCAATAATGTGGAGTTGATTGACCATGTCTTACAATTATTTTACATAGATGTTTGGCTTTGGCCTCACATTCAATGGGCCCCTGTCCACTTGGATGTTTCCAAGAATATGAAACAATGGTGAACCATTTCAAAACTATTAGTATCTGGGGAAGTTTAATGCTCACTTGCAACAAACCTCAAATATTCAGGTTCATTACTATTGTAAGATCTGTCACCTTTCAAAGCCCATATCTATATTTTCATTTTAAATACTTCAATAATTGACATGATAGGAATGATTTTCTTTCTTGGTACCTGGTTTTATATTTGTATATCAGTACAATTGAAGACAAAGATTCATTGTATTTTACTGTGCTTCATTTCACAGCATAATTGACTGCAATAAAGTGGTACAGCACACAGATATGTCTTTCATGTAAGTTGAAGAAACGTAGACGTATATTACATATTTATGGAATAATTTTCATATGTTGACAATTGAAAAAGGTTACGTTTATTATGAATGACATGGAACCTGCTTATTTTGTATGCTACTGGTATATATGCTGGAAGAAATATGTATTATGTAGTTAATACAATTAAAGTTCTTATATTCTTAATATAAGTAAGACATATTCTCTTAAGGTATGTAATTCATCCAATTCATATGCCAGGCTCTGTGTATTGCCAGCAATAGATTAACATTGAGTCAAACAAAACGAACTAGTTAATTCCAGTTAAGAGTGGCAAATGTATAATGGAATCACTCAATTTAAACATTACACTCAACTGATCCAACACTTGCTAGAAATCAATGAAAACAGTTAGAACTCAAGCAGCAGCTGTAATAAGAGCTAATATGTTTTGAAACATGAAATGTTAATCATTTAATTGTCAGAGCAGTGGTGCCACTTGTCATGTCATCTACCCTGGCCAATGGTCATACAGGTTGAATTCATTCAGAAGATTATCACTAATCAGGTCCCTCATTTCTTTGAAGCTGTGCAGCTCAATGAATCAATTAACCAGCGATTAGACAGGTGTGTCTAGGGGTGGCCTGGGTATTTAAATGCCTGTGTGTGAACAGTTCTTATGTATCAATTCTCTGAGACTAGTAGTAACCATGAGAGGAGGGATTGTCTGTGTGGTTTTGTTGGTGGGGTCTAGCATAGGTAAGCTTGTTTTCAATCTAAATTCTATTACTTTTGGAGATTAAATGTATTCTGTTTGAGATGCCCTTGGATATGGTGAATGCATACTGCTCTAATGGATCCTTCTCCCTTTTCCTTTCAGTGTGGGTAGCTGAAGCCCTGCAGTGTGAGGCTGTCCCTGGTGTCCTGAAGCAGATTGATGCTGGTGCTGGCAGAGTGTGTGGCATCTTGAAAGAGGGCAAAGTCGTGGAGTTCCGTGATGGCCATTGGGTTGAGCTAGAGGCATCTGGTAAACATGTCAGTGTAGGGCCTGCTGGGCTCTGGAGGGTGGGTGTTGATGGCCTGGTCTTCAAGTGGTTTAGAAGCGGCTGGGTCCAGGTGAATCCAGGTGAGACCTGGATGTGATCTTCTGAATCCCTTGCTTAAAACCTCGACCTGCACCAGCTGTCCATCAGGTCACATTCTTGATGTAGACCCTCTTTCATTCCTCTGGCAGGCAACCTGATCCAGATTGATGCTGGTGGGGACAAGTTTGTGGTGGGCTGCAATGCCTCCCACAGTATCTTCTGTCTGAACCACAGGCCTGCGCTGAGCTACGATGGCTCTGGCAGTGTGTCCTGGATGGCAGTCCCAGGCGAGCTCAAGTACTACTCCTGTGGGCCTGTTGGGTGCTGGGGAGTGAACAATCTAGATGAAATCCACGTCAAGCTGGGTGTCGGTGGGAATTCCTGTCCTGGCCCTGAGAAGTGGTACCGCATTCCAGGCTCCCTGTCCATGGTGGAAGTGAGCGCGGATGGTGAAGTGCATGGAGTGAACAAACGTGGCTCGGTATTCAAAAGGTGAGGCTGTGTTGTGAACTGCTTGACTGCAGCCTCTGTATGAAGTGACTGGACAAGAGCAGGATCCTGTCCAGGGGCTTGTTTGGACCATGTCTAGAAGCCTCCATGCTCTGGCTCCTGACTTCTCCCTCTTGCCTTTCAGGATTGGTGTCAGTGCCTGTAACCCCTTTGGCAGTGGGTGGGAACATCTAAGGGTAGCTGGACTAAGCAGCCATGTGTCGTATGATCGTGGAGCCCTGTGGATTATCTGCAGAAATGGTGACGTCCAGAGGTGCAGGTTCTCTGAAGCCCTGTCATTTGAGTGAATGTTGGCCGCTTGTGTAGGCTGATGCTACTTTGAGTTGACCTGGTTTTGGGAGAAATGTGCTTCTCTGGCTTCCAGATGCTTTGTGATCTGTGTTCCACGTTTTAATAAAGCGCTAGGAAAATGGACTGCCCATCGGTTTTGTTCAAGCTCGTCTGCCTTCAATTGTACTCTCCACTCCTTCCACCTTAGCTGATGCCATGAAGCCAAGTGCACAGCAATGGTCTTTGGTCCAGAAATGGTTTATCCCAAGACCCCCAGTTCAGCAGATGCTGGGTTTCTTCCCTGGTGATACTCTGCCAGGCCTGTACTGCAGCTGTCTTTAGTTCCTGCTTGTTCTTGGAGCGTTCTGCCTTCAGCAAGTGAAATGCATGCTCGGTTGGATTCAGGTCAGGTGATTGACTTGGCCATTGCAGAACATTCCACTTCTTTGCCAATAAAAAAGTCCTGGGTTGCTTTCACAGTATGCTTTGGGTCATTGTCCATCTGCACTGTGAAGCGCCCTCCAATGAGTTTTGACGCATTTGGCTGAATCTGAGCAGATAATATAGCCCTAAACACTTGAGAATTCATCCTGCTGCTTTTGTCAGCAGTCACATCATCAATAAATACAAGGGAACCAGCAGGAACTAAAGAGAGCTGCAGTACAGGCCTGGTAGAGCATCACCAGGGAAGAAACCCAGCATCTGGTGATGTCTATGGGTTCCAGACTTCAGGCAGTCAGTGACTGCAAAGGATTTGCAACCAAGTATTGATACTCACAATTTAATTAATGATTAGGTTAGTTTGTCTAAATCCTTTTCTAAAGACCCTGAACTTGGGGGGACCACCTATACAAATGGGGGGAATTCCAACACTGTTCACCCAATTTGGATGTACCTACCCTCAAATTAAAGTGGAAAGTCTACACTTAAAGAACATAGTGATTGTTTCCTTTCAAATCCACTGTGGTGGCATACAGAGCCAAAATAATGACAATTGTGTCACCATCCAAATATTTATGGACCTAACTGTATAAACAAGGTAACAAGAAATAAACTCATTATTGTCATGTCAATCATTGAAGTATTTATGAAGATAATTTAGATATGGCTTTGAAAGGTGACAGATCTAACAAAATCAATGACCCTGAATATTTGAGGTTTGTTGCAAGTGTAGAGTTACTAATAGTCTTGCACAGTGGTGTAGTCTAGTTTTTTGTAGTGAGTATACTGTGATTTTTCCTTCCCAGCCTCATACTCACCCGTCGCAGAGTAACACCCCATAAGCATCACCACACTCACTAATGCATACAGTATGCATCTACATGTAATTGAGAACATTCTGAATGACTGCTTATGTGTTATTAACATGTCAATTTATTATAATTTATTATAACACAAGATTTTAACAGCCATTGACATTTACAGCTGCGGAGACTGGACTGATTTTCTACTGTTAAGTGTTAATCACCATCTAACTCAGCCTGTTAAAAGCTACATTTAGCCTTAGATGTTATATGAATATGGTCCCTGGAGCACAGGTTTTATCAACAATAATGGAAAGCTGAGGATTACAAGTAGCAGTATTAACACTGAACATTTGTGCAGTTCTATCACCAACACTCATTCATTACAGAATATTATGAACTGAATTATGAGGACACAAAAAGTGGTCCACCTCTTGTCAAACACACTTATCTTCCAAAACCATTGTCAAACTTAGGCTATGTACTGTATCAGCTTAAATGCACGAGAAAGCACCCAGGAACTGCTACAAAACAAATAAGCTTCAAATAAGAAAAAACAAACAAGGTTAATTAACAAAATAGCTTCACACTATGGCTAACAAATGCATGAAAAGCAGGAGAAAGGAGAAAAATGTTCCTCTCTTTCAATAGCTAATTATCTGACAACTATTGATAACTAACATTACCATATAGTAATTTAATGGTGTAAATGTTTTAAATTAATGCACATTTAAGATGACCATGAATTAACTCTCATTTGCATAGTCATTGACTTTATGAATTTCAATTGTTTTTACATCACCTTTGCATGTGTGCTGATATCTACCTACCTTTCTGTCCCTCCACTCTAACCAAGGATGTCTGTTTTTAAATTCCCTAGCCTGACTTTCAGTTCACAGGGCTGGCCAGGAGTTCTCATCTCTCTCATCATCTGAAACAAGGTGATATAAACATTGTATTTTGTTTAGTACTCTACTCACACACACAGTATCTAAGTTACCTCTCACCTTCTCCTGCACTCATTGATCCACCACACTAACATTAGTGAAGTTAGCTAGTTCTAGATACAATTCAATATACCAACAATCCCCTGCTGTTACAGTTACATTAATGATAATGTATATGCTACTTTTACAGGTAATGTTACGATGGCATCAGACTCGTTTTCTGTAGCGCGTAGGATTGCATCAGCCTCATTTTTTCTTTTTCTGTAACGTTAACGTTCGTGTCATTTGCTGCAGCTGCAGTGTCACCCGAAGCCGCAGTAGCTTCAGGAGCAGGCTTACGAAAACACTGAAAGAGTGGAGTTTGAGTTTGCTTTCGTTTCATATCTCATTCAGTGATTCACATTAGTTAATTTCAAACTTGTGTTGAGAATGACCGCTAAGCAACTGCGTTGTTGTTCCTTGGTAGGTGACGTCAGGTCCCATGCCACGGAAACCACAGTGGTCCAAAAGTCAGTGCTTCGCAACACAGACGGGGTGAATTTATGAATGAAGGTGTGAAAGTTCTGTCACTAAACGATGTTGTTACGTATCCTCGCACTTTTTTAAGTGGGTATACAGAAATCCTTGAGCTTTTCTAGTGGGTATACGGCGTATACCTGCGTATCACGTAGACTACACCACTGGTCTTGCACTGAGAGATGCTGGACTATTGTCTTACATTACTTGTTTTGGGATGCCAAACGTGGAGAAAACTTTGTTGAGTAGAGAAATGTTTCGATGTGAAGATTTCTATGGAATAATTCCAATGAGTGCAAAAGAAGAATACTCATCCAGCATAATGTGTTCATGCAACAACATGAACAGTGTCATCACATCGCATTGTACCTAGACAAACAGGACTGGTGTCTTCAGCAACTATTTGTTTGTGGTGGTCAAAGTCTGACATTACAGGGTTACCAAATCAGACTCTCTGCTCATGTCTTATTTGTTTCAGTGTGTTTTGCTTCATATGTCCCCTAGACATCTCTCGTAGTTAGTTCACGTAGTGTCAAGTGACACAGTCAGGAAGTGTGAATAATAATATTACATTCCGGTAAGATGCAGACTTAACTTTGGGTTCTTTGGAGATTAAATTATCTAGCTTCAATTTTTTTAAATATGAAGCATAGCACTCCAGGGGTGTAACGTGTGGTATTGTCGTGAAGATATATTGCTGTATTTTGTTTTGTCCACAACCTTCAGTGACGTGTTTGCACCTTAAGGTGAGATTGTATTTGTTCTTTCAGTCAGGACAACTCATGCAATAATGTGGAGTTGATTGACCATGTCTTACAATTATTTTACATAGATGTTTGGCTTTGGCCTCACATTCAATGGGCCCCTGTCCACTTGGATGTTTCCAAGAATATGAAACAATGGTGAACCATTTCAAAACTATTAGTATCTGGGGAAGTTTAATGCTCACTTGCAACAAACCTCAAATATTCAGGTTCATTACTATTGTAAGATCTGTCACCTTTCAAAGCCCATATCTATATTTTCATTTTAAATACTTCAATAATTGACATGATAGGAATGAGTTTCTTTCTTGGTACCTGGTTTTATATTTGTATATCAGTACAATTGAAGACAAAGATTCATTGTATTTTACTGTGCTTCATTTCACAGCATAATTGACTGCAATAAAGTGGTACAGCACACAGATATGTCTTTCATGTAAGTTGAAGAAACGTAGACGTATATTACATATTTATGGAATAATTTTCATATGTTGACAATTGAAAAAGGTTACGTTTATTATGAATGACATGGAACCTGCTTATTTTGTATGCTACTGGTATATATGCTGGAAGAAATATGTATTATGTAGTTAATACAATTAAAGTTCTTATATTCTTAATATAAGTAAGACATATTCTCTTAAGGTATGTAATTCATCCAATTCATATGCCAGGCTCTGTGTATTGCCAGCAATAGATTAACATTGAGTCAAACAAAACGAACTAGTTAATTCCAGTTAAGAGTGGCAAATGTATAATGGAATCACTCAATTTAAACATTACACTCAACTGATCCAACACTTGCTAGAAATCAATGAAAACAGTTAGAACTCAAGCAGCAGCTGTAATAAGAGCTAATATGTTTTGAAACATGAAATGTTAATCATTTAATTGTCAGAGCAGTGGTGCCACTTGTCATGTCATCTACCCTGGCCAATGGTCATACAGGTTGAATTCATTCAGAAGATTATCACTAATCAGGTCCCTCATTTCTTTGAAGCTGTGCAGCTCAATGAATCAATTAACCAGCGATTAGACAGGTGTGTCTAGGGGTGGCCTGGGTATTTAAATGCCTGTGTGTGAACAGTTCTTATGTATCAATTCTCTGAGACTAGTAGTAACCATGAGAGGAGGGATTGTCTGTGTGGTTTTGTTGGTGGGGTCTAGCATAGGTAAGCTTGTTTTCAATCTAAATTCTATTACTTTTGGAGATTAAATGTATTCTGTTTGAGATGCCCTTGGATATGGTGAATGCATACTGCTCTAATGGATCCTTCTCCCTTTTCCTTTCAGTGTGGGTAGCTGAAGCCCTGCAGTGTGAGGCTGTCCCTGGTGTCCTGAAGCAGATTGATGCTGGTGCTGGCAGAGTGTGTGGCATCTTGAAAGAGGGCAAAGTCGTGGAGTTCCGTGATGGCCATTGGGTTGAGCTAGAGGCATCTGGTAAACATGTCAGTGTAGGGCCTGCTGGGCTCTGGAGGGTGGGTGTTGATGGCCTGGTCTTCAAGTGGTTTAGAAGCGGCTGGGTCCAGGTGAATCCAGGTGAGACCTGGATGTGATCTTCTGAATCCCTTGCTTAAAACCTCGACCTGCACCAGCTGTCCATCAGGTCACATTCTTGATGTAGACCCTCTTTCATTCCTCTGGCAGGCAACCTGATCCAGATTGATGCTGGTGGGGACAAGTTTGTGGTGGGCTGCAATGCCTCCCACAGTATCTTCTGTCTGAACCACAGGCCTGCGCTGAGCTACGATGGCTCTGGCAGTGTGTCCTGGATGGCAGTCCCAGGCGAGCTCAAGTACTACTCCTGTGGGCCTGTTGGGTGCTGGGGAGTGAACAATCTAGATGAAATCCACGTCAAGCTGGGTGTCGGTGGGAATTCCTGTCCTGGCCCTGAGAAGTGGTACCGCATTCCAGGCTCCCTGTCCATGGTGGAAGTGAGCGCGGATGGTGAAGTGCATGGAGTGAACAAACGTGGCTCGGTATTCAAAAGGTGAGGCTGTGTTGTGAACTGCTTGACTGCAGCCTCTGTATGAAGTGACTGGACAAGAGCAGGATCCTGTCCAGGGGCTTGTTTGGACCATGTCTAGAAGCCTCCATGCTCTGGCTCCTGACTTCTCCCTCTTGCCTTTCAGGATTGGTGTCAGTGCCTGTAACCCCTTTGGCAGTGGGTGGGAACATCTAAGGGTAGCTGGACTAAGCAGCCATGTGTCGTATGATCGTGGAGCCCTGTGGATTATCTGCAGAAATGGTGACGTCCAGAGGTGCAGGTTCTCTGAAGCCCTGTCATTTGAGTGAATGTTGGCCGCTTGTGTAGGCTGATGCTACTTTGAGTTGACCTGGTTTTGGGAGAAATGTGCTTCTCTGGCTTCCAGATGCTTTGTGATCTGTGTTCCACGTTTTAATAAAGCGCTAGGAAAATGGACTGCCCATCGGTTTTGTTCAAGCTCGTCTGCCTTCAATTGTACTCTCCACTCCTTCCACCTTAGCTGATGCCATGAAGCCAAGTGCACAGCAATGGTCTTTGGTCCAGAAATGGTTTATCCCAAGACCCCCAGTTCAGCAGATGCTGGGTTTCTTCCCTGGTGATACTCTGCCAGGCCTGTACTGCAGCTGTCTTTAGTTCCTGCTTGTTCTTGGAGCGTTCTGCCTTCAGCAAGTGAAATGCATGCTCGGTTGGATTCAGGTCAGGTGATTGACTTGGCCATTGCAGAACATTCCACTTCTTTGCCAATAAAAAAGTCCTGGGTTGCTTTCACAGTATGCTTTGGGTCATTGTCCATCTGCACTGTGAAGCGCCCTCCAATGAGTTTTGACGCATTTGGCTGAATCTGAGCAGATAATATAGCCCTAAACACTTGAGAATTCATCCTGCTGCTTTTGTCAGCAGTCACATCATCAATAAATACAAGGGAACCAGCAGGAACTAAAGAGAGCTGCAGTACAGGCCTGGTAGAGCATCACCAGGGAAGAAACCCAGCATCTGGTGATGTCTATGGGTTCCAGACTTCAGGCAGTCAGTGACTGCAAAGGATTTGCAACCAAGTATTGATACTCACAATTTAATTAATGATTAGGTTAGTTTGTCTAAATCCTTTTCTAAAGACCCTGAACTTGGGGGGACCACCTATACAAATGGGGGGAATTCCAACACTGTTCACCCAATTTGGATGTACCTACCCTCAAATTAAAGTGGAAAGTCTACACTTAAAGAACATAGTGATTGTTTCCTTTCAAATCCACTGTGGTGGCATACAGAGCCAAAATAATGACAATTGTGTCACCATCCAAATATTTATGGACCTAACTGTATAAACAAGGTAACAAGAAATAAACTCATTATTGTCATGTCAATCATTGAAGTATTTATGAAGATAATTTAGATATGGCTTTGAAAGGTGACAGATCTAACAAAATCAATGACCCTGAATATTTGAGGTTTGTTGCAAGTGTAGAGTTACTAATAGTCTTGCACAGTGGTGTAGTCTAGTTTTTTGTAGTGAGTATACTGTGATTTTTCCTTCCCAGCCTCATACTCACCCGTCGCAGAGTAACACCCCATAAGCATCACCACACTCACTAATGCATACAGTATGCATCTACATGTAATTGAGAACATTCTGAATGACTGCTTATGTGTTATTAACATGTCAATTTATTATAATTTATTATAACACAAGATTTTAACAGCCATTGACATTTACAGCTGCGGAGACTGGACTGATTTTCTACTGTTAAGTGTTAATCATCATCTAACTCAGCTTGTTAAAAGCTACATTTAGCCTTAGATGTTATATGAATATGGTCCCTGGAGCACAGGTTTTATCAACAATAATGGAAAGCTGAGGCTTATCAGTAGCAGTATTAACACTGAACATTTGTGCAGTTCTATCACCAACACTCATTCATTACAGAATATTATGAATTGAATTATGAGGACACAAAAAGTGGTCCACCTCTTGTCAAACACACTTATCTTCCAAAACCATTGTCAAACTTAGGCTATGTACTGTATCAGCTTAAATGCACGAGAAAGCACCCAGGAACTGCTACAAAACAAATAAGCTTCAAATAAGAAAAAACAAACAAGGTTAATTAACAAAATAGCTTCACACTATGGCTAACAAATGCATGAAAAGCAGGAGAAAGGAGAAAAATGTTCCTCTCTTTCAATAGCTAATTATCTGACAACTATTGATAACTAACATTACCATATAGTAATTTAATGGTGTAAATGTTTTAAATTAATGCACATTTAAGATGACCATGAATTAACTCTCATTTGCATAGTCATTGACTTTATGAATTTCAATTGTTTTTACATCACCTTTGCATGTGTGCTGATATCTACCTACCTTTCTGTCCCTCCACTCTAACCAAGGATGTCTGTTTTTAAATTCCCTAGCCTGACTTTCAGTTCACAGGGCTGGCCAGGAGTTCTCATCTCTCTCATCATCTGAAACAAGGTGATATAAACATTGTATTTTGTTTAGTACTCTACTCACACACACAGTATCTAAGTTACCTCTCACCTTCTCCTGCACTCATTGATCCACCACACTAACATTAGTGAAGTTAGCTAGTTCTAGATACAATTCAATATACCAACAATCCCCTGCTGTTACAGTTACATTAATGATAATGTATATGCTACTTTTACAGGTAATGTTACGATGGCATCAGACTCGTTTTCTGTAGCGCGTAGGATTGCATCAGCCTCATTTTTTCTTTTTCTGTAACGTTAACGTTCGTGTCATTTGCTGCAGCTGCAGTGTCACCCGAAGCCGCAGTAGCTTCAGGAGCAGGCTTACGAAAACACTGAAAGAGTGGAGTTTGAGTTTGCTTTCGTTTCATATCTCATTCAGTGATTCACATTAGTTAATTTCAAACTTGTGTTGAGAATGACCGCTAAGCAACTGCGTTGTTGTTCCTTGGTAGGTGACGTCAGGTCCCATGCCACGGAAACCACAGTGGTCCAAAAGTCAGTGCTTCGCAACACAGACGGGGTGAATTTATGAATGAAGGTGTGAAAGTTCTGTCACTAAACGATGTTGTTACGTATCCTCGCACTTTTTTAAGTGGGTATACAGAAATCCTTGAGCTTTTCTAGTGGGTATACGGCGTATACCTGCGTATCACGTAGACTACACCACTGGTCTTGCACTGAGAGATGCTGGACTATTGTCTTACATTACTTGTTTTGGGATGCCAAACGTGGAGAAAACTTTGTTGAGTAGAGAAATGTTTCGATGTGAAGATTTCTATGGAATAATTCCAATGAGTGCAAAAGAAGAATACTCATCCAGCATAACGTGTTCATGCAACAACATGAACAGTGTCATCACATCGCATTGTACCTAGACAAACAGGACTGGTGTCTTCAGCAACTATTTGTTTGTGGTGGTCAAAGTCTGACATTACAGGGTTACCAAATCAGACTCTCTGCTCATGTCTTATTTGTTTCAGTGTGTTTTGCTTCATATGTCCCCTAGACATCTCTCGTAGTTAGTTCACGTAGTGTCAAGTGACACAGTCAGGAAGTGTGAATAATAATATTACATTCCGGTAAGATGCAGACTTAACTTTGGGTTCTTTGGAGATTAAATTATCTAGCTTCAATTTTTTTAAATATGAAGCATAGCACTCCAGGGGTGTAACGTGTGGTATTGTCGTGAAGATATATTGCTGTATTTTGTTTTGTCCACAACCTTCAGTGACGTGTTTGCACCTTAAGGTGAGATTGTATTTGTTCTTTCAGTCAGGACAACTCATGCAATAATGTGGAGTTGATTGACCATGTCTTACAATTATTTTACATAGATGTTTGGCTTTGGCCTCACATTCAATGGGCCCCTGTCCACTTGGATGTTTCCAAGAATATGAAACAATGGTGAACCATTTCAAAACTATTAGTATCTGGGGAAGTTTAATGCTCACTTGCAACAAACCTCAAATATTCAGGTTCATTACTATTGTAAGATCTGTCACCTTTCAAAGCCCATATCTATATTTTCATTTTAAATACTTCAATAATTGACATGATAGGAATGATTTTCTTTCTTGGTACCTGGTTTTATATTTGTATATCAGTACAATTGAAGACAAAGATTCATTGTATTTTACTGTGCTTCATTTCACAGCATAATTGACTGCAATAAAGTGGTACAGCACACAGATATGTCTTTCATGTAAGTTGAAGAAACGTAGACGTATATTACATATTTATGGAATAATTTTCATATGTTGACAATTGAAAAAGGTTACGTTTATTATGAATGACATGGAACCTGCTTATTTTGTATGCTACTGGTATATATGCTGGAAGAAATATGTATTATGTAGTTAATACAATTAAAGTTCTTATATTCTTAATATAAGTAAGACATATTCTCTTAAGGTATGTAATTCATCCAATTCATATGCCAGGCTCTGTGTATTGCCAGCAATAGATTAACATTGAGTCAAACAAAACGAACTAGTTAATTCCAGTTAAGAGTGGCAAATGTATAATGGAATCACTCAATTTAAACATTACACTCAACTGATCCAACACTTGCTAGAAATCAATGAAAACAGTTAGAACTCAAGCAGCAGCTGTAATAAGAGCTAATATGTTTTGAAACATGAAATGTTAATCATTTAATTGTCAGAGCAGTGGTGCCACTTGTCATGTCATCTACCCTGGCCAATGGTCATACAGGTTGAATTCATTCAGAAGATTATCACTAATCAGGTCCCTCATTTCTTTGAAGCTGTGCAGCTCAATGAATCAATTAACCAGCGATTAGACAGGTGTGTCTAGGGGTGGCCTGGGTATTTAAATGCCTGTGTGTGAACAGTTCTTATGTATCAATTCTCTGAGACTAGTAGTAACCATGAGAGGAGGGATTGTCTGTGTGGTTTTGTTGGTGGGGTCTAGCATAGGTAAGCTTGTTTTCAATCTAAATTCTATTACTTTTGGAGATTAAATGTATTCTGTTTGAGATGCCCTTGGATATGGTGAATGCATACTGCTCTAATGGATCCTTCTCCCTTTTCCTTTCAGTGTGGGTAGCTGAAGCCCTGCAGTGTGAGGCTGTCCCTGGTGTCCTGAAGCAGATTGATGCTGGTGCTGGCAGAGTGTGTGGCATCTTGAAAGAGGGCAAAGTCGTGGAGTTCCGTGATGGCCATTGGGTTGAGCTAGAGGCATCTGGTAAACATGTCAGTGTAGGGCCTGCTGGGCTCTGGAGGGTGGGTGTTGATGGCCTGGTCTTCAAGTGGTTTAGAAGCGGCTGGGTCCAGGTGAATCCAGGTGAGACCTGGATGTGATCTTCTGAATCCCTTGCTTAAAACCTCGACCTGCACCAGCTGTCCATCAGGTCACATTCTTGATGTAGACCCTCTTTCATTCCTCTGGCAGGCAACCTGATCCAGATTGATGCTGGTGGGGACAAGTTTGTGGTGGGCTGCAATGCCTCCCACAGTATCTTCTGTCTGAACCACAGGCCTGCGCTGAGCTACGATGGCTCTGGCAGTGTGTCCTGGATGGCAGTCCCAGGCGAGCTCAAGTACTACTCCTGTGGGCCTGTTGGGTGCTGGGGAGTGAACAATCTAGATGAAATCCACGTCAAGCTGGGTGTCGGTGGGAATTCCTGTCCTGGCCCTGAGAAGTGGTACCGCATTCCAGGCTCCCTGTCCATGGTGGAAGTGAGCGCGGATGGTGAAGTGCATGGAGTGAACAAACGTGGCTCGGTATTCAAAAGGTGAGGCTGTGTTGTGAACTGCTTGACTGCAGCCTCTGTATGAAGTGACTGGACAAGAGCAGGATCCTGTCCAGGGGCTTGTTTGGACCATGTCTAGAAGCCTCCATGCTCTGGCTCCTGACTTCTCCCTCTTGCCTTTCAGGATTGGTGTCAGTGCCTGTAACCCCTTTGGCAGTGGGTGGGAACATCTAAGGGTAGCTGGACTAAGCAGCCATGTGTCGTATGATCGTGGAGCCCTGTGGATTATCTGCAGAAATGGTGACGTCCAGAGGTGCAGGTTCTCTGAAGCCCTGTCATTTGAGTGAATGTTGGCCGCTTGTGTAGGCTGATGCTACTTTGAGTTGACCTGGTTTTGGGAGAAATGTGCTTCTCTGGCTTCCAGATGCTTTGTGATCTGTGTTCCACGTTTTAATAAAGCGCTAGGAAAATGGACTGCCCATCGGTTTTGTTCAAGCTCGTCTGCCTTCAATTGTACTCTCCACTCCTTCCACCTTAGCTGATGCCATGAAGCCAAGTGCACAGCAATGGTCTTTGGTCCAGAAATGGTTTATCCCAAGACCCCCAGTTCAGCAGATGCTGGGTTTCTTCCCTGGTGATACTCTGCCAGGCCTGTACTGCAGCTGTCTTTAGTTCCTGCTTGTTCTTGGAGCGTTTTGCCTTCAGCAAGTGAAATGCATGCTCGGTTGGATTCAGGTCAGGTGATTGACTTGGCCATTGCAGAACATTCCACTTCTTTGCCAATAAAAAAGTCCTGGGTTGCTTTCACAGTATGCTTTGGGTCATTGTCCATCTGCACTGTGAAGCGCCCTCCAATGAGTTTTGACGCATTTGGCTGAATCTGAGCAGATAATATAGCCCTAAACACTTGAGAATTCATCCTGCTGCTTTTGTCAGCAGTCACATCATCAATAAATACAAGGGAACCAGCAGGAACTAAAGAGAGCTGCAGTACAGGCCTGGTAGAGCATCACCAGGGAAGAAACCCAGCATCTGGTGATGTCTATGGGTTCCAGACTTCAGGCAGTCAGTGACTGCAAAGGATTTGCAACCAAGTATTGATACTCACAATTTAATTAATGATTAGGTTAGTTTGTCTAAATCCTTTTCTAAAGACCCTGAACTTGGGGGGACCACCTATACAAATGGGGGGAATTCCAACACTGTTCACCCAATTTGGATGTACCTACCCTCAAATTAAAGTGGAAAGTCTACACTTAAAGAACATAGTGATTGTTTCCTTTCAAATCCACTGTGGTGGCATACAGAGCCAAAATAATGACAATTGTGTCACCATCCAAATATTTATGGACCTAACTGTATAAACAAGGTAACAAGAAATAAACTCATTATTGTCATGTCAATCATTGAAGTATTTATGAAGATAATTTAGATATGGCTTTGAAAGGTGACAGATCTAACAAAATCAATGACCCTGAATATTTGAGGTTTGTTGCAAGTGTAGAGTTACTAATAGTCTTGCACAGTGGTGTAGTCTAGTTTTTTGTAGTGAGTATACTGTGATTTTTCCTTCCCAGCCTCATACTCACCCGTCGCAGAGTAACACCCCATAAGCATCACCACACTCACTAATGCATACAGTATGCATCTACATGTAATTGAGAACATTCTGAATGACTGCTTATGTGTTATCAACATGTCAATTTATTATAACACAAGATTTTAACAGCCATTGACATTTACAGCTGTGGAGACTGGACTGATTTTCTACTGTTAAGTGTTAATCACCATCTAACTCAGCCAGTTAAAAGCTACATTTAGCCTTAGATGTTATATGAATATGGTCCCTGGAGCACAGGTTTTATCAACAATAATGGAAAGCTGAGGCTTATCAGTAGCAGTATTAACACTGAACATTTGTGCAGTTCTATCACCAACACTCATTCATTACAGAATATTATGAATTGAATTATGAGGACACAAAAAGTGGTCCACCTCTTGTCAAACACACTTATCTTCCAAAACCATTGTCAAACTTAGGCTATGTACTGTATCAGCTTAAATGCACGAGAAAGCACCCAGGAACTGCTACAAAACAAATAAGCTTCAAATAAGAAAAAACAAACAAGGTTAATTAACAAAATAGCTTCACACTATGGCTAACAAATGCATGAAAAGCAGGAGAAAGGAGAAAAATGTTCCTCTCTTTCAATAGCTAATTATCTGACAACTATTGATAACTAACATTACCATATAGTAATTTAATGGTGTAAACGTTTTAAATTAATGCACATTTAAGATGACCATGAATTAACTCTCATTTGCATAGTCATTGACTTTATGAATTTCAATTGTTTTTACATCACCTTTGCATGTGTGCTGATATCTACCTACCTTTCTGTCCCTCCACTCTAACCAAGGATGTCTGTTTTTAAATTCCCTAGCCTGACTTTCAGTTCACAGGGCTGGCCAGGAGTTCTCATCTCTCTCATCATCTGAAACAAGGTGATATAAACATTGTATTTTGTTTAGTACTCTACTCACACACACAGTATCTAAGTTACCTCTCACCTTCTCCTGCACTCATTGATCCACCACACTAACATTAGTGAAGTTAGCTAGTTCTAGATACAATTCAATATACCAACAATCCCCTGCTGTTACAGTTACATTAATGATAATGTATATGCTACTTTTACAGGTAATGTTACGATGGCATCAGACTCGTTTTCTGTAGCGCGTAGGATTGCATCAGCCTCATTTTTTCTTTTTCTGTAACGTTAACGTTCGTGTCATTTGCTGCAGCTGCAGTGTCACCCGAAGCCGCAGTAGCTTCAGGAGCAGGCTTACGAAAACACTGAAAGAGTGGAGTTTGAGTTTGCTTTCGTTTCATATCTCATTCAGTGATTCACATTAGTTAATTTCAAACTTGTGTTGAGAATGACCGCTAAGCAACTGCGTTGTTGTTCCTTGGTAGGTGACGTCAGGTCCCATGCCACGGAAACCACAGTGGTCCAAAAGTCAGTGCTTCGCAACACAGACGGGGTGAATTTATGAATGAAGGTGTGAAAGTTCTGTCACTAAACGATGTTGTTACGTATCCTCGCACTTTTTTAAGTGGGTATACAGAAATCCTTGAGCTTTTCTAGTGGGTATACGGCGTATACCTGCGTATCACGTAGACTACACCACTGGTCTTGCACTGAGAGATGCTGGACTATTGTCTTACATTACTTGTTTTGGGATGCCAAACGTGGAGAAAACTTTGTTGAGTAGAGAAATGTTTCGATGTGAAGATTTCTATGGAATAATTCCAATGAGTGCAAAAGAAGAATACTCATCCAGCATAATGTGTTCATGCAACAACATGAACAGTGTCATCACATCGCATTGTACCTAGACAAACAGGACTGGTGTCTTCAGCAACTATTTGTTTGTGGTGGTCAAAGTCTGACATTACAGGGTTACCAAATCAGACTCTCTGCTCATGTCTTATTTGTTTCAGTGTGTTTTGCTTCATATGTCCCCTAGACATCTCTCGTAGTTAGTTCACGTAGTGTCAAGTGACACAGTCAGGAAGTGTGAATAATAATATTACATTCCGGTAAGATGCAGACTTAACTTTGGGTTCTTTGGAGATTAAATTATCTAGCTTCAATTTTTTTAAATATGAAGCATAGCACTCCAGGGGTGTAACGTGTGGTATTGTCGTGAAGATATATTGCTGTATTTTGTTTTGTCCACAACCTTCAGTGACGTGTTTGCACCTTAAGGTGAGATTGTATTTGTTCTTTCAGTCAGGACAACTCATGCAATAATGTGGAGTTGATTGACCATGTCTTACAATTATTTTACATAGATGTTTGGCTTTGGCCTCACATTCAATGGGCCCCTGTCCACTTGGATGTTTCCAAGAATATGAAACAATGGTGAACCATTTCAAAACTATTAGTATCTGGGGAAGTTTAATGCTCACTTGCAACAAACCTCAAATATTCAGGTTCATTACTATTGTAAGATCTGTCACCTTTCAAAGCCCATATCTATATTTTCATTTTAAATACTTCAATAATTGACATGATAGGAATGAGTTTCTTTCTTGGTACCTGGTTTTATATTTGTATATCAGTACAATTGAAGACAAAGATTCATTGTATTTTACTGTGCTTCATTTCACAGCATAATTGACTGCAATAAAGTGGTACAGCACACAGATATGTCTTTCATGTAAGTTGAAGAAACGTAGACGTATATTACATATTTATGGAATAATTTTCATATGTTGACAATTGAAAAAGGTTACGTTTATTATGAATGACATGGAACCTGCTTATTTTGTATGCTACTGGTATATATGCTGGAAGAAATATGTATTATGTAGTTAATACAATTAAAGTTCTTATATTCTTAATATAAGTAAGACATATTCTCTTAAGGTATGTAATTCATCCAATTCATATGCCAGGCTCTGTGTATTTCCAGCAATAGATTAACATTGAGTCAAACAAAACGAACTAGTTAATTCCAGTTAAGAGTGGCAAATGTATAATGGAATCACTCAATTTAAACATTACACTCAACTGATCCAACACTTGCTAGAAATCAATGAAAACAGTTAGAACTCAAGCAGCAGCTGTAATAAGAGCTAATATGTTTTGAAACATGAAATGTTAATCATTTAATTGTCAGAGCAGTGGTGCCACTTGTCATGTCATCTACCCTGGCCAATGGTCATACAGGTTGAATTCATTCAGAAGATTATCACTAATCAGGTCCCTCATTTCTTTGAAGCTGTGCAGCTCAATGAATCAATTAACCAGCGATTAGACAGGTGTGTCTAGGGGTGGCCTGGGTATTTAAATGCCTGTGTGTGAACAGTTCTTATGTATCAATTCTCTGAGACTAGTAGTAACCATGAGAGGAGGGATTGTCTGTGTGGTTTTGTTGGTGGGGTCTAGCATAGGTAAGCTTGTTTTCAATCTAAAGTCTATTACTTTTGGAGATTAAATGTATTCTGTTTGAGATGCCCTTGGATATGGTGAATGCATACTGCTCTAATGGATCCTTCTCCCTTTTCCTTTCAGTGTGGGTAGCTGAAGCCCTGCAGTGTGAGGCTGTCCCTGGTGTCCTGAAGCAGATTGATGCTGGTGCTGGCAGAGTGTGTGGCATCTTGAAAGAGGGCAAAGTCGTGGAGTTCCGTGATGGCCATTGGGTTGAGCTAGAGGCATCTGGTAAACATGTCAGTGTAGGGCCTGCTGGGCTCTGGAGGGTGGGTGTTGATGGCCTGGTCTTCAAGTGGTTTAGAAGCGGCTGGGTCCAGGTGAATCCAGGTGAGACCTGGATGTGATCTTCTGAATCCCTTGCTTAAAACCTCGACCTGCACCAGCTGTCCATCAGGTCACATTCTTGATGTAGACCCTCTTTCATTCCTCTGGCAGGCAACCTGATCCAGATTGATGCTGGTGGGGACAAGTTTGTGGTGGGCTGCAATGCCTCCCACAGTATCTTCTGTCTGAACCACAGGCCTGCGCTGAGCTACGATGGCTCTGGCAGTGTGTCCTGGATGGCAGTCCCAGGCGAGCTCAAGTACTACTCCTGTGGGCCTGTTGGGTGCTGGGGAGTGAACAATCTAGATGAAATCCACGTCAAGCTGGGTGTCGGTGGGAATTCCTGTCCTGGCCCTGAGAAGTGGTACCGCATTCCAGGCTCCCTGTCCATGGTGGAAGTGAGCGCGGATGGTGAAGTGCATGGAGTGAACAAACGTGGCTCGGTATTCAAAAGGTGAGGCTGTGTTGTGAACTGCTTGACTGCAGCCTCTGTATGAAGTGACTGGACAAGAGCAGGATCCTGTCCAGGGGCTTGTTTGGACCATGTCTAGAAGCCTCCATGCTCTGGCTCCTGACTTCTCCCTCTTGCCTTTCAGGATTGGTGTCAGTGCCTGTAACCCCTTTGGCAGTGGGTGGGAACATCTAAGGGTAGCTGGACTAAGCAGCCATGTGTCGTATGATCGTGGAGCCCTGTGGATTATCTGCAGAAATGGTGACGTCCAGAGGTGCAGGTTCTCTGAAGCCCTGTCATTTGAGTGAATGTTGGCCGCTTGTGTAGGCTGATGCTGCTTTGAGTTGACCTGGTTTTGGGAGAAATGTGCTTCTCTGGCTTCCAGATGCTTTGTGATCTGTGTTCCACGTTTTAATAAAGCGCTAGGAAAATGGACTGCCCATCGGTTTTGTTCAAGCTCGTCTGCCTTCAATTGTACTCTCCACTCCTTCCACCTTAGCTGATGCCATGAAGCCAAGTGCACAGCAATGGTCTTTGGTCCAGAAATGGTTTATCCCAAGACCCCCAGTTCAGCAGATGCTGGGTTTCTTCCCTGGTGATACTCTGCCAGGCCTGTACTGCAGCCGTCTTTAGTTCCTGCTTGTTCTTGGAGCGTTTTGCCTTCAGCAAGTGAAATGCATGCTCGGTTGGATTCAGGTCAGGTGATTGACTTGGCCATTGCAGAACATTCCACTTCTTTGCCAATAAAAAAGTCCTGGGTTGCTTTCACAGTATGCTTTGGGTCATTGTCCATCTGCACTGTGAAGCGCCCTCCAATGAGTTTTGACGCATTTGGCTGAATCTGAGCAGATAATATAGCCCTAAACACTTGAGAATTCATCCTGCTGCTTTTGTCAGCAGTCACATCATCAATAAATACAAGGGAACCAGCAGGAACTAAAGAGAGCTGCAGTACAGGCCTGGTAGAGCATCACCAGGGAAGAAACCCAGCATCTGGTGATGTCTATGGGTTCCAGACTTCAGGCAGTCATTGACTGCAAAGGATTTGCAACCAAGTATTGATACTCACAATTTAATTAATGATTAGGTTAGTTTGTCTAAATCCTTTTCTAAAGACCCTGAACTTGGGGGGACCACCTATACAAATGGGGGGAATTCCAACACTGTTCACCCAATTTGGATGTACCTACCCTCAAATTAAAGTGGAAAGTCTACACTTAAAGAACATAGTGATTGTTTCCTTTCAAATCCACTGTGGTGGCATACAGAGCCAAAATAATGACAATTGTGTCACCATCCAAATATTTATGGACCTAACTGTATAAACAAGGTAACAAGAAATAAACTCATTATTGTCATGTCAATCATTGAAGTATTTATGAAGATAATTTAGATATGGCTTTGAAAGGTGACAGATCTAACAAAATCAATGACCCTGAATATTTGAGGTTTGTTGCAAGTGTAGAGTTACTAATAGTCTTGCACAGTGGTGTAGTCTAGTTTTTTGTAGTGAGTATACTGTGATTTTTCCTTCCCAGCCTCATACTCACCCGTCGCAGAGTAACACCCCATAAGCATCACCACACTCACTAATGCATACAGTATGCATCTACATGTAATTGAGAACATTCTGAATGACTGCTTATGTGTTATTAACATGTCAATTTATTATAAT
Organism: Amia ocellicauda; assembly: GCF_036373705.1. Lineage (NCBI taxonomy): Eukaryota > Metazoa > Chordata > Actinopteri > Amiiformes > Amiidae > Amia > Amia ocellicauda. Next base: position 29,746,302 of record NC_089863.1, on the reverse strand, counting down.
TTATTATAACACAAGATTTTAACAGCCATTGACATTTACAGCTGCGGAGACTGGACTGATTTTCTACTGTTAAGTGTTAATCACCATCTAACTCAGCCTGTTAAAAGCTACATTTAGCCTTAGATGTTATATGAATATGGTCCCTGGAGCACAGGTTTTATCAACAATAATGGAAAGCTGAGGATTACAAGTAGCAGTATTAACACTGAACATTTGTGCAGTTCTATCACCAACACTCATTCATTACAGAATATTATGAACTGAATTATGAGGACACAAAAAGTGGTCCACCTCTTGTCAAACACACTTATCTTCCAAAACCATTGTCAAACTTAGGCTATGTACTGTATCAGCTTAAATGCACGAGAAAGCACCCAGGAACTGCTACAAAACAAATAAGCTTCAAATAAGAAAAAACAAACAAGGTTAATTAACAAAATAGCTTCACACTATGGCTAACAAATGCATGAAAAGCAGGAGAAAGGAGAAAAATGTTCCTCTCTTTCAATAGCTAATTATCTGACAACTATTGATAACTAACATTACCATATAGTAATTTAATGGTGTAAACGTTTTAAATTAATGCACATTTAAGATGACCATGAATTAACTCTCATTTGCATAGTCATTGACTTTATGAATTTCAATTGTTTTTACATCACCTTTGCATGTGTGCTGATATCTACCTACCTTTCTGTCCCTCCACTCTAACCAAGGATGTCTGTTTTTAAATTCCCTAGCCTGACTTTCAGTTCACAGGGCTGGCCAGGAGTTCTCATCTCTCTCATCATCTGAAACAAGGTGATATAAACATTGTATTTTGTTTAGTACTCTACTCACACACACAGTATCTAAGTTACCTCTCACCTTCTCCTGCACTCATTGATCCACCACACTAACATTAGTGAAGTTAGCTAGTTCTAGATACAATTCAATATACCAACAATCCCCTGCTGTTACAGTTACATTAATGATAATGTATATGCTACTTTTACAGGTAATGTTACGATGGCATCAGACTCGTTTTCTGTAGCGCGTAGGATTGCATCAGCCTCATTTTTTCTTTTTCTGTAACGTTAACGTTCGTGTCATTTGCTGCAGCTGCAGTGTCACCCGAAGCCGCAGTAGCTTCAGGAGCAGGCTTACGAAAACACTGAAAGAGTGGAGTTTGAGTTTGCTTTCGTTTCATATCTCATTCAGTGATTCACATTAGTTAATTTCAAACTTGTGTTGAGAATGACCGCTAAGCAACTGCGTTGTTGTTCCTTGGTAGGTGACGTCAGGTCCCATGCCACGGAAACCACAGTGGTCCAAAAGTCAGTGCTTCGCAACACAGACGGGGTGAATTTATGAATGAAGGTGTGAAAGTTCTGTCACTAAACGATGTTGTTACGTATCCTCGCACTTTTTTAAGTGGGTATACAGAAATCCTTGAGCTTTTCTAGTGGGTATACGGCGTATACCTGCGTATCACGTAGACTACACCACTGGTCTTGCACTGAGAGATGCTGGACTATTGTCTTACATTACTTGTTTTGGGATGCCAAACGTGGAGAAAACTTTGTTGAGTAGAGAAATGTTTCGATGTGAAGATTTCTATGGAATAATTCCAATGAGTGCAAAAGAAGAATACTCATCCAGCATAACGTGTTCATGCAACAACATGAACAGTGTCATCACATCGCATTGTACCTAGACAAACAGGACTGGTGTCTTCAGCAACTATTTGTTTGTGGTGGTCAAAGTCTGACATTACAGGGTTACCAAATCAGACTCTCTGCTCATGTCTTATTTGTTTCAGTGTGTTTTGCTTCATATGTCCCCTAGACATCTCTCGTAGTTAGTTCACGTAGTGTCAAGTGACACAGTCAGGAAGTGTGAATAATAATATTACATTCCGGTAAGATGCAGACTTAACTTTGGGTTCTTTGGAGATTAAATTATCTAGCTTCAATTTTTTTAAATATGAAGCATAGCACTCCAGGGGTGTAACGTGTGGTATTGTCGTGAAGATATATTGCTGTATTTTGTTTTGTCCACAACCTTCAGTGACGTGTTTGCACCTTAAGGTGAGATTGTATTTGTTCTTTCAGTCAGGACAACTCATGCAATAATGTGGAGTTGATTGACCATGTCTTACAATTATTTTACATAGATGTTTGGCTTTGGCCTCACATTCAATGGGCCCCTGTCCACTTGGATGTTTCCAAGAATATGAAACAATGGTGAACCATTTCAAAACTATTAGTATCTGGGGAAGTTTAATGCTCACTTGCAACAAACCTCAAATATTCAGGTTCATTACTATTGTAAGATCTGTCACCTTTCAAAGCCCATATCTATATTTTCATTTTAAATACTTCAATAATTGACATGATAGGAATGAGTTTCTTTCTTGGTACCTGGTTTTATATTTGTATATCAGTACAATTGAAGACAAAGATTCATTGTATTTTACTGTGCTTCATTTCACAGCATAATTGACTGCAATAAAGTGGTACAGCACACAGATATGTCTTTCATGTAAGTTGAAGAAACATAGACGTATATTACATATTTATGGAATAATTTTCATATGTTGACAATTGAAAAAGGTTACGTTTATTATGAATGACATGGAACCTGCTTATTTTGTATGCTACTGGTATATATGCTGGAAGAAATATGTATTATGTAGTTAATACAATTAAAGTTCTTATATTCTTAATATAAGTAAGACATATTCTCTTAAGGTATGTAATTCATCCAATTCATATGCCAGGCTCTGTGTATTGCCAGCAATAGATTAACATTGAGTCAAACAAAACAAACTAGTTAATTCCAGTTAAGAGTGGCAAATGTATAATGGAATCACTCAATTTAAACATTACACTCAACTGATCCAACACTTGCTAGAAATCAATGAAAACAGTTAGAACTCAAGCAGCAGCTGTAATAAGAGCTAATATGTTTTGAAACATGAAATGTTAATCATTTAATTGTCAGAGCAGTGGTGCCACTTGTCATGTCATCTACCCTGGCCAATGGTCATACAGGTTGAATTCATTCAGAAGATTATCACTAATCAGGTCCCTCATTTCTTTGAAGCTGTGCAGCTCAATGAATCAATTAACCAGCGATTAGACAGGTGTGTCTAGGGGTGGCCTGGGTATTTAAATGCCTGTGTGTGAACAGTTCTTATGTATCAATTCTCTGAGACTAGTAGTAACCATGAGAGGAGGGATTGTCTGTGTGGTTTTGTTGGTGGGGTCTAGCATAGGTAAGCTTGTTTTCAATCTAAATTCTATTACTTTTGGAGATTAAATGTATTCTGTTTGAGATGCCCTTGGATATGGTGAATGCATACTGCTCTAATGGATCCTTCTCCCTTTTCCTTTCAGTGTGGGTAGCTGAAGCCCTGCAGTGTGAGGCTGTCCCTGGTGTCCTGAAGCAGATTGATGCTGGTGCTGGCAGAGTGTGTGGCATCTTGAAAGAGGGCAAAGTCGTGGAGTTCCGTGATGGCCATTGGGTTGAGCTAGAGGCATCTGGTAAACATGTCAGTGTAGGGCCTGCTGGGCTCTGGAGGGTGGGTGTTGATGGCCTGGTCTTCAAGTGGTTTAGAAGCGGCTGGGTCCAGGTGAATCCAGGTGAGACCTGGATGTGATCTTCTGAATCCCTTGCTTAAAACCTCGACCTGCACCAGCTGTCCATCAGGTCACATTCTTGATGTAGACCCTCTTTCATTCCTCTGGCAGGCAACCTGATCCAGATTGATGCTGGTGGGGACAAGTTTGTGGTGGGCTGCAATGCCTCCCACAGTATCTTCTGTCTGAACCACAGGCCTGCGCTGAGCTACGATGGCTCTGGCAGTGTGTCCTGGATGGCAGTCCCAGGCGAGCTCAAGTACTACTCCTGTGGGCCTGTTGGGTGCTGGGGAGTGAACAATCTAGATGAAATCCACGTCAAGCTGGGTGTCGGTGGGAATTCCTGTCCTGGCCCTGAGAAGTGGTACCGCATTCCAGGCTCCCTGTCCATGGTGGAAGTGAGCGCGGATGGTGAAGTGCATGGAGTGAACAAACGTGGCTCGGTATTCAAAAGGTGAGGCTGTGTTGTGAACTGCTTGACTGCAGCCTCTGTATGAAGTGACTGGACAAGAGCAGGATCCTGTCCAGGGGCTTGTTTGGACCATGTCTAGAAGCCTCCATGCTCTGGCTCCTGACTTCTCCCTCTTGCCTTTCAGGATTGGTGTCAGTGCCTGTAACCCCTTTGGCAGTGGGTGGGAACATCTAAGGGTAGCTGGACTAAGCAGCCATGTGTCGTATGATCGTGGAGCCCTGTGGATTATCTGCAGAAATGGTGACGTCCAGAGGTGCAGGTTCTCTGAAGCCCTGTCATTTGAGTGAATGTTGGCCGCTTGTGTAGGCTGATGCTACTTTGAGTTGACCTGGTTTTGGGAGAAATGTGCTTCTCTGGCTTCCAGATGCTTTGTGATCTGTGTTCCACGTTTTAATAAAGCGCTAGGAAAATGGACTGCCCATCGGTTTTGTTCAAGCTCGTCTGCCTTCAATTGTACTCTCCACACCTTCCACCTTAGCTGATGCCATGAAGCCAAGTGCACAGCAATGGTCTTTGGTCCAGAAATGGTTTATCCCAAGACCCCCAGTTCAGCAGATGCTGGGTTTCTTCCCTGGTGATACTCTGCCAGGCCTGTACTGCAGCTGTCTTTAGTTCCTGCTTGTTCTTGGAGCGTTTTGCCTTCAGCAAGTGAAATGCATGCTCGGTTGGATTCAGGTCAGGTGATTGACTTGGCCATTGCAGAACATTCCACTTCTTTGCCAATAAAAAAGTCCTGGGTTGCTTTCACAGTATGCTTTGGGTCATTGTCCATCTGCACTGTGAAGCGCCCTCCAATGAGTTTTGACGCATTTGGCTGAATCTGAGCAGATAATATAGCCCTAAACACTTGAGAATTCATCCTGCTGCTTTTGTCAGCAGTCACATCATCAATAAATACAAGGGAACCAGCAGGAACTAAAGAGAGCTGCAGTACAGGCCTGGTAGAGCATCACCAGGGAAGAAACCCAGCATCTGGTGAGGTCTATGGGTTCCAGACTTCAGGCAGTCATTGACTGCAAAGGATTTGCAACCAAGTATTGATACTCACAATTTAATTAATGATTAGGTTAGTTTGTCTAAATCCTTTTCTAAAGACCCTGAACTTGGGGGGACCACCTATACAAATGGGGGGAATTCCAACACTGTTCACCCAATTTGGATGTACCTACCCTCAAATTAAAGTGGAAAGTCTACACTTAAAGAACATAGTGATTGTTTCCTTTCAAATCCACTGTGGTGGCATACAGAGCCAAAATAATGACAATTGTGTCACCATCCAAATATTTATGGACCTAACTGTATAAACAAGGTAACAAGAAATAAACTCATTATTGTCATGTCAATCATTGAAGTATTTATGAAGATAATTTAGATATGGCTTTGAAAGGTGACAGATCTAACAAAATCAATGACCCTGAATATTTGAGGTTTGTTGCAAGTGTAGAGTTACTAATAGTCTTGCACAGTGGTGTAGTCTAGTTTTTTGTAGTGAGTATACTGTGATTTTTCCTTCCCAGCCTCATACTCACCCGTCGCAGAGTAACACCCCATAAGCATCACCACACTCACTAATGCATACAGTATGCATCTACATGTAATTGAGAACATTCTGAATGACTGCTTATGTGTTATTAACATGTCAATTTATTATAACACAAGATTTTAACAGCCATTGACATTTACAGCTGCGGAGACTGGACTGATTTTCTACTGTTAAGTGTTAATCACCATCTAACTCAGCCTGTTAAAAGCTACATTTAGCCTTAGATGTTATATGAATATGGTCCCTGGAGCACAGGTTTTATCAACAATAATGGAAAGCTGAGGATTACAAGTAGCAGTATTAACACTGAACATTTGTGCAGTTCTATCACCAACACTCATTCATTACAGAATATTATGAACTGAATTATGAGGACACAAAAAGTGGTCCACCTCTTGTCAAACACACTTATCTTCCAAAACCATTGTCAAACTTAGGCTATGTACTGTATCAGCTTAAATGCACGAGAAAGCACCCAGGAACTGCTACAAAACAAATAAGCTTCAAATAAGAAAAAACAAACAAGGTTAATTAACAAAATAGCTTCACACTATGGCTAACAAATGCATGAAAAGCAGGAGAAAGGAGAAAAATGTTCCTCTCTTTCAATAGCTAATTATCTGACAACTATTGATAACTAACATTACCATATAGTAATTTAATGGTGTAAATGTTTTAAATTAATGCACATTTAAGATGACCATGAATTAACTCTCATTTGCATAGTCATTGACTTTATGAATTTCAATTGTTTTTACATCACCTTTGCATGTGTGCTGATATCTACCTACCTTTCTGTCCCTCCACTCTAACCAAGGATGTCTGTTTTTAAATTCCCTAGCCTGACTTTCAGTTCACAGGGCTGGCCAGGAGTTCTCATCTCTCTCATCATCTGAAACAAGGTGATATAAACATTGTATTTTGTTTAGTACTCTACTCACACACACAGTATCTAAGTTACCTCTCACCTTCTCCTGCACTCATTGATCCACCACACTAAAATTAGTGAAGTTAGCTAGTTCTAGATACAATTCAATATACCAACAATCCCCTGCTGTTACAGTTACATTAATGATAATGTATATGCTACTTTTACAGGTAATGTTACGATGGCATCAGACTCGTTTTCTGTAGCGCGTAGGATTGCATCAGCCTCATTTTTTCTTTTTCTGTAACGTTAACGTTCGTGTCATTTGCTGCAGCTGCAGTGTCACCCGAAGCCGCAGTAGCTTCAGGAGCAGGCTTACGAAAACACTGAAAGAGTGGAGTTTGAGTTTGCTTTCGTTTCATATCTCATTCAGTGATTCACATTAGTTAATTTCAAACTTGTGTTGAGAATGACCGCTAAGCAACTGCGTTGTTGTTCCTTGGTAGGTGACGTCAGGTCCCATGCCACGGAAACCACAGTGGTCCAAAAGTCAGTGCTTCGCAACACAGACGGGGTGAATTTATGAATGAAGGTGTGAAAGTTCTGTCACTAAACGATGTTGTTACGTATCCTCGCACTTTTTTAAGTGGGTATACAGAAATCCTTGAGCTTTTCTAGTGGGTATACGGCGTATACCTGCGTATCACGTAGACTACACCACTGGTCTTGCACTGAGAGATGCTGGACTATTGTCTTACATTACTTGTTTTGGGATGCCAAACGTGGAGAAAACTTTGTTGAGTAGAGAAATGTTTCGATGTGAAGATTTCTATGGAATAATTCCAATGAGTGCAAAAGAAGAATACTCATCCAGCATAACGTGTTCATGCAACAACATGAACAGTGTCATCACATCGCATTGTACCTAGACAAACAGGACTGGTGTCTTCAGCAACTATTTGTTTGTGGTGGTCAAAGTCTGACATTACAGGGTTACCAAATCAGACTCTCTGCTCATGTCTTATTTGTTTCAGTGTGTTTTGCTTCATATGTCCCCTAGACATCTCTCGTAGTTAGTTCACGTAGTGTCAAGTGACACAGTCAGGAAGTGTGAATAATAATATTACATTCCGGTAAGATGCAGACTTAACTTTGGGTTCTTTGGAGATTAAATTATCTAGCTTCAATTTTTTTAAATATGAAGCATAGCACTCCAGGGGTGTAACGTGTGGTATTGTCGTGAAGATATATTGCTGTATTTTGTTTTGTCCACAACCTTCAGTGACGTGTTTGCACCTTAAGGTGAGATTGTATTTGTTCTTTCAGTCAGGACAACTCATGCAATAATGTGGAGTTGATTGACCATGTCTTACAATTATTTTACATAGATGTTTGGCTTTGGCCTCACATTCAATGGGCCCCTGTCCACTTGGATGTTTCCAAGAATATGAAACAATGGTGAACCATTTCAAAACTATTAGTATCTGGGGAAGTTTAATGCTCACTTGCAACAAACCTCAAATATTCAGGTTCATTACTATTGTAAGATCTGTCACCTTTCAAAGCCCATATCTATATTTTCATTTTAAATACTTCAATAATTGACATGATAGGAATGAGTTTCTTTCTTGGTACCTGGTTTTATATTTGTATATCAGTACAATTGAAGACAAAGATTCATTGTATTTTACTGTGCTTCATTTCACAGCATAATTGACTGCAATAAAGTGGTACAGCACACAGATATGTCTTTCATGTAAGTTGAAGAAACGTAGACGTATATTACATATTTATGGAATAATTTTCATATGTTGACAATTGAAAAAGGTTACGTTTATTATGAATGACATGGAACCTGCTTATTTTGTATGCTACTGGTATATATGCTGGAAGAAATATGTATTATGTAGTTAATACAATTAAAGTTCTTATATTCTTAATATAAGTAAGACATATTCTCTTAAGGTATGTAATTCATCCAATTCATATGCCAGGCTCTGTGTATTGCCAGCAATAGATTAACATTGAGTCAAACAAAACGAACTAGTTAATTCCAGTTAAGAGTGGCAAATGTATAATGGAATCACTCAATTTAAACATTACACTCAACTGATCCAACACTTGCTAGAAATCAATGAAAACAGTTAGAACTCAAGCAGCAGCTGTAATAAGAGCTAATATGTTTTGAAACATGAAATGTTAATCATTTAATTGTCAGAGCAGTGGTGCCACTTGTCATGTCATCTACCCTGGCCAATGGTCATACAGGTTGAATTCATTCAGAAGATTATCACTAATCAGGTCCCTCATTTCTTTGAAGCTGTGCAGCTCAATGAATCAATTAACCAGCGATTAGACAGGTGTGTCTAGGGGTGGCCTGGGTATTTAAATGCCTGTGTGTGAACAGTTCTTATGTATCAATTCTCTGAGACTAGTAGTAACCATGAGAGGAGGGATTGTCTGTGTGGTTTTGTTGGTGGGGTCTAGCATAGGTAAGCTTGTTTTCAATCTAAATTCTATTACTTTTGGAGATTAAATGTATTCTGTTTGAGATGCCCTTGGATATGGTGAATGCATACTGCTCTAATGGATCCTTCTCCCTTTTCCTTTCAGTGTGGGTAGCTGAAGCCCTGCAGTGTGAGGCTGTCCCTGGTGTCCTGAAGCAGATTGATGCTGGTGCTGGCAGAGTGTGTGGCATCTTGAAAGAGGGCAAAGTCGTGGAGTTCCGTGATGGCCATTGGGTTGAGCTAGAGGCATCTGGTAAACATGTCAGTGTAGGGCCTGCTGGGCTCTGGAGGGTGGGTGTTGATGGCCTGGTCTTCAAGTGGTTTAGAAGCGGCTGGGTCCAGGTGAATCCAGGTGAGACCTGGATGTGATCTTCTGAATCCCTTGCTTAAAACCTCGACCTGCACCAGCTGTCCATCAGGTCACATTCTTGATGTAGACCCTCTTTCATTCCTCTGGCAGGCAACCTGATCCAGATTGATGCTGGTGGGGACAAGTTTGTGGTGGGCTGCAATGCCTCCCACAGTATCTTCTGTCTGAACCACAGGCCTGCGCTGAGCTACGATGGCTCTGGCAGTGTGTCCTGGATGGCAGTCCCAGGCGAGCTCAAGTACTACTCCTGTGGGCCTGTTGGGTGCTGGGGAGTGAACAATCTAGATGAAATCCACGTCAAGCTGGGTGTCGGTGGGAATTCCTGTCCTGGCCCTGAGAAGTGGTACCGCATTCCAGGCTCCCTGTCCATGGTGGAAGTGAGCGCGGATGGTGAAGTGCATGGAGTGAACAAACGTGGCTCGGTATTCAAAAGGTGAGGCTGTGTTGTGAACTGCTTGACTGCAGCCTCTGTATGAAGTGACTGGACAAGAGCAGGATCCTGTCCAGGGGCTTGTTTGGACCATGTCTAGAAGCCTCCATGCTCTGGCTCCTGACTTCTCCCTCTTGCCTTTCAGGATTGGTGTCAGTGCCTGTAACCCCTTTGGCAGTGGGTGGGAACATCTAAGGGTAGCTGGACTAAGCAGCCATGTGTCGTATGATCGTGGAGCCCTGTGGATTATCTGCAGAAATGGTGACGTCCAGAGGTGCAGGTTCTCTGAAGCCCTGTCATTTGAGTGAATGTTGGCCGCTTGTGTAGGCTGATGCTACTTTGAGTTGACCTGGTTTTGGGAGAAATGTGCTTCTCTGGCTTCCAGATGCTTTGTGATCTGTGTTCCACGTTTTAATAAAGCGCTAGGAAAATGGACTGCCCATCGGTTTTGTTCAAGCTCGTCTGCCTTCAATTGTACTCTCCACTCCTTCCACCTTAGCTGATGCCATGAAGCCAAGTGCACAGCAATGGTCTTTGGTCCAGAAATGGTTTATCCCAAGACCCCCAGTTCAGCAGATGCTGGGTTTCTTCCCTGGTGATACTCTGCCAGGCCTGTACTGCAGCTGTCTTTAGTTCCTGCTTGTTCTTGGAGCGTTTTGCCTTCAGCAAGTGAAATGCATGCTCGGTTGGATTCAGGTCAGGTGATTGACTTGGCCATTGCAGAACATTCCACTTCTTTGCCAATAAAAAAGTCCTGGGTTGCTTTCACAGTATGCTTTGGGTCATTGTCCATCTGCACTGTGAAGCGCCCTCCAATGAGTTTTGACGCATTTGGCTGAATCTGAGCAGATAATATAGCCCTAAACACTTGAGAATTCATCCTGCTGCTTTTGTCAGCAGTCACATCATCAATAAATACAAGGGAACCAGCAGGAACTAAAGAGAGCTGCAGTACAGGCCTGGTAGAGCATCACCAGGGAAGAAACCCAGCATCTGGTGATGTCTATGGGTTCCAGACTTCAGGCAGTCATTGACTGCAAAGGATTTGCAACCAAGTATTGATACTCACAATTTAATTAATGATTAGGTTAGTTTGTCTAAATCCTTTTCTAAAGACCCTGAACTTGGGGGGACCACCTATACAAATGGGGGGAATTCCAACACTGTTCACCCAATTTGGATGTACCTACCCTCAAATTAAAGTGGAAAGTCTACACTTAAAGAACATAGTGATTGTTTCCTTTCAAATCCACTGTGGTGGCATACAGAGCCAAAATAATGACAATTGTGTCACCATCCAAATATTTATGGACCTAACTGTATAAACAAGGTAACAAGAAATAAACTCATTATTGTCATGTCAATCATTGAAGTATTTATGAAGATAATTTAGATATGGCTTTGAAAGGTGACAGATCTAACAAAATCAATGACCCTGAATATTTGAGGTTTGTTGCAAGTGTAGAGTTACTAATAGTCTTGCACAGTGGTGTAGTCTAGTTTTTTGTAGTGAGTATACTGTGATTTTTCCTTCCCAGCCTCATACTCACCCGTCGCAGAGTAACACCCCATAAGCATCACCACACTCACTAATGCATACAGTATGCATCTACATGTAATTGAGAACATTCTGAATGACTGCTTATGTGTTATTAACATGTCAATTTATTATAATTTATTATAACACAAGATTTTAACAGCCATTGACATTTACAGCTGCGGAGACTGGACTGATTTTCTACTGTTAAGTGTTAATCACCATCTAACTCAGCCTGTTAAAAGCTACATTTAGCCTTAGATGTTATATGAATATGGTCCCTGGAGCACAGGTTTTATCAACAATAATGGAAAGCTGAGGATTACAAGTAGCAGTATTAACACTGAACATTTGTGCAGTTCTATCACCAACACTCATTCATTACAGAATATTATGAACTGAATTATGAGGACACAAAAAGTGGTCCACCTCTTGTCAAACACACTTATCTTCCAAAACCATTGTCAAACTTAGGCTATGTACTGTATCAGCTTAAATGCACGAGAAAGCACCCAGGAACTGCTACAAAACAAATAAGCTTCAAATAAGAAAAAACAAACAAGGTTAATTAACAAAATAGCTTCACACTATGGCTAACAAATGCATGAAAAGCAGGAGAAAGGAGAAAAATGTTCCTCTCTTTCAATAGCTAATTATCTGACAACTATTGATAACTAACATTACCATATAGTAATTTAATGGTGTAAATGTTTTAAATTAATGCACATTTAAGATGACCATGAATTAACTCTCATTTGCATAGTCATTGACTTTATGAATTTCAATTGTTTTTACATCACCTTTGCATGTGTGCTGATATCTACCTACCTTTCTGTCCCTCCACTCTAACCAAGGATGTCTGTTTTTAAATTCCCTAGCCTGACTTTCAGTTCACAGGGCTGGCCAGGAGTTCTCATCTCTCTCATCATCTGAAACAAGGTGATATAAACATTGTATTTTGTTTAGTACTCTACTCACACACACAGTATCTAAGTTACCTCTCACCTTCTCCTGCACTCATTGATCCACCACACTAACATTAGTGAAGTTAGCTAGTTCTAGATACAATTCAATATACCAACAATCCCCTGCTGTTACAGTTACATTAATGATAATGTATATGCTACTTTTACAGGTAATGTTACGATGGCATCAGACTCGTTTTCTGTAGCGCGTAGGATTGCATCAGCCTCATTTTTTCTTTTTCTGTAACGTTAACGTTCGTGTCATTTGCTGCAGCTGCAGTGTCACCCGAAGCCGCAGTAGCTTCAGGAGCAGGCTTACGAAAACACTGAAAGAGTGGAGTTTGAGTTTGCTTTCGTTTCATATCTCATTCAGTGATTCACATTAGTTAATTTCAAACTTGTGTTGAGAATGACCGCTAAGCAACTGCGTTGTTGTTCCTTGGTAGGTGACGTCAGGTCCCATGCCACGGAAACCACAGTGGTCCAAAAGTCAGTGCTTCGCAACACAGACGGGGTGAATTTATGAATGAAGGTGTGAAAGTTCTGTCACTAAACGATGTTGTTACGTATCCTCGCACTTTTTTAAGTGGGTATACAGAAATCCTTGAGCTTTTCTAGTGGGTATACGGCGTATACCTGCGTATCACGTAGACTACACCACTGGTCTTGCACTGAGAGATGCTGGACTATTGTCTTACATTACTTGTTTTGGGATGCCAAACGTGGAGAAAACTTTGTTGAGTAGAGAAATGTTTCGATGTGAAGATTTCTATGGAATAATTCCAATGAGTGCAAAAGAAGAATACTCATCCAGCATAACGTGTTCATGCAACAACATGAACAGTGTCATCACATCGCATTGTACCTAGACAAACAGGACTGGTGTCTTCAGCAACTATTTGTTTGTGGTGGTCAAAGTCTGACATTACAGGGTTACCAAATCAGACTCTCTGCTCATGTCTTATTTGTTTCAGTGTGTTTTGCTTCATATGTCCCCTAGACATCTCTCGTAGTTAGTTCACGTAGTGTCAAGTGACACAGTCAGGAAGTGTGAATAATAATATTACATTCCGGTAAGATGCAGACTTAACTTTGGGTTCTTTGGAGATTAAATTATCTAGCTTCAATTTTTTTAAATATGAAGCATAGCACTCCAGGGGTGTAACGTGTGGTATTGTCGTGAAGATATATTGCTGTATTTTGTTTTGTCCACAACCTTCAGTGACGTGTTTGCACCTTAAGGTGAGATTGTATTTGTTCTTTCAGTCAGGACAACTCATGCAATAATGTGGAGTTGATTGACCATGTCTTACAATTATTTTACATAGATGTTTGGCTTTGGCCTCACATTCAATGGGCCCCTGTCCACTTGGATGTTTCCAAGAATATGAAACAATGGTGAACCATTTCAAAACTATTAGTATCTGGGGAAGTTTAATGCTCACTTGCAACAAACCTCAAATATTCAGGTTCATTACTATTGTAAGATCTGTCACCTTTCAAAGCCCATATCTATATTTTCATTTTAAATACTTCAATAATTGACATGATAGGAATGAGTTTCTTTCTTGGTACCTGGTTTTATATTTGTATATCAGTACAATTGAAGACAAAGATTCATTGTATTTTACTGTGCTTCATTTCACAGCATAATTGACTGCAATAAAGTGGTACAGCACACAGATATGTCTTTCATGTAAGTTGAAGAAACGTAGATGTATATTACATATTTATGGAATAATTTTCATATGTTGACAATTGAAAAAGGTTACGTTTATTATGAATGACATGGAACCTGCTTATTTTGTATGCTACTGGTATATATGCTGGAAGAAATATGTATTATGTAGTTAATACAATTAAAGTTCTTATATTCTTAATATAAGTAAGACATATTCTCTTAAGGTATGTAATTCATCCAATTCATATGCCAGGCTCTGTGTATTGCCAGCAATAGATTAACATTGAGTCAAACAAAACGAACTAGTTAATTCCAGTTAAGAGTGGCAAATGTATAATGGAATCACTCAATTTAAACATTACACTCAACTGATCCAACACTTGCTAGAAATCAATGAAAACAGTTAGAACTCAAGCAGCAGCTGTAATAAGAGCTAATATGTTTTGAAACATGAAATGTTAATCATTTAATTGTCAGAGCAGTGGTGCCACTTGTCATGTCATCTACCCTGGCCAATGGTCATACAGGTTGAATTCATTCAGAAGATTATCACTAATCAGGTCCCTCATTTCTTTGAAGCTGTGCAGCTCAATGAATCAATTAACCAGCGATTAGACAGGTGTGTCTAGGGGTGGCCTGGGTATTTAAATGCCTGTGTGTGAACAGTTCTTATGTATCAATTCTCTGAGACTAGTAGTAACCATGAGAGGAGGGATTGTCTGTGTGGTTTTGTTGGTGGGGTCTAGCATAGGTAAGCTTGTTTTCAATCTAAATTCTATTACTTTTGGAGATTAAATGTATTCTGTTTGAGATGCCCTTGGATATGGTGAATGCATACTGCTCTAATGGATCCTTCTCCCTTTTCCTTTCAGTGTGGGTAGCTGAAGCCCTGCAGTGTGAGGCTGTCCCTGGTGTCCTGAAGCAGATTGATGCTGGTGCTGGCAGAGTGTGTGGCATCTTGAAAGAGGGCAAAGTCGTGGAGTTCCGTGATGGCCATTGGGTTGAGCTAGAGGCATCTGGTAAACATGTCAGTGTAGGGCCTGCTGGGCTCTGGAGGGTGGGTGTTGATGGCCTGGTCTTCAAGTGGTTTAGAAGCGGCTGGGTCCAGGTGAATCCAGGTGAGACCTGGATGTGATCTTCTGAATCCCTTGCTTAAAACCTCGACCTGCACCAGCTGTCCATCAGGTCACATTCTTGATGTAGACCCTCTTTCATTCCTCTGGCAGACAACCTGATCCAGATTGATGCTGGTGGGGACAAGTTTGTGGTGGGCTGCAATGCCTCCCACAGTATCTTCTGTCTGAACCACAGGCCTGCGCTGAGCTACGATGGCTCTGGCAGTGTGTCCTGGATGGCAGTCCCAGGCGAGCTCAAGTACTACTCCTGTGGGCCTGTTGGGTGCTGGGGAGTGAACAATCTAGATGAAATCCACGTCAAGCTGGGTGTCGGTGGGAATTCCTGTCCTGGCCCTGAGAAGTGGTACCGCATTCCAGGCTCCCTGTCCATGGTGGAAGTGAGCGCGGATGGTGAAGTGCATGGAGTGAACAAACGTGGCTCGGTATTCAAAAGGTGAGGCTGTGTTGTGAACTGCTTGACTGCAGCCTCTGTATGAAGTGACTGGACAAGAGCAGGATCCTGTCCAGGGGCTTGTTTGGACCATGTCTAGAAGCCTCCATGCTCTGGCTCCTGACTTCTCCCTCTTGCCTTTCAGGATTGGTGTCAGTGCCTGTAACCCCTTTGGCAGTGGGTGGGAACATCTAAGGGTAGCTGGACTAAGCAGCCATGTGTCGTATGATCGTGGAGCCCTGTGGATTATCTGCAGAAATGGTGACGTCCAGAGGTGCAGGTTCTCTGAAGCCCTGTCATTTGAGTGAATGTTGGCCGCTTGTGTAGGCTGATGCTACTTTGAGTTGACCTGGTTTTGGGAGAAATGTGCTTCTCTGGCTTCCAGATGCTTTGTGATCTGTGTTCCACGTTTTAATAAAGCGCTAGGAAAATGGACTGCCCATCGGTTTTGTTCAAGCTCGTCTGCCTTCAATTGTACTCTCCACTCCTTCCACCTTAGCTGATGCCATGAAGCCAAGTGCACAGCAATGGTCTTTGGTCCAGAAATGGTTTATCCCAAGACCCCCAGTTCAGCAGATGCTGGGTTTCTTCCCTGGTGATACTCTGCCAGGCCTGTACTGCAGCTGTCTTTAGTTCCTGCTTGTTCTTGGAGCGTTTTGCCTTCAGCAAGTGAAATGCATGCTCGGTTGGATTCAGGTCAGGTGATTGACTTGGCCATTGCAGAACATTCCACTTCTTTGCCAATAAAAAAGTCCTGGGTTGCTTTCACAGTATGCTTTGGGTCATTGTCCATCTGCACTGTGAAGCGCCCTCCAATGAGTTTTGACGCATTTGGCTGAATCTGAGCAGATAATATAGCCCTAAACACTTGAGAATTCATCCTGCTGCTTTTGTCAGCAGTCACATCATCAATAAATACAAGGGAACCAGCAGGAACTAAAGAGAGCTGCAGTACAGGCCTGGTAGAGCATCACCAGGGAAGAAACCCAGCATCTGGTGATGTCTATGGGTTCCAGACTTCAGGCAGTCATTGACTGCAAAGGATTTGCAACCAAGTATTGATACTCACAATTTAATTAATGATTAGGTTAGTTTGTCTAAATCCTTTTCTAAAGACCCTGAACTTGGGGGGACCACCTATACAAATGGGGGGAATTCCAACACTGTTCACCCAATTTGGATGTACCTACCCTCAAATTAAAGTGGAAAGTCTACACTTAAAGAACATAGTGATTGTTTCCTTTCAAATCCACTGTGGTGGCATACAGAGCCAAAATAATGACAATTGTGTCACCATCCAAATATTTATGGACCTAACTGTATAAACAAGGTAACAAGAAATAAACTCATTATTGTCATGTCAATCATTGAAGTATTTATGAAGATAATTTAGATATGGCTTTGAAAGGTGACAGATCTAACAAAATCAATGACCCTGAATATTTGAGGTTTGTTGCAAGTGTAGAGTTACTAATAGTCTTGCACAGTGGTGTAGTCTAGTTTTTTGTAGTGAGTATACTGTGATTTTTCCTTCCCAGCCTCATACTCACCCGTCGCAGAGTAACACCCCATAAGCATCACCACACTCACTAATGCATACAGTATGCATCTACATGTAATTGAGAACATTCTGAATGACTGCTTATGTGTTATTAACATGTCAATTTATTATAACACAAGATTTTAACAGCCATTGACATTTACAGCTGTGGAGACTGGACTGATTTTCTACTGTTAAGTGTTAATCACCGTCTAACTCAGCCAGTTAAAAGCTACATTTAGCCTTAGATGTTATATGAATATGGTCCCTGGAGCACAGGTTTAATCAACAATAATGGAAAGCTGAGGCTTATCAGTAGCAGTATTAACACTGAACATTTGTGCAGTTCTATCACCAACACTCATTCATTACAGAATATTATGAATTGAATTATGAGGACACAAAAAGTGGTCCACCTCTTGTCAAACACACTTATCTTCCAAAACCATTGTCAAACTTAGGCTATGTACTGTATCAGCTTAAATGCACGAGAAAGCACCCAGGAACTGCTACAAAACAAATAAGCTTCAAATAAGAAAAAACAAACAAGGTTAATTAACAAAATAGCTTCACACTATGGCTAACAAATGCATGAAAAGCAGGAGAAAGGAGAAAAATGTTCCTCTCTTTCAATAGCTAATTATCTGACAACTATTGATAACTAACATTACCATATAGTAATTTAATGGTGTAAACGTTTTAAATTAATGCACATTTAAGATGACCATGAATTAACTCTCATTTGCATAGTCATTGACTTTATGAATTTCAATTGTTTTTACATCACCTTTGCATGTGTGCTGATATCTACCTACCTTTCTGTCCCTCCACTCTAACCAAGGATGTCTGTTTTTAAATTCCCTAGCCTGACTTTCAGTTCACAGGGCTGGCCAGGAGTTCTCATCTCTCTCATCATCTGAAACAAGGTGATATAAACATTGTATTTTGTTTAGTACTCTACTCACACACACAGTATCTAAGTTACCTCTCACCTTCTCCTGCACTCATTGATCCACCACACTAACATTAGTGAAGTTAGCTAGTTCTAGATACAATTCAATATACCAACAATCCCCTGCTGTTACAGTTACATTAATGATAATGTATATGCTACTTTTACAGGTAATGTTACGATGGCATCAGACTCGTTTTCTGTAGCGCGTAGGATTGCATCAGCCTCATTTTTTCTTTTTCTGTAACGTTAACGTTCGTGTCATTTGCTGCAGCTGCAGTGTCACCCGAAGCCGCAGTAGCTTCAGGAGCAGGCTTACGAAAACACTGAAAGAGTGGAGTTTGAGTTTGCTTTCGTTTCATATCTCATTCAGTGATTCACATTAGTTAATTTCAAACTTGTGTTGAGAATGACCGCTAAGCAACTGCGTTGTTGTTCCTTGGTAGGTGACGTCAGGTCCCATGCCACGGAAACCACAGTGGTCCAAAAGTCAGTGCTTCGCAACACAGACGGGGTGAATTTATGAATGAAGGTGTGAAAGTTCTGTCACTAAACGATGTTGTTACGTATCCTCGCACTTTTTTAAGTGGGTATACAGAAATCCTTGAGCTTTTCTAGTGGGTATACGGCGTATACCTGCGTATCACGTAGACTACACCACTGGTCTTGCACTGAGAGATGCTGGACTATTGTCTTACATTACTTGTTTTGGGATGCCAAACGTGGAGAAAACTTTGTTGAGTAGAGAAATGTTTCGATGTGAAGATTTCTATGGAATAATTCCAATGAGTGCAAAAGAAGAATACTCATCCAGCATAACGTGTTCATGCAACAACATGAACAGTGTCATCACATCGCATTGTACCTAGACAAACAGGACTGGTGTCTTCAGCAACTATTTGTTTGTGGTGGTCAAAGTCTGACATTACAGGGTTACCAAATCAGACTCTCTGCTCATGTCTTATTTGTTTCAGTGTGTTTTGCTTCATATGTCCCCTAGACATCTCTCGTAGTTAGTTCACGTAGTGTCAAGTGACACAGTCAGGAAGTGTGAATAATAATATTACATTCCGGTAAGATGCAGACTTAACTTTGGGTTCTTTGGAGATTAAATTATCTAGCTTCAATTTTTTTAAATATTAAGCATAGCACTCCAGGGGTGTAACGTGTGGTATTGTCGTGAAGATATATTGCTGTATTTTGTTTTGTCCACAACCTTCAGTGACGTGTTTGCACCTTAAGGTGAGATTGTATTTGTTCTTTCAGTCAGGACAACTCATGCAATAATGTGGAGTTGATTGACCATGTCTTACAATTATTTTACATAGATGTTTGGCTTTGGCCTCACATTCAATGGGCCCCTGTCCACTTGGATGTTTCCAAGAATATGAAACAATGGTGAACCATTTCAAAACTATTAGTATCTGGGGAAGTTTAATGCTCACTTGCAACAAACCTCAAATATTCAGGTTCATTACTATTGTAAGATCTGTCACCTTTCAAAGCCCATATCTATATTTTCATTTTAAATACTTCAATAATTGACATGATAGGAATGAGTTTCTTTCTTGGTACCTGGTTTTATATTTGTATATCAGTACAATTGAAGACAAAGATTCATTGTATTTTACTGTGCTTCATTTCACAGCATAATTGACTGCAATAAAGTGGTACAGCACACAGATATGTCTTTCATGTAAGTTGAAGAAACGTAGACGTATATTACATATTTATGGAATAATTTTCATATGTTGACAATTGAAAAAGGTTACGTTTATTATGAATGACATGGAACCTGCTTATTTTGTATGCTACTGGTATATATGCTGGAAGAAATATGTATTATGTAGTTAATACAATTAAAGTTCTTATATTCTTAATATAAGTAAGACATATTCTCTTAAGGTATGTAATTCATCCAATTCATATGCCAGGCTCTGTGTATTGCCAGCAATAGATTAACATTGAGTCAAACAAAACGAACTAGTTAATTCCAGTTAAGAGTGGCAAATGTATAATGGAATCACTCAATTTAAACATTACACTCAACTGATCCAACACTTGCTAGAAATCAATGAAAACAGTTAGAACTCAAGCAGCAGCTGTAATAAGAGCTAATATGTTTTGAAACATGAAATGTTAATCATTTAATTGTCAGAGCAGTGGTGCCACTTGTCATGTCATCTACCCTGGCCAATGGTCATACAGGTTGAATTCATTCAGAAGATTATCACTAATCAGGTCCCTCATTTCTTTGAAGCTGTGCAGCTCAATGAATCAATTAACCAGCGATTAGACAGGTGTGTCTAGGGGTGGCCTGGGTATTTAAATGCCTGTGTGTGAACAGTTCTTATGTATCAATTCTCTGAGACTAGTAGTAACCATGAGAGGAGGGATTGTCTGTGTGGTTTTGTTGGTGGGGTCTAGCATAGGTAAGCTTGTTTTCAATCTAAATTCTATTACTTTTGGAGATTAAATGTATTCTGTTTGAGATGCCCTTGGATATGGTGAATGCATACTGCTCTAATGGATCCTTCTCCCTTTTCCTTTCAGTGTGGGTAGCTGAAGCCCTGCAGTGTGAGGCTGTCCCTGGTGTCCTGAAGCAGATTGATGCTGGTGCTGGCAGAGTGTGTGGCATCTTGAAAGAGGGCAAAGTCGTGGAGTTCCGTGATGGCCATTGGGTTGAGCTAGAGGCATCTGGTAAACATGTCAGTGTAGGGCCTGCTGGGCTCTGGAGGGTGGGTGTTGATGGCCTGGTCTTCAAGTGGTTTAGAAGCGGCTGGGTCCAGGTGAATCCAGGTGAGACCTGGATGTGATCTTCTGAATCCCTTGCTTAAAACCTCGACCTGCACCAGCTGTCCATCAGGTCACATTCTTGATGTAGACCCTCTTTCATTCCTCTGGCAGGCAACCTGATCCAGATTGATGCTGGTGGGGACAAGTTTGTGGTGGGCTGCAATGCCTCCCACAGTATCTTCTGTCTGAACCACAGGCCTGCGCTGAGCTACGATGGCTCTGGCAGTGTGTCCTGGATGGCAGTCCCAGGCGAGCTCAAGTACTACTCCTGTGGGCCTGTTGGGTGCTGGGGAGTGAACAATCTAGATGAAATCCACGTCAAGCTGGGTGTCGGTGGGAATTCCTGTCCTGGCCCTGAGAAGTGGTACCGCATTCCAGGCTCCCTGTCCATGGTGGAAGTGAGCGCGGATGGTGAAGTGCATGGAGTGAACAAACGTGGCTCGGTATTCAAAAGGTGAGGCTGTGTTGTGAACTGCTTGACTGCAGCCTCTGTATGAAGTGACTGGACAAGAGCAGGATCCTGTCCAGGGGCTTGTTTGGACCATGTCTAGAAGCCTCCATGCTCTGGCTCCTGACTTCTCCCTCTTGCCTTTCAGGATTGGTGTCAGTGCCTGTAACCCCTTTGGCAGTGGGTGGGAACATCTAAGGGTAGCTGGACTAAGCAGCCATGTGTCGTATGATCGTGGAGCCCTGTGGATTATCTGCAGAAATGGTGACGTCCAGAGGTGCAGGTTCTCTGAAGCCCTGTCATTTGAGTGAATGTTGGCCGCTTGTGTAGGCTGATGCTACTTTGAGTTGACCTGGTTTTGGGAGAAATGTGCTTCTCTGGCTTCCAGATGCTTTGTGATCTGTGTTCCACGTTTTAATAAAGCGCTAAGAAAATGGACTGCCCATCGGTTTTGTTCAAGCTCGTCTGCCTT
This sequence comes from Amia ocellicauda, assembly GCF_036373705.1. Lineage (NCBI taxonomy): Eukaryota > Metazoa > Chordata > Actinopteri > Amiiformes > Amiidae > Amia > Amia ocellicauda. The sequence goes on along the minus strand of NC_089863.1, from coordinate 29,724,532 downwards.
CAATTGTACTCTCCACTCCTTCCACCTTAGCTGATGCCATGAAGCCAAGTGCACAGCAATGGTCTTTGGTCCAGAAATGGTTTATCCCAAGACCCCCAGTTCAGCAGATGCTGGGTTTCTTCCCTGGTGATACTCTGCCAGGCCTGTACTGCAGCTGTCTTTAGTTCCTGCTTGTTCTTGGAGCGTTTTGCCTTCAGCAAGTGAAATGCATGCTCGGTTGGATTCAGGTCAGGTGATTGACTTGGCCATTGCAGAACATTCCACTTCTTTGCCAATAAAAAAGTCCTGGGTTGCTTTCACAGTATGCTTTGGGTCATTGTCCATCTGCACTGTGAAGCGCCCTCCAATGAGTTTTGACGCATTTGGCTGAATCTGAGCAGATAATATAGCCCTAAACACTTGAGAATTCATCCTGCTGCTTTTGTCAGCAGTCACATCATCAATAAATACAAGGGAACCAGCAGGAACTAAAGAGAGCTGCAGTACAGGCCTGGTAGAGCATCACCAGGGAAGAAACCCAGCATCTGGTGATGTCTATGGGTTCCAGACTTCAGGCAGTCATTGACTGCAAAGGATTTGCAACCAAGTATTGATACTCACAATTTAATTAATGATTAGGTTAGTTTGTCTAAATCCTTTTCTAAAGACCCTGAACTTGGGGGGACCACCTATACAAATGGGGGGAATTCCAACACTGTTCACCCAATTTGGATGTACCTACCCTCAAATTAAAGTGGAAAGTCTACACTTAAAGAACATAGTGATTGTTTCCTTTCAAATCCACTGTGGTGGCATACAGAGCCAAAATAATGACAATTGTGTCACCATCCAAATATTTATGGACCTAACTGTATAAACAAGGTAACAAGAAATAAACTCATTATTGTCATGTCAATCATTGAAGTATTTATGAAGATAATTTAGATATGGCTTTGAAAGGTGACAGATCTAACAAAATCAATGACCCTGAATATTTGAGGTTTGTTGCAAGTGTAGAGTTACTAATAGTCTTGCACAGTGGTGTAGTCTAGTTTTTTGTAGTGAGTATACTGTGATTTTTCCTTCCCAGCCTCATACTCACCCGTCGCAGAGTAACACCCCATAAGCATCACCACACTCACTAATGCATACAGTATGCATCTACATGTAATTGAGAACATTCTGAATGACTGCTTATGTGTTATTAACATGTCAATTTATTATAATTTATTATAACACAAGATTTTAACAGCCATTGACATTTACAGCTGCGGAGACTGGACTGATTTTCTACTGTTAAGTGTTAATCACCATCTAACTCAGCCTGTTAAAAGCTACATTTAGCCTTAGATGTTATATGAATATGGTCCCTGGAGCACAGGTTTTATCAACAATAATGGAAAGCTGAGGATTACAAGTAGCAGTATTAACACTGAACATTTGTGCAGTTCTATCACCAACACTCATTCATTACAGAATATTATGAACTGAATTATGAGGACACAAAAAGTGGTCCACCTCTTGTCAAACACACTTATCTTCCAAAACCATTGTCAAACTTAGGCTATGTACTGTATCAGCTTAAATGCACGAGAAAGCACCCAGGAACTGCTACAAAACAAATAAGCTTCAAATAAGAAAAAACAAACAAGGTTAATTAACAAATAAGCTTCACACTATGGCTAACAAATGCATGAAAAGCAGGAGAAAGGAGAAAAATGTTCCTCTCTTTCAATAGCTAATTATCTGACAACTATTGATAACTAACATTACCATATAGTAATTTAATGGTGTAAATGTTTTAAATTAATGCACATTTAAGATGACCATGTATTAACTCTCATTTGCATAGTCATTGACTTTATGAATTTCAATTGTTTTTACATCACCTTTGCATGTGTGCTGATATCTACCTACCTTTCTGTCCCTCCACTCTAACCAAGGATGTCTGTTTTTAAATTCCCTAGCCTGACTTTCAGTTCACAGGGCTGGCCAGGAGTTCTCATCTCTCTCATCATCTGAAACAAGGTGATATAAACATTGTATTTTGTTTAGTACTCTACTCACACACACAGTATCTAAGTTACCTCTCACCTTCTCCTGCACTCATTGATCCACCACACTAACATTAGTGAAGTTAGCTAGTTCTAGATACAATTCAATATACCAACAATCCCCTGCTGTTACAGTTACATTAATGATAATGTATATGCTACTTTTACAGGTAATGTTACGATGGCATCAGACTCGTTTTCTGTAGCGCGTAGGATTGCATCAGCCTCATTTTTTCTTTTTCTGTAACGTTAACGTTCGTGTCATTTGCTGCAGCTGCAGTGTCACCCGAAGCCGCAGTAGCTTCAGGAGCAGGCTTACGAAAACACTGAAAGAGTGGAGTTTGAGTTTGCTTTCGTTTCATATCTCATTCAGTGATTCACATTAGTTAATTTCAAACTTGTGTTGAGAATGACCGCTAAGCAACTGCGTTGTTGTTGCTTGGTAGGTGACGTCAGGTCCCATGCCACGGAAACCACAGTGGTCCAAAAGTCAGTGCTTCGCAACACAGACGGGGTGAATTTATGAATGAAGGTGTGAAAGTTCTGTCACTAAACGATGTTGTTACGTATCCTCGCACTTTTTTAAGTGGGTATACAGAAATCCTTGAGCTTTTCTAGTGGGTATACGGCGTATACCTGCGTATCACGTAGACTACACCACTGGTCTTGCACTGAGAGATGCTGGACTATTGTCTTACATTACTTGTTTTGGGATGCCAAACGTGGAGAAAACTTTGTTGAGTAGAGAAATGTTTCGATGTGAAGATTTCTATGGAATAATTCCAATGAGTGCAAAAGAAGAATACTCATCCAGCATAACGTGTTCATGCAACAACATGAACAGTGTCATCACATCGCATTGTACCTAGACAAACAGGACTGGTGTCTTCAGCAACTATTTGTTTGTGGTGGTCAAAGTCTGACATTACAGGGTTACCAAATCAGACTCTCTGCTCATGTCTTATTTGTTTCAGTGTGTTTTGCTTCATATGTCCCCTAGACATCTCTCGTAGTTAGTTCACGTAGTGTCAAGTGACACAGTCAGGAAGTGTGAATAATAATATTACATTCCGGTAAGATGCAGACTTAACTTTGGGTTCTTTGGAGATTAAATTATCTAGCTTCAATTTTTTTAAATATGAAGCATAGCACTCCAGGGGTGTAACGTGTGGTATTGTCGTGAAGATTTATTGCTGTATTTTGTTTTGTCCACAACCTTCAGTGACGTGTTTGCACCTTAAGGTGAGATTGTATTTGTTCTTTCAGTCAGGACAACTCATGCAATAATGTGGAGTTGATTGACCATGTCTTACAATTATTTTACATAGATGTTTGGCTTTGGCCTCACATTCAATGGGCCCCTGTCCACTTGGATGTTTCCAAGAATATGAAACAATGGTGAACCATTTCAAAACTATTAGTATCTGGGGAAGTTTAATGCTCACTTGCAACAAACCTCAAATATTCAGGTTCATTACTATTGTAAGATCTGTCACCTTTCAAAGCCCATATCTATATTTTCATTTTAAATACTTCAATAATTGACATGATAGGAATGAGTTTCTTTCTTGGTACCTGGTTTTATATTTGTATATCAGTACAATTGAAGACAAAGATTCATTGTATTTTACTGTGCTTCATTTCACAGCATAATTGACTGCAATAAAGTGGTACAGCACACAGATATGTCTTTCATGTAAGTTGAAGAAACGTAGACGTATATTACATATTTATGGAATAATTTTCATATGTTGACAATTGAAAAAGGTTACGTTTATTATGAATGACATGGAACCTGCTTATTTTGTATGCTACTGGTATATATGCTGGAAGAAATATGTATTATGTAGTTAATACAATTAAAGTTCTTATATTCTTAATATAAGTAAGACATATTCTCTTAAGGTATGTAATTCATCCAATTCATATGCCAGGCTCTGTGTATTGCCAGCAATAGATTAACATTGAGTCAAACAAAACGAACTAGTTAATTCCAGTTAAGAGTGGCAAATGTATAATGGAATCACTCAATTTAAACATTACACTCAACTGATCCAACACTTGCTAGAAATCAATGAAAACAGTTAGAACTCAAGCAGCAGCTGTAATAAGAGCTAATATGTTTTGAAACATGAAATGTTAATCATTTAATTGTCAGAGCAGTGGTGCCACTTGTCATGTCATCTACCCTGGCCAATGGTCATACAGGTTGAATTCATTCAGAAGATTATCACTAATCAGGTCCCTCATTTCTTTGAAGCTGTGCAGCTCAATGAATCAATTAACCAGCGATTAGACAGGTGTGTCTAGGGGTGGCCTGGGTATTTAAATGCCTGTGTGTGAACAGTTCTTATGTATCAATTCTCTGAGACTAGTAGTAACCATGAGAGGAGGGATTGTCTGTGTGGTTTTGTTGGTGGGGTCTAGCATAGGTAAGCTTGTTTTCAATCTAAATTCTATTACTTTTGGAGATTAAATGTATTCTGTTTGAGATGCCCTTGGATATGGTGAATGCATACTGCTCTAATGGATCCTTCTCCCTTTTCCTTTCAGTGTGGGTAGCTGAAGCCCTGCAGTGTGAGGCTGTCCCTGGTGTCCTGAAGCAGATTGATGCTGGTGCTGGCAGAGTGTGTGGCATCTTGAAAGAGGGCAAAGTCGTGGAGTTCCGTGATGGCCATTGGGTTGAGCTAGAGGCATCTGGTAAACATGTCAGTGTAGGGCCTGCTGGGCTCTGGAGGGTGGGTGTTGATGGCCTGGTCTTCAAGTGGTTTAGAAGCGGCTGGGTCCAGGTGAATCCAGGTGAGACCTGGATGTGATCTTCTGAATCCCTTGCTTAAAACCTCGACCTGCACCAGCTGTCCATCAGGTCACATTCTTGATGTAGACCCTCTTTCATTCCTCTGGCAGGCAACCTGATCCAGATTGATGCTGGTGGGGACAAGTTTGTGGTGGGCTGCAATGCCTCCCACAGTATCTTCTGTCTGAACCACAGGCCTGCGCTGAGCTACGATGGCTCTGGCAGTGTGTCCTGGATGGCAGTCCCAGGCGAGCTCAAGTACTACTCCTGTGGGCCTGTTGGGTGCTGGGGAGTGAACAATCTAGATGAAATCCACGTCAAGCTGGGTGTCGGTGGGAATTCCTGTCCTGGCCCTGAGAAGTGGTACCGCATTCCAGGCTCCCTGTCCATGGTGGAAGTGAGCGCGGATGGTGAAGTGCATGGAGTGAACAAACGTGGCTCGGTATTCAAAAGGTGAGGCTGTGTTGTGAACTGCTTGACTGCAGCCTCTGTATGAAGTGACTGGACAAGAGCAGGATCCTGTCCAGGGGCTTGTTTGGACCATGTCTAGAAGCCTCCATGCTCTGGCTCCTGACTTCTCCCTCTTGCCTTTCAGGATTGGTGTCAGTGCCTGTAACCCCTTTGGCAGTGGGTGGGAACATCTAAGGGTAGCTGGACTAAGCAGCCATGTGTCGTATGATCGTGGAGCCCTGTGGATTATCTGCAGAAATGGTGACGTCCAGAGGTGCAGGTTCTCTGAAGCCCTGTCATTTGAGTGAATGTTGGCCGCTTGTGTAGGCTGATGCTACTTTGAGTTGACCTGGTTTTGGGAGAAATGTGCTTCTCTGGCTTCCAGATGCTTTGTGATCTGTGTTCCACGTTTTAATAAAGCGCTAGGAAAATGGACTGCCCATCGGTTTTGTTCAAGCTCGTCTGCCTTCAATTGTACTCTCCACTCCTTCCACCTTAGCTGATGCCATGAAGCCAAGTGCACAGCAATGGTCTTTGGTCCAGAAATGGTTTATCCCAAGACCCCCAGTTCAGCAGATGCTGGGTTTCTTCCCTGGTGATACTCTGCCAGGCCTGTACTGCAGCCGTCTTTAGTTCCTGCTTGTTCTTGGAGCGTTCTGCCTTCAGCAAGTGAAATGCATGCTCGGTTGGATTCAGGTCAGGTGATTGACTTGGCCATTGCAGAACATTCCACTTCTTTGCCAATAAAAAAGTCCTGGGTTGCTTTCACAGTATGCTTTGGGTCATTGTCCATCTGCACTGTGAAGCGCCCTCCAATGAGTTTTGACGCATTTGGCTGAATCTGAGCAGATAATATAGCCCTAAACACTTGAGAATTCATCCTGCTGCTTTTGTCAGCAGTCACATCATCAATAAATACAAGGGAACCAGCAGGAACTAAAGAGAGCTGCAGTACAGGCCTGGTAGAGCATCACCAGGGAAGAAACCCAGCATCTGGTGATGTCTATGGGTTCCAGACTTCAGGCAGTCAGTGACTGCAAAGGATTTGCAACCAAGTATTGATACTCACAATTTAATTAATGATTAGGTTAGTTTGTCTAAATCCTTTTCTAAAGACCCTGAACTTGGGGGGACCACCTATACAAATGGGGGGAATTCCAACACTGTTCACCCAATTTGGATGTACCTACCCTCAAATTAAAGTGGAAAGTCTACACTTAAAGAACATAGTGATTGTTTCCTTTCAAATCCACTGTGGTGGCATACAGAGCCAAAAAAATGACAATTGTGTCACCATCCAAATATTTATGGACCTAACTGTATAAACAAGGTAACAAGAAATAAACTCATTATTGTCATGTCAATCATTGAAGTATTTATGAAGATAATTTAGATATGGCTTTGAAAGGTGACAGATCTAACAAAATCAATGACCCTGAATATTTGAGGTTTGTTGCAAGTGTAGAGTTACTAATAGTCTTGCACAGTGGTGTAGTCTAGTTTTTTGTAGTGAGTATACTGTGATTTTTCCTTCCCAGCCTCATACTCACCCGTCGCAGAGTAACACCCCATAAGCATCACCACACTCACTAATGCATACAGTATGCATCTACATGTAATTGAGAACATTCTGAATGACTGCTTATGTGTTATCAACATGTCAATTTATTATAATTTATTATAACACAAGATTTTAACAGCCATTGACATTTACAGCTGTGGAGACTGGACTGATTTTCTACTGTTAAGTGTTAATCACCATCTAACTCAGCCAGTTAAAAGCTACATTTAGCCTTAGATGTTATATGAATATGGTCCCTGGAGCACAGGTTTTATCAACAATAATGGAAAGCTGAGGCTTATCAGTAGCAGTATTAACACTGAACATTTGTGCAGTTCTATCACCAACACTCATTCATTACAGAATATTATGAATTGAATTATGAGGACACAAAAAGTGGTCCACCTCTTGTCAAACACACTTATCTTCCAAAACCATTGTCAAACTTAGGCTATGTACTGTATCAGCTTAAATGCACGAGAAAGCACCCAGGAACTGCTACAAAACAAATAAGCTTCAAATAAGAAAAAACAAACAAGGTTAATTAACAAAATAGCTTCACACTATGGCTAACAAATGCATGAAAAGCAGGAGAAAGGAGAAAAATGTTCCTCTCTTTCAATAGCTAATTATCTGACAACTATTGATAACTAACATTACCATATAGTAATTTAATGGTGTAAACGTTTTAAATTAATGCACATTTAAGATGACCATGAATTAACTCTCATTTGCATAGTCATTGACTTTATGAATTTCAATTGTTTTTACATCACCTTTGCATGTGTGCTGATATCTACCTACCTTTCTGTCCCTCCACTCTAACCAAGGATGTCTGTTTTTAAATTCCCTAGCCTGACTTTCAGTTCACAGGGCTGGCCAGGAGTTCTCATCTCTCTCATCATCTGAAACAAGGTGATATAAACATTGTATTTTGTTTAGTACTCTACTCACACACACAGTATCTAAGTTACCTCTCACCTTCTCCTGCACTCATTGATCCACCACACTAACATTAGTGAAGTTAGCTAGTTCTAGATACAATTCAATATACCAACAATCCCCTGCTGTTACAGTTACATTAATGATAATGTATATGCTACTTTTACAGGTAATGTTACGATGGCATCAGACTCGTTTTCTGTAGCGCGTAGGATTGCATCAGCCTCATTTTTTCTTTTTCTGTAACGTTAACGTTCGTGTCATTTGCTGCAGCTGCAGTGTCACCCGAAGCCGCAGTAGCTTCAGGAGCAGGCTTACGAAAACACTGAAAGAGTGGAGTTTGAGTTTGCTTTCGTTTCATATCTCATTCAGTGATTCACATTAGTTAATTTCAAACTTGTGTTGAGAATGACCGCTAAGCAACTGCGTTGTTGTTCCTTGGTAGGTGACGTCAGGTCCCATGCCACGGAAACCACAGTGGTCCAAAAGTCAGTGCTTCGCAACACAGACGGGGTGAATTTATGAATGAAGGTGTGAAAGTTCTGTCACTAAACGATGTTGTTACGTATCCTCGCACTTTTTTAAGTGGGTATACAGAAATCCTTGAGCTTTTCTAGTGGGTATACGGCGTATACCTGCGTATCACGTAGACTACACCACTGGTCTTGCACTGAGAGATGCTGGACTATTGTCTTACATTACTTGTTTTGGGATGCCAAACGTGGAGAAAACTTTGTTGAGTAGAGAAATGTTTCGATGTGAAGATTTCTATGGAATAATTCCAATGAGTGCAAAAGAAGAATACTCATCCAGCATAACGTGTTCATGCAACAACATGAACAGTGTCATCACATCGCATTGTACCTAGACAAACAGGACTGGTGTCTTCAGCAACTATTTGTTTGTGGTGGTCAAAGTCTGACATTACAGGGTTACCAAATCAGACTCTCTGCTCATGTCTTATTTGTTTCAGTGTGTTTTGCTTCATATGTCCCCTAGACATCTCTCGTAGTTAGTTCACGTAGTGTCAAGTGACACAGTCAGGAAGTGTGAATAATAATATTACATTCCGGTAAGATGCAGACTTAACTTTGGGTTCTTTGGAGATTAAATTATCTAGCTTCAATTTTTTTAAATATGAAGCATAGCACTCCAGGGGTGTAACGTGTGGTATTGTCGTGAAGATATATTGCTGTATTTTGTTTTGTCCACAACCTTCAGTGACGTGTTTGCACCTTAAGGTGAGATTGTATTTGTTCTTTCAGTCAGGACAACTCATGCAATAATGTGGAGTTGATTGACCATGTCTTACAATTATTTTACATAGATGTTTGGCTTTGGCCTCACATTCAATGGGCCCCTGTCCACTTGGATGTTTCCAAGAATATGAAACAATGGTGAACCATTTCAAAACTATTAGTATCTGGGGAAGTTTAATGCTCACTTGCAACAAACCTCAAATATTCAGGTTCATTACTATTGTAAGATCTGTCACCTTTCAAAGCCCATATCTATATTTTCATTTTAAATACTTCAATAATTGACATGATAGGAATGAGTTTCTTTCTTGGTACCTGGTTTTATATTTGTATATCAGTACAATTGAAGACAAAGATTCATTGTATTTTACTGTGCTTCATTTCACAGCATAATTGACTGCAATAAAGTGGTACAGCACACAGATATGTCTTTCATGTAAGTTGAAGAAACGTAGACGTATATTACATATTTATGGAATAATTTTCATATGTTGACAATTGAAAAAGGTTACGTTTATTATGAATGACATGGAACCTGCTTATTTTGTATGCTACTGGTATATATGCTGGAAGAAATATGTATTATGTAGTTAATACAATTAAAGTTCTTATATTCTTAATATAAGTAAGACATATTCTCTTAAGGTATGTAATTCATCCAATTCATATGCCAGGCTCTGTGTATTGCCAGCAATAGATTAACATTGAGTCAAACAAAACGAACTAGTTAATTCCAGTTAAGAGTGGCAAATGTATAATGGAATCACTCAATTTAAACATTACACTCAACTGATCCAACACTTGCTAGAAATCAATGAAAACAGTTAGAACTCAAGCAGCAGCTGTAATAAGAGCTAATATGTTTTGAAACATGAAATGTTAATCATTTAATTGTCAGAGCAGTGGTGCCACTTGTCATGTCATCTACCCTGGCCAATGGTCATACAGGTTGAATTCATTCAGAAGATTATCACTAATCAGGTCCCTCATTTCTTTGAAGCTGTGCAGCTCAATGAATCAATTAACCAGCGATTAGACAGGTGTGTCTAGGGGTGGCCTGGGTATTTAAATGCCTGTGTGTGAACAGTTCTTATGTATCAATTCTCTGAGACTAGTAGTAACCATGAGAGGAGGGATTGTCTGTGTGGTTTTGTTGGTGGGGTCTAGCATAGGTAAGCTTGTTTTCAATCTAAATTCTATTACTTTTGGAGATTAAATGTATTCTGTTTGAGATGCCCTTGGATATGGTGAATGCATACTGCTCTAATGGATCCTTCTCCCTTTTCCTTTCAGTGTGGGTAGCTGAAGCCCTGCAGTGTGAGGCTGTCCCTGGTGTCCTGAAGCAGATTGATGCTGGTGCTGGCAGAGTGTGTGGCATCTTGAAAGAGGGCAAAGTCGTGGAGTTCCGTGATGGCCATTGGGTTGAGCTAGAGGCATCTGGTAAACATGTCAGTGTAGGGCCTGCTGGGCTCTGGAGGGTGGGTGTTGATGGCCTGGTCTTCAAGTGGTTTAGAAGCGGCTGGGTCCAGGTGAATCCAGGTGAGACCTGGATGTGATCTTCTGAATCCCTTGCTTAAAACCTCGACCTGCACCAGCTGTCCATCAGGTCACATTCTTGATGTAGACCCTCTTTCATTCCTCTGGCAGGCAACCTGATCCAGATTGATGCTGGTGGGGACAAGTTTGTGGTGGGCTGCAATGCCTCCCACAGTATCTTCTGTCTGAACCACAGGCCTGCGCTGAGCTACGATGGCTCTGGCAGTGTGTCCTGGATGGCAGTCCCAGGCGAGCTCAAGTACTACTCCTGTGGGCCTGTTGGGTGCTGGGGAGTGAACAATCTAGATGAAATCCACGTCAAGCTGGGTGTCGGTGGGAATTCCTGTCCTGGCCCTGAGAAGTGGTACCGCATTCCAGGCTCCCTGTCCATGGTGGAAGTGAGCGCGGATGGTGAAGTGCATGGAGTGAACAAACGTGGCTCGGTATTCAAAAGGTGAGGCTGTGTTGTGAACTGCTTGACTGCAGCCTCTGTATGAAGTGACTGGACAAGAGCAGGATCCTGTCCAGGGGCTTGTTTGGACCATGTCTAGAAGCCTCCATGCTCTGGCTCCTGACTTCTCCCTCTTGCCTTTCAGGATTGGTGTCAGTGCCTGTAACCCCTTTGGCAGTGGGTGGGAACATCTAAGGGTAGCTGGACTAAGCAGCCATGTGTCGTATGATCGTGGAGCCCTGTGGATTATCTGCAGAAATGGTGACGTCCAGAGGTGCAGGTTCTCTGAAGCCCTGTCATTTGAGTGAATGTTGGCCGCTTGTGTAGGCTGATGCTACTTTGAGTTGACCTGGTTTTGGGAGAAATGTGCTTCTCTGGCTTCCAGATGCTTTGTGATCTGTGTTCCACGTTTTAATAAAGCGCTAGGAAAATGGACTGCCCATCGGTTTTGTTCAAGCTCGTCTGCCTTCAATTGTACTCTCCACTCCTTCCACCTTAGCTGATGCCATGAAGCCAAGTGCACAGCAATGGTCTTTGGTCCAGAAATGGTTTATCCCAAGACCCCCAGTTCAGCAGATGCTGGGTTTCTTCCCTGGTGATACTCTGCCAGGCCTGTACTGCAGCTGTCTTTAGTTCCTGCTTGTTCTTGGAGCGTTTTGCCTTCAGCAAGTGAAATGCATGCTCGGTTGGATTCAGGTCAGGTGATTGACTTGGCCATTGCAGAACATTCCACTTCTTTGCCAATAAAAAAGTCCTGGGTTGCTTTCACAGTATGCTTTGGGTCATTGTCCATCTGCACTGTGAAGCGCCCTCCAATGAGTTTTGACGCATTTGGCTGAATCTGAGCAGATAATATAGCCCTAAACACTTGAGAATTCATCCTGCTGCTTTTGTCAGCAGTCACATCATCAATAAATACAAGGGAACCAGCAGGAACTAAAGAGAGCTGCAGTACAGGCCTGGTAGAGCATCACCAGGGAAGAAACCCAGCATCTGGTGATGTCTATGGGTTCCAGACTTCAGGCAGTCATTGACTGCAAAGGATTTGCAACCAAGTATTGATACTCACAATTTAATTAATGATTAGGTTAGTTTGTCTAAATCCTTTTCTAAAGACCCTGAACTTGGGGGGACCACCTATACAAATGGGGGGAATTCCAACACTGTTCACCCAATTTGGATGTACCTACCCTCAAATTAAAGTGGAAAGTCTACACTTAAAGAACATAGTGATTGTTTCCTTTCAAATCCACTGTGGTGGCATACAGAGCCAAAATAATGACAATTGTGTCACCATCCAAATATTTATGGACCTAACTGTATAAACAAGGTAACAAGAAATAAACTCATTATTGTCATGTCAATCATTGAAGTATTTATGAAGATAATTTAGATATGGCTTTGAAAGGTGACAGATCTAACAAAATCAATGACCCTGAATATTTGAGGTTTGTTGCAAGTGTAGAGTTACTAATAGTCTTGCACAGTGGTGTAGTCTAGTTTTTTGTAGTGAGTATACTGTGATTTTTCCTTCCCAGCCTCATACTCACCTGTCGCAGAGTAACACCCCATAAGCATCACCACACTCACTAATGCATACAGTATGCATCTACATGTAATTGAGAACATTCTGAATGACTGCTTATGTGTTATCAACATGTCAATTTATTATAATTTATTATAACACAAGATTTTAACAGCCATTGACATTTACAGCTGCGGAGACTGGACTGATTTTCTACTGTTAAGTGTTAATCACCATCTAACTCAGCCAGTTAAAAGCTACATTTAGCCTTAGATGTTATATGAATATGGTCCCTGGAGCACAGGTTTTATCAACAATAATGGAAAGCTGAGGCTTATCAGTAGCAGTATTAACACTGAACATTTGTGCAGTTCTATCACCAACACTCATTCATTACAGAATATTATGAATTGAATTATGAGGACACAAAAAGTGGTCCACCTCTTGTCAAACACACTTATCTTCCAAAACCATTGTCAAACTTAGGCTATGTACTGTATCAGCTTAAATGCACGAGAAAGCACCCAGGAACTGCTACAAAACAAATAAGCTTCAAATAAGAAAAAACAAACAAGGTTAATTAACAAAATAGCTTCACACTATGGCTAACAAATGCATGAAAAGCAGGAGAAAGGAGAAAAATGTTCCTCTCTTTCAATAGCTAATTATCTGACAACTATTGATAACTAACATTACCATATAGTAATTTAATGGTGTAAACGTTTTAAATTAATGCACATTTAAGATGACCATGAATTAACTCTCATTTGCATAGTCATTGACTTTATGAATTTCAATTGTTTTTACATCACCTTTGCATGTGTGCTGATATCTACCTACCTTTCTGTCCCTCCACTCTAACCAAGGATGTCTGTTTTTAAATTCCCTAGCCTGACTTTCAGTTCACAGGGCTGGCCAGGAGTTCTCATCTCTCTCATCATCTGAAACAAGGTGATATAAACATTGTATTTTGTTTAGTACTCTACTCACACACACAGTATCTAAGTTACCTCTCACCTTCTCCTGCACTCATTGATCCACCACACTAACATTAGTGAAGTTAGCTAGTTCTAGATACAATTCAATATACCAACAATCCCCTGCTGTTACAGTTACATTAATGATAATGTATATGCTACTTTTACAGGTAATGTTACGATGGCATCAGACTCGTTTTCTGTAGCGCGTAGGATTGCATCAGCCTCATTTTTTCTTTTTCTGTAACGTTAACGTTCGTGTCATTTGCTGCAGCTGCAGTGTCACCCGAAGCCGCAGTAGCTTCAGGAGCAGGCTTACGAAAACACTGAAAGAGTGGAGTTTGAGTTTGCTTTCGTTTCATATCTCATTCAGTGATTCACATTAGTTAATTTCAAACTTGTGTTGAGAATGACCGCTAAGCAACTGCGTTGTTGTTCCTTGGTAGGTGACGTCAGGTCCCATGCCACGGAAACCACAGTGGTCCAAAAGTCAGTGCTTCGCAACACAGACGGGGTGAATTTATGAATGAAGGTGTGAAAGTTCTGTCACTAAACGATGTTGTTACGTATCCTCGCACTTTTTTAAGTGGGTATACAGAAATCCTTGAGCTTTTCTAGTGGGTATACGGCGTATACCTGCGTATCACGTAGACTACACCACTGGTCTTGCACTGAGAGATGCTGGACTATTGTCTTACATTACTTGTTTTGGGATGCCAAACGTGGAGAAAACTTTGTTGAGTAGAGAAATGTTTCGATGTGAAGATTTCTATGGAATAATTCCAATGAGTGCAAAAGAAGAATACTCATCCAGCATAACGTGTTCATGCAACAACATGAACAGTGTCATCACATCGCATTGTACCTAGACAAACAGGACTGGTGTCTTCAGCAACTATTTGTTTGTGGTGGTCAAAGTCTGACATTACAGGGTTACCAAATCAGACTCTCTGCTCATGTCTTATTTGTTTCAGTGTGTTTTGCTTCATATGTCCCCTAGACATCTCTCGTAGTTAGTTCACGTAGTGTCAAGTGACACAGGCAGGAAGTGTGAATAATAATATTACATTCCGGTAAGATGCAGACTTAACTTTGGGTTCTTTGGAGATTAAATTATCTAGCTTCAATTTTTTTAAATATGAAGCATAGCACTCCAGGGGTGTAACGTGTGGTATTGTCGTGAAGATATATTGCTGTATTTTGTTTTGTCCACAACCTTCAGTGACGTGTTTGCACCTTAAGGTGAGATTGTATTTGTTCTTTCAGTCAGGACAACTCATGCAATAATGTGGAGTTGATTGACCATGTCTTACAATTATTTTACATAGATGTTTGGCTTTGGCCTCACATTCAATGGGCCCCTGTCCACTTGGATGTTTCCAAGAATATGAAACAATGGTGAACCATTTCAAAACTATTAGTATCTGGGGAAGTTTAATGCTCACTTGCAACAAACCTCAAATATTCAGGTTCATTACTATTGTAAGATCTGTCACCTTTCAAAGCCCATATCTATATTTTCATTTTAAATACTTCAATAATTGACATGATAGGAATGAGTTTCTTTCTTGGTACCTGGTTTTATATTTGTATATCAGTACAATTGAAGACAAAGATTCATTGTATTTTACTGTGCTTCATTTCACAGCATAATTGACTGCAATAAAGTGGTACAGCACACAGATATGTCTTTCATGTAAGTTGAAGAAACGTAGACGTATATTACATATTTATGGAATAATTTTCATATGTTGACAATTGAAAAAGGTTACGTTTATTATGAATGACATGGAACCTGCTTATTTTGTATGCTACTGGTATATATGCTGGAAGAAATATGTATTATGTAGTTAATACAATTAAAGTTCTTATATTCTTAATATAAGTAAGACATATTCTCTTAAGGTATGTCATTCATCCAATTCATATGCCAGGCTCTGTGTATTGCCAGCAATAGATTAACATTGAGTCAAACAAAACGAACTAGTTAATTCCAGTTAAGAGTGGCAAATGTATAATGGAATCACTCAATTTAAACATTACACTCAACTGATCCAACACTTGCTAGAAATCAATGAAAACAGTTAGAACTCAAGCAGCAGCTGTAATAAGAGCTAATATGTTTTGAAACATGAAATGTTAATCATTTAATTGTCAGAGCAGTGGTGCCACTTGTCATGTCATCTACCCTGGCCAATGGTCATACAGGTTGAATTCATTCAGAAGATTATCACTAATCAGGTCCCTCATTTCTTTGAAGCTGTGCAGCTCAATGAATCAATTAACCAGCGATTAGACAGGTGTGTCTAGGGGTGGCCTGGGTATTTAAATGCCTGTGTGTGAACAGTTCTTATGTATCAATTCTCTGAGACTAGTAGTAACCATGAGAGGAGGGATTGTCTGTGTGGTTTTGTTGGTGGGGTCTAGCATAGGTAAGCTTGTTTTCAATCTAAATTCTATTACTTTTGGAGATTAAATGTATTCTGTTTGAGATGCCCTTGGATATGGTGAATGCATACTGCTCTAATGGATCCTTCTCCCTTTTCCTTTCAGTGTGGGTAGCTGAAGCCCTGCAGTGTGAGGCTGTCCCTGGTGTCCTGAAGCAGATTGATGCTGGTGCTGGCAGAGTGTGTGGCATCTTGAAAGAGGGCAAAGTCGTGGAGTTCCGTGATGGCCATTGGGTTGAGCTAGAGGCATCTGGTAAACATGTCAGTGTAGGGCCTGCTGGGCTCTGGAGGGTGGGTGTTGATGGCCTGGTCTTCAAGTGGTTTAGAAGCGGCTGGGTCCAGGTGAATCCAGGTGAGACCTGGATGTGATCTTCTGAATCCCTTGCTTAAAACCTCGACCTGCACCAGCTGTCCATCAGGTCACATTCTTGATGTAGACCCTCTTTCATTCCTCTGGCAGGCAACCTGATCCAGATTGATGCTGGTGGGGACAAGTTTGTGGTGGGCTGCAATGCCTCCCACAGTATCTTCTGTCTGAACCACAGGCCTGCGCTGAGCTACGATGGCTCTGGCAGTGTGTCCTGGATGGCAGTCCCAGGCGAGCTCAAGTACTACTCCTGTGGGCCTGTTGGGTGCTGGGGAGTGAACAATCTAGATGAAATCCACGTCAAGCTGGGTGTCGGTGGGAATTCCTGTCCTGGCCCTGAGAAGTGGTACCGCATTCCAGGCTCCCTGTCCATGGTGGAAGTGAGCGCGGATGGTGAAGTGCATGGAGTGAACAAACGTGGCTCGGTATTCAAAAGGTGAGGCTGTGTTGTGAACTGCTTGACTGCAGCCTCTGTATGAAGTGACTGGACAAGAGCAGGATCCTGTCCAGGGGCTTGTTTGGACCATGTCTAGAAGCCTCCATGCTCTGGCTCCTGACTTCTCCCTCTTGCCTTTCAGGATTGGTGTCAGTGCCTGTAACCCCTTTGGCAGTGGGTGGGAACATCTAAGGGTAGCTGGACTAAGCAGCCATGTGTCGTATGATCGTGGAGCCCTGTGGATTATCTGCAGAAATGGTGACGTCCAGAGGTGCAGGTTCTCTGAAGCCCTGTCATTTGAGTGAATGTTGGCCGCTTGTGTAGGCTGATGCTACTTTGAGTTGACCTGGTTTTGGGAGAAATGTGCTTCTCTGGCTTCCAGATGCTTTGTGATCTGTGTTCCACGTTTTAATAAAGCGCTAGGAAAATGGACTGCCCATCGGTTTTGTTCAAGCTCGTCTGCCTTCAATTGTACTCTCCACTCCTTCCACCTTAGCTGATGCCATGAAGCCAAGTGCACAGCAATGGTCTTTGGTCCAGAAATGGTTTATCCCAAGACCCCCAGTTCAGCAGATGCTGGGTTTCTTCCCTGGTGATACTCTGCCAGGCCTGTACTGCAGCTGTCTTTAGTTCCTGCTTGTTCTTGGAGCGTTTTGCCTTCAGCAAGTGAAATGCATGCTCGGTTGGATTCAGGTCAGGTGATTGACTTGGCCATTGCAGAACATTCCACTTCTTTGCCAATAAAAAAGTCCTGGGTTGCTTTCACAGTATGCTTTGGGTCATTGTCCATCTGCACTGTGAAGCGCCCTCCAATGAGTTTTGACGCATTTGGCTGAATCTGAGCAGATAATATAGCCCTAAACACTTGAGAATTCATCCTGCTGCTTTTGTCAGCAGTCACATCATCAATAAATACAAGGGAACCAGCAGGAACTAAAGAGAGCTGCAGTACAGGCCTGGTAGAGCATCACCAGGGAAGAAACCCAGCATCTGGTGATGTCTATGGGTTCCAGACTTCAGGCAGTCATTGACTGCAAAGGATTTGCAACCAAGTATTGATACTCACAATTTAATTAATGATTAGGTTAGTTTGTCTAAATCCTTTTCTAAAGACCCTGAACTTGGGGGGACCACCTATACAAATGGGGGGAATTCCAACACTGTTCACCCAATTTGGATGTACCTACCCTCAAATTAAAGTGGAAAGTCTACACTTAAAGAACATAGTGATTGTTTCCTTTCAAATCCACTGTGGTGGCATACAGAGCCAAAATAATGACAATTGTGTCACCATCCAAATATTTATGGACCTAACTGTATAAACAAGGTAACAAGAAATAAACTCATTATTGTCATGTCAATCATTGAAGTATTTATGAAGATAATTTAGATATGGCTTTGAAAGGTGACAGATCTAACAAAATCAATGACCCTGAATATTTGAGGTTTGTTGCAAGTGTAGAGTTACTAATAGTCTTGCACAGTGGTGTAGTCTAGTTTTTTGTAGTGAGTATACTGTGATTTTTCCTTCCCAGCCTCATACTCACCCGTCGCAGAGTAACACCCCATAAGCATCACCACACTCACTAATGCATACAGTATGCATCTACATGTAATTGAGAACATTCTGAATGACTGCTTATGTGTTATCAACATGTCAATTTATTATAACACAAGATTTTAACAGCCATTGACATTTACAGCTGTGGAGACTGGACTGATTTTCTACTGTTAAGTGTTAATCACCATCTAACTCAGCCTGTTAAAAGCTACATTTAGCCTTAGATGTTATATGAATATGGTCCCTGGAGCACAGGTTTTATCAACAATAATGGAAAGCTGAGGCTTATCAGTAGCAGTATTAACACTGAACATTTGTGCAGTTCTATCACCAACACTCATTCATTACAGAATATTATGAATTGAATTATGAGGACACAAAAAGTGGTCCACCTCTTGTCAAACACACTTATCTTCCAAAACCATTGTCAAACTTAGGCTATGTACTGTATCAGCTTAAATGCACGAGAAAGCACCCAGGAACTGCTACAAAACAAATAAGCTTCAAATAAGAAAAAACAAACAAGGTTAATTAACAAAATAGCTTCACACTATGGCTAACAAATGCATGAAAAGCAGGAGAAAGGAGAAAAATGTTCCTCTCTTTCAATAGCTAATTATCTGACAACTATTGATAACTAACATTACCATATAGTAATTTAATGGTGTAAACGTTTTAAATTAATGCACATTTAAGATGACCATGAATTAACTCTCATTTGCATAGTCATTGACTTTATGAATTTCAATTGTTTTTACATCACCTTTGCATGTGTGCTGATATCTACCTACCTTTCTGTCCCTCCACTCTAACCAAGGATGTCTGTTTTTAAATTCCCTAGCCTGACTTTCAGTTCACAGGGCTGGCCAGGAGTTCTCATCTCTCTCATCATCTGAAACAAGGTGATATAAACATTGTATTTTGTTTAGTACTCTACTCACACACACAGTATCTAAGTTACCTCTCACCTTCTCCTGCACTCATTGATCCACCACACTAACATTAGTGAAGTTAGCTAGTTCTAGATACAATTCAATATACCAACAATCCCCTGCTGTTACAGTTACATTAATGATAATGTATATGCTACTTTTACAGGTAATGTTACGATGGCATCAGACTCGTTTTCTGTAGCGCGTAGGATTGCATCAGCCTCATTTTTTCTTTTTCTGTAACGTTAACGTTCGTGTCATTTGCTGCAGCTGCAGTGTCACCCGAAGCCGCAGTAGCTTCAGGAGCAGGCTTACGAAAACACTGAAAGAGTGGAGTTTGAGTTTGCTTTCGTTTCATATCTCATTCAGTGATTCACATTAGTTAATTTCAAACTTGTGTTGAGAATGACCGCTAAGCAACTGCGTTGTTGTTCCTTGGTAGGTGACGTCAGGTCCCATGCCACGGAAACCACAGTGGTCCAAAAGTCAGTGCTTCGCAACACAGACGGGGTGAATTTATGAATGAAGGTGTGAAAGTTCTGTCACTAAACGATGTTGTTACGTATCCTCGCACTTTTTTAAGTGGGTATACAGAAATCCTTGAGCTTTTCTAGTGGGTATACGGCGTATACCTGCGTATCACGTAGACTACACCACTGGTCTTGCACTGAGAGATGCTGGACTATTGTCTTACATTACTTGTTTTGGGATGCCAAACGTGGAGAAAACTTTGTTGAGTAGAGAAATGTTTCGATGTGAAGATTTCTATGGAATAATTCCAATGAGTGCAAAAGAAGAATACTCATCCAGCATAACGTGTTCATGCAACAACATGAACAGTGTCATCACATCGCATTGTACCTAGACAAACAGGACTGGTGTCTTCAGCAACTATTTGTTTGTGGTGGTCAAAGTCTGACATTACAGGGTTACCAAATCAGACTCTCTGCTCATGTCTTATTTGTTTCAGTGTGTTTTGCTTCATATGTCCCCTAGACATCTCTCGTAGTTAGTTCACGTAGTGTCAAGTGACACAGTCAGGAAGTGTGAATAATAATATTACATTCCGGTAAGATGCAGACTTAACTTTGGGTTCTTTGGAGATTAAATTATCTAGCTTCAATTTTTTTAAATATGAAGCATAGCACTCCAGGGGTGTAACGTGTGGTATTGTCGTGAAGATATATTGCTGTATTTTGTTTTGTCCACAACCTTCAGTGACGTGTTTGCACCTTAAGGTGAGATTGTATTTGTTCTTTCAGTCAGGACAACTCATGCAATAATGTGGAGTTGATTGACCATGTCTTACAATTATTTTACATAGATGTTTGGCTTTGGCCTCACATTCAATGGGCCCCTGTCCACTTGGATGTTTCCAAGAATATGAAACAATGGTGAACCATTTCAAAACTATTAGTATCTGGGGAAGTTTAATGCTCACTTGCAACAAACCTCAAATATTCAGGTTCATTACTATTGTAAGATCTGTCACCTTTCAAAGCCCATATCTATATTTTCATTTTAAATACTTCAATAATTGACATGATAGGAATGAGTTTCTTTCTTGGTACCTGGTTTTATATTTGTATATCAGTACAATTGAAGACAAAGATTCATTGTATTTTACTGTGCTTCATTTCACAGCATAATTGACTGCAATAAAGTGGTACAGCACACAGATATGTCTTTCATGTAAGTTGAAGAAACGTAGACGTATATTACATATTTATGGAATAATTTTCATATGTTGACAATTGAAAAAGGTTACGTTTATTATGAATGACATGGAACCTGCTTATTTTGTATGCTACTGGTATATATGCTGGAAGAAATATGTATTATGTAGTTAATACAATTAAAGTTCTTATATTCTTAATATAAGTAAGACATATTCTCTTAAGGTATGTCATTCATCCAATTCATATGCCAGGCTCTGTGTATTGCCAGCAATAGATTAACATTGAGTCAAACAAAACGAACTAGTTAATTCCAGTTAAGAGTGGCAAATGTATAATGGAATCACTCAATTTAAACATTACACTCAACTGATCCAACACTTGCTAGAAATCAATGAAAACAGTTAGAACTCAAGCAGCAGCTGTAATAAGAGCTAATATGTTTTGAAACATGAAATGTTAATCATTTAATTGTCAGAGCAGTGGTGCCACTTGTCATGTCATCTACCCTGGCCAATGGTCATACAGGTTGAATTCATTCAGAAGATTATCACTAATCAGGTCCCTCATTTCTTTGAAGCTGTGCAGCTCAATGAATCAATTAACCAGCGATTAGACAGGTGTGTCTAGGGGTGGCCTGGGTATTTAAATGCCTGTGTGTGAACAGTTCTTATGTATCAATTCTCTGAGACTAGTAGTAACCATGAGAGGAGGGATTGTCGGTGTGGTTTTGTTGGTGGGGTCTAGCATAGGTAAGCTTGTTTTCAATCTAAATTCTATTACTTTTGGAGATTAAATGTATTCTGTTTGAGATGCCCTTGGATATGGTGAATGCATACTGCTCTAATGGATCCTTCTCCCTTTTCCTTTCAGTGTGGGTAGCTGAAGCCCTGCAGTGTGAGGCTGTCCCTGGTGTCCTGAAGCAGATTGATGCTGGTGCTGGCAGAGTGTGTGGCATCTTGAAAGAGGGCAAAGTCGTGGAGTTCCGTGATGGCCATTGGGTTGAGCTAGAGGCATCTGGTAAACATGTCAGGGTAGGGCCTGCTGGGCTCTGGAGGGTGGGTGTTGATGGCCTGGTCTTCAAGTGGTTTAGAAGCGGCTGGGTCCAGGTGAATCCAGGTGAGACCTGGATGTGATCTTCTGAATCCCTTGCTTAAAACCTCGACCTGCACCAGCTGTCCATCAGGTCACATTCTTGATGTAGACCCTCTTTCATTCCTCTGGCAGGCAACCTGATCCAGATTGATGCTGGTGGGGACAAGTTTGTGGTGGGCTGCAATGCCTCCCACAGTATCTTCTGTCTGAACCACAGGCCTGCGCTGAGCTACGATGGCTCTGGCAGTGTGTCCTGGATGGCAGTCCCAGGCGAGCTCAAGTACTACTCCTGTGGGCCTGTTGGGTGCTGGGGAGTGAACAATCTAGATGAAATCCACGTCAAGCTGGGTGTCGGTGGGAATTCCTGTCCTGGCCCTGAGAAGTGGTACCGCATTCCAGGCTCCCTGTCCATGGTGGAAGTGAGCGCGGATGGTGAAGTGCATGGAGTGAACAAACGTGGCTCGGTATTCAAAAGGTGAGGCTGTGTTGTGAACTGCTTGACTGCAGCCTCTGTATGAAGTGACTGGACAAGAGCAGGATCCTGTCCAGGGGCTTGTTTGGACCATGTCTAGAAGCCTCCATGCTCTGGCTCCTGACTTCTCCCTCTTGCCTTTCAGGATTGGTGTCAGTGCCTGTAACCCCTTTGGCAGTGGGTGGGAACATCTAAGGGTAGCTGGACTAAGCAGCCATGTGTCGTATGATCGTGGAGCCCTGTGGATTATCTGCAGAAATGGTGACGT
The DNA here is from genome assembly GCF_036373705.1 of Amia ocellicauda. Taxonomy (NCBI): domain Eukaryota; kingdom Metazoa; phylum Chordata; class Actinopteri; order Amiiformes; family Amiidae; genus Amia; species Amia ocellicauda. The sequence goes on along the minus strand of NC_089863.1, from coordinate 29,701,747 downwards.
CCAGAGGTGCAGGTTCTCTGAAGCCCTGTCATTTGAGTGAATGTTGGCCGCTTGTGTAGGCTGATGCTACTTTGAGTTGACCTGGTTTTGGGAGAAATGTGCTTCTCTGGCTTCCAGATGCTTTGTGATCTGTGTTCCACGTTTTAATAAAGCGCTAGGAAAATGGACTGCCCATCGGTTTTGTTCAAGCTCGTCTGCCTTCAATTGTACTCTCCACTCCTTCCACCTTAGCTGATGCCATGAAGCCAAGTGCACAGCAATGGTCTTTGGTCCAGAAATGGTTTATCCCAAGACCCCCAGTTCAGCAGATGCTGGGTTTCTTCCCTGGTGATACTCTGCCAGGCCTGTACTGCAGCTGTCTTTAGTTCCTGCTTGTTCTTGGAGCGTTTTGCCTTCAGCAAGTGAAATGCATGCTCGGTTGGATTCAGGTCAGGTGATTGACTTGGCCATTGCAGAACATTCCACTTCTTTGCCAATAAAAAAGTCCTGGGTTGCTTTCACAGTATGCTTTGGGTCATTGTCCATCTGCACTGTGAAGCGCCCTCCAATGAGTTTTGATGCATTTGGCTGAATCTGAGCAGATAATATAGCCCTAAACACTTGAGAATTCATCCTGCTGCTTTTGTCAGCAGTCACATCATCAATAAATACAAGGGAACCAGCAGGAACTAAAGAGAGCTGCAGTACAGGCCTGGTAGAGCATCACCAGGGAAGAAACCCAGCATCTGGTGAGGTCTATGGGTTCCAGACTTCAGGCAGTCATTGACTGCAAAGGATTTGCAACCAAGTATTGATACTCACAATTTAATTAATGATTAGGTTAGTTTGTCTAAATCCTTTTCTAAAGACCCTGAACTTGGGGGGACCACCTATACAAATGGGGGGAATTCCAACACTGTTCACCCAATTTGGATGTACCTACCCTCAAATTAAAGTGGAAAGTCTACACTTAAAGAACATAGTGATTGTTTCCTTTCAAATCCACTGTGGTGGCATACAGAGCCAAAATAATGACAATTGTGTCACCATCCAAATATTTATGGACCTAACTGTATAAACAAGGTAACAAGAAATAAACTCATTATTGTCATGTCAATCATTGAAGTATTTATGAAGATAATTTAGATATGGCTTTGAAAGGTGACAGATCTAACAAAATCAATGACCCTGAATATTTGAGGTTTGTTGCAAGTGTAGAGTTACTAATAGTCTTGCACAGTGGTGTAGTCTAGTTTTTTGTAGTGAGTATACTGTGATTTTTCCTTCCCAGCCTCATACTCACCCGTCGCAGAGTAACACCCCATAAGCATCACCACACTCACTAATGCATACAGTATGCATCTACATGTAATTGAGAACATTCTGAATGACTGCTTATGTGTTATTAACATGTCAATTTATTATAATTTATTATAACACAAGATTTTAACAGCCATTGACATTTACAGCTGCGGAGACTGGACTGATTTTCTACTGTTAAGTGTTAATCACCATCTAACTCAGCCTGTTAAAAGCTACATTTAGCCTTAGATGTTATATGAATATGGTCCCTGGAGCACAGGTTTTATCAACAATAATGGAAAGCTGAGGATTACAAGTAGCAGTATTAACACTGAACATTTGTGCAGTTCTATCACCAACACTCATTCATTACAGAATATTATGAACTGAATTATGAGGACACAAAAAGTGGTCCACCTCTTGTCAAACACACTTATCTTCCAAAACCATTGTCAAACTTAGGCTATGTACTGTATCAGCTTAAATGCACGAGAAAGCACCCAGGAACTGCTACAAAACAAATAAGCTTCAAATAAGAAAAAACAAACAAGGTTAATTAACAAAATAGCTTCACACTATGGCTAACAAATGCATGAAAAGCAGGAGAAAGGAGAAAAATGTTCCTCTCTTTCAATAGCTAATTATCTGACAACTATTGATAACTAACATTACCATATAGTAATTTAATGGTGTAAACGTTTTAAATTAATGCACATTTAAGATGACCATGAATTAACTCTCATTTGCATAGTCATTGACTTTATGAATTTCAATTGTTTTTACATCACCTTTGCATGTGTGCTGATATCTACCTACCTTTCTGTCCCTCCACTCTAACCAAGGATGTCTGTTTTTAAATTCCCTAGCCTGACTTTCAGTTCACAGGGCTGGCCAGGAGTTCTCATCTCTCTCATCATCTGAAACAAGGTGATATAAACATTGTATTTTGTTTAGTACTCTACTCACACACACAGTATCTAAGTTACCTCTCACCTTCTCCTGCACTCATTGATCCACCACACTAACATTAGTGAAGTTAGCTAGTTCTAGATACAATTCAATATACCAACAATCCCCTGCTGTTACAGTTACATTAATGATAATGTATATGCTACTTTTACAGGTAATGTTACGATGGCATCAGACTCGTTTTCTGTAGCGCGTAGGATTGCATCAGCCTCATTTTTTCTTTTTCTGTAACGTTAACGTTCGTGTCATTTGCTGCAGCTGCAGTGTCACCCGAAGCCGCAGTAGCTTCAGGAGCAGGCTTACGAAAACACTGAAAGAGTGGAGTTTGAGTTTGCTTTCGTTTCATATCTCATTCAGTGATTCACATTAGTTAATTTCAAACTTGTGTTGAGAATGACCGCTAAGCAACTGCGTTGTTGTTCCTTGGTAGGTGACGTCAGGTCCCATGCCACGGAAACCACAGTGGTCCAAAAGTCAGTGCTTCGCAACACAGACGGGGTGAATTTATGAATGAAGGTGTGAAAGTTCTGTCACTAAACGATGTTGTTACGTATCCTCGCACTTTTTTAAGTGGGTATACAGAAATCCTTGAGCTTTTCTAGTGGGTATACGGCGTATACCTGCGTATCACGTAGACTACACCACTGGTCTTGCACTGAGAGATGCTGGACTATTGTCTTACATTACTTGTTTTGGGATGCCAAACGTGGAGAAAACTTTGTTGAGTAGAGAAATGTTTCGATGTGAAGATTTCTATGGAATAATTCCAATGAGTGCAAAAGAAGAATACTCATCCAGCATAACGTGTTCATGCAACAACATGAACAGTGTCATCACATCGCATTGTACCTAGACAAACAGGACTGGTGTCTTCAGCAACTATTTGTTTGTGGTGGTCAAAGTCTGACATTACAGGGTTACCAAATCAGACTCTCTGCTCATGTCTTATTTGTTTCAGTGTGTTTTGCTTCATATGTCCCCTAGACATCTCTCGTAGTTAGTTCACGTAGTGTCAAGTGACACAGTCAGGAAGTGTGAATAATAATATTACATTCCGGTAAGATGCAGACTTAACTTTGGGTTCTTTGGAGATTAAATTATCTAGCTTCAATTTTTTTAAATATGAAGCATAGCACTCCAGGGGTGTAACGTGTGGTATTGTCGTGAAGATATATTGCTGTATTTTGTTTTGTCCACAACCTTCAGTGACGTGTTTGCATCTTAAGGTGAGATTGTATTTGTTCTTTCAGTCAGGACAACTCATGCAATAATGTGGAGTTGATTGACCATGTCTTACAATTATTTTACATAGATGTTTGGCTTTGGCCTCACATTCAATGGGCCCCTGTCCACTTGGATGTTTCCAAGAATATGAAACAATGGTGAACCATTTCAAAACTATTAGTATCTGGGGAAGTTTAATGCTCACTTGCAACAAACCTCAAATATTCAGGTTCATTACTATTGTAAGATCTGTCACCTTTCAAAGCCCATATCTATATTTTCATTTTAAATACTTCAATAATTGACATGATAGGAATGAGTTTCTTTCTTGGTACCTGGTTTTATATTTGTATATCAGTACAATTGAAGACAAAGATTCATTGTATTTTACTGTGCTTCATTTCACAGCATAATTGACTGCAATAAAGTGGTACAGCACACAGATATGTCTTTCATGTAAGTTGAAGAAACGTAGACGTATATTACATATTTATGGAATAATTTTCATATGTTGACAATTGAAAAAGGTTACGTTTATTATGAATGACATGGAACCTGCTTATTTTGTATGCTACTGGTATATATGCTGGAAGAAATATGTATTATGTAGTTAATACAATTAAAGTTCTTATATTCTTAATATAAGTAAGACATATTCTCTTAAGGTATGTAATTCATCCAATTCATATGCCAGGCTCTGTGTATTGCCAGCAATAGATTAACATTGAGTCAAACAAAACGAACTAGTTAATTCCAGTTAAGAGTGGCAAATGTATAATGGAATCACTCAATTTAAACATTACACTCAACTGATCCAACACTTGCTAGAAATCAATGAAAACAGTTAGAACTCAAGCAGCAGCTGTAATAAGAGCTAATATGTTTTGAAACATGAAATGTTAATCATTTAATTGTCAGAGCAGTGGTGCCACTTGTCATGTCATCTACCCTGGCCAATGGTCATACAGGTTGAATTCATTCAGAAGATTATCACTAATCAGGTCCCTCATTTCTTTGAAGCTGTGCAGCTCAATGAATCAATTAACCAGCGATTAGACAGGTGTGTCTAGGGGTGGCCTGGGTATTTAAATGCCTGTGTGTGAACAGTTCTTATGTATCAATTCTCTGAGACTAGTAGTAACCATGAGAGGAGGGATTGTCTGTGTGGTTTTGTTGGTGGGGTCTAGCATAGGTAAGCTTGTTTTCAATCTAAATTCTATTACTTTTGGAGATTAAATGTATTCTGTTTGAGATGCCCTTGGATATGGTGAATGCATACTGCTCTAATGGATCCTTCTCCCTTTTCCTTTCAGTGTGGGTAGCTGAAGCCCTGCAGTGTGAGGCTGTCCCTGGTGTCCTGAAGCAGATTGATGCTGGTGCTGGCAGAGTGTGTGGCATCTTGAAAGAGGGCAAAGTCGTGGAGTTCCGTGATGGCCATTGGGTTGAGCTAGAGGCATCTGGTAAACATGTCAGTGTAGGGCCTGCTGGGCTCTGGAGGGTGGGTGTTGATGGCCTGGTCTTCAAGTGGTTTAGAAGCGGCTGGGTCCAGGTGAATCCAGGTGAGACCTGGATGTGATCTTCTGAATCCCTTGCTTAAAACCTTGACCTGCACCAGCTGTCCATCAGGTCACATTCTTGATGTAGACCCTCTTTCATTCCTCTGGCAGGCAACCTGATCCAGATTGATGCTGGTGGGGACAAGTTTGTGGTGGGCTGCAATGCCTCCCACAGTATCTTCTGTCTGAACCACAGGCCTGCGCTGAGCTACGATGGCTCTGGCAGTGTGTCCTGGATGGCAGTCCCAGGCGAGCTCAAGTACTACTCCTGTGGGCCTGTTGGGTGCTGGGGAGTGAACAATCTAGATGAAATCCACGTCAAGCTGGGTGTCGGTGGGAATTCCTGTCCTGGCCCTGAGAAGTGGTACCGCATTCCAGGCTCCCTGTCCATGGTGGAAGTGAGCGCGGATGGTGAAGTGCATGGAGTGAACAAACGTGGCTCGGTATTCAAAAGGTGAGGCTGTGTTGTGAACTGCTTGACTGCAGCCTCTGTATGAAGTGACTGGACAAGAGCAGGATCCTGTCCAGGGGCTTGTTTGGACCATGTCTAGAAGCCTCCATGCTCTGGCTCCCGACTTCTCCCTCTTGCCTTTCAGGATTGGTGTCAGTGCCTGTAACCCCTTTGGCAGTGGGTGGGAACATCTAAGGATAGCTGGACTAAGCAGCCATGTGTCGTATGATCGTGGAGCCCTGTGGATTATCTGCAGAAATGGTGACGTCCAGAGGTGCAGGTTCTCTGAAGCCCTGTCATTTGAGTGAATGTTGGCCGCTTGTGTAGGCTGATGCTACTTTGAGTTGACCTGGTTTTGGGAGAAATGTGCTTCTCTGGCTTCCAGATGCTTTGTGATCTGTGTTCCACGTTTTAATAAAGCGCTAGGAAAATGGACTGCCCATCGGTTTTGTTCAAGCTCGTCTGCCTTCAATTGTACTCTCCACTCCTTCCACCTTAGCTGATGCCATGAAGCCAAGTGCACAGCAATGGTCTTTGGTCCAGAAATGGTTTATCCCAAGACCCCCAGTTCAGCAGATGCTGGGTTTCTTCGCTGGTGATACTCTGCCAGGCCTGTACTGCAGCTGTCTTTAGTTCCTGCTTGTTCTTGGAGCGTTTTGCCTTCAGCAAGTGAAATGCATGCTCGGTTGGATTCAGGTCAGGTGATTGACTTGGCCATTGCAGAACATTCCACTTCTTTGCCAATAAAAAAGTCCTGGGTTGCTTTCACAGTATGCTTTGGGTCATTGTCCATCTGCACTGTGAAGCGCCCTCCAATGAGTTTTGACGCATTTGGCTGAATCTGAGCAGATAATATAGCCCTAAACACTTGAGAATTCATCCTGCTGCTTTTGTCAGCAGTCACATCATCAATAAATACAAGGGAACCAGCAGGAACTAAAGAGAGCTGCAGTACAGGCCTGGTAGAGCATCACCAGGGAAGAAACCCAGCATCTGGTGAGGTCTATGGGTTCCAGACTTCAGGCAGTCAGTGACTGCAAAGGATTTGCAACCAAGTATTGATACTCACAATTTAATTAATGATTAGGTTAGTTTGTCTAAATCCTTTTCTAAAGACCCTGAACTTGGGGGGACCACCTATACAAATGGGGGGAATTCCAACACTGTTCACCCAATTTGGATGTACCTACCCTCAAATTAAAGTGGAAAGTCTACACTTAAAGAACATAGTGATTGTTTCCTTTCAAATCCACTGTGGTGGCATACAGAGCCAAAATAATGACAATTGTGTCACCATCCAAATATTTATGGACCTAACTGTATAAACAAGGTAACAAGAAATAAACTCATTATTGTCATGTCAATCATTGAAGTATTTATGAAGATAATTTAGATATGGCTTTGAAAGGTGACAGATCTAACAAAATCAATGACCCTGAATATTTGAGGTTTGTTGCAAGTGTAGAGTTACTAATAGTCTTGCACAGTGGTGTAGTCTAGTTTTTTGTAGTGAGTATACTGTGATTTTTCCTTCCCAGCCTCATACTCACCCGTCGCAGAGTAACACCCCATAAGCATCACCACACTCACTAATGCATACAGTATGCATCTACATGTAATTGAGAACATTCTGAATGACTGCTTATGTGTTATCAACATGTCAATTTATTATAATTTATTATAACACAAGATTTTAACAGCCATTGACATTTACAGCTGTGGAGACTGGACTGATTTTCTACTGTTAAGTGTTAATCACCATCTAACTCAGCCAGTTAAAAGCTACATTTAGCCTTAGATGTTATATGAATATGGTCCCTGGAGCACAGGTTTTATCAACAATAATGGAAAGCTGAGGCTTATCAGTAGCAGTATTAACACTGAACATTTGTGCAGTTCTATCACCAACACTCATTCATTACAGAATATTATGAATTGAATTATGAGGACACAAAAAGTGGTCCACCTCTTGTCAAACACACTTATCTTCCAAAACCATTGTCAAACTTAGGCTATGTACTGTATCAGCTTAAATGCACGAGAAAGCACCCAGGAACTGCTACAAAACAAATAAGCTTCAAATAAGAAAAAACAAACAAGGTTAATTAACAAAATAGCTTCACACTATGGCTAACAAATGCATGAAAAGCAGGAGAAAGGAGAAAAATGTTCCTCTCTTTCAATAGCTAATTATCTGACAACTATTGATAACTAACATTACCATATAGTAATTTAATGGTGTAAACGTTTTAAATTAATGCACATTTAAGATGACCATGAATTAACTCTCATTTGCATAGTCATTGACTTTATGAATTTCAATTGTTTTTACATCACCTTTGCATGTGTGCTGATATCTACCTACCTTTCTGTCCCTCCACTCTAACCAAGGATGTCTGTTTTTAAATTCCCTAGCCTGACTTTCAGTTCACAGGGCTGGCCAGGAGTTCTCATCTCTCTCATCATCTGAAACAAGGTGATATAAACATTGTATTTTGTTTAGTACTCTACTCACACACACAGTATCTAAGTTACCTCTCACCTTCTCCTGCACTCATTGATCCACCACACTAACATTAGTGAAGTTAGCTAGTTCTAGATACAATTCAATATACCAACAATCCCCTGCTGTTACAGTTACATTAATGATAATGTATATGCTACTTTTACAGGTAATGTTACGATGGCATCAGACTCGTTTTCTGTAGCGCGTAGGATTGCATCAGCCTCATTTTTTCTTTTTCTGTAACGTTAACGTTCGTGTCATTTGCTGCAGCTGCAGTGTCACCCGAAGCCGCAGTAGCTTCAGGAGCAGGCTTACGAAAACACTGAAAGAGTGGAGTTTGAGTTTGCTTTCGTTTCATATCTCATTCAGTGATTCACATTAGTTAATTTCAAACTTGTGTTGAGAATGACCGCTAAGCAACTGCGTTGTTGTTCCTTGGTAGGTGACGTCAGGTCCCATGCCACGGAAACCACAGTGGTCCAAAAGTCAGTGCTTCGCAACACAGACGGGGTGAATTTATGAATGAAGGTGTGAAAGTTCTGTCACTAAACGATGTTGTTACGTATCCTCGCACTTTTTTAAGTGGGTATACAGAAATCCTTGAGCTTTTCTAGTGGGTATACGGCGTATACCTGCGTATCACGTAGACTACACCACTGGTCTTGCACTGAGAGATGCTGGACTATTGTCTTACATTACTTGTTTTGGGATGCCAAACGTGGAGAAAACTTTGTTGAGTAGAGAAATGTTTCGATGTGAAGATTTCTATGGAATAATTCCAATGAGTGCAAAAGAAGAATACTCATCCAGCATAACGTGTTCATGCAACAACATGAACAGTGTCATCACATCGCATTGTACCTAGACAAACAGGACTGGTGTCTTCAGCAACTATTTGTTTGTGGTGGTCAAAGTCTGACATTACAGGGTTACCAAATCAGACTCTCTGCTCATGTCTTATTTGTTTCAGTGTGTTTTGCTTCATATGTCCCCTAGACATCTCTCGTAGTTAGTTCACGTAGTGTCAAGTGACACAGTCAGGAAGTGTGAATAATAATATTACATTCCGGTAAGATGCAGACTTAACTTTGGGTTCTTTGGAGATTAAATTATCTAGCTTCAATTTTTTTAAATATGAAGCATAGCACTCCAGGGGTGTAACGTGTGGTATTGTCGTGAAGATATATTGCTGTATTTTGTTTTGTCCACAACCTTCAGTGACGTGTTTGCATCTTAAGGTGAGATTGTATTTGTTCTTTCAGTCAGGACAACTCATGCAATAATGTGGAGTTGATTGACCATGTCTTACAATTATTTTACATAGATGTTTGGCTTTGGCCTCACATTCAATGGGCCCCTGTCCACTTGGATGTTTCCAAGAATATGAAACAATGGTGAACCATTTCAAAACTATTAGTATCTGGGGAAGTTTAATGCTCACTTGCAACAAACCTCAAATATTCAGGTTCATTACTATTGTAAGATCTGTCACCTTTCAAAGCCCATATCTATATTTTCATTTTAAATACTTCAATAATTGACATGATAGGAATGAGTTTCTTTCTTGGTACCTGGTTTTATATTTGTATATCAGTACAATTGAAGACAAAGATTCATTGTATTTTACTGTGCTTCATTTCACAGCATAATTGACTGCAATAAAGTGGTACAGCACACAGATATGTCTTTCATGTAAGTTGAAGAAACGTAGACGTATATTACATATTTATGGAATAATTTTCATATGTTGACAATTGAAAAAGGTTACGTTTATTATGAATGACATGGAACCTGCTTATTTTGTATGCTACTGGTATATATGCTGGAAGAAATATGTATTATGTAGTTAATACAATTAAAGTTCTTATATTCTTAATATAAGTAAGACATATTCTCTTAAGGTATGTAATTCATCCAATTCATATGCCAGGCTCTGTGTATTGCCAGCAATAGATTAACATTGAGTCAAACAAAACAAACTAGTTAATTCCAGTTAAGAGTGGCAAATGTATAATGGAATCACTCAATTTAAACATTACACTCAACTGATCCAACACTTGCTAGAAATCAATGAAAACAGTTAGAACTCAAGCAGCAGCTGTAATAAGAGCTAATATGTTTTGAAACATGAAATGTTAATCATTTAATTGTCAGAGCAGTGGTGCCACTTGTCATGTCATCTACCCTGGCCAATGGTCATACAGGTTGAATTCATTCAGAAGATTATCACTAATCAGGTCCCTCATTTCTTTGAAGCTGTGCAGCTCAATGAATCAATTAACCAGCGATTAGACAGGTGTGTCTAGGGGTGGCCTGGGTATTTAAATGCCTGTGTGTGAACAGTTCTTATGTATCAATTCTCTGAGACTAGTAGTAACCATGAGAGGAGGGATTGTCTGTGTGGTTTTGTTGGTGGGGTCTAGCATAGGTAAGCTTGTTTTCAATCTAAATTCTATTACTTTTGGAGATTAAATGTATTCTGTTTGAGATGCCCTTGGATATGGTGAATGCATACTGCTCTAATGGATCCTTCTCCCTTTTCCTTTCAGTGTGGGTAGCTGAAGCCCTGCAGTGTGAGGCTGTCCCTGGTGTCCTGAAGCAGATTGATGCTGGTGCTGGCAGAGTGTGTGGCATCTTGAAAGAGGGCAAAGTCGTGGAGTTCCGTGATGGCCATTGGGTTGAGCTAGAGGCATCTGGTAAACATGTCAGTGTAGGGCCTGCTGGGCTCTGGAGGGTGGGTGTTGATGGCCTGGTCTTCAAGTGGTTTAGAAGCGGCTGGGTCCAGGTGAATCCAGGTGAGACCTGGATGTGATCTTCTGAATCCCTTGCTTAAAACCTCGACCTGCACCAGCTGTCCATCAGGTCACATTCTTGATGTAGACCCTCTTTCATTCCTCTGGCAGGCAACCTGATCCAGATTGATGCTGGTGGGGACAAGTTTGTGGTGGGCTGCAATGCCTCCCACAGTATCTTCTGTCTGAACCACAGGCCTGCGCTGAGCTACGATGGCTCTGGCAGTGTGTCCTGGATGGCAGTCCCAGGTGAGCTCAAGTACTACTCCTGTGGGCCTGTTGGGTGCTGGGGAGTGAACAATCTAGATGAAATCCACGTCAAGCTGGGTGTCGGTGGGAATTCCTGTCCTGGCCCTGAGAAGTGGTACCGCATTCCAGGCTCCCTGTCCATGGTGGAAGTGAGCGCGGATGGTGAAGTGCATGGAGTGAACAAACGTGGCTCGGTATTCAAAAGGTGAGGCTGTGTTGTGAACTGCTTGACTGCAGCCTCTGTATGAAGTGACTGGACAAGAGCAGGATCCTGTCCAGGGGCTTGTTTGGACCATGTCTAGAAGCCTCCATGCTCTGGCTCCTGACTTCTCCCTCTTGCCTTTCAGGATTGGTGTCAGTGCCTGTAACCCCTTTGGCAGTGGGTGGGAACATCTAAGGGTAGCTGGACTAAGCAGCCATGTGTCGTATGATCGTGGAGCCCTGTGGATTATCTGCAGAAATGGTGATGTCCAGAGGTGCAGGTTCTCTGAAGCCCTGTCATTTGAGTGAATGTTGGCCGCTTGTGTAGGTTGATGCTACTTTGAGTTGACCTGGTTTTGGGAGAAATGTGCTTCTCTGGCTTCCAGATGCTTTGTGATCTGTGTTCCACGTTTTAATAAAGCGCTAGGAAAATGGACTGCCCATCGGTTTTGTTCAAGCTCGTCTGCCTTCAATTGTACTCTCCACTCCTTCCACCTTAGCTGATGCCATGAAGCCAAGTGCACAGCAATGGTCTTTGGTCCAGAAATGGTTTATCCCAAGACCCCCAGTTCAGCAGATGCTGGGTTTCTTCCCTGGTGATACTCTGCCAGGCCTGTACTGCAGCTGTCTTTAGTTCCTGCTTGTTCTTGGAGCGTTTTGCCTTCAGCAAGTGAAATGCATGCTCGGTTGGATTCAGGTCAGGTGATTGACTTGGCCATTGCAGAACATTCCACTTCTTTGCCAATAAAAAAGTCCTGGGTTGCTTTCACAGTATGCTTTGGGTCATTGTCCATCTGCACTGTGAAGCGCCCTCCAATGAGTTTTGACGCATTTGGCTGAATCTGAGCAGATAATATAGCCCTAAACACTTGAGAATTCATCCTGCTGCTTTTGTCAGCAGTCACATCATCAATAAATACAAGGGAACCAGCAGGAACTAAAGAGAGCTGCAGTACAGGCCTGGTAGAGCATCACCAGGGAAGAAACCCAGCATCTGGTGATGTCTATGGGTTCCAGACTTCAGGCAGTCATTGACTGCAAAGGATTTGCAACCAAGTATTGATACTCACAATTTAATTAATGATTAGGTTAGTTTGTCTAAATCCTTTTCTAAAGACCCTGAACTTGGGGGGACCACCTATACAAATGGGGGGAATTCCAACACTGTTCACCCAATTTGGATGTACCTACCCTCAAATTAAAGTGGAAAGTCTACACTTAAAGAACATAGTGATTGTTTCCTTTCAAATCCACTGTGGTGGCATACAGAGCCAAAATAATGACAATTGTGTCACCATCCAAATATTTATGGACCTAACTGTATAAACAAGGTAACAAGAAATAAACTCATTATTGTCATGTCAATCATTGAAGTATTTATGAAGATAATTTAGATATGGCTTTGAAAGGTGACAGATCTAACAAAATCAATGACCCTGAATATTTGAGGTTTGTTGCAAGTGTAGAGTTACTAATAGTCTTGCACAGTGGTGTAGTCTAGTTTTTTTGTAGTGAGTATACTGTGATTTTTCCTTCCCAGCCTCATACTCACCCGTCGCAGAGTAACACCCCATAAGCATCACCACACTCACAAATGCATACAGTATGCATCTACATGTAATTGAGAACATTCTGAATGACTGCTTATGTGTTATTAACATGTCAATTTATTATAATTTATTATAACACAAGATTTTAACAGCCATTGACATTTACAGCTGCGGAGACTGGACTGATTTTCTACTGTTAAGTGTTAATCACCATCTAACTCAGCCTGTTAAAAGCTACATTTAGCCTTAGATGTTATATGAATATGGTCCCTGGAGCACAGGTTTTATCAACAATAATGGAAAGCTGAGGATTACAAGTAGCAGTATTAACACTGAACATTTGTGCAGTTCTATCACCAACACTCATTCATTACAGAATATTATGAACTGAATTATGAGGACACAAAAAGTGGTCCACCTCTTGTCAAACACACTTATCTTCCAAAACCATTGTCAAACTTAGGCTATGTACTGTATCAGCTTAAATGCACGAGAAAGCACCCAGGAACTGCTACAAAACAAATAAGCTTCAAATAAGAAAAAACAAACAAGGTTAATTAACAAAATAGCTTCACACTATGGCTAACAAATGCATGAAAAGCAGGAGAAAGGAGAAAAATGTTCCTCTCTTTCAATAGCTAATTATCTGACAACTATTGATAACTAACATTACCATATAGTAATTTAATGGTGTAAATGTTTTAAATTAATGCACATTTAAGATGACCATGAATTAACTCTCATTTGCATAGTCATTGACTTTATGAATTTCAATTGTTTTTACATCACCTTTGCATGTGTGCTGATATCTACCTACCTTTCTGTCCCTCCACTCTAACCAAGGATGTCTGTTTTTAAATTCCCTAGCCTGACTTTCAGTTCACAGGGCTGGCCAGGAGTTCTCATCTCTCTCATCATCTGAAACAAGGTGATATAAACATTGTATTTTGTTTAGTACTCTACTCACACACACAGTATCTAAGTTACCTCTCACCTTCTCCTGCACTCATTGATCCACCACACTAACATTAGTGAAGTTAGCTAGTTCTAGATACAATTCAATATACCAACAATCCCCTGCTGTTACAGTTACATTAATGATAATGTATATGCTACTTTTACAGGTAATGTTACGATGGCATCAGACTCGTTTTCTGTAGCGCGTAGGATTGCATCAGCCTCATTTTTTCTTTTTCTGTAACGTTAACGTTCGTGTCATTTGCTGCAGCTGCAGTGTCACCCGAAGCCGCAGTAGCTTCAGGAGCAGGCTTACGAAAACACTGAAAGAGTGGAGTTTGAGTTTGCTTTCGTTTCATATCTCATTCAGTGATTCACATTAGTTAATTTCAAACTTGTGTTGAGAATGACCGCTAAGCAACTGCGTTGTTGTTCCTTGGTAGGTGACGTCAGGTCCCATGCCACGGAAACCACAGTGGTCCAAAAGTCAGTGCTTCGCAACACAGACGGGGTGAATTTATGAATGAAGGTGTGAAAGTTCTGTCACTAAACGATGTTGTTACGTATCCTCGCACTTTTTTAAGTGGGTATACAGAAATCCTTGAGCTTTTCTAGTGGGTATACGGCGTATACCTGCGTATCACGTAGACTACACCACTGGTCTTGCACTGAGAGATGCTGGACTATTGTCTTACATTACTTGTTTTGGGATGCCAAACATGGAGAAAACTTTGTTGAGTAGAGAAATGTTTCGATGTGAAGATTTCTATGGAATAATTCCAATGAGTGCAAAAGAAGAATACTCATCCAGCATAACGTGTTCATGCAACAACATGAACAGTGTCATCACATCGCATTGTACCTAGACAAACAGGACTGGTGTCTTCAGCAACTATTTGTTTGTGGTGGTCAAAGTCTGACATTACAGGGTTACCAAATCAGACTCTCTGCTCATGTCTTATTTGTTTCAGTGTGTTTTGCTTCATATGTCCCCTAGACATCTCTCGTAGTTAGTTCACGTAGTGTCAAGTGACACAGTCAGGAAGTGTGAATAATAATATTACATTCCGGTAAGATGCAGACTTAACTTTGGGTTCTTTGGAGATTAAATTATCTAGCTTCAATTTTTTTAAATATGAAGCATAGCACTCCAGGGGTGTAACGTGTGGTATTGTCGTGAAGATATATTGCTGTATTTTGTTTTGTCCACAACCTTCAGTGACGTGTTTGCACCTTAAGGTGAGATTGTATTTGTTCTTTCAGTCAGGACAACTCATGCAATAATGTGGAGTTGATTGACCATGTCTTACAATTATTTTACATAGATGTTTGGCTTTGGCCTCACATTCAATGGGCCCCTGTCCACTTGGATGTTTCCAAGAATATGAAACAATGGTGAACCATTTCAAAACTATTAGTATCTGGGGAAGTTTAATGCTCACTTGCAACAAACCTCAAATATTCAGGTTCATTACTATTGTAAGATCTGTCACCTTTCAAAGCCCATATCTATATTTTCATTTTAAATACTTCAATAATTGACATGATAGGAATGAGTTTCTTTCTTGGTACCTGGTTTTATATTTGTATATCAGTACAATTGAAGACAAAGATTCATTGTATTTTACTGTGCTTCATTTCACAGCATAATTGACTGCAATAAAGTGGTACAGCACACAGATATGTCTTTCATGTAAGTTGAAGAAACGTAGACGTATATTACATATTTATGGAATAATTTTCATATGTTGACAATTGAAAAAGGTTACGTTTATTATGAATGACATGGAACCTGCTTATTTTGTATGCTACTGGTATATATGCTGGAAGAAATATGTATTATGTAGTTAATACAATTAAAGTTCTTATATTCTTAATATAAGTAAGACATATTCTCTTAAGGTATGTAATTCATCCAATTCATATGCCAGGCTCTGTGTATTGCCAGCAATAGATTAACATTGAGTCAAACAAAACGAACTAGTTAATTCCAGTTAAGAGTGGCAAATGTATAATGGAATCACTCAATTTAAACATTACACTCAACTGATCCAACACTTGCTAGAAATCAATGAAAACAGTTAGAACTCAAGCAGCAGCTGTAATAAGAGCTAATATGTTTTGAAACATGAAATGTTAATCATTTAATTGTCAGAGCAGTGGTGCCACTTGTCATGTCATCTACCCTGGCCAATGGTCATACAGGTTGAATTCATTCAGAAGATTATCACTAATCAGGTCCCTCATTTCTTTGAAGCTGTGCAGCTCAATGAATCAATTAACCAGCGATTAGACAGGTGTGTCTAGGGGTGGCCTGGGTATTTAAATGCCTGTGTGTGAACAGTTCTTATGTATCAATTCTCTGAGACTAGTAGTAACCATGAGAGGAGGGATTGTCTGTGTGGTTTTGTTGGTGGGGTCTAGCATAGGTAAGCTTGTTTTCAATCTAAATTCTATTACTTTTGGAGATTAAATGTATTCTGTTTGAGATGCCCTTGGATATGGTGAATGCATACTGCTCTAATGGATCCTTCTCCCTTTTCCTTTCAGTGTGGGTAGCTGAAGCCCTGCAGTGTGAGGCTGTCCCTGGTGTCCTGAAGCAGATTGATGCTGGTGCTGGCAGAGTGTGTGGCATCTTGAAAGAGGGCAAAGTCGTGGAGTTCCGTGATGGCCATTGGGTTGAGCTAGAGGCATCTGGTAAACATGTCAGTGTAGGGCCTGCTGGGCTCTGGAGGGTGGGTGTTGATGGCCTGGTCTTCAAGTGGTTTAGAAGCGGCTGGGTCCAGGTGAATCCAGGTGAGACCTGGATGTGATCTTCTGAATCCCTTGCTTAAAACCTCGACCTGCACCAGCTGTCCATCAGGTCACATTCTTGATGTAGACCCTCTTTCATTCCTCTGGCAGGCAACCTGATCCAGATTGATGCTGGTGGGGACAAGTTTGTGGTGGGCTGCAATGCCTCCCACAGTATCTTCTGTCTGAACCACAGGCCTGCGCTGAGCTACGATGGCTCTGGCAGTGTGTCCTGGATGGCAGTCCCAGGTGAGCTCAAGTACTACTCCTGTGGGCCTGTTGGGTGCTGGGGAGTGAACAATCTAGATGAAATCCACGTCAAGCTGGGTGTCGGTGGGAATTCCTGTCCTGGCCCTGAGAAGTGGTACCGCATTCCAGGCTCCCTGTCCATGGTGGAAGTGAGCGCGGATGGTGAAGTGCATGGAGTGAACAAACGTGGCTCGGTATTCAAAAGGTGAGGCTGTGTTGTGAACTGCTTGACTGCAGCCTCTGTATGAAGTGACTGGACAAGAGCAGGATCCTGTCCAGGGGCTTGTTTGGACCATGTCTAGAAGCCTCCATGCTCTGGCTCCTGACTTCTCCCTCTTGCCTTTCAGGATTGGTGTCAGTGCCTGTAACCCCTTTGGCAGTGGGTGGGAACATCTAAGGGTAGCTGGACTAAGCAGCCATGTGTCGTATGATCGTGGAGCCCTGTGGATTATCTGCAGAAATGGTGACGTCCAGAGGTGCAGGTTCTCTGAAGCCCTGTCATTTGAGTGAATGTTGGCCGCTTGTGTAGGTTGATGCTACTTTGAGTTGACCTGGTTTTGGGAGAAATGTGCTTCTCTGGCTTCCAGATGCTTTGTGATCTGTGTTCCACGTTTTAATAAAGCGCTAGGAAAATGGACTGCCCATCGGTTTTGTTCAAGCTCGTCTGCCTTCAATTGTACTCTCCACTCCTTCCACCTTAGCTGATGCCATGAAGCCAAGTGCACAGCAATGGTCTTTGGTCCAGAAATGGTTTATCCCAAGACCCCCAGTTCAGCAGATGCTGGGTTTCTTCCCTGGTGATACTCTGCCAGGCCTGTACTGCAGCCGTCTTTAGTTCCTGCTTGTTCTTGGAGCGTTTTGCCTTCAGCAAGTGAAATGCATGCTCGGTTGGATTCAGGTCAGGTGATTGACTTGGCCATTGCAGAACATTCCACTTCTTTGCCAATAAAAAAGTCCTGGGTTGCTTTCACAGTATGCTTTGGGTCATTGTCCATCTGCACTGTGAAGCGCCCTCCAATGAGTTTTGACGCATTTGGCTGAATCTGAGCAGATAATATAGCCCTAAACACTTGAGAATTCATCCTGCTGCTTTTGTCAGCAGTCACATCATCAATAAATACAAGGGAACCAGCAGGAACTAAAGAGAGCTGCAGTACAGGCCTGGTAGAGCATCACCAGGGAAGAAACCCAGCATCTGGTGATGTCTATGGGTTCCAGACTTCAGGCAGTCAGTGACTGCAAAGGATTTGCAACCAAGTATTGATACTCACAATTTAATTAATGATTAGGTTAGTTTGTCTAAATCCTTTTCTAAAGACCCTGAACTTGGGGGGACCACCTATACAAATGGGGGGAATTCCAACACTGTTCACCCAATTTGGATGTACCTACCCTCAAATTAAAGTGGAAAGTCTACACTTAAAGAACATAGTGATTGTTTCCTTTCAAATCCACTGTGGTGGCATACAGAGCCAAAATAATGACAATTGTGTCACCATCCAAATACTTATGGACCTAACTGTATAAACAAGGTAACAAGAAATAAACTCATTATTGTCATGTCAATCATTGAAGTATTTATGAAGATAATTTAGATATGGCTTTGAAAGGTGACAGATCTAACAAAATCAATGACCCTGAATATTTGAGGTTTGTTGCAAGTGTAGAGTTACTAATAGTCTTGCACAGTGGTGTAGTCTAGTTTTTTGTAGTGAGTATACTGTGATTTTTCCTTCCCAGCCTCATACTCACCCGTCGCAGAGTAACACCCCATAAGCATCACCACACTCACTAATGCATACAGTATGCATCTACATGTAATTGAGAACATTCTGAATGACTGCTTATGTGTTATCAACATGTCAATTTATTATAATTTATTATAACACAAGATTTTAACAGCCATTGACATTTACAGCTGTGCAGACTGGACTGATTTTCTACTGTTAAGTGTTAATCACCATCTAACTCAGCCAGTTAAAAGCTACATTTAGCCTTAGATGTTATATGAATATGGTCCCTGGAGCACAGGTTTTATCAACAATAATGGAAAGCTGAGGCTTATCAGTAGCAGTATTAACACTGAACATTTGTGCAGTTCTATCACCAACACTCATTCATTACAGAATATTATGAATTGAATTATGAGGACACAAAAAGTGGTCCACCTCTTGTCAAACACACTTATCTTCCAAAACCATTGTCAAACTTAGGCTATGTACTGTATCAGCTTAAATGCACGAGAAAGCACCCAGGAACTGCTACAAAACAAATAAGCTTCAAATAAGAAAAAACAAACAAGGTTAATTAACAAAATAGCTTCACACTATGGCTAACAAATGCATGAAAAGCAGGAGAAAGGAGAAAAATGTTCCTCTCTTTCAATAGCTAATTATCTGACAACTATTGATAACTAACATTACCATATAGTAATTTAATGGTGTAAACGTTTTAAATTAATGCACATTTAAGATGACCATGAATTAACTCTCATTTGCATAGTCATTGACTTTATGAATTTCAATTGTTTTTACATCACCTTTGCATGTGTGCTGATATCTACCTACCTTTCTGTCCCTCCACTCTAACCAAGGATGTCTGTTTTTAAATTCCCTAGCCTGACTTTCAGTTCACAGGGCTGGCCAGGAGTTCTCATCTCTCTCATCATCTGAAACAAGGTGATATAAACATTGTATTTTGTTTAGTACTCTACTCACACACACAGTATCTAAGTTACCTCTCACCTTCTCCTGCACTCATTGATCCACCACACTAACATTAGTGAAGTTAGCTAGTTCTAGATACAATTCAATATACCAACAATCCCCTGCTGTTACAGTTACATTAATGATAATGTATATGCTACTTTTACAGGTAATGTTACGATGGCATCAGACTCGTTTTCTGTAGCGCGTAGGATTGCATCAGCCTCATTTTTTCTTTTTCTGTAACGTTAACGTTCGTGTCATTTGCTGCAGCTGCAGTGTCACCCGAAGCCGCAGTAGCTTCAGGAGCAGGCTTACGAAAACACTGAAAGAGTGGAGTTTGAGTTTGCTTTCGTTTCATATCTCCTTCAGTGATTCACATTAGTTAATTTCAAACTTGTGTTGAGAATGACCGCTAAGCAACTGCGTTGTTGTTCCTTGGTAGGTGACGTCAGGTCCCATGCCACGGAAGCCACAGTGGTCCAAAAGTCAGTGCTTCGCAACACAGACCGGGTGAATTTATGAATGAAGGTGCGAAAGTTCTGTCCCTAAACGATGTTGTTACGTATCCTCGCACTTTTTTAAGTGGGTATACAGAAATCCTTGAGCTTTTCTAGTGGGTATACAGCGTATACCTGCGTATCACGTAGACTACACCACTGGTCTTGCACTGAGAGATGCCGGACTATTGTCTTACATTACTTGTTTTGGGATGCCAAACGTGGAGAAAACTTTGTTGAGTAGAGAAATGTTTCGATGTGAAGATTTCTATGGAATAATTCCAATGAGTGCAAAAGAAGAATACTCATCCAGCATAACGTGTTCATGCAACAACATGAACAGTGTCATCACATCGCATTGTACCTAGACAAACAGGACTGGTGTCTTCAGCAACTATTTGTTTGTGGTGGTCAAAGTCTGACATTACAGGGTTACCAAATCAGACTCTCTGCTCATGTCTTATTTGTTTCAGTGTGTTTTGCTTCATATGTCCCCTAGACATCTCTCGAAGTTAGTTCACGTAATGTCAAGTGACACAGTCAGGAAGTGTGAATAATAATATTACATTCTGGTAAGATGCAGACTTAACTTTGGGTTCTTTGGAGATTAAATGACCTAGCTTCAATTTTTTAAAATATGAAGCATAGCACTCCAGGGGTGTAACGTGTGGTATTGTCGTGAAGATTTATTTATTTTGTTTTGTCCACAACCTTCAGTGACGTGTTTGCACCTTAAGGTGAGATTGTATTTGTTCTTTCAGTCAGGACAACTCATGCAATAATGTGGAGTTGATTGACCATGTCTTACAATTATTTTACATAGATGTTTGGCTTTGGCCTCACATTCAATGGGCCCCTTTCCACTTGGATGTTTCCAAGAATATGTAACAATGGTGAACCATTTAAAAACTATTAGTATCTGGGGAAGTTTAATGCTCACTTGCAACAAACCTCAAATATTCAGGTTCATTACTATTGTAAGATCTGTCACCTTTCAAAGCCCATATCTATATTTTCATTATAAATACTTCAATAATTGACATGATAGGAATGAGTTTCTTTCTTGGTACCTGGTTTTATATTTGTATATCAGTACAATTGAAGACAAAGATTCATTGTATTTTACTGTGCTTCATTTCACAGCATAATTGACTGCAATAAAGTGGTACAGCACACAGATATGTCTTTCATGTAAGTTGAAGAAACGTAGACATATATAATACATATTTATGGAATAATTTTCATATGTTGACAATTGAAAAAGGGTACATTTATTATGAATGACATGGAACCTGCTTATTTTGTATGCTACTGGTATATATGCTGGAAGAAATATGTATTATGTAGTTAATACACTTAAAGTTCTTATATTCTTAATATAAGTAAGTCATATTCTCTTAAGGTATGTAATTCATCCAATTCATATGCCAGGCTCTGTGTATTGCCAGCAATAGATTAACATTGAGTCAAACAAAACGAACTAGTTAATTCCAGTTAAGAGTGGCAAATGTATAATGGAATCACTCAATTTAAACATTACACTCAACTGATCCAACACTTGCTAGAAATCAATGAAAACAGTTAGAACTCAAGCAGCAGCTGTAATAAGAGCTAATATGTTTTGAAACATGAAATGTTAATAATTTAATTGTCAGAGCAGTGGTTCCACTTGTCATGTCATCTACCCTGGCCAATAGTCATACAGGTTGAATTCATTCAGAAGATTATCACTAATCAGGTCCTTCATTTCTTTGAAGCTGTGCAGCTCAATGAATCAATTAACCAGCGATTAGACAGGTGTGTCTAGGGGTGGCCTGGGTATTTAAATGCCTGTGTGTGAACAGTTCTATTATATGCATTTTTTTTTTTAGTTTTTTTGTTTTGTTTTACAAAACAAAGGAGGGATTGTCTGTGTGGTTTTGTTGGTGGGTTCTAGCATAGTTAAATAGGTAGCATAGGTTTTCAATCTAAATTCTATTACTTTTGGAGATTAAATGTATTCCATTTGAGATGCCCTTGGATAGGGTGAATGGATACTGCTCTAATGGATCCTTCTCCCTTCAGTGTGGGTAGCTGAAGCCCTGCAGTGTGAGGCTGTCCCTGGTGTCCTGAAGCAGATTGATGCTGGTGCTGGCAGAGTGTGCGGCATCTTGAAAGAGGGCAAAGTTGTGGACTTCCATGATAACAGTTGAGTTGATCTAATAGCATGTGGTAAACATTTCTGTGTAGGCCCTGCTGGGCTCTGGGCTGTGGGTGTTTATGGCCTGGTCTTCAAGCTGTTTAAAAAAAAAAAAAAAAAAAAAAATACTGGGTCCAGGTGAATCAAGGCAAGGCCTAGATGTGATCTTCTTTTTATTAAAATCTTGGCCTGCACCAGCTGTCCATCTGGTCGCACATGGAAGACCCAATTACTTTGACTTCACTTCTTGCCTATTGTTTTCTATGGTATGCAGGAAGAACTCTAGTTTGTTTCAATGCAAGAATAGTCCACATGTGCAGTATCCATGGTATGGTGATAATGATGAAGTATCCTGGACAGGAAACCCTGTTCTTGTGGAATTAGGCTTTCTGTCACACTTCAGCACAGCCTCACAAGGTAGTCTTCTTAGCTATAGATCTGAAATACCTAGGCTGAATTGAAGGGGAAACCAAAAGTCCCATTTGGCCACTCAAACCATAAAGGTATAATTTGGTTGACAAACAAAGTCACCCTCTATTTCCACATTATGTACTGACTATCTGTCAATGAGTGGACTCCTCACTGTTCCTTTTGCATTCTATTCCAGGGTCTAATCCTTGGCTGATGTTCAGCGCTAGATGAATGTTCTCCTACACATATAATGCATGTACTGCAATACTTATTTTGGTTTAAGCATTTTATTTCTCCCTTCTCCATAGTTTTCAAGGTATTGAATACATGCCTACAAGTCAAATAGTGTATTAGTGTTTTCTTTACTGATCTGCTAATAGACGACAATACAACTGCATCACTGTGTTTGTCTTGCTCTGATCTCGGTGCTGTACTTCTGCACCAGCAGGGTCATAAACTGATTATGGAAATAAATGGATGTCCTTGTGAGGGGGCATATAATGAGTGGCTCTTCCTCTCACACAGGAGAGTAGAAGGAGGTGACTGGGCTGGCAGTAGGACTGTACAGTTTGGTTAGTAGGGTCTTTGTGAAAGTCTATAGATTTGTAATTATTGTTATGTTCCTTGTTTTTGCACTTGGGTTTTTTTTGTTTCTGTGGGAAGCAATTAATAAACATTTTTCCTATGAAAGTTTTTTTATTTTTTTGGGTGCCATGTGTTTGTGAAGGGTTAAGTTAACTTATGGTGTCAGAGTGGGATGGCCAGTCACAAGACTGTGCGTTCCAGTTGGAGGAGGACCAGACTCTGTTCCCTAACCAGAAGGTTCTCTATGGTGAAAGAGGGTGTGGAAGCATGGGAATCGGTGGTGTCTGAGAGGTAGTATGGTGCAAGTTTAAGGCATGGGGGGCCAAACCTAAATCCAGCTCCAGGTTAGAAGACCCTCTTCCAAGTGTCCTAGTTGCAGTCCCAGTCTGGTGATATTGTTCAAAGACAGGAAGAGATGATGTTTTGTGGGCGGAGCTCCAAGGCACCTAGAAGCAGCCTTCTCCAGTACTGCTGTTGGGGAGAACCTGAGACTGGATCTTCCCACACCAGGGTCTCAAGAACATCCCCATCGGTCTGATATACCTCTAGCCAGGGGTATGTCTCAGGCATCTTCCCAGCCAGCCCAGATGATCACGTCCATAGCTCTACTCCATACCTGTCTACCAGCAAGGAGAGAATTTTGAAAATTACCTCCTGTGGTTTGAACAGATGGCAAGGATGTGGTGGTGGCCAGATGATGAGTGGGTCTGCCAGCTAGTACCTCTATTGAAGGATATAGCCTTGTAAGGCAACACTGCTCTGGATGAGGAGGGGTTCAATATTTATCAGGACCTGAAGGTGGTACTGTTGGTGAAATGTGATACTTTCCGTGAGATCTACCATCAACGGAGACCTATCACTGCCTCAGGGGGTTGTATCGATGTTGGGTCTGGCCCGAGCAGTGGATGAAGGACCAGATCATCGTTCAAGAGCAATTGCTGTGAGTTCTTTCCCCAGACACCAGAACATGGGTCTGAGAAGTTTGTGAAGAAGGAGACTGGGAAGTAAGCAGCTCATTCAGTGTCTAGGGGGAACAGAGCCTCAGTACCAGGATCGGGAAGCAGTGAGGCTCGGAAGATATAGAAAGTCTGCTATGTGGGAGTTCCAGCCAGGCCAGAATGTTCTTCTTCTTCTACCATCCTCACCTAGCAAGCTTATGGCAAAGTGACAGGGCCCCTTCACTGTGGTGAGGAAAATACGTCCAATGACCTACAAGGTGCTACATCCGGAAAAGGAGAAATACAAGCAGATCTATCATGTTAACCTCCTGATAATTCTGAAAAGGTTGTGGAGGCTTGGAAAGAACTGGGGAAGGTGGATCTAACCTAGCAACCTGGGACAGGCCATCCAAGCTGTGGAGGGTGTTCAAACGGCCTATTCCAATAGCAGCCAGGGAGGACCACTCTGCTGCAGCATGTCATCGGGATCAAACTGGACCAGAGGCACATGCATTAGTGTGCCAAAAGTGTCCGAAAGACTGGGAGGTGCCCTGAAGGATGAGGGGGTCATTGCTGGAGCTAGGGGCTAGGGGCTAGGGGTTCAGTCCTTCACGGCGTAGTGTGTTACCAATTGTTTTCTTGGTGACTATGGTCCCAGCTGCCTTGAGATCATTAACAAGATCCTCCCGTGTAGTTCTGGGCTGATTCCTCACCGTTCTCATGATCATTGAAACTCCACGAGGTGAGATCTTGCATGGAGCCCCAGACCGAGGGAAACTGACAGTTATTTTGTGTTTCTTCCATTTGCGAATAATCGCACCAACTGTTGTCACCTTCTCACCAAGCTGCTTGGCGATGGTCTTGTAGCCCATTATAGCCTTGTGTAGGTCTACAATCTTCTCCCTGACATCCTTGGACAGCTCTTTGGTCTTGGCCATGGTGGAGAGTTTGGAATTTGATTGATTGATTGCTTCTGTGGACAGGTGTCTTTTATACAGGTAATGAGCTGAGATTAGGAGCACTCCCTTTAAGAGAGTGCTCCTAATCTCAGCTCGTTACCTGTATAAAAGTCACCTGGGAGCCAGAAATCTTGCTGATTGATAGGGGGTCACATACTTATTTCCCTCATTAACATGCAAATCAATTTATAACTTTTTTGAAATGTGTTTTTCTGGATTTTTTTGTTATTGTTCTGTCTCTCACTGCTAAAATACACCTACCATTAAAGTTATAGACTG
Source organism: Amia ocellicauda (assembly GCF_036373705.1). Classification (NCBI taxonomy): domain Eukaryota; kingdom Metazoa; phylum Chordata; class Actinopteri; order Amiiformes; family Amiidae; genus Amia; species Amia ocellicauda. The sequence continues at coordinate 29,676,413 of NC_089863.1, read as the reverse complement.
ATAATTTCTTTGTCAGTGGGCAAACATACAAAATCAGCAGGGGATCAAATACTTTTTTCCCTCACTGTAAATGACGACCATGGGATTGCATCTTCCTGGTGCACATCAAAGAAAGACATCTGGTTTTTGGATCTGTCACCTCTTCACGGGAAGACAGATTGTAAACGGACTCGGACTTGTACCTTCTGATTGGATGAATGGCCACAACATTCTACGTCATCTTCCTATAAAGCTGCACTCATGTTTGTAAACATTAAGTTCTCACTGAAGGAATTCCAAGCCGGCTTGATATTAAAGTTCTATTTGCTTTATCTCAACAACTTTTCCAGTTATTTCTGAGACGGGTTCAACACCTTGAAACAACACAAAACAGAGTTGGTGTGCTTCCTAGAGATCCTGGAGTCACAACCTGCAGGCTGTAGAGCAACAATCAAAAGCACATGTTGCTCCCTGAAAAAAGAATATAAAGCACAAGAAAGGTGGCTTGGGCAAGCCAGTTTAAGCTGACAAGTTACTCTGACAGCCTATATTCTTTTTCATTTGTTTGTTTTTATGTAATTGGAGTTACACTTTTTAGCTATTCCTTTCCCACAATGCTCACATGAGCCCCTGTATCTAATAGGACATTAGAATGCACACTGAAGAACCCAGTCTGGATGCATAGATGGTAAATGTATTTATTTAACATTCCAGGCCTGGAAGGGGCACATGGAAGCACTCTACCTCAGCAGAGACTTATTGAACAGCAGAAGTGGACAGCCTTTTATACAATGCATGACATGTTGGTCTGTGGGCAGGGGCACAGACAGATTTCCCAAAGTGTTGTCTTGAGGTCAGGTTTCTGAATGTTTGTGGTGGTCTTCCTGAGCAGTGGGGGTCATCATGGAAGCAGGTGTTTTCCTGTTGTGGCATACAAACTGCCCAATCTCACATTTCTTTAAAAATGCACAATGAGGTAATCAATCACTATAATGTAGCATCTTTAGCCTTGAGAGAATAACAGGAAACCCAAAACAAACTGGGTGGCTAATGATCTGTTTGGGTGTTTCTCTTATCATAATGAACAGAAGTCAAAGTTGAGAGGAGAATGTCCAGAGCATATCCTCTGGACAACTGCCTGTTGCTAGCTTGACAAATCTACTTTGTTCAATCTGCATATTATTATTTCTAATATAAAACATTAATAATCTACAACTCCATTTATCATGCAGGAGAGCAAACATTATTCGCTTTAGGTACACTAAATTGTTTCCTAGATTGAGTGTGTGGGATCACTGCCTTTTCTCCCTCCTCACAATTTACTTTAAATGTGGACTTCTTGCTATTTCTGGTCACTGGTTGTCCCTCCCCAGTGACCTTCCCCAGTTTCCGGATTTTTGTCCTTTTTTCAGGCAGCCCACTGCTCGGTGCCCAATCTCTCCACACCGAAACAAATGAGAACAATTTTCTTTCCCATGTTTCACACAATCCTGATATTTACCTCTACTTCCTGATTTGTCTGACCCAGCTGAACTTAAAGTCACAGAGCTAACAGAGCCTTGGGCCACCTGTTCCCCAGGTTTTACCTGTGCAGTCAATTGCATTATAGCTGTTCTGTTAGCCTGCACTTCTCCCTTCACATTGCTCTTGTGTGTGACCTTGCCTTCCACCAATGTCTGATGTTGCTGAACTGCATTAACATTTACCTGTCGTTTTTGTCTCTCTGCCGCTTCACTTGCATACTTTGTAATCTGATCCAAAATAAAAGCATCAGTTACCCTCAAGTACGCACATTTATCACTCAGACCTTGGTACAGTGTATGTAAAAACACACCTCACACCAAAGTTTTATCATACTTAAATGTGGAGTCAGTCTGCCGAGATGTACACCTTGTTTCAGTCTTATAATCCTATAAACAAATTGCTGAGGGGTCTCTATTTTGCTGTTTAGCATTACTCAGTTCCTGAAAAATTGTATTACTGTTCTGAAGGTGAAGACATTAGAAAGCGTTTTAATTCAGCAACTGTGAGGTCTTCCTTGTTTTTCAGCATCTCTGTAAAGGTGCCTGGTTTAACTAGCTTTAACACTGTTCTAATTACTTCTCATTCTGTGTAATTTTCTTTCAAACCTTCATCAATTTGCTTACAGATATTACTAAACCTTATGTCAAAACCTGAATTGGTTATGTGTCCAGCACGTAGAGTGCATCCGGAAAGTATTCACAGTGCTTCACTTTTTCCACATTTTGTTATGTTACAGCCTTATTCCAAAATTGATTAAATTCATTATTTTCCTAAAAATTCTACAAACAATACCCCATAATGACAACGTGAAAGAAGTTTGTTTGAAATCTTTGCAAATTTATTAAAATAAAAAACAGAAAAAGCACATGTACATAAGTATTCACAGCCTTTGCCATGACACTCAAAATTGAGCTCAGGTGCATCCTGTTTCCACTGATCATCCTTGAGATGTTTCTACAACTTGATTGGAGTCCACCTGTGGTAAATTCAGTTGATTGGACATGATTTGGAAAGGCACACACCTGTCTATATAAGGTTCCACAGTTAACAGTGCATGTCAGAGCACAAACCAAGCCATGAAGTCCAAGGAATTGTCTGTAGACCTCCGAGACAGGATTGTATCGAGGCACAGATCTGGGGAAGGGTACAGAAATATTTCTGCAACATTGAAGGTCCCAATGAGCACAGTGGCCTCCATCATCTGTAAATGGAAGAAGTTTGGAACCACCAGGACTCTTCCTAGAGCTGGCCGCCCTGCCCAACTGAGCGATTGGGGGAGAAGGGCCTTAGTCAGGGAGGTGACCAAGAACCCGATGGTCACTCTGACAGAGCTCCAGTGTGTCTCTGTGGAGAGAGGAGAACCTTCCAGAAGAACAACCATCTCTGGAGCACTCCACCAATCAGGCCTGTTTGGTAGAGTGGCCAGACGGAAGCCACTCCTCAGTAAAAGGCACATGACAGGCTGCATGGAGTTTGCCAAAAGGCGCCTGAAGGACTCTCAGACCATGAGAAACAAAATTCTCTGGTCTGATGAAACAAAGATTGAACTCATGTCTGGAGGAAACCAGGCACCGCTCATCACCTGGCCAATACCATCACTACAGTGAAGCATGGTGGTGGCAGCATCATGCTGTGGGGATGTTTTTCAGCAGCAGGAACTGGGAGACTAGTCGGGATCGAGGTAAAGATGAATGCAGTAATGTACAGAGACATCCTTGATGAAAACCTGCTCCACAGTGCTCTGGACCTCAGATTGGGGTGAAGGTTCATCTTCCAACAGGACAACGATCCTAAGCACACAGCCAAGATAACAAAGGAGTGGCTACAAGACAACTCTGTGAATGTCCTTGAGTGGCCCAGCCAGAGCCCAGATTTGAACCTGATTGAACATCTCTGGAGAGATCTGAAAATGGCTGTGCACTGATGCTCCCCATCCAACCTGATGGCGCTTGAGAAGTCCTGCAAAGAAGAATGGGAGATACTGCCCAAAAATAGGTGTGCCAAGCTTGTAGCATCATACTCAAAAAGACTTGAGGCTGTAATTGGTGCAAAGGTGCTTCAACAAAGTATTAGAAGATAAGAACATAAGAAAGTTTACAAACGAGAGGAGGCCATTCGACCCATCATGCTCGTTTGGTGTCCATTAATATCTAAGTGTTGAGCAAAAGCTGTGAATACTTATGTACATGTGCTTTTTCTGTTTTTTATTTTTAAAACTTCTTTCACGTTGTCATTATGGGGTATTGTTTGTTTTGAGGAAAATAGTGAATTTAATCCATTTTGGAATAAGGCTGTAACATAACAAAATGTGGAAAAAGTGAAGCGCTGTGAATACTTTACGGATGCACTGTATGTTAAACTCTCTGCGTGAAAGCAACGCTGCTATGTCTGTAATTCTCGCCAGACCAGAAGTTGAATCCTGAAGCGCGGATTACACCTTCTCCAATTCTTGCCTGGGCGTCTCAGTTGTCTGCACTCTGTCGATGCCCTGTTGTACTTCAGCAATGCAGTCCTGGAGAGAGAGTAGCTGAGAGATGCCCTGGTCCTCCAGACTGTGCAGCTTGTCACCCTTCATGTATTCCACAATGTAGTCAAAGAGTTGCAGTTGATTGGTCCCAGTAGCTGCAGGAGCTGGCTTGTCTACTCCCTCTTCCACAATGGCTGCAAGGACATGTAGCTGGTCTTCTTTTAACTGATGAAGTTGTTTCTGAATGTTTTCTACGTGGGTCTAGATGAGTCATTGTGACTGGATATTTCAGTTACTCAAATGTAAGTGGTTACTTGTAGCTCTGTAGTCAATTGTCTCACAGGTAACTGTCAATAAGAAAGTAAAGAAGACTGTTTACTGTTTACTCTTTTCAGCGTCCATTTTATTTTGACTCTTTCACTCTGTAACTTTAGTATGTTTTCTTATAGTAATTTGTACTTGCAATGTTTGTTTCACAAAGCCGCCTGTACAGCTTTCCCCCTATTCATAAATTGCTGCTCAGATTTAGTAATACAGTGGTAATTCATTTCAGAATGAATCAATGAGAACATAGTAATAGAACAATCATTAATTTTAAAATGAGAGGGGTCTTGTTTACTTTATAAATTGTACGCCCTGTTACAACATACTATTTATAGGTTGCTACACTTACAACTGATCTAATTTAGGCTTGATACTTCAAGAGGGGTGGGTGGACAGTTATTGATCTAAGCTAATTAAGTTTTTCTTTTTTAAATACATTGTCTACCAGTGTAACAGATGTGATTGAAGCTTATTATATTAATTCATCACTTATGTGGGGTGTTGATATTTTATCACAAATTGCTTGATTTATTATTAATAATTTGATTGTTATATATGATGCATTGGTGTGTTGCCATGTTTCCTTTTCTTTGATGCATTTTTCTATATTATTCACTTACTTAATCACTTGTTTATTATTGTGTGTTGCATATTTTTTTAGCTTTCTGACCAAAAAGACCCAGCTGTGCTATGAGAAACTGCCAAGCGCATTCTTATGAGAGGCCATTCAAGTAAAAATGACAGCTTTTTATATATGACAAATGAAATTGCTATGGTATATGCTAAAATGGATATGGAATATGGTGAAATGGCTATGGGTATGTCAGCTTTTTCTTTGAGTTTATCAGCTTGTGGATATGACATACGCCAAGAAGCATGTGACATTTTCAACCAATCAAATCGCATTCATAAAAGGTACTGCATGAGAGTTACTTCCGCTATCAGCGTGGTAATAAAAACACTGTAATAGTGAAGACAAAAACATCTCTTTATACTTTGGTAACCTACAATGTAATTTTTATGAAAGAACAAATCCACAAAACCATGGTTGCACAGACAGTTATACGATATAATAAAATAAATACACTGACTCCAATAATTCAGCCATATACAACTAATTAGGACAATTGGCTGTGGTGGCTGTAGGCTACTTTAAAACACACAGTGCTAATTATCTCAGTTGGCATATTGTTCAAGGAGCGCCACTAAGATTCCCGGCATTGCCAATTCGAATCCCGATGTGCACTTGTTATTTCTTATGTATAGATTTGTTATTGCATTGCACACCTGTCAGTGGGTGGGACATATTAGGCAGCAACATTTTGTACTCAAAGTTGATGTGTTAGAAGCAGGAAAAATGGGCAAGCGTAAGGATCTGAGGGACTTTGACATGGGCCAAATTGTGATGGCTAGACGACTGGGTCAGAGCATCTCCAAAACTGCAGCTCTTGTATGGTGTTCCCGGTCTGCAGTGGTCAGTACCTATCAAAAGTGGTCCAAGGAAGGAAAAGTGGTGAACTGGCAACAGGGTCATGGGCGGCCAAGGCTCATTGATGCACGTGGGGAGCAAAGGCTGGCTCATCCAACAGATGAGCTACTGAAGCTCAAATTGCTGAAAAATGCTGGTTCTGATAGAAAGGTGTCAGAACAAACAGTGCATTGCAGTTTGTTGCGTATGGGGCTGCGTAGCCGCAGACCAGTCAGGGTGCCCATGCTGACCCCTGTCCACTGCCGAAAGCGCCTACAATGGGCACGTGAGCATCAGAACTGGACCACAGAGCAATGGAAGAAAGTGGCCTGGTCTGATGAATCACGAGTTCAAGGTGTTGACTTGGCCTCCAAATTCCCCAGATCTCAATCCAATCAAGCATGTGTGGGATGTGCTGGACAAACAAGTCCGATCCATGGAGGGCCCACCTCACTACTTACATGATACTTAAAGGATCTGCTGCTAACGTCTTGGTGCCAGATACCACAGCACACCTTCAGAAGTCTAGTGGAGTCCATGCCTCAACGGGTCAGGGCTGTTTTGGCGGCAAAAATGGGATCTACACAATATTAGGCAGGTGGTCATAATGTTATGGCTGATCAGTGTGTAGTGTTATGTTGGGTGTATTTTGATAAGAGCATTTTGGCTCTGAGCTGAAGCACTGATCTAAAGAAGACCTCTCCCCCCCAAAGTTATCAGATTTCCTTAGCTCATCAGCTTGGAGCTGGTTTGCATCGGGTTGACAGTTTTGGGGAGGATGGTGCCGAGAGTAGGCCAAATGGTTTGGAATCCTGCTATGAGATGTCTGGAGAAAGTGGCCTGTAGGTAATAAAAACTCTTTGAAGTGGACAAGAGCCGAACTCCCGACATAGAGCTACGAACCCAGGCCAACCGGCATTTCCAAAAGATGGCATGGATTGACATCAGTCATAAATCAAGCCCCCCTCCAATAGGACACTGGGGGCTGAAACCGAAATCCAATCTCAAAAACTCAGGAACCAATCACCTATTGATCTGACAGACTATAAAGAACAGCGCACGGTCTCTCTCTCTCTCTCTCTCTCTCTCTCTCTCACCTGAACCAGAAACTCACTGCCATAGCTCAACCTGTAGCTCTGTTGCCAGAACCAGAAACCAACTAAGTCTTTGCCGGCAACAGAAGAGTTAAACTGGGAGAAGGAGATTGAGCCTTACGAAGAATTATTTTAAAGGACTTTATCAAATAAAGAACTTTACAGACTGCGCATGCCCGCCTGTGCCCACCTGGAGTTTTACAGCTGGACAATTGACTAAGTCGACTGAATACGAAAGTGTCAGTCATTTAAATAGCTATTTGAGTCTTAAGAAACTTGACCCTTGGAACGAACAGGGCCCTGCTTTCCTCAAAGACTTTGTCTTCAAGTAACTACGGTGGAACCCTGCTTACAAAGAAGATTTTGTGCACAACCTTGGAGCCTTCAAACCAGTGGAAAATCTGTTTGGAAAAGACTCTACATTCGCGAAACCCCAACTTCCAGGTGCATCGACTGAGTGGAGTTCATCATTCATTCCCTTTTGTATAATTAGTGTAGTGCTACATTTAGTCTTTGTTTTGAATAAATTTGACAATTTATATCTTTGGAATTGGTGTCTGCGTCCAATTATTCCAGAAATTGAGTTCTACAAGATTCCAGGATTCGTGATAAGGTGATACTATAAATTCACTTCTTTAATTGAAATGTATAAGTGTACCTTACGCTACAAGTGTATGTTCAAACATTTATAGTTCATGTAATTGTATGCTTTTTAAAATCTGATAATGATTTCTTTCTTTTAGATTTTCATATTGATTTGTCATGACAAATATGTTAGCATTGTCATTCAAATTGGCAATCACAGTATTGCATGTTCATTTTGAGACATGGAAATTCTATCAAAGTTTAAACAATCATCATTGTCTCAGTTTCTGCCTTTTAATTGTTCATTTCATTACACAGAACACATTTCTTCTCATCATAATCACTGCTGCAGAATTCCACAAAAAACAGTTTTAAATTGCAGAATTTGGGAAAATGGGGGGATTAACTTTGAAAATAAAACCTTTCAGAAGACTATAGCAAGGCCAGCCTCATGCATGCCTTTTATTTTTAGACAATGTTAAATGGCTGTGTGACAATTTGGACAGTATTTGAACTTTTACTCTTAGTCATGGGACTCAAACTCAGATCCTAGAGGACTGTATTGTCTTATGGCTTGTGTTCCAACATCAAGTCTGATTCCCTAATTAAACTTGACTTGTAATCATACTCTCAAAGTGGAAAACATCTTAATGGGTAGTTGCATCTTGATATATATAATAATAACAATATCATATAATACAATATAATAAAACATAACATACACAAATACAAACAGCCTTAAAACTGCTACATGTGGTGTAATGAATACAATTACTAAATGCATTAAGTAACTTGAAGTGTGGCTTATTGGATGTGAGATATTTTGATGGATTTACTGCCATGTTTTATGAATTTTAATGTCCGTTGGGAGAATTACAGTTTACAAACACCATTTTGTTTTTAGGAAATACATTGGCATGTCAAAATATAATTGAAACAATGTACCTAAAACTTTGAAATTAATTCTAAAAAAATGTACTGTCGTGGATCACAGATGGGCACTCTGGAGCTCTGCAACTATAAAGAACAAAATTAATGATGTCAGCAACCAAACTGTACTGTCAACAATTTGCATGTCATCTTCATGACATGACACTCCTGATCCCCCTTCCCTCTGTAAATAACACTAATGTAAAATGAGTTAAATTACAATGACAATTTTTAACGCTTTGTTTTGCTTTACTCTTTACAGTGGCAACCCATATAAAGCTCTCCAATACAAACGAGAAGGGGGAAAATGGAAAGAAAATGGTTACATTATCTTTGAAAAAATTTCTGGAGATCCACCAAATAAGGCCTCAGCAGATGGATACAACTGCATTCTCCTAATGTTTGATGATTTAAAAGAAGCCAAAAAAGCAGCCAATACAAATATTGTAAGTTTCGTTCCATTTCCCATTATGTGTTTTTAGTAAAGTTTTACTTCAGTACTTTATTTTGTTCTGTATGTGGGCTATGTAAGAACAACACCCAAAGTGTGTATTTTTATGTATTCAAATGTAATGTAAATAGGAAGTAACAGTACACAGCATTATCAGTGGAGCATCATTCAAGTGGGTAGCAGTCAAGATATATTGAACTAGTATTTAAATTAGCCATGCCAAAATAAAAAAATAAGAGCAGTGCAGAAACATTTGTTTTGATTGGCACAATTGTACTACCTGGTAAACCTGTCAATGAATGATCATATCTGAGGTATGACTTGTATCATGTTTCCACTGTCCACTGGTGCTCCTCGGCTTGTGCGTGCCACGCACACCTAAACACTGCTGCATTGCATTGCATTGCATTTTCATTAGGTACAGCTGCCCCAGGAAGTGAATGTGAAACACCAAAAGTAAAACAGCATTCAAACAAGAGTTACCACTTTTGCTCTTAGCATCTTTCATCTTTTTATTTCAGTTTCAGCAAAAATAGGATTTTTGCTGAAACTGAAATAAGAACATAAGAAAGTTTACAAACGAGAGGAGGCCATTCGACCCATCCTGCTTGTTTGGTGTCCATTAATATCTAAGTGATCCAAGGATCCTATCCTATTAAATGTTCCCAAACTTTCAGCTTCTACCACATTGCTGGGTAGTTTATTCCAGATTGTGACTACTCTCTGTGTAAAGAAGTGTCTCCTGTTTTCCGTTTTGAATGCCTTGAAGCCCAATTTCCATTTGTGTCCCTGGGTGCGTGTGTCCCTGCTGATCTGGAAAAGCTCCTCTGGTTTGATGTGGTTGATGCCTTTCATGATTTTGAAGACTTGGATCAAGTCCCCATGTAGTCTCCTCTGTTCCAGGGTGAAAAGGTTCAGTTCCCTCAGTCTCTCTGAGTAGGACTTTCCCTTCAGACCTGGAATAAGTCTAGTTGCTCTCCTCTGAACTGCCTCTAAAGCAGCAATATCCTTCTTGAAGTGTGGAGCCCAGAACTGCACACAGTATTCCAGATGAGGTCTAACTAGCGCATTGTACAGTCTTAACATTACTTCCCTTGTTTTAAATTCTACACTTTTGACAATATACCCTAGCATTCTGTTTGCCTTTTTTATTGCTTCCCCACATTGCTTGGATGGAGAAAGTGAGGAGTCCACATAGACTCCTAGGTCTTTCTCATGCGTTACTTCATCTAGATCTGTACCTCCCATAGTGTAATTATAGTGGACATTTTTGTTACCTGCATGTATTACCTTGCACTTGTCCCTCTGAATATCCTGTGCTGCCAAGATTGTATCTGCTGAGCCACCTATTTTAGTATCATCTGCAAATTTGACAAGTTTGCTAACTATCCCAGAGTCCAGATCATTAATATAGATTAGAAAAAGCAAAGGCCCTAGTACTGATCCCTGTGGAACTCCACTAACAACCTCACTCCAGTTAGAAGTGACTCCTCTAATTGACACCCTCTGTTTCCTATACATCAACCAGTTCATAATCCATCTACTTACATTACCCTGAATGCCTACAGCTTCCAATTTGAGGATCAGTCTTTGGTGTGGAACCTTATCAAAAGCTTTTTGGAAATCTAAGTATATCATATCATATGCTTTCACGTGATCTACAGCTGCAGTTGCATGTTCAAAATTTTTTAATAAATTAGTAAGACCATGTTGACTATCTCCAAGAATATGGTTTTCATTGAGATGCTCCTCTATTTTCTGTCTAATCATTTTTTCCAACATTTTACAGGTGATGCAGGTGAGACTGATTGGTCTGTAATTTCCTGGCTCAGTTTTGTCCCCTTTCTTGTGGATTGGTATGACATTTGCTGTCTTCCAGTCAGTGGGCACATCCCCTGTTCTAAGTGTCATTTGGAATAATCGAGTTAGCGGCCTATAAATAATTTCCCTCATTTCTTTAAGTACTGTTGGAAATATCCCATCTGGCCCAGGTGATTTGTTTGTTTTTAATTCTGCTAGTCCCTTTAGTACCTCCTCCTCATTTATCCTGATCTCTCTTAGGGTTTGACTGGACTGATTGTCAGCCTGTGGCATGTCATCTGTTTTTCTTTTGTAAAAACCTCTGTGAAATACTCATTTAGAATATTTGCCACATCTTGTTCGTTTTCCAAGATACCTCCATTTTTGCCCTTTATCTGTTTCACCCCCTCCTTTATTGACCACTTGCTGTTGTAATATTGAAAAAAGCTCTTTGCATTGGTTTTAGCTCCAAGAGCTATGTTTCTTTCTATTTCCCTCTTTGCTTTCCTGATCCCTTTCTTAACATATTCTATGTATTTTGTTTCTTAATGTTTGTTTCTAAATGTCTTACTGCTCCAAGCAATTGATCCTGTGTGGCACCTTCTGAGCATACATGAATAACTGCCCTAATTACATCATCTTCCCAAGGTAAACACACATTATTTATTGGAAAAAGTTTCTATGGCATCGATAGCAGCTGCCATTATTGTAGTTACAATTTCAAAATGTAGTGACATTGCATCTGGCTACATAAGGGGATGGTATTTGGTATTTCCACCTATGTTAGAAAAAAATAACATAACTTTAACATAAGTACAATACTGATGACATAAACAAGTACCAAAAGCCAATTTGGGATGTTTTGTATAACACCAGCATGATAAAAACACATTTTGAATCAAGAGAATCAATAGTTACACAGCAATTGTAGTGTGTGTAGTGTGCTACGACTCAGTTAAATTAGCATACAATATACTGTGTGGAGTAAAACAATTCAAAAACAGGACTTTGCAGTCAGAAGAGAAACCACAAGCAAAATTGATGCAGAGGAGTCATAGACTACTGTTAACTACAACGCTGTATTATGTGTTAATAAGTGTAGGTGCAGTGCACCACTGTTATGCTTCAATTATATTTCATAGTACAGAGATAATGTGTGATATACAAAGTTATACAATTAATTAATTGTGTATAATTGGACAATGTAGCACTGAATCTTAGTGCTGTGAGCCAGTGGTGGACAATGAAGGAGAGACCAGAAACTGGGATGAGGCGTAATAGCGTTGTTGCCTGTTTTATTTAAAGGGGAACTACACCGGAAATCCATATTTTCTCAGGCTATTCTGTAAGTAGAACTAACAATGCAATGTCCAACTCTTCTTATGTACCAGAAATCAGAGATCAAAAAGGCTACAGCGGAGTGCAAACTGTGCATGCACATTCTCCAAAGGGAAATCACAGTGTGTGCACACTTAGCACTCTGCTGTAGCTACATGGCAGTTCCTGGAATAAAATAATCATGTAAAATAGCTTCAGTTCTGGGTGGTGAAATAAACTTTTTATGACTACAAATCGATGGATTTTTCTGAAAAATAGGGTGATGGGGCAATCGAATGTACATAAAATGTAATTTTGTTTTGATTTTCGTGACTTTTCTGATTTTCTCCATTGACTTCCAGCAAAGCAGCTCCAGATTTAGTGCCCCTGTGATGTCACTGCATATTTTTTGATCTCTGAATTCTGGTACATAGAATGAGCCGAACATTAAAAACTCACTCCACAGAATATGTTTACTTATAGAATAACCTGGATATGGATTTTCGGTAGAGTTCCTCTTTAAAGTAGTAGTAGGCCCTCTTCCTTCAGGGCCTCTAGAAGAGTGGAGGAGGCTTCCTGGTTGGAGCAGGTTTCCCTCCTCATGGTACCGGCTCCCGCAGGGTTGGTGGTCCAGGCCAAGGGTAGAGTTCCTCCCAGGTGGACTCCACCGACACTGTGGAAAGGCAATAGTATAGCAATCAGACAGCACAAGCTCTATTCAGCAGCATCACTGAAGCCCAACTGACTAGAAGAGCGCAGGGGCAGCTTATTTTAGCCTTCCTCCTCATTAGGAAAAATGCTTTTAGCTGCTCCTTGTTGGTCTCTTGTTGGCCTCTGGTCTCTCCATGGTGCTGAAGCTATTGATCCAGGGGAGCTTCACCAGGCAGAAGCTAGGAGCTAGGTGCTGAACCGGGTCATTCTTCCTGCTGGAGTCTGCTTTCTCCACCCATGTCACCCTGGTGGGAGGCCTTATGGGCCGGAGTGGGGGCCAGCAGGCCAGGACTCATCCCGTCGTCCGATGGTTGTGCCTCCTGGGCTCCCAGTGCCAAACATAAATAATGTGAAATGTATTTCATTTGTAGATGACATCTTTCCCATTCCAATTCAAAGAGGGTGAATATAGAGATGATTATGGATGTGCAACCCAGACTTAAAGACAAAGGTAAGAACTGTGTGTATGTTTGGGTAATTCAATATTAAGGAAACAGGTGATCTATATGGTTGCATTGTACTGTATGCTGCAAAATATAGGATAGGGTCAAACAAAATCCTGATCTTGATAATTTCCACCTGGTAAACAAAATACACATGATTCATAAAACTAGCACACAGTTATTGTACCAGCCAGAAATGGTTTGAGACCTAATATGTGATCAGTTATTGTTTAGATTTTGGCTAGATACAAACTGGCAGACATATCAGATGGCCTGTGTTCCCTGTTTAAGATATCAGTATTAGACACTGTGTGAAAATATTCCATAATCTGGAAACAGAATCAAGAGAGCTTTCTCTTGCATAGTAGGTGGATGGACAGTTGTTCTGCTTAACAATCAAAGGTGGAATGGCTTATACAGTCAAGCAGACATTAATAAGGGTAATACGTACTTGATACAGTCAGTTAATCAGACGGGGGACATTAAGTTCAAAGTAAGTGTGACATGTCCACACCCAAATTGCATTCTGGAATTGTCTAAGTAAATATATATAGTGGCAACATGGTAGTCCAGTTACCACTGCTGGCTCACAGCTCCAGGGACCCGGGTTTGGTTCTGGCCTATATGGAGTTTGTTTGTTCTCCCTATGTCTGTTTGGATATTCTCTAGGTGCTCCTGTTTCCTCCCACATCTCACAGACAAGCTGCTTAGGTTGACTGGCTATTCGATTTTGCCCTGTATTTGTGTATGTGTGCTGCCCTGCCATGGATTGGCCTCCTGTCAAGGTTGTACGCTGCCTTGTTTCCTGTGCCTCTGGCTCACTGTGACCCTGTACTGGATGAAGCTATAAAGAAACTATAAATGAAGATAAAATGTACAATAGCTTATGTACTGATGAGTGCAACTTTAAAACTACGTATGTATATACAGCTCGATAATCACAATGTAGTAAGAATAGAATACTAATATCCTTATAAGTGTAACTAATTTACACATGAATAAACACAATTTACATTGTTGTTGCTGCTGTATTTAAACAATCTATTCAGCATGTAGAATTGCACAAACAAACACTTACGTGCAGAAGCACTAAACTCCCCGCTGTTCACAGCAGAGCGCTAACTGATGCCAGCAGATATACAGGTGGTGACAATGTTGCGGTATCTGCAACAATGTAACAGTGAGGATTTGGGATCATCATCACAGCCTTCAATTAGCACAATGTCCCAACACCACCCGAGACTGTTTGACAGTTTATTGATTTCCCCACCACTGCGTGCCAAGATCCCCAAAACAAGCCACATTCATAATCAATGCCAGCCTATATTCATCAAGGGTTTTACATTACACCACTTCTATATCTGTTTATGACAAGAATAAAAGTAAAAAACATGCCACAAAATGAATGAAAAATGACTCATAGAAAACATATTCATAATAAACTGTATGCGCTGATGAATGCATGTTAAATTTAACTTGTATTTTATTCAACAGTAAAAACGTAGGAAATAGCAAATCGGTGTAAAACCCTTCATGACTGTAATTTCCACCCGTGGACAATTTCCTATGTACAACAGAAGGATAAATAGTGTTCAATTTTAAGATGTTTTATGTAGGCTGTATTTAATGATTGTGAAATTAATATAGCATTTTTATTCCATGTAGCACCTTAATGTCCTTAATGCAATTATAATCAAATAAAAGGCTGAGTTAGCATATTCATATAGTTTCAAATGTATAGTGGAAATGCAGTCCGGTTCGTAAAAAGTTTAGCTTGCTCACAGGCCGAGCACCAGCATTGGCAACATCGGTGGAAAAGCGCTAATAGAGGCTGTTTTAGACCCCATTCACATTTGAGATTTAGGCCAGCCCAGGGCCGCCTTAACTCAAATGTCAATGTGGTGAAAGATTTAAGGCGCTCATATTCACAGTTGGGCCGCCTTTAGGCCTCCTCAAAGGCCGGGTCAAAAAGCGCCCAGGGCTGGCCTAATAAGTGTGAACGGGGTCTTAGAAGGCACCGCCGGAGACGTCTTCATTAACCTCATTATTGGTTCCATTTGAAATTATTGCTGCAATTAAGAAACTGTTAAACAAGTGTAAAGATCAGTCTTGTTTTGTACATGACAGTAAGTATCTTAATTTGAATATTTTTGTTATTCCTCAGGGCAGATGGCAGGAATATGGCACCTTATCCTTCATCACCTGATTCCAGCCTCGAACACTGAGTGATTCTCTTAGAACATTCACATTCTTTAACTCACTTGTAAACTTTAATCTAGTGCAATTGATTATCTATATCTGATTCAGTTGGCTAGAATTTGCATCCTAAATAACCTGTTGTTCGCATAAGTCTGGCCTCAAAGTACCCAGATGTTATTCATCACTTGATAAGGTCCAGTGTTCAAAATATATTTTTTAGGCCTACATACTTTTAACATATTAATAATATTTCCCTTATTAATAATCCTGCTGTTATACTGGAAATAAATATTTGCTTGCATGCTCATATTGATTGTGTCTCAGTTATTACAAACAGAATGGTGGGGGGGGGGGCTTCCTGAGGGCCACCCTCAAAGACCAACAGTAGTGATTAGTCTGTGTTTAATCAGTAACTCATCTCACTGTCAGACCAGCCCATATGACTACCATATTATACCATACCATACATACCATATTATAATCAGTTATGGAACTGGCCCTAAAGCAGGGTCATCTTGCCCATTGAGAGGATTTTGATGTAACATTTTTTTTTTTCATTCACAATGAGAGTCGAGCATTTCTTGCTCATCCTTAAAATGGAGAAGTAGGATCATTATGTGCTACTTAATTTTAAACAATGGTGCAGGACTTACTGACACTTGGGAACTAAGTATGGCAATGTATGACACCCTACTGACCAATCTTGGAAGTTGCAACAGAATTTCCCTTCTTACACAGAATTCTCTTTCTCGTGCAGAATACCACAGAATAAGCCACTTTTTGAATGATAGACAGGGAAAAATGTAAAAAACAAACAAAAAATATATATATAACAACTAGTTGTCAATAACGTTACATCAGGTAAGTCGCACCTATTTTGCATTTCATTTAATTGTAAACACCTTTTAATAACGATCACCATTATGCATTTTTGGATTGTTTGATCTGCTATTCCC
The DNA here is from genome assembly GCF_036373705.1 of Amia ocellicauda. Lineage (NCBI taxonomy): Eukaryota > Metazoa > Chordata > Actinopteri > Amiiformes > Amiidae > Amia > Amia ocellicauda. Next base: position 29,660,165 of record NC_089863.1, on the reverse strand, counting down.
AGCTAACAAAATAGCAACGTAGTGATTTTGTTGCTGCAACATTGTACTGCAACGTAGTCACAATGTAAAACTTAGGTTGTTGCAATATTGTGGCAAACATAATGTAGTGGTTTTAGTAAGTCCCAGGATACACCGATGAAGAAGTAACAAGTTTATTACAGAAAACATAAATACAGGTTAACCCGGAGCTCTCCTCTAACATGAAGTGAAGAAAAGAACTAAGGATGTGAGGATGTGAGCCTTTTTGTATCTTCAGAGGTATCTTCTCTGTCAGAAGTGATTACATCTCATTAAGTTTACCACATACATAATAATTAATACAGACATAAGTTTGTTACTTAAGTGTTTGATGAGTTGATTGGTGATGGTCAGCATTTGTAGGCAACAGATGTTTATCAAAGACATTGTTGTGAGTCCTTAACCAAATACCTGTGCCCTAAAACACACAATCTCTATACTGTTTGACTGTTTCAGCTGATTGAATATCCAGAAGACAGTGGTTGAATGAAATCATGAAAAGACAATGCTTGATTGAAGTAACCTCTCGGACAGAATAAATACAAACTAATGATTACTTCATAGATAAACTGAAACAATGTATAATATAACAACATGAAACAATTCATAATATATACAGAATATAAAGGAAATAATAAAAGTAAATTTTCCCACTACAATAGCTTTAAGTTTTATTATTATAACTTTGTGGCAATGTAAAAATGAAGTTCCCAAATAAGTTGTTACAACATTGTCTTCCGGCTATTCTCAAATCTACTAAAAATACCATCAATGTAATGTCAGTGATCGATATCAATATTATGTATGGCTTCTTTGATGAAGAAGCACATGGAAATACCTTTAGCAATAACAAAATTATAATTACCTTCACTTAAATAAAGCAAGTAAAATGTTTCAAAAGTAAGATTTATTATGTTTATTTTAACAACCCTATTTATGATTAAATAATATTACATAACATATTAGTAAATAACCCATGCATAATTACACATAAATGGTAAGGAACATGGAGCCTCAAGGGTGAAGTGTTTGTAGTGAATTGGCAGTGGCCTGCCATGTTCATTATCAGGTTATACGTTTATAGGAGGTTTAAACATGCTTTTGAAACAAGCCGGACTTACCGATAAAAAAAGGGGTGAGCTTAAAGAGTTGAAAAGACTACAACCACAGTGGGTAACTGTAGGATTTAATTAACGGTTGTTTTGGAAGTGTTGTAGGACAATAAGAAGTATTCGATCTAAATAAAATGAGACAGTAGCTACTGAATTTAATATGTACTGTATCTTATATATCATTTGTTTTTATCAGCTTAAGTAGTGATTTCCAAAAAACTTGATGACAATCTTTTGTAGGTGACATTATTGTTTGTGATTAAAAGCTTGTAATGGAAAGTGCATGGCAAACTGACGGAATACCTTATGCTCCATTTAAGAATTGTTTTTAAAACAAATACTGTACATATTGCAACTCTGATGTGATCATCGTTAAAGCCAGACAGTCATGTTGGGATTTCTGTCACAGAACCTCCACACACAAAATCACTGAAAGCACACATCTATAGCACTTAAAAACAACATTGAAATGGATTTATGAACACGTCCGTCTTTTAAATCTTTAGACTTTATTCAGTTTGGGTTGTGTATTTCTTCATATTTTTTAATACTACCATTATTTTATTTTTGCGTAGTAAATAGTTCTACTGTTTGGTTGAACAATAAAAGTGAAGACTCCTCCTACTTTTCCAGAATCCACAACACGGATTTCATAGCGCCCTACACACACACCATCTGCACATCTATCTATTTACAAACAGTAATTTAATTCAGCTTTATTACACATTTGAGCCACCTTAACTCTGCCAGCTTCAGTCAGTGAAAGACAGCAAAGTGACGATACTCTAGCCCACCCTTATAATTACATAGAATTGTGACAGACACTGTGTGTGTGGTGATGCTAAAATGGTCATGACAGGTAAAGGTGGAGGGGTCCTTAAACTGAGCTTTGATTGGGGCCACAAAATTGACAACCCCACCCCTGATGGCAGGTATCTGAAATAAAGAGTTTTGCTGGTGTTAACGGACCATCATTCTAAAACATTTGCAAAACCTTGTAATTTAAAAGCCCTACCCACAATATAACAAGAAAACTAAGAAAAAGGAAACTTATAAAAGATTATAAAACCCAATAATCCCCGTACAACTAAGCAATAACACACAAGAGAACATCAACACTACAATTTCTATTTTAGGACATCCTCACGCATCAGTCATCCTCAAGTCAAGAACAGGGGATGGAAATAAAATACTATTTCCTTTAAAGACAAATAGTAATTGCTCATTTAACAGAAATAGCATTATATGTCAGCATATGTATATGTGTGTATATCTGCAGCAAACTAACCTCATAACTAAAACTAATTTGCTGGTTTTAAATAAAGATTAATTGGATCGGGGGCAATTCATGATTTTGTACCATTAAAAAATAAATACATTAAAAAACAGCAGTGAAGCGTGAGGAGGAGAATTGACGATTGCCTGAGGGAGGGAGACTTGAGTGGGTGATGCTTGATACTTGACTCGAGTTTGAATGATGCGCGAGGGTGTCCTAAAATGGACACCATACAGGGAGGACAAGGTAAGTAATAACTCAAAGTTATATTCTTTCAATCAGGTTCTCAACTACACAATGCCTTCTATACAGTTTCAGCAGCTGGAGATCACTGAGGAGAGACCACAGGTAAGTGGTAAGTGTATTCTTGCTTCCCCTCAGGGTCTAAACAGGGCTGTTTAGCAGAGTCCAAGTCTCTGACTCATAGGCAGTCATTATTATAAGGCAGTGGACATGATAAAGAGCATGCTGTATAAAATACCACCAATTTGATTTTCAATAATAGCACAGTTCCTCACAGGAAATACAACCGTGCCCAGGAGCACGCACACCAGCTTGTCAAGTTTACACTGGACTCATAGAGATGTCCTAAATTCAATCCAAAGAAAACAATGATTCAAAGCCCTGATTGAAAATTTATTTTAACAGAGGAGCACTTATTGTTGACTTCTTTCCACATATGAAAAAGAGAAACTGATACTCACACTGTGGCAAATGCCCGATGATTGCTGAAGGAAGACCATTCTGTCTGCCACTCTCATCTGCTGCCTTTGGACCCCAGTTGCTTTGATAGTATCTTCTCTGCTGCGACATAGACAACCCCGTGCTGCACCACACAATGCAGGAATAAACAATCATCACAACCCTCATGAAATTTGTGATTAAACAATGAGTGCAACTAATCAAACAAGTAAGAAATCAATAGTGAGAAGGAAACAATATACATGAAAACCACACCAAATGGAAGTATAACAAATACTTAAAGAAAAACAAATACAAATAAACCTATTTAAAACCCTGACTATACCTTCTGCAACACTAGAATGGGATCCAAGAGACACTGTGAGGAGTCCACACAATAAAACGGGAAGTATAGAATGTGGAAAGAGGGTGACTTGCTTGGTTCCTGTTCAGGAGAAGTATAAATGATGGTTTGAATGATAAAGTGGGATTCTAGGTTTCCACTACAATTCATCCTAGAGATGTCAGCTCTATATCCAATAAGACATCCTTGTGAGGCTGTGATGAAGAGTGTGACAAAGTCTCATGCCACAAGAATATGCATACAGGGTTCTCCAACAAGGATACATTATCAATGCTCCATCTGCCATACCATGGATAGGAGGGATCACTCACTGGAATCATCACAATCTGCATTGATGAATTCTACAATTTTGCTTAATACCAAGGCTTTCTCTGAAGAATCATTAAACCTTATTGGCCTCCACCTGATGCAGAGGTGGGCTTCCATCAATCAGGAATTGACTAAAGAAAAGATGAGAAGCAAGCAGTCTGTGCATAACAAAAATACCACTCCATAAAAGTGTTTGTCTGTTCCTTTATAGAACAATGTGCTTCGTCACATTATTACAAAAATAAACAAGGCACCCATTTACACCTACTAAATCTTATTTGTCCAAACTTCTTGCCTGTACTGAATTGAGATATAGTTTCCCTTTGTTAATCATAAACACAAGGTTCTGAAAAAAGGGGTGTTTATTTACTGCACATGCATGAATCTTTCATCCAAGTTTAGGAAATGTAGACATATACAGTGGGGGAAAAAAGTATTTGATCCCCTGCTGATTTTGTACGTTTGCCCACTGACAAAGAAATGATCAGTCTATAATTTTAATGGTATGTGTATTTTAACAGTGAGAGACAGAATAACAACAAAAAAATCCAGAAAAACGCATTTCAAAAAAGTTATCAATTGATTTGCATGTTAATGAGGGAAATAATTGCTCCCAATCTCAGCTCATTACCTGTATAAAAGACACCTGGGAGCCAGAAATCTTGCTGATTGACAGGGGATCAAATACAAATATTAACATGCAAATCAATTTATATCTTTTTTGAAATGCGTTTTTCTGGATTTCTTTGTTGTTATTCTGTCTGTCACTGTTAAAATACACCTACCATTAAAATTATAGACTGATCATTTCTTTGTCAGTGGGCAAATGTACAAAATCAGCAGGGGATCAAATACTTTTTTACTTTATTCTGACAGCTGTGGGGGAGCATGACAGGAGAAGTTTCTTCAGACAGTCTCAACAATTCAAGTTACATTTGGTATTTTATGGGTTGTGTTCAAGACAGAGAAGACGGTTCTTTCCTTCTTGATTGGTGCAAACAAGCTTACTAAGCAAATTGTAACTAATTAACAAGAGACATTTAAATTACTTACTACATAGACTTTATGAATGAATAACCTCTTGGTCAAGGATGCTGACACAGCTAGTTTTGATAAACAACAAGATGCAGTGAAACAACAGAATACAGAGCCTTAGAGATAAGATAGCTATATTTGAAATGAGAGAAATAATCTATACTGTTTGAGGGAGGCTGTGTCAGCCTTAATCAGGTCCAAAGAATAACATGGAAACAGAGTCGGCGTTAAAACTCCAGGAATGTGATCTGTATCTAAAAATATTACATTTAATTCTCAGTATGTCATCTATCCTGGCCAATGGTCATACAGGTTGAATTCATGAATAAGATTATCACTAATCAGGTCCCTCTTTGAAACTGTGCAGCTCACTGAATCAATTAACCAGCGATTAGACAGGTGTTTGTACGTTCAGACTGGGTATTTAAATGCCTGTTTAAACAGTTCCTATGTATCAATGAATCCCCTGAAATTAATTTCAACCATGATAGTAGGGATTGTTTGTAGGGTTTTGTTGGTGGGTTCTGGCATAGGTAAGCGTGTCATACAGCCCATTAACCATGTTCTGCTTTGTTTGAACACTTGTAGTTTGTGTAACACCCTTCTACTGGATTATTGTTTTAAATCTAAATCTGATTAGTTATGGAGATTAAATGTATTACACTTGAGATGCACTTGGATATGGTGAATGCATACTGCTCTAATGTATCCTTCTCCCTTCAGTGTGGGTAGCTGAAGCCCTGCAGTGTGAGGCTGTCCCTGGTGTCCTGGAGCAGATTGACACTGGTGCTGGCAGAGTGTGTGGCATCCATAATGAGAGCAAAGTCATGGACATCCGTGATGACCGTTGGGTTGATCTAAAGGCATCTGGTAAATGTGTCGGTGTAGGACCTGCTGGGCTCTGGGGTGTGGGCCTTGATGGCCTGGCCTTCAAGTGGTTTAGAAGTGGCTGGGTCCAGGTGAATCCAGGTAAGACTTGTATGTGATCTACTCCACACCTTGCTTTAACTCTTGACCTGCACCAGCTGTCCATCAGGTCACATTCTTGATGTAGACCCTCTTTCATTCCTCTGGCAGGCAACCTGAACCAGATTGATGCTGGTGGGGACAAGTTTGTGGTGGGCTGCAATCCCTCCAGTGGCATTGTCTGTCTGAACCACAGGCCTGCACTGAGCTACAATGGCTCTGGCAGTGCATCCTGCATGGCAGTCCCAGGCGAGATCAAGTACTACTCCTGTGGGCCTGTTGGGTGCTGGGAGTGAGCAAGCTAGATGAAATCCATGTCAAGCTGGGTGTTGGGAATTCCTGTCCTGGCCCCTGTCCATGGTGGAAGTGAGCGCAGATGGTGAAGTGCATGAAGTGAACAAACATGGCTTGGTATTCAAAAGGTGAGGTTCCAGTTGTTCAATGTGAGAAGGCTATGCTGCTAATAGATGGGTTTGAATGGCTAGTTGAACTGGACTGGGGAGAGGAAGGTGTTGTGAAATGCTTGACTGTAGCCTCTGTATGAACTGACTGGACAAGTGCGTGATCCTGTCAAGGGGCTTCTTTCGACCATCTCTAGAAGCCTCAATGCTCTGGCTCATGACTTCTCCCTTTTGCCTTTCAGGATTGGCATCCATGCCTGTAACCCCTTTGGCAGTGGGTGGGGACATCTAAGGGTAGCTGAAATAAGCAGCATGTATGATTGTGGAGTCCTCTGCATGTACTTCTTGCCATTTCTGCAGATACTTCTTGCCATTTCTGCAGATAATCCAGAAGTCCAGAGGTGCAGGTTTTCTGAAGACCTGTCTCGTGAGTGACTGTTGGCCTCTTGTGTTGGCTACTATAACCCAGATGTGGACTAAATAAATTTGCGTGTAGGGGAGGGAGCCTTGGGACTTGGACCCCCCAGAGGTATGTGTGTGTGTGTGTGTGTGTGTGTGTGTGTGTGTGTTTTTTCCTGCTCCTACTGGCTTTTAATTGTCATGATAAGCTTTCCATGTGAAAACATTGCCTACAAGTGTATCGTAGGTGTTTGCTAAACTCAAAATATAAAAACGCGTCTTTGCCATTAGCATGCATTCTACTTGGTATATACCAGTAAGCATGACTGTAGTAATTAAGCCTGTATTTTAATGGTCTCGGACTTGACCCTGTCTGGACTTGGTCTTGGTGTCAGGCTCGCTTGGTTTTAGCCCTACATTAAAAAAGGCACATTTACTGTGAATAATGAATTATCCCTTTCCATCCACTACCTTTACGCAGATTTCTTGCTCTGTCTCACGAAGGTGTACATCGATAAATAGAATCCCTTTATTGCATTTTCTGCCTGCTGGGGTGAAATCTATTGGAGGAGTGGTTGAGGCCCCCCCTCCTTAATATAATTTAGTGGAGGTGGCTTAGTCACCCATTTTAGGTACCAACACCATGTCCACTCCTGGTGCTGGTGCCAACGCACGAGTAACTTTCACCTTTACATACTTACCTGCAATTTCCACAACACAAACAGCAATAGCCTTGCGAAAGAGCGGATATTGAGGCTATTGTGGGTGCTATAAGGAGGTGATTTTGGTTTTGTTAAAGGTGAAGAAAAGACAAATGTTTATGAATATGAAAGGTTTGTTTTTTGTTTGGGTTATTGTGCATTGTATAAATATGTGAAATAATTTAGCTAACTACTGACAAGACTTCACGATAATGGCGTGGTAGGATGAGGTTTAAATAGACAGAGCTAATGGGCAGGAGAACAGGAGACAGGTGAGAGCAATGATTCAATAATGGGGAGAAAAAGGCAAGAGAAACAAAGGAAAACTGGGACTGGGGCGACATCTAGTGATTAAAATAGGGATGACACTGAGGGCATGACAGAAGAACTAAAAAACCTGCATATCAGTTCATGCATTCATTCAATCAGGGACAGGTTAACTTAGGCTGAATTGAAAATGAAGCCACCTAAGAATTGATCCCTTCTGAGGCTGTGATGAAGGGAAAGTTTAATTCCACCAGCTCAAAAATACATGTTTTCCTGAACAGGATACATGATTAATGCTACATCTACCAAACCATGGATACATACGTGAACTAGGTTTGCATGGAGACAAAGCAAGCGTTCCTCCTGCACTCCACAAACTATAGGCAAGAAGTGAAGTCAAGGGAAATGTATCTAGAAATGGTTTATCCTAAGACCCCAAGACCATTTGGCTTCATGGCATCAGCTAAGATGGAAGGAGTGGAGAGTACAATGGAAATCAGGAGCCAGAGCATTGATGGTCCAAACAAGCCCCTTGACAGGATCATGCTCTTGTCCAGTCAGTTCATACAGAGGCTACATTAAAGCATTTCACAACACCATCCTCTCCCCAGTCCAGTTCAACTAGCCATCATTCAGTATGCATTCACCATATCCAAGTGCATCTCAAGCGAAATACTGTTAATCGTATAGTCAATAGGATTTATATATAAAAAACAAAATGCTTAATGCTGTAGAAAGATGTTACTAGGAATATCAAACTCGAAATACTGCGTCAAATCTGCTTTGAATTATTCGAAGCATAGCGTTACGACACATTGCTCCCAAGTGTATCAAAATGACAATACATTCATCTTAATAGACAGGTGTGCAATAAAAGATATTTCACCCAACCCTAGTGGACTGAGTTTCTGTTGAATGTCAAGAAGCAGCTTGTTCCAACTTAGCAAAACACCAGCCACAACTGTGTGATAGATCGAGCACACGGGCCAGGTTGGAGGACACTGTCTGTATTATGAGTCACGTTGTGGGCTCCTTTTCATGGTGCTTCAGTGGAGGACTGGTGTAACACACTATACACTGGCTGTGCCCTATGCTGGGCACTCAATTATTGCAGGTGGCTTGCCCTCAGGCTCTGTGAGACATGGATGGGAATGGGCTTAAAGCAGGTGTCCGGACTTCGCGACAGCTCTGGTATAGATTTCACATTCAATTTGAAAGGGAACATGAGAACATAAGAAAGTTTACAAACGAGAGGGGGCCATTCAACCCATCGTGCTCGTTTGGTGTTCATTAATATCTAAGTGATCCAAGGATCCTATCCAGACTACTGTTAAATGTTCCCAAACTTTCAGCTTCAACCACATTGCTGGGTAGTTTATTCCAGATTGTGACTACTCTCTGTGTAAAGAAGTGTCTCCTGTTTTACGTTTTGAATGCCTTGAAGCTCAATTTCCATTTTTGTCCCCAGGTGCGTGTGTCCCTGCTGATCTGGAAAAGCTCCTCTGGTTTGATGTGGTCGATGCCTTTCATGATTTTGAAGACTTGGATCAAGTCCCCACGTAGTCTCCTCTGTTCCAGGGTGAAAAGGTCAGTTCCCTCAGTCTCTCCGAGTAGGACTTTCCCTTCAGACCTGGAATAAGTCTGGTTGCTCTCCTCTGAACTGCCTCTAAAGCAGCAATATCCTTCTTGAAGTGTGGTGCCCAGAACTGTACACAGTATTCCAGATGAGGTCTAACTAGCGCATTGTACAGTCTTAACATTACTTCCCTTGTTTTAAATTCTACACTTTTGACAATATACCCTAGCATTCTGTTCGCCTTTTTTATTGCTTCCCCACATTGCTTGGATGGAGAAAGTGAGGAGTCCACATAGACTCCTAGGTCTTTCTCATGCGTTACTTCATCTAGATCTGTACCTCCCATAGTGTAATTATAGTGGACATTTTTGTTACCTGCATGTATTACCTTGCACTTGTCCACATTGAATTTAATTTGCCAGGTGACAGCCCACAACTGAATATTATCTAAGTCCTTCTGAATAGCCCATGCTGCCGAGATTGTATCTGCTGAGCCACCAATATTAGTATCATCTGCAAATTTGACAGGTTTGCTAACTATCCCAGAGTCCAGATCATTAATATAGATTAGAAAAAGCAAATGCCCTAGTACTGATCCCTGTGGAACTCCACTAACAACCTCACTCCAGTTAGAAGTGACTCCTCTAATCGACACCCTCTGCTTCCTATACATCAACCAGTTCATAATCCATCTACTTACATTACCCTGAATGCCTACAGCTTCCAATTTGAGGATCAGTCTTTGGTGTGGAACCTTATCAAAAGCTTTTTGGAAATCTAAGTATATCATATCATATGCTTTCATGTGATCTACAGCTGCAGTTGCATGTTCAAATTTTTTTAATAAATTAGTAAGACATGATCTGCCTCGTCTAAACCCATGTTGACTATCTCCAAGAATATGGTTTTCATTGAGATGCTCCTCTATTTTCTGTCTAATCATTTTTTCCAACATTTTACAGGTGATGCAGGTGAGACTGATTGGTCTGTAATTTCCTGGCTCAGTTTTGTCCCCTTTCTTGTGGATTGGTATGACATTTGCTGTCTTCCAGTCAGTGGGCACATCCCCTGTTCTAAGTGTCATTTGGAATAATCGAGTTAGCGGCCTATAAATAATTTCCCTCATTTCTTTAAGTACTGTTGGAAATATCCCATCTGGCCCAGGTGATTTGTTTGTTTTTAATTCTGCTAGTCCCTTTAGTACCTCCTCCTCATTTATCCTGATCTCTCTTAGGGTTTGACTGGACTGATTGTCAGCCTGTGGCATGTCATCTGTTTTTTCTTTTGTAAAAACCTCTGTGAAATACTCATTTAGAATATTTGCCACATCTTGTTCGTTTTCCAAGATACCTCCAGTTTTGCCCTTCATCTGTTTCACCTCCTCCTTTATTGACCACTTGCTGTTGTAATATTGAAAAAAGCTCTTTTCTTTCTATTTCCCTCTTTGCTTTCCTGATCCCTTTCTTAAGATCTCTTTGCAGATCAACATATTCTATGTACTTTGTTTAGTCACCATCCCTTTTGTATGCGCTATACAACATTTTCTTCCTCTTTATATTTTTTTTGCATACCTCTATTAAACCATTTTGGCCAGTATTTTTTGGTCCTCAATTTGCTATGTTTTGGTACAAATTGCTCCTGAGCCTCAAGTAGTATATTCTTAAAATATACCCATCCATTTTCAACTCTGTATCCAGTGTGCTCCAGTCTACCTCTTCTAAGTGCCGTCTCATACCTTCAAGGTTTGCTTTTCTAAAATTGTAGACCATAAAATTTTTTTAGACTTGGACCTTGTTTTTTGAAAGAATGCCTCAAAGCTAATCATATTGTGATCACAATTTGCCATTGGTTCTCTAACTACTGTCCCCCCCTGACTCTATCTTGGTCATTTGAAAAGATCAAGTCAATACATGCACTCTCTCTGGTTGGTTCCCTGACAAATTGAGTTAGAAAGCAATCATTTACCATCTCAACCATTTCTATTTCTGCTTCTGTAGACCTCACTGGGCTTTCCCAGTCTAAGTTTGGGAAATTGAAATCCCCCATTATAACAGCCACATCCTTGCTACATGCAGTCCTGATTACACTGTACAATGTAGCATCTTTCTGAATATTTGAGTTTGGTGGCCTGTAACACACTCCTACCGCTATTCCTCCAGATCTCTTGTTCAAAAGTTTCACCCACAAAGATTCTGTTCCGTTACTGGGATCTAATACAAGTTCTTCTGCCTCAATGTCATTTTTCACATATAATGCTACCCCACCCCCTCTTCGATTTTGCCTGTCTCTCCTAAACTGTGTGTATCCTTCCAACTTGTATTCATCCTCATCATTTTCTGTAAGCCATGTTTCTGTCACTCCTACAACATCATAGTCACACGCCAGCACGGTGGCTTCCAAGTCTAACATCTTGTTCCTTATACTCCTGGCATTGAGATACAAAAATTTCAGGACTTTCCTACTGGCAGTTTCCCTTGGTTTTCTTTCCTTAGTGGAACATCTCCCATTGTCAGAGCTCCCTGCCCCCCTGGTTCCTAGTTTAAATGATTCTCAATTTCACTGCACATACGCTCTCCCAATGCATTAGCCCCCCTTCTGTTTAGATGTAGACCGTCCAGTTTGTACAGGTCCCATCTATCCCAGAAGAAAGACCAATGCTCCATGAACCTAAACCCCTCTTCCCTACACCAAGCTTTCAACCACGTGTTAAACTTTCTAATCTCTGCCTGTCTCCCTGGCCTGGCACGTGGTACCGGAAGTATTTCAGAGAAAACTACTGTGGAGGTTCTGCTCTTTAGTTTAGTTCCTAACTCTTTAAATTTGTCTTGCAGAACCTTTGTCCTACCTTTTCCTATGTCATTGGTTCCAATGTGGACCATGACCAGTGGATTCCCCCTGGCTTTGGCCAGTAGCCCGTCTAGTAGTTTAGAGAGATCTGCAACCTGAGCACCAGGCAGTCAAGATACCATGCGGGTCTCCTTGTCACTAGAACACACTGTGTGATCTACACCTCTAAGAATTGAGTCTCCTACTATAACTACCTCCTTCTTCTGGGGGGGAGTGGGCACCATGGTGCTCTGGTGCTCAACTGCCCCCCCATCACCCTCTAAGCTGTCACTGTCCAACTGGGTGTCCAGCAGTTGGAACCTGTTGGGCAATTCAAGCTCTTGGGGTGTCTCTAGGGGTTGTGCACGCCCTTTTCTGCGGTTACGACCTACTGTAACCCAGCAGTTCTCTACGCTGTCCTGCTCCAAGGTCTCAACTCTCCTAGGTTTTGGCGTGCACACCATCTCTCTCATGGGCTGATTGACCAATTCTTCTATATCCCAAGCTGAGCCTCAAGATCACGATCCTTGATCTCTAGGATTTCAACCTGCCGACAACGTTCACAAATGAAACCTTCTTGGATGAGTTCATCCAGGAAGGCAATCATTCTGCAAACCTGACACTGTCCCTTGGTTCCTGTTGCCTAGTCAACTGCTTAACTTTCATGACCAAGAAACAGCGCCACTCTTTCGCAACAGCTGCTTTAAGTAGCTTTTGTCTACCTACCCCCAATTCACACCTAACTAGCCACACCTGGCTCCTCCTACAACAGAATTCCTGCTAGTCCTACACAAAATCTCCCTTCTACAACCCATTTACTTTCACCACCTCAGCAGCTGAACTGAATTGACTTCAATTTAGGCAAACTACAGACAATGCTAACTTCAATTTAGACAAACTTAAAACAAAATGAGAAATGCTAAGACTGGTCTGAAACTAGTCAAACAACAAGATAGCTACCTGTACTTCCTGTGTCTCTCTGTGGCAACTTGTAATTTGGATCCTGGCGCATGTCCTGCTCTGTGGTCGGTTGTGCCATAACTGACCACATCTCTGGGTTTAAATACTATCAAGAGAGGTAGGGGTCCAGGTGAAAACAAATCACTGAGATGACGTGCAGGTAAATCCATGTGGAATGCAGCGTGTGCTTAACAACTAAAGCAATCAAATAAACCCAATTAACCCAAAAATATAAACAATAAGAAAGGAAGGAGCACACTTCATAAATAACACAATTGTGAAAACCAAATCAGTGCACAGAAACAGTATGTGGTGGTCCCAAGTCAGACACGCAAGAACAAGGGCAGCAAGGCTTCAAAACCAGAACATTTATTGTCTTCCTAAAGATCCAAAACAAAACCAGTGTAGTCCCTACACCACACTGAGCAATCACAAACAGCCAGGTGTTAATCTCTACCAGGCTCTCTCTTACTAAGGCCCTTGAACCAGCTTTTCTACTTTTGGCCACTTAGCCCCACCCTCTATATCCAACCATTAAAAAATAGGAATAACTGTAAAAAAAACTATCATAGAACCCCAAAACACATGTTACCAAAAATAGGTTTCAAAATAAACTTATAACAAAAAGTGATATTCAATTCAAACCCAAAATCCAAAAACATAAGGAAAAGGAACAACACTCCAAACAATATTGACCCCCCTCCCCATGTCAATAGTAAGGCGTCTCAGGTTTATAAAATACCCTGTCAAGATGGCCTCTGTAACCTCTCTTCTACTTTCCCAAGATGGCGGCTCCACAGCCCCACCCCAGGTAAGCCTTTGTTTGGAAGGTCTGTTCTTTCCCAAACACCTTAACAAAGGGATGGGCCTACTCCATCACACAGTAATTAAGTGAAAATGATTCATAATAGATAATCAAAAATGATAAATTAACTTCTAATGGCTTGCACCAGTTTGTTGTCAGCTTATTTGAAAACATCCAATGAGTTTCTCAAGCACTTCTGTCAAACTAGAGCACAGAAAACATGTTTGTATTTACAGTAATGTAAGCATCCCTCAGGGTTCAATGCAAACTTGTACACTTCAGTAATGTCCTGTCAGGATAATATGTAATATTTGTAGGATCCAAAAATACTGAGCTCTGTTGCTCTGACTCAACACGATCGCTACAGCTGGGCGAACACACACTACACAACACTGTCAGCAAAACTGTGTGCCCCTCAAATCATTCACCCAAGAAATATCTCCAAAATAGACAGCACTGGTTAACAGTCTACAATTCACTCTGCCAGACCAAGTTATCAGCATTAGCATTTTTAACATAACAAATGATACAGTAAATAGTAGTTATAGTAATAGTAGTACACCACCTCAATTAGTAAGAGAGAGAGAGAGGAACTCGCAACACCCCTTCTATTTCTCTCTCCTGGGCAGGCTCGATAGGACCCTAAGACACAAAAGCATGATGATGATTCCACACTAAGAGTGCACAAAGTCTATGCTAGGGCATAGTTGTATCAAAGACATACCATGAGAAAAGACTACAGAATGGAAGGAAAATATACTAAATAAAACCTAGGGCAGGATTAAATAAAAAAAATTGCAAGGTGCGAACTCGAAAAGTTGCAGAAGAGTCGCAGGAGGGAATCTCGCAGCTCAGCTCCTCACTGAAATAAATCTACAACGAAGAGAATAGAAGCACAAGAGACGAAGCTCTGGTGCTTTTTTGACAACCGACGCTAAATGGCGCAGTGGTAGCGCTGCCGCCATTTTGGACTGTGGGACAGCAGTTACACAGCACACAACCCAGTACCGACACCATGAGCCCGAAAGCGAAGTCGAAGTGGAAAAACAACAGAAAATTATGTTAATCAATTAACTGCAACAACTATCAGTTCGACAGTAAACAGTCTTGCCTTTCACCGCTTCCCTAAAGACCCTGACAGGTAATTATTCACAAAAGTGTAGAAAGTATTTTCAAGTGTGAGCGATGCTAGCGCTAGCTACGTACACCTGCTAACTTTATGTTTATTTAGCCTACTACTGTACTGTAGTCTTCCTTTAGAAACTGCAGGTCCTACAGTAGCCATAAAAAATCATATTCATTTCGATTTATATGGATATGCCTCTAAGTAAGAATGGGGTTATTAAATTAAATAGTGGCCGAATTCAATTAATTGATAACCTATTATTGTCTGTAAGACATGCTATGGTGGGAGGACACCACTTTGTTATGTGGTAAAGAATGATAACTTACAGTACCCAATTCAAATGTACAAAATCTGTCTTAAAAAAATTGACACTACATAGTCTGCCTGTAGCCTAAACTTCCCCTCCTGCTTTAGAATTAATGTAGCCTTGTTTTTTCTTCTCAGTAGTTCTTGTTAGTTGTAATATCGAAATTGTAATGTAGCTACAAGGTAAATGAATGAATGTACAGGTGTGCAAGGTGGGTGCAGAATCTCAGGGATGCATCTTTGATGGGGATCAGCTCTCAGCAGCTCCATCAGAGCTACAGGGTGTGCAGCGCACATTTTCACCCAGCCAGTTCAAGAGGCCATCTAATGTGTATGTATATACTGAAAAAAACATCACAAACAAATAGAAAATGCTTTTAGAAAAAAATCAGCCAATAAAGGGTATCATGTTATCTTTTTGATTATCTTGTAGCCATGCTGGATTGTGCCCACAAGGGTTAATGCCCCTAACCCACCACCCCCACTGGACTTGGAGTTAAGGAGAAAGCCACCAGAAACGTCAGGAGTTAAGGACGTAAAATTGTCATTGTATAAATACAGGGATACTGAGTGCCTATCACATTATCCATTTAGGAGTGAGCAATACCTTGTTGTATTGCTGTAAAGTGATTTTAGTTAATATTTAGTTAATATGTGTGGGTTGGCCTGGGAAGGAAGCCATTTATTAGTTGTATGGAGATTGTGAGTGAGTGCAGGGGAGTGGTGTGTGACAAGGAGAAGTGCAAAAAGTCACTTATCTACATCGTTACACTATATATACAGATCAGATTCATCACATTTAACGCAGCCAAAATCGCAGAATCTCAGAGTCATCAGTAAATCATGTCATGTTTGTCATTTTTGTTGTTTAATAAAATAAATTCTGAATGAATGGTTTACACATTTCTGCTTTGATTCTTTAACAAATTTAATAAGCAAGTAAATAGTTTGTATGAATATTTATATAGTATTTTATATATCTATATATATATATATATATATAATTGTTTAACACATGCTATTTCAGTAGAGGCATTCAATATATTGTGATAAAATATTGATAATTTTGTTTGTACTTTTATACAGCAATTTGTTGGAGGGACATTTTACTAGATTCACAGTCCAAAATGGTGGAGGCATAGCTCTGCTGCTGCGCGCAGATGTTGCAATGGAGTGGCCTATTAGCCTTCGTCTCTTGTGCTTCTATACTCTTTAGCTGTGTCTGAAATCGCCTACTTGTTCACTCATTCCCTATTCCCTATATAGTGAGTGGCAGTGAGGGCACTATATTTCAGCAGTGAGGGAACAAAATGATTGAGCGATTTCAGACACTGATGTCAATTCCCTGCGCCAGAGAGCACTTGGGAGCTGTCACAGACATTTGAACATCTCACCTGTGTGGCTTCAAGAATTTAATAATCTCTGTAATATATATATATATACACACAGTAAAACATTTTCATTGTTTTTATCTTTGATTACATATATAATACACAGTTATATTATTTTTATGAAAAATAAAATATACAGAAACATGACAAGTTGAATTATATATATATACATTTTTTTTTTTTTAGAAAAATAAACTACCAACACAAACACAAGTGCACAAGCAATGTATTTTTGCACTCTGCCGCCGTCTCTGCATTGTATTCTGGGAAATAGGGGTCAGAGAGTGTACATGGTATGTACCCTCGAAATCAGATTGCATTGTGGGTAAGAATGAGTGAACAGATGTAGGGAATGAATTCGGACACTACTACAAAATGGCTGACACTCTAAATAGTGCACTATGTAGTGGATAGGGGGCGGTTTCGGACACAGCTTTTGTCTAAAATGTGAGGAGCTGTGAGGGGGAGGGGTTTTGTTTTGTTTTGCTGCGTGGCTCCGGGATGGGCGGGCAGCGCGAGAGAAACAGCGAGCCAATTACAGTGTCTGAAACTGAGACACCGGGGGTCGGGAGTGCAGGAGGGTGTTGGATACAATACTTCCCGGCCATACAAAACTTCCCACCCCCCTTTCTAGTTCCGTCTCTTAAATTTCTACGCAATGCTAAGCATGCACATTTTTAAACACTGCATAGAAATCTAAGCGACGGAACCAGAAAGGGGGGTGGGAAGTTTTGTATGGCCGGGAATTATTGTATCCTACACCGGGCTGCGAGAAGCAGCGATGGGTCAATAAAGCAAAGAAACACAGCGATCTGCGCTCCGTGCTGTGACTCCACAGCCTTAATCTCCCCGCTGACACAACACTACAAGCCTGTACTTCGTAGCGGTTACAAATATGAGTAGAACAAAAAAATATAAAATAAAAACCAAAAGCTGTGTAGTTATTATTATTATTGGCAGACGCCCTAGACATTATCTATTATTAGCGGGTGGATCAATGGTGTGTTGGGTGAATAACAGGTCAGTGTAAATATTCAGGTCAGTGTTGGGGTGCTCGGAGTGCCTGAAGTGCGCAGTTTGAATCCCGAGCGGGGCGCTCTGTACGCATTTACCCCCCCACCCCCCGCATAAACACGTCACTGCTGGACACGATGTCGTGATATAAACGCCTATTACAATTTTTATCATCATCACTTGAAAATGAACAGTGATGTGTACATCAGTACAACGTACATCATTTTAATCACTCGATGCCATCTATTGTAAAAAGCAATAAGTACAAACTTTCCGCTCGGTATCTCAAGGTGACGTTCAATATATTATCATGTTACACAGATATATTTACACTTGGACCATTCTGTACATTGCATTTCCATACATAAATACTCTTTACAATACACCTTGTAATATGTCCAGCTTTGTGTGTGCGTCTGTGTGTGTGCTATCCGACCGCCCACCGAGCCTGCTTCGTGTACTGTGTGTGTCAATGTAACATGTATACTTCCACTTACTATGGACTCAAATTAGCGCCATATGTAACGCATTCCAAAAAAAAATATTGTAAACAAAAAAAAAATCGAAAGCAAAATGTATAGAATTGTAAACATTTTTTTAATATCGAAATCGAAACCGTCTTTGCTTGCGATGCTTCTATTTTTGCTTTCGCCGCCAGTTTCTTTGCTTTCGATTTTTTTTTTTTTGGCGCTGTTTTGCCGTGAGGGTGGGATTTACAGGGAGGCGTGGATCATGGGTCTCCATTGGTCCAGTAGGTTTGAGTGACGGTTCTTCCTAACCCAATCAGTGACCAGGGTGGGCTGGTCTACATTACATGCATTCTTACCTAAACATAAACTGGGACATCACATGCTCTTAATGAATAAGATACCCCTCCGCTAAAATGATGTGAGCTCCATCAGTCTGGCACTGTGTTATCTGAGCAGCTGAAAAGTGCTCTGCTGGTTACATTAATATGAACATGGTATTAAAAATGTTACTGTGCACATAGCAGAGTCCTGTGTTTTGTTTCAGTGTTGTATGTATAGGCTCAAATGGCGGTGGGATTCAGTGATTGTGCAGCTCTTAACTGCAGGTCTCTGCACACACCGGATGTTTAATGAGTCGCTGAATCGGCATTGCTTTTGAAACCGATTCCCATCCCACACAGAGATCACACAGACCAGCCCACCCTGCTCATTGATTGGGTCAAGAAGAACTGTCACTCAAACCTACTGGACCAATGGAGACCCATGATCCACGCCTCCATGTAAATCCCGCCCTCACGGCAAAACAGCGCCAAAACTAGTAAACGAAAAAAAGTGCAACACTGTATGTTTACACTACATCTGCTGTGACAGCAGTGCCACTGGATGCAGTGTCCGTCTCTTAAAAGTTGATATATCCAAAAGTCCAATTTAAAAAATGCATATATTAGATACACATTCAATGTGCGGTGAGTGCGGTGGTTCTGCAGTTTCACTGTGCAAGAAAGGATACAGAGTAAAAAAAAAAGTAAGTATCTGCATGTGAGTGACAGTGAATGCTCGCTCATATTTGATATGTATGCAAACCTAATATGAACGAATACTGTCCGGCATTACATTTGCCCTTCTGTTTGATATAGCAGTATGGAATCAGCCGTTTGCTCACTGGTGAGTGCATTCTCATTGTAGAATTGAAAGGAACACCGCCTACATTTTCTGTTAAGTGTAAAACTTTAAACTAATGTATCATGCATGGAAACACTCTTCTTTTTGATACAGGCTGACTATACATAACGTTGTAGTGAGTACAAGTGAGGTTTAGTGTTTACTCTAGCGTAGGCACTACTCCCACGAAAAATGTCTTTCAAATAGTTTTCAGAACAACGACCAAATCAACAGCAGAATCGAGTGAATTAAACCAATAAGTCATGAATAAATATGTAAAAAACATAAGGTAAACTAACACTGACGCATTACTGAACAAAATATAAAAGGACATTCAATAACATTTTCTCTCTGTGCATGAACAATAGGCAACATTTCATTTGTGGGGATGTTGGGCACAATACGTAATTCATTACATGCATTGTAGTTACTGTAGCATTGAATAAGCCATTATTTCCATTGAACACAGAGCCATGGAGGCTGTGAATAAACCCACAGCGCAACACCTGTGCAAACCGGTGACAAACGGGCTTTCTTTACACAGTGCAATAACCGCGAGAGGCTTTAGACAATCAAGCACAACAGCCCAACTGCTTAATTGCTATTGGTCAGTGAATGAGCTCTACATAGTGTATGATTCCAGAGGAGCTGTTTACCCTCCAGTCCAGCAACAAGTTTTAGGAAATATAATGAACAAGATTTCAGGTAAACCAGTGGCAGAATGAATCATCTTTGTTTCAGAAGTAATATTCATACTAATATGGAATATCACAGGTCTACTATATCACACTATATACTCATTTCACACACGTTACAAAATATCAGCATACATTTCATTATACAAGTTCTAATTTAAATGCAGTTTGTGTGTGTACAGTGTCTGCCTGTATTGTGCAGAAGCTAGATCTGCATTCTAACAGAAACAAGTAAACTGAACAGCAGTGCTAGACTTCATCTGACCATAACACAGGACATGGTGGTCAGTACAATTGTGGAACACCAGCATTGTTGCAGATGTTGGCTACTTTACACAATTCTCAGGTCACAGGATATAGAAGCAAGCTACAGAGCAGGAACCTGGAAGAACTGGATGTATTGTGCATTGTGCTATTATCATTTAAATTTTGTAATAGCCTGCTTTGTTATTAGTGGTCAATATAGCGTGCCTTTGAACAGAACAGATTGCTGGTAGCTGCAGGAAATTAAATTTCACGAAGTATTGAGACATTGAGCTATCATGTGGAGAGTCCAACACCAAGTACAGCCAGGGTTCAGCCTAAGACCATTGAAATCCAGTCTCTACTCCAGGAATGCTTAGGAGTATATACCAGTAGCCAAGCATTAGACAATGGTCTAGGATCCAGAACTATAGAATGTAGAAGTAGAGGGTGACTTCCTTGTTCAGCAAAAGTATGCCTTACACTTGTGAGGCTGTGCTGAAGAGTGACAAAGCCCGATTTCACAAGAAGCTCAAGTATATGGTTTTCTGACCATACATGGATACAGTAGAGGACTGTGCTTGCATTGAGAGAGCTGGAATTGTCCCTGCACTCCAACAAACCAGTCAAGAAGTGAAGTCAAGGGAATTGGGAGTTGAATAAAAGGATTTCTAGAACAAAAGACCATTGGTGTGGATTTGGCTTCATGGCATCAGCAAGGAGCCAAGAGTACGTTAAAGCAGAGGAACAAAACCAATGGTCAGTCCATTTTCCTAGAGCTTTATTAACACATGGAATACAGATCACAAGGCATCTGGAAGCCAGAGAAGCACTTCTCCCAATACCATGTCACCTCAAAGTAGCATCAGCCTACACAAGTGGCCAACATTTACTCAGGAGACAGGGCTTCAGAGAACCTGCACCTCTGGACTTCACCATTTCTGCAGATAATCCAGAGGACTTCATGATCATACGACACATGCTTGCTTAATCCAGCTACCCTTAGATGTTCCCACCCACTGCCAAAGGGGTTACAGGCACTGACACCAATCCTGAAAGGCAAAAGGGAGAAGTCAGGAGCCAGAGCACCAAGGCTTCTAGACATGGTCCAAACAAGCCCATGGACAGGATCCTGCTCTTGTCCAGTCACTTCATACAGATGCTAAAGTCAGGCATTTCACAACACCTTCATCCACCCAGTCCAGCAAGCCATTCAAACATGCATTAGCAGCATAGCCTTCTCACATTGAACAGCTGGAACCTCACCTTTTGAATACCAAGCCATGTTTGTTCACTCCATGCACTTGGCCATCTGTGCTCACTTCCACCATGGACAGGGAGCCTGGAATGCGGTACCACTTCTCAGGGCCATGACAGGAATTCCCACTGACACCCAGCTTGACGTGGATTTCATCTAGCTTGTTCACCCCCCAGCACCCAACAGGCCCACAGGAGTAGTACTTGAGCTCGCCTGGGACTGCCACCCAGGACACACTGCCAGAGCCATCGTAGCTCAGCGCAGGCCTGTGGTTCAGACAGAAGATACTGTGGGAGGCATTGCAGCCCACCACAAACTTGTCCCCACCAGCATCAATCTGGATCAGGTTGCCTGCTAGAGGAATGAAAGAGGGTCTACATCAAGAATGCAACCTGATGGACAGCTGGTGCAGGTCAAGATTTTAAGCAAGGGATTCAGTAGATCACATCCAGGCCTTACCTGGATTCACCTGGACCCAGCCTTTTCTAAACCACTTGGAGACCAGGCCATCAACACCCACATTCCAGAGCCCAGCAGGCCCTACACTGACATGGTCACCAGATGCCTGTAGATCAACCCAACTGTCATCACGGAAAACCACAACTCTGCGCTCTTCAGTGATGCCACACACTCTGCCAGCACCAGCATCAATTTTCTGAAGGACACCAGGGACAGCCTCACACTGCAGGGCTTCAGCTACCCACACTGAAGGGAGAAGGATCCATTAGAGCAGTATGCATTCACCATATCCGAGTGCAATATATTTAATCTTCATAGCCATTAGGATTTATATATAAAACAAAATGCTTAGTGCAGTAGAAAAAGGTTACTAGGGAGATCAAACTCAAAATACTGCATCGAATCTGCTTTGAATTATTTGAAGCATAGCGTTACGACACATTGCTCCCAAGTGCATCAAAATTACAAAGTCACATGACTTGGCTGAATGGGGCTTCATCCCACGCCACATGTTTAGAAGCTTGTTCATTTATAGAAGTGCAAACATTTAACATCCCCGTCTATACCATGTTGATAGAGCTTATAATGAAGAAAATCCAAAAGAGATTGGCGACGGATTGCTTTTCAAATGCAGTCCACCCATGAGTATTCCCAGTCTTTAAATCACCACTCCTGACCACCTGGCATTTCAATAGTTTAAAGCACTCCAACATGAAATTTATAAAAAAAAAAAAAAGTTTAAATGATGCACAATTGTTACATCCAGTCCCATTACACATACAATCATGATTTTAAGGAGTAGAATACAAATCTTTCAAAACACACTGACAAATGTATAGCCTACATTTCAAGTCAATCAGATAATTACAGACCCAACAATGCATAATGGCATGGTTTAAACAAACAAAAATAGATCTTTGCACAATGATGCATGTTTCTCAGGATACATTAGTTTAACAGGAAAGTACTTACAGGCTATTGTATTTTGGATTACAATAACCAAGGGTTTGTACAATCATTTGTTACACACACACACACCTGATCTGAAAGTGTAGCTTTGCATCTGACATGATTGTTTTTAACACTACCCAAGGTCATAATGAAACCCTTATTTGTTCGATCAGCTCCAGTCTGACAGGGTTTTATTGTGCACCATGTAGCCACCAGAGGTCACTGTGCTGCAAGGCTTCAACAGATGCATTTTTCCAAATACATAATTTCAGTTGTTTCAATCCCTCAAAAGCCCCATTTATGCCATTACTAGATGGCACACAAACTACAAGTATTCAACCAAATGAGAAAATGGCCAATGGCCCATATGATAAACGTACCTATGCCAGAACCCACCAACAAAACCACACAGACAATCCCTCCTCTCATGGTTGCTATCACTCTTAAAGAATTGATATATTAGAACTGTTCACACACAGGCATTTAAATACCCAGTCCACCCCTAGACACACCTGTCTAATCGCTGGTTAATTGATTCATTGAGCTGCCAGCTTCAATGAAATGAGGGACCTCATTAGTGATAATCTTCTGAATGAATCCAACCGGTATGACCATTGGCCAGGGTAGATGACATGACAAGTGGCACCACTGCTCTGACAATTACATGATTAAGATAATTCATGAGAGACTGCATGTATTTTTCCACATATGGCGATTACTGCCATCAAAACGTATTAGCTCTTATATTCCAGCTGCCATTTGAGTTCTAACTGTGTTTGTTGATTTCTGGCCCGTATTTGGTCAGTTGAGTCATGACTTGTATTCATGTTTAAATTGAGTGATTCCATAATACATTTGCCACTCCTAACTGGAATTAACTTGCAATTTTGGTTGAATGGTACTTTGGTCAATCTATTGCTGGCAATACACAGAACCTGGCACATGAATTGGATGAATTACATACATTAAGAGAATGTGTCTTACTTATATTAAGAATGTAAGATCTTTAAATTATCTGCATAACAAATACGTCTACAACAGTGTATGTATTGATAAACAGTATTTCTTTTAGTGTATTTGATACCAGTAGCATACAAGATGTGCAGGTTCCCTATCATTCATAGTGAAGGTAACTTGTTCTAATTGTTAGCATACGGAAATTATGATCTACTGGAGTTCCCTAAATATGTAAAATATGTCTAAGTTTCCTAAATGTATATGAAATACTTATCTGTGTGCTGTACCATGTTATTGCACTGAATTATGCTGTGAAATGATGCACAGTAGAATAAAATGCCTATGCCTACTAACTTAGAATCTTCTTGTCTTCAATTGCACTGATATAAAGATATATAAACAAGGTAACTATACAAGGAAAATATAGATTTTACTTTGAAAGGTGGGACAGATCTTGCAATAGCAATAACACTGAATGTTAGAGGTTTTGTGCAAGTCAGCATTAAGTGAAACTTGCCTATAATTAACAATACTTAGAACTGTGTATATACTTTCGGAAGTTAAGGATAATTTATATTTTGCTAATCAGTCTGAGTGTGTATATAATACAATAAAAATATAAAACTTACTAGGATATACTAAATGACAATTATCTATATAGTGGAATATATCAACACACTACAGTTATTCATAATATATATTCATATAAATGTATTAAATACATTTGCTTAAAGAAAATAATATTCCAGGCTGCATTTTTCAAGTGATACATTATAATGATCTTTTTTTCCAATTATGATTGTCAATGTTTACAAGCACATTTCTGTGATATTATAAATATATATTTCCTGTCAATATATGTACTTCCTGCCATCAGGTCAAGACAACCGGTAAATTTGAAAATGTCAAACACTGGTACGTGGGGTGATCTGATGCACTATGAATATCTCATTTTCTCTGTCAGTAAACATTAAACAGTAAACACTATTTTGAAAGCCTGGAAAAGAGCAAAGAAAATACAAAATACTAACTGAAATACACACATTGACCTCTGCCTATATTCCAGAGATGACTTATCTTACACTTTACCACATGATGGACACCCTCTGAAGGGCACTCATTTGTCATTTTTTTTAGGAATAGAGGTGTCATCCTGTCTTAAGTTCCAAGGCTGAAGCTGAATCACACTGAGATCTCACAGATGTAGTATTCTTGGCTGTGGCTTCTTCTGGTTCCTTAGAAAAACAAAGTAGATGTGACTCTTCTTCAGACATCCGTAATCCCAGTGCTTTCTATCTTTCTTCTAGGAAACTCATACCCAGATGTACTGATCACCAAAAACGGTTTAAACCTTGGAGATGCTTTTATCAGTCCTGATTTGCACTCCAATTTCTTGAATCATCGTATTGGTTTACAATGTAGATGTCTGCCTTTCAAAAAAGAGCCCTCAGCTTGAGATTGAGGTTTGTTTCTCATAGCCCAGTCACAGGTGACACAGCACTGACTGGGACCCACTTACATCACGACTTCTTTCAATCCTTGGATTACACTGGCTGTATTCACATGCAAGTTTCATTCTAGAGTTATTATGTTGTATATACAGTCAAAACAATGCAATACAATAGAAAGCACTGTAGAAAACAATCAAAGACCACAATATTGGGTTAGATGCTCCCAGGTGGTGGCAGGGCAATCAAATGTGGTTTGTGCTATAAAAGAAAGAAGGGTTTAAGTAAGGTGAGGCACATCTGTGGTGAGTGTGCTGATATCAATCTAGCATTAATATGTCTCACAGCTGCTGGCATTAAGGGAACGCAATCTGTGCACAACCAACACTCACAGCTAAGCACATAAGCAGCCTCTTGGCATCAAGCAGATATGACAACCCTTGTTGTTGTCCAGAAGACTTAAGTGGTATGGAACTGTGAAGACGCTAATCATCAAAATCAAAACATCAGCTCTTAGAAGCTAAAAAAGCTTAATTAATACAGGGATTCCAGGCATCGATGGCAAGGCCGTTTATGTGTAGAAACAGTGGAGGACCAGTAGGGGGCGCTGCTCTATTAGGATTCCCCAGAGCAGGGCGGCTGAAACAGAAGTGACAATAGATCTCCTATGAGTTAGCATTCCCTGTCCTATATGATCCTGTGATCCCATGTGATTGCTGCTTGGTGTGATCTGTGAGGTAGTATGGGTTGTGATAAAATAAGTGCTATCATTAATGACATGCCGAAGGCCAAAACAAGATAAAACCATCAAATTATAAACAGCAGAAGCCATCTGATCAACAATTTGAGGAAACATATTTCTGTACCTTACCTGAACATCACAACAATCACTAGGTTAGTGCCTAGCTTATTTGAATTAAAGTTAAAGATACAGCATCGTCAATAAAGTTGCTCATCTCATTGATCAGATGATTGCTTTATTTACTTAGTGCTCTTCCTATGTTTAAGACCATATACTTTATTAGCACATACTAGTCTTGAAGACAATTATGCACTCAATAATAATGCCTAATCTTCAGTTGCTGAAAGCCCTGCAAATATTGTAATGTTGAGTAGTTAACAATAAACACAGAAGACAAAGTAGATTTTGGGGACCAGTGTTTGCTAACCTGATCAAATTCAAAAATCTGTAACTTTCACCCTTTGCCAGGTTTTGGTTCTGAAGAGATTATGTTTTTTATTAATAATAGTATGCAGACTGAGCAAAGTAGATTTATTAAGCTAGCAACAACTAAGGCAGTTGTTGAGAGCATACCCTCTACAAATTCCTGTCAATAATAAAAGGATCAAACAGGAGAGAGAGAGCTGTTTGTAGACTTAATTACATTACATTATTTGTCATTTAGCAGACCAGGGGGCAACTTACATTTGTACCCATTTATACAGTTGGGCATTTTACTGGAGCAATCTAAGTGAAGTACCTTGCTCAAGGGTACAACACCTGAGATTCCACCTAGGATATGAACCCACAACCTTCTAGGTATGAGTACAGAGCCCTAAACACTACTTCACAGTGCTGCTCCAGATTTGCAGGAACTGTTTTGTTAATGATTGAGGGACAGTTATAAAAGATGACTGTATGACCAGACTTCCCAGCAAAATATCAAAGAAAGCCATTTGGTTTGCGGATCCCACATCTCCCGCCGGGAAGACAGACTGAGGCTTGCACTTTTTGATTGGATGAACGCCCACAACATGTCATTTTTTTTTACAAAGCTTCACTCGTGTTAGTAAAAACTAAGTTCTCACTGAAGGAATTCCCTGATGTGGTGCTTCCAAGCTAGCTTGTTAATAAGTTTCTATTTGCTTTATCTCAACAAATTTTCCAATTATTTCCAAGAAGGGTTCAACAGGTTCCAACTGAACTCTTCATTGTATGAACACCAATGATTGTCTATTTGTATCCTTGCCAATTGTTTATCAGCTCTTTAACACCTGTAGATTGCTCAGGTCAGTAGCTGACAACTGGGGCTGGAATAAAAACAGAAGGCACCAGTTCTCCATGACCAGGGTTGGGAACCACTGAACTAGACAGCTGAAAAAAGTGAGATGTCCAGTTAGAAAGAAAATCAGGATTTCCTCCAGGATTCGAGTGTGACACTTCCCTGCTATAGAGTGGTGGTGCCCAGCAATACCAGCTCTCGAGATGGAGATCTACTAATAATCATAATAATGATAAATAACCACATGGATATCAGATGGCAGCTTTTAAGCATTTTTATTGGGGAAGTAGGAGGTTTAAATTGAAAGCAAGCATACAGTCCCAGAGGTCAAGCCCCATGGCTTTGATGAAGCTCTCTGGAACGTGTTGGCATTCTCTACGGTGGAGGGGGAGCCAGAGCCTTGGCCTGGTACAGGATCTTCTGCCAGCAGTCCACGAGCTGGGCCTGCAGGTTGTCAGCCATAGGTTTGAGCTGCTCCTCCAGGTTGTCCACCAGGGGCTTCAGCTGGGCCTGGAGGTTGTCAGCCAGGGTGTAGAGTGCTATGTGGCACATATCAGGCAAGGAGGCACTGAAGCAAGATGTGGTTGCAAAAAGGACAAACAAAACAACAACAAACAAAAAAATCACTCCCACACCAACACTGGTTATAAGGTCTGTAACTACTTCCGACCCTCTTCCTGATCCCAATCTTCTGAGAGCTTTACACCAATCAGCCATAACATTATGACCACTGAGAGGTGAAGTGAATAACACTGATAATCTTGTTATCATGGCACCTGTCAGTGGGTGGGATATATTAGGCAGCAAGTGAACATTTTGTCCTCAAATTTGATGTGTTAGAAGCAGGAAAAATGGGCAAGCATAAGGATCTGAGCGACTTTGACAAGGGCCAAATTGTGATGGCTAGACTCGAATCCTGGAGGAAATACTGATTTTCTTTCTAACTAGACATCTCACTTTTTTCAGCTATCTAGTTCAGTGGTTCCCAACCCTGGTCATGGAGAACCGGTGCCTGTTTTTATTCCAGCCCCAGGTGACAGCTACTGACGTGAGCAATCTACAGGTGTAAAAGAGCTGATAAACAACTGGCAAAGGTACAAACCATCTCCAAAACTGCAGCTCTTGTGGGGTGTTCTCAGTCTGCAGTGGTCAGTACCTATCAAAAGTGGTCCAAGGAAGGAAAAGCGGTGAACCGGCGACAGGGTCATGGGTGGCCAAGGCTCATTGATGCACGTGGGGAGCGAAGGCTGGCCCGTGTGGTCTGATCCAATAGATGAGCTACTGTAGCTCAAATTGCTGAGAAAGTTAATGCTGGTTCTGATAGAAAGGTGTCAGAACACACAGTTCATCGCAGTTTGTTGCGTATGGGGCTGCGTAGCCGCAGACCAGTCAGGGTGCCCATGCTGACCCCTGTCCACTGCCGAAAGTGCCTACAATGGGCACGTGAGCATCAGAACTGGACCACGGAGGAATGGAAGAAGGTGGCCTGGTCTGATGAATCACGAGTTCAAGATGTTGACTTGGCCTCCAAATTCCCCAGATCTCAATCCAATCGAGCATCTGTGGGATGTACTGGACAAACAAGTCCGATCCATGGAGGCCCCATCTCACAACTTACAGGACTTAAAGGATCTGCTGCTAACGTCTTGGTGCCAGATACCACAGCACACCTTCAGAGGTCTAGTGGAGTCCATGCCTCAACGGGTCAGGGCTGTTTTGGGACCTACACAATATTAGGCAGGTGGTCATAATGTTATGGCTGATCGGTGTATAGCTGTTCAGTAGGGTCTCCTCCCCCAAGCCAAACCATAACATATACGAATATTAACAATAGCAATGAAATTAAACAGATACCCAATATCATTTTACATTAGAATATATTTAAGGGATTCATATATAAATAAACTTTTCAGATGGAATATAATTATGGGAATAAATAATTACCATAAATATATCTGCCCCCTCCCCACTACAAGGACAAGTGTGGTGCACACTCCTTGGACTGCTGCGAAACATAAAGAGGCTACATGCGTGCGCGTGCTCTAAGCACCGATTCTGCACAGGTAAACACAGTTGGAACTACTATCCCCTCTCCAACAAGTTCCAAAATAAAGCCAAAACTACCTCCATTGGTAATAGTCTCTCCCTAACCGTGCATTCAAAATAAACAGAGCATTATCAGCACCGGTTATTCTACCCAAGGAATGTCGACAAGATATGCAGGTAAGTGTGCTTAGTTTCATATCGAAACAGACATTAATACAATTACTTATGTTAAAGAAATTACATTGCTGGGGAGTTTGTTCCAACAGCAGAGAAATAATAGATGGGTAAATTATATAAATATATATATTTCTATACAGTATACTGTAGGGCAGCACAAAGCACTATGCAATTACTTTATTTCTTAGCAGACACCCTTGTACAGGGTGACTTACAATTGTTAAGATATAATAATGGTATTTAACCATTTATACAGCTGGGCATTTGCTGGAGCAATCTAGGTAAAGGAGCTTGCTCAAGGGTACAACAGCAGTGCCCCCACAACCCTGTGCTCCAGAGTACAGACCCCTTTTACTCACACATTTGATGGATCTGCCACACTTCTACAGATGCAGCCGTTTTGGTTTTATTCAATATAAATGTCCCAGGTCTACTCTTACCCTTCTATAAGTAGGTACTGTTCAGCAGCATGCTCATTTGCCATGACCAAATTATAGTTTTGGCATGCCACTATGAATCCAAACCAGAACAGTTATTGTTGATGAGCAACAGCTGCCTTAAGCTTATTAAATCCATGATGTGTATGGGAAGAACTGAAAAAGATGAATATCAGTTCATTCATTAACTCAGTCACTGATAGGTCAGCTTAACCTGAATTGAAAATGAAGCCACCTAAGAATGGATCCCTTCAGAGACTGATGACGTGAAAGTTTAAGTCCACAAGCTCAAATACACGGCTGCCTGAACAGGATACGATTTCTCTACCATGCATACAGCAGAGGTGAACTAGGTTTGCATGGAGACAAAGCTAGAGCTCCTCCTGCACTCCACAAACTATAGGCAAGAAGTGAAGTCAAGGGAACCGGGGGTCTTGGGATAAGCCATTTCTAGACCAAAGACCATTGCTGTGCATTTGGCTTCATGGCATCAGCTAAGGTGGAAGGAGTGGAGAGTACAATTGAAGGCAGACGAGCGTGAACAAAACCGATGGGCAGTCCATTTTCCAAGAGCTTTATTAACACATGGAACAGATCACAAAGCATCTGGAAGCCAGAGAAGCACATTTCTCCCAAAACCATGTGAACTCAAAAGTAGCATCAGCTTACACAAGAGGTCAACATTCACTCAAATGACAGGGCTTCAGAGAACCTGCACCTCTGGATTTCACCATTTCTGCAGATAATCCACAGGGCTCCACGATCATATGACACATGGCTGCTAATTCCAGCTACCCTTAGATGTTCCCACCCACTGCCAAAGGGGTTACAGGCACTGACACCAATCCTGAAAGGCAAGAGGGAGAAGTCAGGAGCCAGAGCATGGAGGCTTCTAGACATGGTCCAAACAAGCCCCTTGACAGGATCATGCTCTTGTCCAGTCAGTTCATACGGAGGCTATAGTCAAGCATTTCACAACACATTCCACTTCCCAGTCCAGTTTGGCAAGCAATTCAAACCCATCTATTAGCAGCATAGCCTTCTCACATTGAAGAGCTGAAACCTCACCTTTTGTATACCCAGCCATGTTTGTTCACTCCATGCACTTCACCATCCGCGCTCACTTCCACCATGGACAGGGAGCCTGGAATGCGGTACCACTTCTCAGGGCCAGGACAGGAATTCCCACCGACACCCAGCTTGACGTGGATTTCATCTAGATTGTTCACTCCCCAGCACCCAACAGGCCCACAGGAGTAGTACTTGAGCTTGCCTGGGACTGCCACCCAGGACACACTGCCAGAACCATCATAGCTCACCGCAGGCCTGTGGTTCAGACAGAAGATACTGTGGGAGGCATTGCAGCCCACCACAAACTTGTCCCCACCAGCATCAATCTGGATCAGGTTGCCTGCCAAACAAATTAAATAGGGTCTACATGAAGAATGCAACTGGATGGAGAGCTGGTGCAGGTGAAGATTTTAAGCAAGGGATTCAGTAGATCACATCCAGGCCTTACCTGGATTCACCTGGACCCAGCCTTTTTGAAACCACTTGAAGACCAGGCCATCAAGGCCAACTCTCCAGAGCCCAGCAGGCCCTACACTGACATGTTTACCAAATGCCTCTAGCTCAACCCAGCTGCCACCACGGAAGTCCACAACTTTGCCCTCTTTAGAGATGCCACACACTCTGCCAGCACCAGCGTCAATCTGCTTCAGGGCACCAGGGACAGCCTCACACTGCAGGGCTTCAGCTACCCACACTGAAGGGAGAAGGATCCATTAGACCAGTTTGCATTCACCATATCCAAGTGCATTTCAAGCAGAATACATTTAATCTCCATATCAAATAGGATTTATATTTAAAACACTAATCCAGTAGAAGGGTGTTACTCAAACTACAAGTGTTCAACCTAAACAGAACATGACTAATGGGCTGTGTGAAATGCTCACCTATGCCAGAGCCCACCAACAAAACCACACAGACAACCCCTTCTCTCATGGTTGCTATCAGTCTCAGAAAACACACAGGCATTTAAATACCCAGTCCACCCCTAGACACACCTGTCTAATCGCTGGTTAATTGATTCATTGAGCTGCACAGCTTCAAAGAAATTAGGGACCTGATTAGTGATAGTCTTCTAAATGAATTCAACCTGTATGACCATTGGCCAGGGTAGATGACATGGCAAGTGGCACTATTACTCTGACAATTATTACATAATTGAACATTGAACATAATTCATGAAAGACTGCAAGACTCCACACATGGCTATTACTTCCATCAAAACTTATTAGTTCTTATATTCCAGCTGTTGTTTGAGTTCTAACAGTGTTCATTGATATCTGGCCCGTATTGGGTCAGTTGAGTCATGACTTACATTTGCCACTCCTAACTGGAATTAACTGGAAGTTTTATCTGAATGGTACTTTGGTCAATCTATTGATAACCTGGAACATTAATTGGATTAATTACATACATTAAGAGAACATGACTTACTTATATTAAGATTGTAAGATCTTTAAATAATCTGCATAACAAATATGTCTACAACAGTGTATGTATTGATTAACAGTATTTCTTTTAGTGCACTTTATACCAGTAGCATACAAGATGAACAGATGTATATAATATAATAAAAATATAAAACAGGGGTTTTCAAACTTGTCCTGGAGTATCCCCTGCCCTGCTGGTTTTTGTTCCAGCTGAGGTCTTAATTACTTAATTGAATGCTTTATTGCTTTGTTAGGTCAATTAAGGGTTCAGTTCAGCAATTCATACCTCAGCAGGGCAGGCGATACTCCAGGAACGGTTTGAAACCCCTGGCAATTATCTATATACACTACAGTTATTCATAATATGTATTTGTAGCATTAAAGGGGGGTGTATTTTGATAGAGCATTCTAGCTCTGAGCTGAAGTTCTGATCTGAAGAAGACCTCTCCCCCGAAGTTATCAGATTTCCTGAGCTCATCGGCACATGAACTGTTCTATATCAAAGTGGCAGTCTTGGGAGGATGGCACCGAGAATAGGCCAAATGGCTTGGAATCCCTGCTGTGAAAATGTGTGGGGAATATGGTGTAGAGATCATAAAACTCTTTGAAGTGGGTGAGAGCTGAAATTCCGAAACACAGCTACGAACCCAGGCCAACCTGCATTTCCAAAAGATGGCAAAGATTGACATCAGTCATAAATTGAGCCTCCTCCAATAGGACACTGGGGGCTGAAACCGAAATCCAATCTCTCAAACTCAAGAACCAATCGTCTATTGATCTGACAGGCATTTAAAAGCTAGCGTACAGCATCATTCTCTCTCTCTCTCACCTGAACCAGTAACTCGCTGCCACAGCTCAACCTGTAGCTCTGTTGCCAGATTCAGAACCGGAAAGTCTTTGCCGGCAACAGAAGAGTTAAACTGGGAGAAGGAGATTGAGCCATACGAAGAATTCTTTTAAAGGACTTTGTTAAGTAAAGAACTTTAGAAACTGTGCATGCCCACCTGTACCCACCTGATCAGTGGAGTTTTACAGCTGGACAATTGACTAAGTCGACTGCAATACGAATGTGTTCAGTCATTTAAATAGCTATTGAGTCTTAAGAAACTTGACTCTTGGAAACGAACAGGGCCCTGCTTTCCTCAAAGACTTTGTCTTCAAGTAACTACGGTGGAAAACCCTGCTTGCAAAGAAGATTTTGTGCACAATCTTGGAGCCTTCAAACCAGTGGAAAATCTGTTTGGAAAAGACTCTACTTTCGCGAAACCCCAACTTTCAGGTGCATCGACTGAAGTTATTGGACAAAGCCGAACCGGACTGCCTTTGTTCCAAACCACACGGACCTCGTGCCGCGTGTTTTTATTTGAGCCCGAAGACAGAGAGGCCTCTCTGCGACAAAGTTCAGATAAGTTTAACAGTTTGGAGTTTATTATTCATGACATTTGAGAAATCAATTAGAAATGTTATTCTGTGAGTCATAAACTATAGAATGTGTAATATCATTTAGTATTTACTTAAATATAAATGAGTGCGGCATTAAACTGTTTTGGTTGACAATTTTAGAAATAAAATCTGTCAATGCCGGGAAATATCTTCTCATTCCTGTTTAACTGTTTAGTCTGAAATTGACACACTTTAATAGACACTAGATTATAGGTGGCCCTGCCTATCCTTAATCATTGAACAGTAATCAATTAGGGAGAATTGTGGTAACAAGAAATGATAGAATCTTTCTTGGCACCCAAACGTAAATGAGACTGATATATGTAACGAGAAGTTATTTGACTTAAATACTAACCTGCATTAGTTATTTAATATCCGACTAACAATACTTATGAGAGACTCGCCTTCGTCTTACTAACCGGTATTGTAGTCAATGTGTTTGTAATTTTGTGTAACGTGTTGTGTGTCATCATATGCCATCCCATGGTCTTTGATTTGTTGATCTTGAGTGAATTTTAATTAGTTTTTCCCTTTTTGTATAACTAGTGTGGTGCTACATTTTATCTTTGTTTTTAATAAATCTGAGAATTTATATCTTTGGAATTGGTGTCTGCGTCCAATTATTGCAGAAATTGAGTTCTACAAGATTCTAGGATTCTTGATAAGGTGATACTTAAATTCACTTCTTTAACTGAAATTTATAAGTGTACCTTATGCTACATATTCATATAAATGTATTAAATACATGTGCTTAAAGAAAATAATATTCCAGGCTGTATTTTTCAAGTGATGCATTATAATGATCTTATTATCCAATTATGATTGTCAATATTTACAAGCACATTTTTGTGATATTACAGTGAAAATGTCAAAGTCTGTGGTACGTGGGGTGATCTGATGCACTATGAATATCTAATTTTCTCTGTCAGTAAACATTGTTCCAGTCTAGAGGCAAATACTGTCATTGCCAGTTAAAGTTTCAAATCTAGATGAAGCTCCAAACACAAGATGTCCCAACCTGTTCAATATTCCCTCAGAAATCCAGTTCTTCTGCAATGTTTATGAATTGATTTAAAAATACTTACACATTTCATATAATGGACTAGTTAGAAAGACTGGAAAAGAGCAAAGAAAGTACAAAATACTAACTGAAATACACCCATTGACCTCTGCCTAGATTCCAGAGATGACTTATCAGACACTTTACCATATGCTGGACACCCTCTGAAGGGCACTCTTATGTCATAGCAAGATACAGGACTTTAGAAATAGAGGTGTCATCCTGTCTTAAGCTCCAAGGCTGAAGCTGGATCACACTGAGATCCCACAGATGTAGTATTCTTGGCTGTGGCTTCTTCTGGTTCCATAGAAAAACAAATTAGATGCGACTCGTCCTCAGAGATCCCCAACCCCAGTGCGTGCTATCCTTCTTCTAGGAAACTCATACCCAGATCACACCTGATCATACCTGATCACTAAAAATGTTTTAAACCCTGGAGATGCATGTATCAGTCCTGATTTGCACTCCAAATGCTTGAATCATCATATTGGTTTACAATGTAGATTTCTGCCTTTTAAACAAGAGCCCTCAGCTTGAGATTGAGGTTTGTTTCTCATAGCCCAGTCACAGGTGACACAGCACTGACTAGGACCCACTTACATCACGTCTTCTTTCAATCCTTGGATTACACTGGCTGTATTCACATGCAAGTTTCATTCTAGAGTTATTATGTTGTATATACAGTCAAAACAATGCAATACAATAGAAAGCACTGTAGAAAACAATCAAAGACCACAATATTAGGTTAGATGCTTCCAGGTGGTGGCAGGGCAATCAAGTGTGGTTTGTGCTACTTAAGAAAAAAGGGTTTAAGTAAGGTGAGGCACGTTTGTGGTGAGTGTGCTGATATCAATCCAGCATTAATATGTCTCACAGATGCTGGCATTAAGGGAACACAATCCGTGTACAACCAACACTCACAGCTAAGCACCTAAGTAGCCTCTTGGCATCAAGCAGATATGACAACCCTTGTTGTTGTCCAGAAGACTTAAGTGGTATGGAACTGTGAAGACGCTAATCATCAAAATCAAAACATCAGCTCTTAGAAGCTAAAAGCCTAATTAATACAGGGATTCCAGGCATCAATGGCAATGCTGTTTATGTGTAGAAACAGTGGAGGACCAGTAGGGGGCGCTGCTCTATTAGGA
The DNA here is from genome assembly GCF_036373705.1 of Amia ocellicauda. NCBI lineage: Eukaryota > Metazoa > Chordata > Actinopteri > Amiiformes > Amiidae > Amia > Amia ocellicauda. The sequence continues at coordinate 29,624,178 of NC_089863.1, read as the reverse complement.
TTCCCCAGAGCATGGTGACAACAGATCTCCTATGAGTTAGCATTCCCTGTCCTATATGATCCTGTGATCCCATGTGATTGCTGCTTGGTGTGACCTGTGAGGTAGTATGGGTTGTGATAAAATAAGTGCTATTATTAATGACATGTCCAAGGCCAAAACCAGCCAAAACCGTAGAATAATAAACAGCAGAAGCCATCTGATCAACAATTTGAGGAAACATATTTCTGTATCTTACCCAAACTTCACAATCAATAGGTTAGTGCCTAGCTTATTTTAATTAAAGCTAAAGATACAGCATCAGCCAAAAAGTTGCTCATCTCATTGATCGGATGATTGCTTTATTTACTTAGTGTTCATCCTATGTTTAAGACCATATACCAGGGGTTTTCAAACTGGCCCTGCAGTACCCCCTGCCCTGCTGGTTTTTCTTCCAACCTAGGTCTTAATTAACTAATTGAATGTTATATTGCTTTGTTAATTCAATTAAGGTTCAATTAAGCAATTTAGAGCTTGGTTGGAACAAAAACCAGCAGGGCAGGGGGTACTCCAGGACTGGTTTGAAAACCACTGTCATACGCTATATTAGCACATACTGGTCTTGAAGAAAATCATGCACTCAGTGATAATGCCTGTTCTTCAGTTGCTGAAAGCATTGCAAATATTTAAATTTTGAGTAGTTAACAATAGAAATAGAAGACAAAGTAGACTTTGGGGACCAGTGTTTGCTAACCTGATCGAAAACAAAAATCTGTAGCTTTCAACCCTATGCCAGGTTTTGGTTCCAACCGAGCTCTTCATTGTATGAACACCAATGATTGTCTATTTTTACCCTTGCCAGTCATTTAAACTAGGAACCAGGGGGGCAGGGAGCTCTGACAATGGGAGATGTTCCACTAAGGAAAGAAATCCAAGGGAAACTGCAAGTAGGAAAGTCCTGAAATGTTTGTACCTCAATGCCAGGAGTTTAAGGAACAAGATGTTAGACTTGGAAGCCACATTGCTAGCATGTGACTATGATGTTGTAGGAGTGACAGAAACATGGCTTACAGAAAATGATGGGGATGAATACAAGTTGGAAGGATACACACAGTTTAGGAGAGACAGGCAAAATCGAAGAGGGGGTGGGGTAGCATTATATGTGAAAAATGACATTGAGGCAGAAGAACTTGTATTAGATCCCAGTAACGGAACAGAATCTTTGTGGGTGAAACTTTTGAACAAGAGATCTGGAGGAATAGCGGTAGGAGTTTGTTACAGGCCACCAAACTCAGATATTCAGAAAGATGCTGCATTGTACAGTGTAATCAGGACTGCATGTAGCAAGGATGTGGCTGTTATAATGGGGGATTTCAATTTCCCAAACTTAGACTGGGAAAGCCCAGTAGGGACTACAGAAGCAGAAATAGAACTAACTCAATTTGTCAGGGAACCAACCAGAGAGAGTGCATGTATTGACTTGATCTTTTAAAATGACCAAGATAGAGTCAGGGGGACAGTAGTTAGAGAACCAATGGCAAATTGTGATCACAATATGGTTTGCTTTGAGGCATTCTTTCAAAAACCGAGGTCCAAGCCTAAAACAATGGTCTACAATTTTAGAAAAGCAAACCTCGAAGGTATGAGACAGCACTTAGAAGAGGTAGACTGGAGCACATTGGATACAGAGTCAGTTGAAAATGGATAGGTATATTTTAAGAATATACTACTTGAGGCTCAGGAGCAATTTGTACCAAAACAAATTGAGGACCAAAAAATACTGGCCAAAATGGTTTAATAGAGGTATGAAAAAAAATATAAAGAGGAAGAAAATGTTGTATTGCGCATACAAAAGGGATGGTGATGAAACAAAATACATAGAATATGTTGAGCTGCAAAAAGATCTTGAGAAAGGGATCAAGAAAGCAAAGAGGGAAATAGAAAGAAACATAGCTCTTGGAGCTAAAACCAATGCAAAGAGCTTTTTTCAATATTACAACAGCAAGTGGTCAATAAAGGAGGAAGTGAAACAGATAAAGGGCAAAAATGGAGGTATCTTGGAAAACGAACAAGATGTGGCAAATATTCTAAATGAGTATTTCACAGACTTTTATACAAAAGAAAAAACAGATGACATGCCACAGGTTGACAATCAGTCCAGTCAAACCCTAAGAGAGATCAGGATAAATGAGGAGGAGGTACTAAAGGGACTAGCAGAATTAAAAACAAACAAATCACCTGGGCCAGATGGGATATTTCCAACAGTACTTAAAGAAATTAGGGAAATTATTTATAGGCCGCTAACTCAATTATTCCAAATGACACTTAGAACAGGGGATGTGCCCACTGAGAGTCAACATGGGTTTAGACGAGGCAGATCATGTCTTACTAATTTATTAGAATTTTTTGAACATGCAACTGCAGCTGTAGATCACGTGAAAGGATATGATATGATATACTTAGATTTCCAAAATGCTTTTGATAAGGTTCCACACCAAAGACTGACCCTCAAATTGGAAGCTGTAGGCATTCAGGGTAATGTAAGTAGATGGATTATGAACTGGTTGATGTATAGGAAGCAGAGGGTGTCGATTAGAGGAGTTGCTTCTAACTGGAGTGAGGTTGTTAGTGGAGTTCCACAGGGATCAGTACTAGGGCCTTTGCTTTTTCTAATCTATATTAATGATCTGGACTCTGGGACAGTTAGCAAACCTGTCAAATTTGCAGATGATACTAAAATAGGTGGCTCAGCAGATACAATCTTGGCAGCACAGACTATTACGAGGGACTTAGATAACATTCAGTTGTGGGCCGACACCTGGCAAATTAAATTCAATGTGGACAAGTGCAAGGTATTACATGCAGGTAACAAAAATGTCCACTATAATTACACTATGGGAGGTACAGATCTAGAAGAAGTAATGCATGAGAAAGACCTTGGAGTCTATGTGGACTCCTCATTTTCTCCATCCAAGCAATGTGGGGAAGCAATAAAAAAGGCAAACAGAATGCTAGGGTATATTGTCAAAAGTGTAGAATTTAAAACAAGGGAAGTAATGTTAAGACTGTACAATGCGCTAGTTAGACCTCATCTGGAATACTGTGTGCAGTTCTGGGCACCACATTTCAAGAAGGATATTGCTGCTCTAGTGGCAGTTCAGAGGAGAGCAACCAGAGTTATTCCAGGTTTGAAGGGAAAGTCCTACTCCGAGAGACTGAGGGACCTGAACCTTTTCACCCTGGAACAGAGGAGACTACATGGGGACTTGATCCAAGTCTTCAAAATCATGAAAGGCATCGACCACATCAAACCAGAGGAGCTTTTCCAGATCAGCAGGGACACACGCACCCGGGGACACAAATGGCAATTGGGCATTCAAGACGGAAAACAGGAGACACGTCTTCTGGAATAAACTACCCAGCGATGTGGTAGAAGCTGAAAGTTTGGGAACATTTAAAAATAGACTGGATAGGATCCTAGGATCACTTAGATATTAATGGACACCAAACGAGCACGATGGGTCAAATGGCCTCCTCTTGTTTGTAAACTTTCTTATGTTCTTATGTTCTTATGAGTATCAGCTCTTTAACACCTGTAGATTGCTCAGGTCAGTAGATGACAACTGGTGCTGGAATAAAAATGGAAGGCACCGGTCCTCACAGACCAGGGTTGGGAACCACTGAACTAGATAGCTGAAAAAGTGAGATGTCTAGTTAGAAGGAAAATCAGCAATACCAGCTCTCAAGATGGAGATCTACTAATAATCATAATCATAAATAACCACATGGAGATCAGATGGCAGCTTTTATGAAGCTCACTGGAGCGTGTTTGCATTCTCTAGAGCATTGGCCTAGTCCAGGATCTTCTGCCAGAAGTCAACGAGTTGGGCCTGCAGGTTGTCTGCCACGGGCTTCACCTGGGCCTGCAGGTTGTCCGTCGTGGGATTGAGCTGCTGCTCCAGGTTGTCCACCAGCGGCTTCAGTTGGGCCTGTTGGTTGTCAGCCAGGAGCTGCAACTGAGCTTTACCGTCCTGCAAGTAAGCCCTGGAGGAGGACACAGGAGAACATGAGGACACCAGAAGAGATTTGCACATCGCTTTGCAGCATTTTTCTATGGGTTCAATCCACCTTCACTCGGCTTTACTTAAGTGGGCCATGGGAATACATGTTTAATATGGCAGACCGATTGATTTAAAAGAGTGTGTATTCAAGAATAGTGTAGGTATGTGAAAACCGGAGGCATCTGCTTTTTAGAACATGGTACAAGCAAGGCTGTAGCACATATTGGGAACAAGTCTTCCCAAGGTTCTCAAAATGGGACAAAATAATTTGGAAGTTCAATTCCATGATAACACCAATGAATACATTCATCTTAATAGACAGGTGTGCAATAAAAGATGTTTCACCCAATACTAGTGGACTGACTTTCTGTTGAATGTCAAGAAGCAGCTTTTTCCAGCTTAGCAATACATGAGCCAGAACTGTGTGATAGGTCGAGTGCACGGGCCAGGTTGGAGGACACTGTCTGAATTGTGAGTCATGTTGTGGGCTCCTTTTCATGGTGCTTCAGTGGAGGACCTGTGTAACACTGAAACATACTCCAGTTATCAAACTTTCACAAGGTTCTACCGCCTGAATCTTGCACACCGGCTGTGCTCTACGCTGGGCACTTAAGTACTGCAGGTGGCTTGCCCTCGGGCTCTGTGAGGCATGGATGGGAATGGGCTTAAATCAGGTGTCCGGACTTCGCAACAGCTCTGGTATAGCCTTCACATTCAGTTTGGAAAAAAGGATTCTGAAATCAGATTAGATCATATAATCCAGCCTTGCTTTTGATCTGGATCCAACCTTCAGTATGTTTTGTTCAAAACATTGATCCCAAAAAATCTGGATTATCCTGCTCCAAGCAGAAGGGTGGATTCAGGAACAAAATGTTAAAATTGGGCAAATTATATATTTGCATCATGTAGTATATATTCATTTGTTTATATTTTGCACTTGATTTAACGGTTACAGTGATGAAGTAGACATTAGGCTACCTATTAAGCCTTTCAGTACAGTATTAAAAAAAAAAATTGTCCCCATAAAATCCAAACCGCAGTTAATATCAAACACATTTGTCATTCACTGTATATTAATTACAATGACACAGAGATCAACCAGTCAAAAGTAGTTATTTGTTGTGGGTCAGATAAGGGGTTTAAAAGAAATTGAAAATGGAAGGGGATGTTTGGGTTGTGCAGTTTGTCTCCTCAAATAAAAGCACTTAAAAGTGACCACACACACTGGCTTTTCCACCTGTTCTTTACATAGCTAGTAGCCTACAGTGGGATATGTAGTCCCATTTAGGGCATTGGTAATGTTGAGTAGGGTGGATCTAGCTCAGTATAATCCAATCCAAAGTTGCTTTGAAAAACCAGCACAAAAGATGGAATACCTGATCCTGGATAGCAAAACATGATGTTTCCAAATCCAGATCATTCGGATCCAAGTGAAGCTTTTTGAACAACCGGACCCTGGCGATCAGATCATGCATTAACTCAGTCAGGCATAGGGCAACTTGGCCTGAATTGAAAATGAAGCCACCTAAGAATGGATCCTTTCGGAGACTGTGATGAAGAGTGTCCAATTCCAAAAGGTCAAAAATACATGGCTGCCAGAGCAAGATACAGGATTAATGCTACAGCTACCATACCATGCATACAGCTGAGGAACTAGGTTTGCATGGAGAGTGCTTTCCATGCCACAGAACCATAGGCAAGAAGTAAAGTCAAGGGAATTGGGGTCTTAGGATAAACCATTTCTAGACCAAAGACCATTGCTGTGCACTTGGCTTCATGGCATCAGCTAAGATGGAAGGAGTAGAGTACAATTGAAGGCAGAGGAGCATGAACAAAACAGATGGCCAGTCCATTTTCCTAGAGCTTTATTAACATGTGGAACACTGATCACAAAGCATCTGGAAGCCAGAGAAGCACATCTCCCAAAACCAGGTCAACTCAAAGTAGCATCAGCCTATACAAGCAGCCAACATTCACTCAAATGACAGGGCTTCAGAGAAGCTGCACCTCTGGACGTCACCATTTCTGCAGATAATCCACAGGGCTCCACGATCATACGACACATGGCTGCTTAGTCCAGCTACCCTTAGATGTTCCCACCCACTGCCAAAGGGGTTACAGGCACTGACACCAATCCTGAAAGGCAAGAGGGAGAAGTCAGGAGCCAGAGCATGGAGGCTTCTAGACATGGTCCAAACAAGCCCCTGGACAGGATCCTGCTCTTGTCCAGTCACTTCATACAGAGGCTGCAGTCAAGCATTTCACAACACATTCCACTTCCCAGTCCAGTTCGGCAAGCCATTCAAACCCATCCATTAGCAGCATAGCCGACTCACCTTTTGTATACCCAGCCATGTTTGTTCACTCCATGCACTTCACCATCCACACTCACTTCCACCATGGACAGGGAGCCTGGAATGCGGTACCACTTCTCAGGGCCATGACAGGAATTCCCACTGACACCCAGCTTGACGTGGATTTCATCTAGCTGGTTCACTCCCCAGCACCCAACAGGCCCACAGGAGTAGTACTTGAGCTTGCCTGGGACTGCCATCCAGGACACACTGCCAGTACCATCATAGCTCAGTGCAGGCCTGTGGTTCAGACAGAAGATACTGTGGGAGGCATTGCAGCCCACCACAAACTTGTCCCCACCAGCATCAATCTGGATCAGGTTGCCTGCTAGAGGAATGAAAGAGGGTCTACATCAAGAATGTGACCTGATGGACAGCTGGTGCAGGTCAAGATTTTTAGCAAGGGATTCAGAAGATCACATCCAGGTCTTACCTGGATTCACCTGGACCCAGCCGCTTCTAAACCACTTGAAGACCAGGCCATCAACACCCACCCTCCAGAGCCCAGCAGGCCCTACACTGACATGTTTACCAGATGCCTCTAGCTCAACCCAATGGCCATCACGGAACTCCACGACTTTGCCCTCTTTCAAGATGCCACACACTCTGCCAGCACCAGCATCAATCTGCTTCAGGACACCAGGGACAGCCTCACACTGCAGGGCTTCAGCTACCCACACTGAAGGGAGAAGGATGCATTAGAGAATTATGCATTCACCATATCCAAGGGCATCTCAAGTGCAATACATGTAATCCAGAACTAATAGAATTTATACTGAAAACACACTTGCCTATGCCAGACAACACCAACAAACCCACACAGACAATCCATCCTCTCATGATTACAGCTAGTCTCAGAGAATTTATATACTAGAACTGTTCACACACAGGCATTTAAATACCCAGGCCACCCCTAGACACACCTGTCTAATCGCTGGTTAATTGATTCATTGAGCTGCACAGCTTCAAAGAAATTAGGGACCTGATTAGTGATAATCTTCTCAATGAATTCAACCATTGGCCAGGGTAGATGACATGGCAAGTGGCACCACTGCTCTGACAATTAAATGATTAACATAATTAATGAGAAGCTGCTTGTGTTTTTCCACAGATGGCTATTACTTCAATCAAGACTTATTAGCTCTTATATTCCAGCTGAGTTCTAACTGTTTGATTGCTGCCCCTGTCGAATACGTCCAATAAGTCACTATCTATCCATATAGAAAAGTATGGGTATCATCAGTGAGAGCTTTTAGTTTTTCTTTGTTTTTACAACTATGAGCCATAACCTTAAAAACCTAATGGCGTTCTTGATCTTGAATTGAATTGTGCTTTTCTTTGTCCTATTTTTTTCCATTCAATAAGTCATGACTTTCTGTAATGTTTAAATTGAGTGATTCCATGATACATTTGCCACTCTTAACTGGAATTAACTGGCAATTTTGTTTCAGTGAAATGTTGTTCAATCTATTTCAATACAAAGAACCTGGCACATTAATTGGATGAATTACATACATTAAGAGAATATGACATATATATATATATATAAACAAAGGTAACAAGAAAGAAACTCATTCCTATCATGCCTATAATTCAAATATCTAAAGAGAAAATATAGATTTTGCTTTGAAAGGTGGGACAGATCTTGCAATAGCAATAAAACTGAATGTTTGAGGTTCTGTGTTCTGTTCTGTCAGCATTAAGTGAAACTAGCCTATAATTAACAATACTGAGAACTGTATATATACGTTTGGAAGTTAAGGAGAATTTACATTTTGCTAATCAGTCTGAGTGTGTATATAATATAATACAAATACAAAACTTACTAGGATATACTAAATGGCAATTATCTGTCTACAGGAATATATCAACACTGTACAATTATTCATAATGTGTATTTATATAAATGTATTAATACATTTGCTTAAGGAAAATATTATTCCAGGCTGTATTTTTCAAGTGATGCGTTATAATGAACTTATTTTCCAGTTCAGTGTTTACAAGCACATTTTTGTAATATTACCAATATATATTTCCTGTCAATATATGTGCACTTCCTGTCAAGACAACAGTGAAAATGTGAAAATGTCCAGTCTAGAGGCCAATACTCTCATTGCCAGTTAAAGTTTCAAATCAGACATCCCCAACCCCAGTGCTTTCAATCTTTCTTCTAGGAAACTCATACCCAGATGTACTGATCAACAAAAAAGATTAATCCTTGGACATGCTTTTATCAGTCCTGATTGCACTACAAATGCTTGAATCATCATATTGGTCTATAATGTAGATTTCTGCCTTTCAAACAAAAGCCCTCAGCTTGAGATTCAGGTTTGTTTCTCATAGCCCAGTCATAGGTGACACAGCACTGACTGGGACCCACTTACATCTTCTTTCAATCCTTGGATTACACTGGCTGTATTCACATGCAAGTTTCATTCTAGAGTTATTATGTTGTACATACAGTCAAAACAATGCAAAACAAAACAAGAAATAGTACTGTAGAAAACAATCAAATGTAACAATAATGGTTTAGATGCTCCCAGGTGGTGACAGGGCAATCAAGTGTGGTTTGTGCTACGAGAGAAACAAGGGTTTAACTAACATGAGGCAGGTCTGTGGTGAGTATGCTGATATCAATCCAGCATTAATATGATTCACAGCTGCTGGCATTAAGGGAACGCAATCCGTGCACAACCAACACTCACAGCTAAGCACCTAAGCAGCCTCTTGGCATCAAGCAGATATGACAACCCTTGTTGTTGTCCAGAAGAATTAAGTGGTATGGAACTGTGAAGACACTAATCATCAAAATCAAAACATCAGCTCTTAGAAGCTAAACGCCTAATTAATACAGGGATTCCAGGCATCGATGGCAATGCTGTTTATGTGTAGAAACAGTGGAGGACCAGTAGGGGGCGCTGCTCTATTAGGATTCCCCAGAGCATGGTGACTGAAACAGAGGTGACAACAGATCTCCTATGAGTTAGCACTCCATGTCCCATATGATCCTGTGATCCCATGTGATTGCTGCTTGGTATGATCTGAGAGGTAGTATGGGTTGTGATAAAATAAGTGCTAATAATGATATGCCCAAGGCCAAAACCAGATAAAACCAACAAATAATAAACAGCAGAAGCCATCTGATCAACAATTTGAGGAAACATATTTCTGTACCTTACCCAAACATCACAACAATCACTAGGTTAGTGCCTAGCTTATTTTAATTAAAGTTAAAGACACAGCATCATCCATAAAGTTGCTCATCTCATTGATCAGATGATTGCTTTACTTACTTAGGGCTCTTCCTATGTTTCAGACCATATACTGTATTAGCACATACTAGTCTTGAAGACAATTATGCACTCAATAATAACGCCTAATCTTCAGTTGCTGAAAGCCTTGCAAATATTGTAATTTTGAGTAGTTAAAACAGAAGACAAAGTAGACTTTGGGGACCAGTGTTTGCTAACCTGATCGAATACAAAAATCTGTAGCTTTCAACCCTATGCAAGGTTTTGGTTCCAACTGAGCTCTTCCTTGTATGAACACCAATGATTGTCTAATTGTACCCTTGCCAGTTGTTTGTCAGCTCTTTAACATTGCTTAGGTCAGTAGCTGACAACTGGGGCTGGAATACAAATGGAAGGCACCGGTTCTCCATGACCAGGGTTGGCAACCACTGAACTAGATAGCTGAAAAAAGTGAGATGTCCAGTTAGAAAGAAAATCAGGATTTCCTCCAGTATTCGAATGTGACACTTCCCTGCCATAGAGTGGTGGTGCCCAGCAATACCAGCTCTCAATATACTAATAATCATAATAATGATAAATAACCACATGGAGATCAGATGGCAGCTTTTAAGCATTTTTATTGGGCAGGTAAAGGGGAAGCAGGAGGTTTAAATTTAAAGCAAGCATACAGTCCCAGAATTCAAGCGCCATGGCTTTGATGAAGCTCTCCGGAGCATGTTGGCATTCTTTACTGGGGGGGAGCCAGAGCCTTGGCCTGGTCCAGGATCTTCTGCCAGAAGTCAACGAGCTGGGCCTGCAGGTTGTCTGTCACGGGCTTCACCTGGGCCTGCAGGTTGTCAGCCATGGGTTTGAGCTGCTCCTCCAGGTTGTCCACGAGGGGCTTTAGTTGGGCCTGGAGGTTGTCAGCCAGGGGCTGCAGCTGAGCTTTACCGTCTTGCAAGTAAGCCCTGGAGGAGGACACAGGAGAACATGAGGACACCAGAAGAGATTTGCACATCGCTTTGCAGCTTTTTTCTATGGGTTCAATCCACCTTCACTCAGCTTTACTAAAGTGGGCCATGGGAATACATGTTTAATATGGCAGACAGATTGATTCATAAGAGAGTGTATTCAAAAATAGTGAAGGAATGTTAAAACCGGAGGCATCTGCTTTTTAGACCAAGGTACAAGTGAAGCAAAACCATGTTAAAAAGTGTAAAGTTCCTATGGCTCATTTATCAGGGTAAAATTCCATAAAGGTGGGAACATTGAAGATTTGAGTGGTGTCGTAACTTTGTCCACTGAACAGGATTGACTGTCATAGTCAATAAGAGACATATGACACACAGACAATTAGTCGAGTTACCCTTCAGTACTATAGCTAATGTCACCATGTTACACACTTCCATTGTGATCAAACTAACCAATGAGATATTCTCAAAACAATGTGGAATGCACACGTCACCTCTACTTGTACATGGACTATTTAGTGCTTCTTCTTTCATATTATTTAGGGCCCTGCGCTTTCCAACTATTATATTTGGAAGGCTGTAACACATATTGGGAGCAAGTCTTCCCAAGGTTCTCGAAACTGGACAAGATAATGAATGCCTATTTGGAATGTCAATTCCATGATAACACCAATGAATACATTAATCTTAATAGACAGGTGTGCAATAAAAGATGTTTCACACAACCCTAGCAGACTGAGTATCTGTTGAATGTCAAGAAGCAGCTGTGTTATTGGTCAAGCACACGGGCCAGGTTTGGAGTACACTGTCTGAATTATGAGTCAATTGTAGGCTTTTACTAGTTAAGCCCCTCAAATTTGTTTGAAATAACCAATGTTTGAAATAACATCTGGACTTTGATAGATGGATGTCTTTTCTGGTTTGTTGCCAGGATAAGAATAACTTACTGAGCCTTGTCCGCCAGTTCCTGAGCCTTCACTTTGTCCACAATATCCTGGGTGGTGCTGGAAATCAGGGCAGACAGATCCTGGAAGTACTTGGTCAGAGTTTCCAGGTCTGTCTTGGCGGGCTCATCCCTCAGGTAGGAGGCATCACTGCCTAGAAGAGAGCAAACAACATCCGACTAAAACCAAAGTAGAGTCAAAGTGGGTCCATCCTGTGGGTCAGCCCAGGTCCTGGAGGGTATGGTACAAGGTATTCTGGTCTGTGTATCTGCTAAACCAGTTCAAGCAATGCTTCCATGATATAAGGTTGGAAGAGCCCTACAAAACCACAGGCGACCTGCAGATACAGGCTTTTTCAAATTGGTCTCTATGCTGAAAGAAAATTTATTTTGAGGCATTGTTACGACTGAAGAAACCCTTATCAAAGATAAATAAATTTGTGGAATTGTGATTTTTGATTCCATTTAGTCTATCATACTTTCCATAGACCCTTCCAAAATAAATTGTGTTTGCTTGTGTCTGGTTAGGGAAATAATAATATCAACAGTCTACATTTTCTCAAAGACCTGAAATAGCACTACACCCTGTGGAAAATATCAATATCATATGCTGTGAACTGGGAGGGGCTAAGGTTGTTTTACCATGTGTCAGAGCCAATACGACAACAAAGGCGGCGAACAGGGAGAACTTCATGGCTGAGGATTGGGTGGAGTACCTGTCCATGAAACAGAACAACTTTATTACAATGTGTCTGTGGCACGGGGAAGCTGTGAAAGCATTTGTTAAAAAGGGGACCCAATGTCCTGATGGGTCTTGGTTATTCGATTTTTATTCTAGACTGCCAATTAATTCACTGAATCTTAAAATGAAATAATTTGCCTATTCAGAAGTTTTAAATGATAAACAGTTTAAACAATCTGGAACAAACTCCACAGCGATGTGGTAGAAGCTGAAAGTTTGGGAACATTTAAAACTGGATAGGATCCTTGGATCACTTAGATATTAACGGACACCAAACGAGCACGATGGGTCGAATGGCCTCCTCTCGTTTGTAAACTTTCTTATGTTCTTATGTTCTTAAGATTTCAAGTTGAACATAAGAAGGTATAAAGCACTTGAATTATCCAGTTTTTATAAGCTATACCATTATAATATTTAAGCACAATTCAATTTCAAATTATTAATAAAATGTAGGTCTAAATGAAGTATGTGAGCAAAAAAATAAACAGAGAAGGACTGTGGGTCCTCAGGACTAGTGTTGAAAATCACTGATCTAGCTTGGCTATTAAACCAGTGATAGCCTTAGATATAAATTATTCCAGAATATAATATAAAAGGTTCATCCTGCTTTGTTATGCTAGCACAAGTGTCATACAAAAAGATACCATCGTTCAGTAAGTTAGATCACTATGATAAATAGTTTACATTTTGTATGTGGTAAACCACAAAAGACCACAGACTGAATGAAATGCACAACGGAATACAGTATTTTTTATATATATATATATATATATATGCATGTAAATGACAACATTTATTATTTAGAGCTTGAAAACATCTATATCTGAAAGTACTTATGACCAGCAATATACCTATAGAAAGTCAGATGGATTTTAATCATTAGTTGGCTTGTGATTAGCTTTTCTGTGGCTGTTCTCAATGCATTGGAAAGACATAGGAAAGACATAGGAAAGCCATCAATGGAAATATACAATAGTTTGCCAATTGTGACTGCATTTCCAGGAATATGATTTGAAATACAAAATACACAATACATCCAAACTACTTGAAGAATTCAGGTAGTATACTGGATTGGATGAGTCTCCATAATAACAATTATTTATTTCATTGCAACATATACACTTAATCTAGGCATCTATCTTCAAGTTAGCACTTTCTCCTAACAGTCCAACTCTCATGAATGGTTATAAAATGTGGCACCATTAATGTTGCATGTTGTATGTTGCATGCATTTCCTGTTATACCATTTTAAATTGGACAGTCCCTATTCAAACTAATGGCTTGAAAAGAGCTTTTGCCAATCAAAAGAACTGAAACAAGACCCACATACTGTTTAAATTGTATCTATAGATGCTTATATATTTATATACCCCCATCTATCAAAACTGATAGCTACACTAATTAATATGAAAACAGTGCAGCAAGTTTGAAGAAGTCCCTTACCTTTACTGCTTAAGTGTTCAGGCTTGGTGGTATCGTACCAACTCCTGTGGCCAAGGGTTTTTATAGCAATCTGGAGGAAAAGGGGCTGACACTGATAGGCTGCCCACAATGGGGCTTCCCAGCCTGTCAGGATTGGCTAGCGTGAGCAAAACATTGTTGGCTGGCCCTTGACCTCTTTCTGCCACAGCTATGATATTTTCAAAGTCCAAAGAGTTGTCGTGGGCAACTGCTGACAGAACAAATAATATTCATGTTTATTTGTGAGAGAGATTAAGAAGCTCCAGTATTTCAGTTCTGACTTTTAGATCCAGGCCAAGAAATCCACCTAAACCTATATATGGGGGGGATTCTCTTGTGTTTGTTAGAATACATCCAATATTTTCACAAAGGGTTGGAAACATATTGAAAAACATTTAGATAATACAATTACTATATTCTGATGAACAGTTAAATAAATGACTTACACAAGCATATGTGTATATATAAAATACTGCTTACATTCTGTGAAATCCAATTTTACATACATATGAAAACAGTCTAATATCATCAAATAGATATTCATATATTTAAAAAATTACAAAATCCCAAATGCACTTCAGATCAGGTATGTGGAATACCTGGGGGAAACAGCACAACATAGAGACAAAGGCCTAAAACTAAATACTACAATTCTTTTACATCTAGAATTGTGTTTTAACAGGCCTTTAAAGTCTTACTTAATAATACATATATAGAGAAGAAGTTGGCAAGGCTAACTCTGTGATAGTAAATGTGATTTATTTCACCAAAGCCCTGAATTTCTCTCACACAAGTGGACCCACACTGAAAAACCTAGAGTGACAGATTCACTGAGTGTTATTGTATGAGTAGATGTGTAAACGCAGTGATACTTCTCTTCTCTTGAAATTACAAAATGCACATTATTTTATTATTATTTATTTTAATTATTAGTATTACTACATTAATCAGTTATTCTAATTATTATTATCAGAAGAAATAGAGCCCTTTTCAAAGCACCTCCAAAGTCTTTTACACAACTGTAACTGTGGTTTGTATGTAGATATGCTCACTCTGGACTCAGAATTCAGTATTAAACAAGCTGGCACTCCACATCCCAGCTTCTTCTCAGAGAGGGTAAAAGGTTGTACACATCATTATTTTCCAAAATTGCCCTGGTGGTGATTGCAGACTGACCTTTCATCTACTGTATAAAGCTGTAGATATTCTCCAGTGACTAATCTTCTGGCATCCGTTGCTATCATCTCTCATTGCTTCACAGGACAAAGCAGCCAGATTGCAGCTAGACTGCAGACCCCCCCACACACACACACACATACACACATACAGAGACAAAAGATAACATTCAACTGTGTGAGCATATTAAGAAGCTAACTGGTTAGGTGTCATTATATTGAGCTTATGACCTTCGCTCACATGCTTACTGATGTCACTGCATTTGCAAAAGCAGTGATTAAACATTACTGCTCCTGCATACAATCAGAACACAGAATCTGCATCACAATAAAAAGGGCCATTCAAAAAATGATGTGAAACAAAACAAAGTATGAACAAATGAATTATGTTAACCTGTGAGTTAACAAAACAAACAAACATTGATTTACCACAAAGGTCGGAGCTTTCTTCTATGTATAAAGCACTTTTAACTATTGCTGTTTGTTGGCCTAACAAAGCACAACATATGTGTAAAGGATGGTTTCATTAAATAACTCAGAGTTCATTTAGAGAACAAATACACAAATTATTAAAAAAATAAAAATAGTACATTCCCTGGCTAGGAGTCACTTTTAGTCCCCTGTGTTGCAATGATTCAGCTTATACTTGGTGGCATTAATATTTCTTTTATTGATCTTGGCCTGTTTGTTCCTGTTTTCAAGGAATTGAATGTGAACGCGAGTAACAAGAAACAAACAAATAGAAAGGTACATCGTGTACCGAATCTGGCAGCCACTTAATAATCAAAACTAAACAAAAACAAACAATCAGAGATCAAATGGCAAAAACACTAACAGGACCAGTGATACATCTCTGTGCTGCTGGTGATTTGGATAGAACTGGTCATATTGAACAGACAATGACTGTGTCAAGCACAGTGTAGTACAATTTAAGCACTGTAAGAACCCATTATGTACACTAAAGTTTACTGATACTGTGCTTATTTTTCATGAGGGAACAAGTTATGTTATTGCCAGTGTGCTTTTCAAAGGGCAAAAGTAATTTTTAAAACCTCAATTCAGGTCACTAACAAAACAGTTAAATAATACATATCCATACATATGTATACATATCTTTTCAAAATCATCCATCAATCCACTCGTTTTCAACAACCACTTCAATCAATACAGGGTCACAGCTGTTCCCTGATAGCTTTATTTACAATGGTAGACTATGGTTTATTCATAGAAGTAAAGCACAGGAGACTATAGGAGACCCCTTTAAATGGTAGAATCATATTAAAAACCACCTTAAATGCATTGACCAAATACACTGGAATAAGGGAGCGCTTTTACCACTGTCTTTTGAGGGGGTTTGCTGGATCATGTAAGAATTGTTTTCAGTGACATCAGCTGATTTCTTGCATTATCAGCCCGGATGACCATCCTCCTCTGCTCTTATTATAAGACAATCATTATTGACGTGGAAAGCTAACCTTTCACCGGGCTGAGGTGTTAAAAAACAAGGGACTTTATTTAACCAACATTCTCCAGTTATCTCAGCCCTGATAAAGAGGCTTAGGCAACCCTAATCTCCCAGATAACGTCTTTCACTGCAAAACAGGTAAGCAGAATATAAAGTAATAAGAAACAACCCCCTTATGAAAAAGATGTGTGGTACAGAACTTTGTAAGTTTACTTACTTGGGGTGCTTGAAGGTGGATATGGCTGGTTTCAGTTTGAAATAGTATTGCGTTTCGTTTGCAAAGGACTGAAACTAAAAAATCAATTCGATACAACATGAAAGCCAAACCCAGGAATTGTTAAATGAATGCTATATGAACCAAAACAATTGAAATTGTCAATCAGCCACACAACCGAAGAATAAATCATGACACTCTCTCTACCATCATAACTTTTCACCAGCATGTGAATACATTTTAGATATAAGGCCTATAAGTAGATTTTAGCTAATGTACTTAGCTACACATAAAATAAAGTGTTCCTAACCATGCTTTCATAGAGAGGTCATTAGGACACTTAAAAGAAGGTCCCATTCTTGAGATGGGATTTTGTCATTCAAAGTCTTTCCGAGTGACATGAGTTTGTTTTAGTTGCATATCATTTTCCCAGAGTATATTACTGAAGCAGTGTTAGTATTCAGAAAAAGAGAACAGAGCCTTTTAAAGTTGTGCCTTATTCTAATATACACTCACCTAAAGGATTATTAGGAACACCATACTAATACTGTGTTTGACCCCCTTTTGCCTTCAGAACTGCCTTAATTCTACGTGGCATTGATTCAACAAGGTGCTGAAAGCATTCTTTAGAAATGTTGGCCCATATTGATAGGATAGCATTTTGCAGTTGATGGAGATTTGTGGGATGCACATCCAGGGCACGAAGCTCCCGTTCCACCACATCCCAAAGATGCTCTATTGGGTTGAGATCTGGTGACTGTGGGGGCCAGTTTAGTACAGTGAACTCATTGTCATGTTCAAGAAACCAATTTGAAATGATTCGACCTTTGTGACATGGTGCATTATCCTGCTGGAAGTAGTCATCAGAGGATGGGTACATGGTGGTCATAAAGGGATGGACATGGTCAGAAACAATGCTCAGGTAGGCCGTGGCATTTAAACGATGCTCAATTGGCACTAAGGGGCCTAAAGTGTGCCAAGAAAACATCCCCCACACCATTACACCACCACCACCAGCCTGCACAGTGGTAACAAGGCATGATGGATCCATGTTCTCATTCTGTTTAGGCCAAATTCTGACTCTACCATCTGAATATCTCAACAGAAATTGAGACTCATCAGACCAGGCAACATTTTTCCAGTCTTCAACTGTCCAATTTTGGTGAGCTTGTGCAAATTGTAGCCTCTTTTTCCTATTTGTAGTGGAGATGAGTGGTACCTGGTGGGGTCTTCTGCTGTTGTAGCCCATCCGCCTCAAGGTTGTACGTGTTGTGGCTTCACAAATGCTTTGCTGCATACCTCGGTTGTAACGAGTGGTTATTTCAGTCAAAGTTGCTCTTCTATCAGCTTGAATCAGTCGGCCCATTCTCCTCTGACCTCTAGCATCAACAAGGCATTTTCGCCCACAGGACTGCCGCATACTGGATGTTTTTCCCTCTTCACACCATTCTTTGTAAACCCTAGAAATGGTTGTGCGTGAAAATCCCAGTAACTGAGCAGATTGTGAAATACTCAGACCGGCCCATCTGGCACCAACAACCATGCCACGCTCAAAATTGCTTAAATCACCTTTCTTTCCCATTCAGACATTCAGTTTGGAGTTCAGGAGATTGTGTTGACCAGGACCACACCCCTAAATGCATTGAAGCAACTGCCATGTGATTGGTTGTTTAGATAATTGCATTAATGAGAAATTGAACAGGTGTTCCTAATAATCCTTTCGGTGAGTGTATATATATATATATACAATTCACACACAATACAATAATAGCAAGAAAGTGTGAAAATGTCATTATTATTAATAAGACAAATTCCACATACAATTAATTATCAATCCATTATTCCATTAAAATTAATTCGAAGATAATTGTAGTACAGCCCTTATTAGTAATTGGTTGCTCATTAAATCAGTTGGAAATTACATAAAACGTATTATTATACATACATTTTCATATAAAAAGACAAAAATTAAAGTTCCAATGGTTCTAATGTCTGTAATGTCCAATATCCAACATGACTCTCTCCTCAGTAGCAAATTGACCAGATTTCTTCCCATTTCAGGTATACTAATCTTCTCCATATATATATATATATATATATATTGCATTGTTCATTTAACTATTGCTACACTGATACTCGTATTACTATAAGGCAGCATATCAATATAATCCTGCCATCTAAACCCATAAAAGAGGGGCACATTAACCTAAATCACCGTAAACTGAAAGTAAAAAACTGAGATCCGTCCTTGCAGTTATTAAATGTAGGCCTGTATGTTTAGGTTTTCTGTGTTTTAAAACATCACCTGCTCTTCACACTTAAAACATGAAGACAATAAGGTCTAATAGGCTTCTGCAGGCTCATAAAGGTCTCATTAAAAGGCTTTAATGAGCGGTTATAATACAACAGGGATATCAACGTGATGTATATGCTCTATACTCAGGTCTCAGATGGACTTGCTCTCTCCTCTCACTGCCCCTCAGTGGTGGAATAAGCTCTGATTAGGCCAATTATTAGTTCAGGAATTAAGGAATTGAAATACCCTACACTATGCACTATACAGTCGAGCACATCTTATAGTTAACCAAACTTCTAGATATGTTGAAGAAATGTCTATGTCTAAGTAAATGAACTGAAGCCTATTTGTTGTTGGTAACTTGAAGAATATCATGACTCTAGGCCCAGTGTGATATCGGACTTTAAATATTATGTAAGCCACTTCATTTTTGGAAATCAATTAATTGATTTCTGTCTAAAGCACCAACTGTATCCCTCATTTCTTGGCAAACGCCCTTATCCAGGGCGCTGTCGGTATGAGTTCATCAGGTTCAGTTATCCGGCTTCACAAACGATTTACTCGCTTTAAACGATAAGGGTAGAGGAAGATTATATTCTCGACGTTGATCTTGAATGTTTAATTAAAAAGTGGAAAATGAAGCACGAAGAAAAGAGCTGTGAGGACTTCCAGATGAAGTGTGCTATAAAATGGCTTGCTATAAAATGACTTGCTATAAAATGAAATGATACAGGTGGTGGACTGGAGTCACTTTTAAAGACTTTATTCAAAGTATTGTTGACGACAGGTACACAACGCTTTTTTCTTTCACCGTGTCTCTCTCCTTTCACATTTACAAGTAGAATTACTTAACCAATCTATCCTCTACAGAAATGTAGAAGTACAACCGTACTGATATAAAACCGCAAATCTGTTTTATACAGACACCGTTTAAATTACTACTATATAATTATCATTGTTAAATGTATAATGCATATTATTACAACTAACATATATTTGTTTGTTTTCTTGGTAGATGAGTATGGTAATGAGCGACTTCCAGACAGTAGGCTACAGTTTTAGTCCGTGTACATTTCTTTGAAACGTGGGTAAAAATAAGTACATTCAAATACTGTTCTTAAACCTGATTAACGACAGATCACTGGAAATATAACTATGATAACTTTGTCTTTGCTGTTTTAACGGAAGTCCTATGACTATTTTTGTTTTGTTTTTAAATGGGTGTTTTACTGTTATAATACATGACAAATTGAAATATGTATATGAATACTCTGCATGAATTGCAGAGTTTGTAATTGTGCAAACTTAAATTGCATCCTTTTCTCCATGTTGTATTATTATTATTATTATTATTTGTGTATCTTTGACTCCTAAACAGGAAAGAGGTACGTGTTGTAGAAGTATGGATTATGTAATCAATGCAGCTGCTCCGCAAAAATCCATATGAAAGTTTACCATAGCATAGTGGAGCCCAACCCTGCTGGTTTTTGTTCCAGCCGAGCTCTCAATTACTTATTGTAAAATTCTGCTTAGATTTGACTTTTTAAATTGTTTACTAAAGGAGTTGGTTCTTTATTAAGTTATCTATACACGTCTATACGTGAATTAAAACCCCTACTGTTTAAAATCATTAAAAGGCTCTGATTTAGGAAATTACTTCAATTAAGGGTTAAATTAAGAAATTGAGAGCTCAGTTGGAAAAAAAAAAACAAAAAACAGAAGGGTAGGGGCTCCTCCAGGACCAGAGTTGGGGAACCACTGCCATAGTACATACTATGGTAAACCTATACAATATAGTATGGAACATACTCTGGTACATGTTTTGGTACCATACAGTACCATGATTCAGCCACAGCCTCTTCAGATATAATCAAATGAAAGATCAAAGAATGAGGTCATAGAAATGTCTTAATGTCCTGTAGGCTACAATGATGCCATACAATGTTACTGAAGTGGACATGTGTTGTGATATTATGGTACTCAAATGGTACCTTAAATGTGTCCAATTAATCCAGTAAAACCATAGCATACAGGAACTTGTGCCCATTGTTGTGTTCTCCTAACTAACGATAAACTGTGTGTGTCTTGTGGATTGATGGCGGTTTAGAACATAAAGTTTACAAATGAGAGGAGGCCATTCGTCCCATCTTGCTCGTTTGGTGTTCATTAATAAATGAGTGATCCAAGGAACCTGTCCAGTCTGACCACATTTTCAGCTCCAACCACATCGCTGGGGAGTTTGTTCAGATTGTGACAACTCTCTGTGTGAAGAAGTGTCTCCTGTTTTCTGTCTTGAATGCCTTGAAGCCCAATTTCCATTTGTGTCCCCAGGTGCATGCGTCCCTGCTGATCTGGAAAAGCTCCTCTGGTTTGATGTGGTCAATGTCTTTCATGATTTTGAAGACTTGAATCAAGTCCCCACGTAGTCTCCTCTGTTCCAGGGTGAAAAGGTTCAGTTCCCTCAGTCTCTCTTGGTTTAACACCCAACTCCTCGATAAAACTTGATAGTGAAAAGTTGCACATTGTAAATTATTATCTTAAAATTGTATTGTTGAAACTCATCTTTTGCTGCTGAACTGAAGTGCATCAGTCCAGTGGTAAAAGCCCCTTCCTCTTCCTCCTCCTCCTCCTCCTCCTGTGTCTCAGTCCCTGGCCACTCTTGGGGTTGCAGAGATTGCATGATCCAAATGCCGCTTCACCTCCAAGCTCAGAAACCACAAATGGGTGACTCCTATAGGCAGAGAAAAACTGAAAGCAGATTCTCCTGTTATTTTATTAAGCCACGGCAAACCAAAAAAACTGGCTTTTAGACAAGCTGTGAAATCCAGAAATAAAGCTGCCCAACATGCACAAGCGTGGCTAAACACTTTTCAGTCACCAATGACAAGTTACTGATGGTGATGGCAAAGGCAGATTCACTGTCAGGGACCAGGATAATTGGGGGTGGCTTCCCTGCTGGTGGTCCTTCCCCAGTGCGGGTCACTTGACTAAGTTCCTTATATAGAGTTGAACATGTATTAAACGCTTCATACATGCATCTATATGATATCTAATGGAATTATATTAACTTTTGAACCGATACGTAAAGGAATTCCTCAGGACTCGATACTTATTTTTCTCTATATGTTAATTGTTTTGGCTCAGATATAGATAATAATACTAGTATATATTTATATGCTGATACAATCTTATATGTGTCGGAAAAAAAATTATCATACAAATAACTTGTAGTGCTTTATACAGAATGTAGTAACATTATACAGAAGAAATTACTGCTCAAATAATCTAAATCAAATACAATGTTTACTTTGCATAACAGAAAGGTTGACAATATATGTTGGAACATTGTTACTTTACTGAGAGTCACTTCAGAGGGTTCAATATTATAAGTATTTAGGGATGTGGATTGATGAGCATCTCAATTTTAATCATCATATTGACTACTCAACTTTCATCTTTCCAATTTTAGATTACAGTGATGACATTTATCAAACTGCTGGTAAAACATCTTTGTATACATTAGATGTTCTGTACAATCCATGTAGTAGGTTTGTTTTATAGTGCCCTTTGACGCATCATTACCAACTGTATATCAAGCTGGGGTGCTTTTCTTTACCTCATCGTAGAATACAATACATTGGTATTGTTTTGTATTTAAGGTTATCAATGGATTGGTCCCTGCATATTTGTATGCTTTGGTGGTAAAGAATAGCAACAAGTATAGTTTATGCTCTAGTGATACTGATAGCCTGGTTGTCCCGAGGTTGCGTACATACAAGGGAGAACTGTCTTTTGCATATCAGCTATCAAGGTTGTATTTTCCAACACTCTGAATAGAGAATTTGATGGACTATCCTTTTTTGACAAAAAGTAAGAGAAACCATTGTCAGTGGTACAAAACTCCACGTTGTCACACTAGGGTCAGCAAAATATACCAAGATTATTAATAACAAAGCTGAAGTACAACATTGTAGAGACAAATATACAAGTTACAATTCTGACTATCTGGAGAGGCGGCAACCATTTCCCAAGATGTGTTTCTGCCCTGGGAGATTTTGTATGTTTGTTTCTCTTCTGCTTGCATACATGTTCACATGCTTTGTACTTAATGTATTCATTGTGTACATCATACGTTGTCTCTATATAGCCTAGTGCTCTGTGAAGGGTTCTAGCTTAAACTAACAGTTACGTTTTCATAAAAATTTACATATATACAGTGGGGGAAAAAAGTATTTGATCCCCTGCTGATTTTGTACGTTTGCCCACTGACAAAGAAATGATCAGTCTATAATTTTAATGGTATGTGTATTTTAACAGTGAGAGACAGAATAACAACAAAAAAATCCAGAAAAACCCATTTCAAAAAAGTTATCAATTGATTTGCATGTTAATGAGGGAAATAAGTGCTCCTAATCTCAGCTCATTACCTGTATAAAAGACACCTGGGAGCCAGAAATCTTGCTGATTGATAGGGGATCAAATACTTATTTCCCTCATTAACACGCAAATCAATTTATAACTTTTTGAAATGCGTTTTTCTGGATTTTTTTGTTGTTATTCTGTCTCTCACTGTTAAAATACACCTACCATTAAAATTATAGACTGATCATTTCTGCCCCAATAATGACCTCTCTTTCAAAGTCACTTAGATCCTTTCCTCTTGACATCTTGATCCAAAATCGAGGTCAACTGGGCATGCTCAGCATTTTTATACATGCCACAGAGCATGATAGGATGTTAATTGCTTAATTTTATCATGCAGTACATCTGGGTTCGTTATGTTCCTCCACTCATTTATTCAGGTTTTTCCGTTAATTTGTCACCCGTCTGTATATATATATACACTCACCTAAAGGATTATTAGGAACACCTGTTCAATTTCTCATTAATGCAATTATCTAACCAACCAATCACATGGCAGTTGCTTCAATGCATTTAGGGGTGTGGTCCTGGTCAAGACAATCTCCTGAACTCCAAACTGAATGTCTGAATGGGAAAGAAAGGTGATTTAAGCAATTTTGAGCGTGGCATGGTTGTTGGTGCCAGACGGGCCGGTCTGAGTATTTCACAATCTGCTCAGTTACTGGGATTTTCACGCACAACCATTTCTAGGGTTTACAAAGAATGGTGTGAAAAGGGAAAAACATCCAGTATGCAGCAGTCCTGTGGGCGAAAATGCCTTGTTGATGCTAGAGGTCAGAGGAGAATGGGCCGACTGATTCAAGCTGATAGAAGAGCAACTTTGACTGAAATAACCACTCGTTACAACCGAGGTATGCAGCAAAGCATTTGTGAAGCCACAACACGTACAACCTTGAGGCGGATGGGCTACAACAGCAGAAGACCCCACCGGGTACCACTCATCTCCACTACAAATAGGAAAAAGAGGCTACAATTTGCACAAGCTCACCAAAATTGGACAGTTGAAGACTGGAAAAATGTTGCCTGGTCTGATGAGTCTCGATTTCTGTTGAGACATTCAGATGGTAGAGTCAGAATTTGGCGTAAACAGAATGAGAACATGGATCCATCATGCCTTGTTACCACTGTGCAGGCTGGTGGTGGTGGTGTAATGGTGTGGGGGATGTTTTCTTGGCACACTTTAGGCCCCTTAGTGCCAATTGGGTATCGTTTAAATGCCACGGCCTACCTGAGCATTGTTTCTGACCATGTCCATCCCTTTATGACCACCATGTACCCATCCTCTGATGGCTACTTCCAGCAGGATAATGCACCATGTCACAAAGGTCGAATCATTTCAAATTGGTTTCTTGAACATGACAATGAGTTCACTGTACTAAACTGGCCCCCACAGTCACCAGATCTCAACCCAATAGAGCATCTTTGGGATGTGGTGGAACGGGAGCTTCGTGCCCTGGATGTGCATCCCACTAATCTCCATCAACTGCAAGATGCTATCCTATCAATATGGGCCAACATTTCTAAAGAATGCTTTCAGCACCTTGTTGAATCAATGCCACGTAGAATTAAGGCAGTTCTGAAGGCGAAAGGGGGTCAAACACAGTATTAGTATGGTGTTCCTAATAATCCTTTAGGTGAGTGTATATATATACACACACACACTATATAAGTCGGAGCAGGCTGCCCCCCCGTGGCGGCTCTGTGTCTCGGCACTGCTGCTGTTTTCACAGGGCTGCTGTCAGCGGGTAGGACTCTGCACCTGTGCACTGGGAGCTGGTATCTGCAGGTACCCGTGGAACAAGGAGAAGGTCAGCTCTTCGGGGTTCACACCTTCAGGCAGCTCCAATCAGCAGTCTGAATTCCTGCCGTGTCTTACAGTACAAGCCTTTCCCACTGTGCAGGGAGGTGGTTAGGGTGTGAAGCATCTACATTTCTCGTTAGGAAAACGCAGTGGTGCAACGTTAATGAACCCACTACGTTCATTGCTAATTATTCAACTTTGAAAAATAGGTTGGTTGGACGTGCCATGTTTCCCTGCGGTTTTTCCACTGAAAGGCACGTCGGACCGGGCTAAATACACTCGGACCTGGTAGAGAAAGTGCCTCTCGTCGTGAATCAGCAGAGACGTCAGTGCCTGCTGATCGTTTAAGCCAATACTTTAATTGCTAAATATTCAACATTGATAAATAAATAACCTGCGAATACACTGGGAGAATAAGAGGCCATTTCAGCCTCGTTGAGCTCAGTTGTAGTCTTAATTTCCAGGCCAGTGGCTACATTTCCTTTAAACCTAGTGCTGTTTCTTCTAAATGCACTCCATTCCATTTCCACTCCTCTTTTGATTGATGGCAGGAAACAAATAGGCCTACATGATTTTGACCTGTGGTCTTGTTTAGAGTTTAGTCATTGGAAAAACGTGTATGTATATGAAAAAAGGATGAGATGCAACTGACCGCATCCGTAGACCCAACCAGAGAGACGGGTCTTTGAGTTAAAACGGAGACAGCATCAAATTTGAATCTCGTCTCTGACCTCGCACTTCTCGATAATTTAGGGTTATTGACAAACACTTTTAGATTAGCACATGTAGAATAATCCATGAGATCTGCGGTGGGTAGGCTAAATTATGTTTTACGGATTTATCAATGGAGTATTGATCATGTGTAAACTGATTGGTTATATTCTTGTGTTTTGGTTAATGTATGCTGTCTAACTTTCATCATAATCTGTTTTTAATGTTGTTATGGGTAATTAACTAATTGTATTTTAAGCTTATGAACAATAGTAGGTCCTCCTTATGTGGCAGCGACGCTATTGACACAATCACAGTTCTATTTTCCTCTGCCACATGTATACATGTTATTACCCATAACAACATTAAAATAAACCACATTATGATGAAAGTTGACACTCACACGTCCCCGACCACTTTTTTTTTTGCAATACAATGTAAAGACAAACAACTGACTAGATCAACGACAAAAACAACAACCAACAGCTTACAAACACACCAACTGACCTATTTTGAGGCGGAAGCCACTACAGGCGCTAACCACTGTATCTGTCTGCAGCCTTTTGACTGCAACTATAATCTACAAACAAGGTGTTGGAAGTAAAACCGAAGTATTCATGTATATATACACATCAATATATCTTTTCAGGATATCTTCTCACTGCCACGTTTGATTGAAGTTCTCATCTGTAAATACAAACAAGGACATTATGACATTGTTTAAAACCAACATGCAGTCTACACTGATCATGAATACTTCGAATTTACTTCCAACACCTTGTTTGTAGATTAGGCTGCAGACAGATACAGTGGTTAGCGCCTGTAGTGGCTTCCGCCTCAAAATAGGTCAGTTGGTGTGTTTGTAAGCTGTTGGTTGTTGTTTTTGTCGTTGATCTAGTCAGTTGTTTGTCTTTACATTGTATTGCAAAAGCTTTTTTTCCCATTGAAACACAAAAATATAGAGGCGAAACGAATCAGCCAACATAAAATAAAATGTGTGTGCATTAAATTATAATTGTGTCATTTTAAAAAATGTGTTCTTTCGGGTGGATCTTTAAATTTAAAAGCGGCCCGTTAACTAAATCAGAAAGAGTTGCACATGAGCTGTGCCGAACGGAAAAATACAAACCAATCCATATTTCCATATGTTTTATATCATGTTTTAATCAGGGCGGCTTAAACACATTTCCAAACCATTTAAAAATGCTGTAAATACAATCCGTGCAAAGTACAATAAGCTTATATATTAGAAATTAACTAACAAGTGCAAATGTATGTGAGTGAAGCATTGCATGAGTGGGCAGGTGTATTGTTTTGGAACATGGTTGAGGTTTTTTAGTGTGAATAGCTGCGCTTATGGGACGGAGTTTTCCATCGTGTGGTCTGTAGATTAAACGTCTTTTTAATTATAAACTAAGCACTCTTAGTTTTCAAAAACTACCTGATAACACCCGCCTACGCGTTTTGTATGCTGCTGTCTGTCTTGATGTGGAATGTGTGTCTTCTGATAGTCTTAATTCATAGACTCCCTCCGTTATGAGTTTGTTTATCTGGGGACTGATTTTCAGTTTGATCAGTCAAGGTAAGTCTAATGTTCTGTTTTGCTCCAGGTCAGACTTTTGTGTGCCATACAAATCGAATTAAAAAAGTACCCCTATGTTTGAAGTGCTTATACTGTAATTCTTCTTTTAGTTTAAATTCAGAAGGGAATAAGATGGATAATGGCACTCCATATGTTATATTGTTTACTTCAGAGCTACGTTTCTTTGAAAATACACTGTAATAGATGTTTTAAGTATGTATTAGTTGAATACAAACAAGGATAGACGTAGTATTATTGTTGTTTTAATAATATACTTTTTATGTAAAGGCATAATGTTTTATATTTGTATATATTAATCTTTATATTTTACCTTGTGGATATCAAATTAAATAAGCATTATGAAAAGTTTTGATTCTGCCATTGTTTGACTATTTATTTATATAGTGATTTTCAAATTACCTGAACTCAGGATATAAATTTATTTGCCGGCATCTTATCTCTCCCCATTTGAACATCTTTATTGTGGTATATGTGTCAATGACGTGACGCATGCATTCTGGTGCCCCAAGCATATTACAAATATTAGATGTATTTATTTTTTATTAAAACTGCATAATATGGCTCAACACTCCTATTTTTACTCACTGATAGGAGTATTTTTCATGAGTATTTACCGTTTTAGGAGCCATTAATCTCCAATCATCCAAAATGTCATACCGGATAACTGTCCACACCTAAAATGAAAATTCAAAATTTTACAAAAAATCATAAAAAACAAACAAACAACAACAAAAAAAAAACCTAATATCTAAGTTGGGCATACTTGTATGAGTGTTTGCATTGATGTATGAAAATATTGCAAAGATTCTTAATTTCATTTTTACACGAAAAAAAACAAAAACTGTTTTATCAAATCAAATAGCCTATGCCTTGAGTGGAATTGTATTGCATCAAAGTGACTGCTCACTTATGATTATTTGCTGTTAATTTAAAAGTGATACATTTAGTGACTCACTCTCGGTTAAATACAGAATTAGTGTTTAAGTACATCTTTGTTGCGGAGACTATCTTTAGATATCATCTCATATGAAATCTCACAGTATGTCATTCCAAGTAACAATATCAGTCAGGTAGTACACAGATTATTCTTGTAATACATAAGTCAATGTCCTTGAGTTAAGGATACAACAATAATCATATAATTTTTACTAGACCGCATTTTCAGACATTTCCCCGCATTTTTCACTATTCAGCGTTATTATTATTATTATTATTATTATTATTATTATTATTATTATTATTATTATTATTATTTTATTTTTATTTCTTGGCAGACGCCCTTACCCATGGCGACTTACAACATAAGTTATGTTTTGAGTGACTAACTTGCGTCGGTGTCAATACAAAAGACGAAATGTTTGAGATATTATATATATATATATATATTTATTTTTTTTTTTTTTTTCCTGGCCTGAATATGTTTGTTGAGATCAAACTATCAATACTTACAACCAACTCTATGCTAACAAAAAACGAAAGTCAAATAATTAGCAAATCTATCATTGTTATCCGGTATGACATTGTTGATACTAGAAATCATATGATTTATAATAAAAAAAGTATAAATTATAAATTATTTTCAGAAATACATTTTTGACATAAATACATAACATTATAAAGAAGGTAGAGATTTACCATTTTAAAATCCTTATTCGTCACTGACCTATACACCATAATATCTAATTAATAAATACAATGGAACAACCAAATTCGTAATTAATAATTAGTATTTTAGATTCCCATCTATGAAATATGCTCAATACAATCTCATTTTAAAACTAGAGTTTTTCTCCAAGTATAGCATGTCTAACGTGTATAGTGGTTATATAATCGAGTGTATGGATCTTGACTTGATAGCAAATACATTATTAATATCATCATCATTAGTACCAGTAGTAGTAATAGTTTAAATTGATTTAATGTAATAGTATAAATTGATTTAAGATTTAAATAATTAAATATATTAAACACTTATTTTCTGTTGTAGCTGGAGGAGTATTGCCCTCTTTGAAAGCTGAGGTGTTCGGCATTATCAATCTAACTTGCCCTGTAGAATTCAGTTCTTACTCGGGTGTGACCTGGTTCAAAGTGGAGGCTCGCAGGACGGTCAGTCTCCTGCCGGTCTACTCTCCACGGTTATCGAGCACAGCCTGCACCCTGACCCTTAGGCATTTACTGCCCACAGACTCGGGGGTTTATTACTGTGCCCACGGCTCCAGACCGCTGCAGCTCAATGGCACCAGCCTGACGGTGAGGAGTAAGTGTGAACTGCAGGTATATTATTTTAAAAGATCTCTCTCAGGCTTTCAGCCTTATGAGCCTTATGTTCCAAGTACTTATCTGCCTATTTTTCAAAACATCACACATTTAATATGGCAACTATTAGAAATACAAATAATAATGGATTAGCAACTTTAAAGGATTAGCAAGCTTTAAAGACAGTAGTAATACATGTTGGAGAGTACAGAGCGTATTTTAAAATAGAGCCATTAAACATTACATTTCTTAGCAGACACCTTTATCCAGGGTGACTTACAATTGTTACAACATATCAGATTATGTTTACATACAATTCCCCATTCATACATCTGAGTTATTACGGAGTTTAAACTAGACTTATTTTTTTTGGATTAGGGTTCCGAAAATACACAATATTGTGTTTCAGCATGTTAACAAACAAAAATAAATCACATGTATTAAAGCACATTTAATAAAAACAATGTTTAGGCAGACTATTTAAGTAAAAATAATTATATTTTAGATATACATTTGTCCAATTCCTTTTGATAATGTGACTAATTCTTAAAAATATTTATTTTTTGTTAACATTATGAATTCAAAAGAAATTGAAAACCTACATATTAAAATGTTAAGTAGTGTAATTGAATTAGGAACTCTAAAATGTCAGAGAAAGAGCATTATAAAAATGTAAATTACCTGGGAATCAAATATATATGTAAAATAAAGAACAGAATTACATTTTGTGAATGATGTGCTAAAATCAAATATAATGCATCATGTATTTAACAAAACATTGATATTTAACCCTAATATTAAACTGGTTTACTGTAAATAACATTAAAGCATGTGCCATGTTTTAAAAATTCTATTTTGTTCTCTAAAGTATTATTCAATTTAATTGTTTTATGCATAATAATTAGACGTCTGGATCTCTTCCTAATAAATGCTTATGAAATATCACAGGCTTTTTAAACAAATTCTTGTGTTAATTTCATATAACCACAGGATTACTGATTTGAAGACTTAAATTGCAGCTGCACAGCTAGTGCTAACCAATTCTCTTATAAATTCATTTTTAAATTTTCAACAACATTTTGGGGAGGGGTTGGACCATAATCCCCCCACAGCTTATATTAATACATGGCTCGGACACATTTTTCCCAGCATGCACTGTTTCGCATCCCCCCACCCTGCCTAAACACCACCTTTGCAGAAAACTCTGTGGGGCTGTTATGATGCCTGGTCCTCATGGCCATCCCTCAGCCAAGTGACTTCAAGCCAAATACATTATTACACTCCATGCATCAAAATCATATTAGGGTTCGGACAAAGTTCCTGAATGTTGTAGTGCATAAATTTATAGTGCCAAAAAATTATTTGTAATATATATATATATTGTTTAGATATTCACACAGGACCAATGAAGGACACCATTCTCTATGGACTTGTGGCAGTGTTATTTGTGATGACAATGGCTCTGCTGTCAATTATTTTCCACTTGCAGAGAACAAAATCAGGTATGTCCCTTGGTGCTTAATAATTAATTTGTTAATTTGTAATACTTAACCAAACCCTGATGCTCCTCAGTGTATTAACAACAATGATTTCAAAATATATTTAAACTGAATGAAAAAGGATCTCCTACAAAAATATACACCTGTGCTTAAAATCTTAGGTAACCTACTGACTTTGAGCATTAACATTTGGTTTCCTTATAAATGGGACCAAGGCCATATGGAACAAACAGAAATGTGTGATCCTTGCTTGTTTTGTAAACAAAAATGTGCACCTTTTTATATTTAAAACATGGCATATATATTTTTCAGGGTTTCAGGAATGTTGATTGATTGAAGGGAGCTGAGAGAGGTGACTGATAAGGAAGGGTGATGGCAACATCTAGTGTGGGAAAGTGGAAGTGCTAGACTGGTGTAGAGTGCTGTGCTGTAGCTGTGACAGTATCCTTCGTTGTTGGAATATATATCAAGCATATTTTAGTCCATAGTCTGAAAAGATTTGGTGGTAATAAAATGTCATAAAAAATAAAATCTAAAGGGTCAATGGGATATTGTGTACCCAAGTGATCTCCAGGGAGACCATCGGTTGGGCCCAGGAAGCTACATCTAGGATGTAAGGCACAGAACAGAAACCGTGCCATACACAGGGCCGATGGCCACCAGGGGAGACTCAGACTCCACAATCAGGAACAGTCAGACAAGAGGCTACAGGCTACTGTAGCTCAGCTGAAATCAGCACTGGATTCCCAATCGAGGAAACCAGGCCCGCCACATCTAGTCTTTAGAATCAAACAAAAGTGTTTGGAGAAACCCAGCTCGCCACAGCAACATTTCAGTCAAAGAGGCCCCTTGAGACCAAACCATGCTTTGAGTAGAATGCATCACCAAGTGCTCAGGCACTACTTGGTCCTCAGGCTCATAGACCATAGAAATCACGTTCACAAACCAGTGGGACAGGCGTTGCCTAGACGAGGCCTGGCACAGCATCCTTACTCCATTGCCCACAAACAACTGATCTATGTGATGAACGCCTCATACAAGAAAAGGGAGGAAGATGGAAAGCCATCAACTCCACTGGCTGGTTAATATGGGAAGAGAAATAACCCTTTCAGTGTTTGGTCATAACAAGCCATCGCCAGTGAAGCAAATATAATATATAATAATATTAAAAGGGCCTGAAGGGGGGAAGTGACAAAATGTGCCAACCATCATGGATATCAATGAACTGGCACACCAAGCACAGCAATGCATCAAAAGGTGTTGCAGTGTATCGATGTTCACTAAGAGCACTGCTCACTGAGGCCCTCAGCCACAAGGAGCACCAGAGCACCAACTGAGTGTCCAAGTGCCCCGCAGGCACCGACAACACAGTGGTCGAGGTGCAGCAAGGTCTACCAGAATGCCCACGTGGAGCAGCACACTGGCACTGAGCCTGGAGATGTGTGGGAGTCAGATGATCAAGGCTAGCTCAAGCCATGCGTGGAGACAACAACATGGGCAAGGAAACAAATGTGAAGACCCCTTTGGAATGTTGAGGCCTACACTACCCCTGTGAGCAATATCTAGAGTTGCAGCCATAGCCATGGGCTAGAACTGGTGGAAGGCCAGGAGAGGAGCCCCCAGCCCAGCTTAGATATTACTTGAGACCAACAATTCATGAGGCCTGCAGAACGATTACTACAGTGGCTTCCTCAAGTCCTTTTTGCTGTAGAGAAAGCCCTGTAGATTAATTTATTAACATCATAATACAGATTGTATTGTATTGTATGTATCTAATAATAATATGAAGTCTCCAAATAAATATTCATGGACATGGAACCTCAAGCTGTGAACAAAGGGAAATATGCATAATAAAAACAATATTATTAATGCTTTCAGTTCAGTGAATAATTAGCTTATACTTACAGAATTACAACTGCTTCAGAAAATGTATTTTCTAAGCAGACTCTTTCTAAGGACTTTTGTATTTCACATGCTTGGTGAAGAGCAAAATATGCTTTTTATTAACTAAATCTGCTGGTGATGCAATAGTCCCCTTTGGGTGTTATTCTCACATTGAAAGATAACTGTCTTTATAAACTAACAACTAACAGCAAAATAGATCTGTTATCGTTCAAGTCGGAAGCACTGCCTAAGGGGAGGGGTTTCTGTGCACTGCCGTAGGAACCTGATCGAAACATCACTCTATCAAAGGTTCGTCTTCTTTTGCCACTTCGTCTGTGCATTAGACTTATTATTATTATTATTGATTTTATAATAATAATTATTATTATCCGGTTGGTTGGCTTCACGGCTGTGCTGTCACCACCATTCTGTGTCTATTTGTATTGTTTAGTTATTATTAGCTAACCCGAATCTGTTAGTCCGTCTGCGCTCCGGGGCTCCGGTGCGCTTTGGTTTCAGTTTCGGCCACAAATAGCCCACTGGCCGCCTGTCCTGAGCCTTGGTATGTCGTAAGAGATCTCGCACGCATGAGGTGCTCCTCTGCTGGCTTGCGCCCACACTACAGCCCGTGACTGCAGCTGTAGGAGATCTCGCTCTCTCGGTTCGCTGAGAACAAGCACTGCTAGCCCTCCCGGTCCGTGCGTGCAGGCCTCAGTTTTAGATCCCTACAGCTGGTGGTCTACTACCCTCGGCCCCTGCAGATCCCGGCCCCCGCGTCACCCGTTGTCCCCGGAAACCCCGGCACATACGGTGTGCTTAAGCCTACGGGCCTACGCGGCGCTTGTATCCAGCACCAGCTAACACAGCTGGTGGTATACACAATACGGCAACAGCAAGGTTGCACGTGGTTGGTGTCGCAGCGCCCTGTGTATATAAACATTGCCGGGTGGAGATGCACTTTCAGGGGCGGGCCCGCTAGGCGCTCCACTTGTTGCAGAGGCGTTTCAGTTGATGTGTGCCCCGGTGCAAACACTGATCGGCGCCTCTGCTGCACGTTTCACTGTACACGCACGTGTGTGCTCGGCTCAGCGATGAGCTCCTCTCGCCCCCACCACTGTGCCGCTTGCGGCCAGCACACCTAGCCCGCCTGGAGTGGGGAAGTCTTATGCTCCGTCTGTCTGGGCACCCACACGGGCCCTCCCACTGCTGCCTGACCTCCTCTCCAAATTATATCAGTTGGATACTCCCTACAATTTCAGGCACGTCCACCTCCCTTCCAGGGTGTAGTGTGGATGCGAGTGAGGGACCCGTTGCAGTGTGCGACGCTTTGCATCGAAATCGACGCTCTCCTTGTCAAGCGAGCAATCCACGAAGTGCCCCCACCGGGGCAGCACAAGGGATTTTATTCACTATACTTCCTTGTGCCCAAGAAAGATGACGGTTTCCGCCCTATCTTGGATCTGAGGCACTTGAACCCCCATCTCAAGGTGTTGCGATTCTAAATGCTCAACCTGCGCACCATGTCCCAGGCCATCAAGCCTGGCGACTGGTTCACCACGGTGGATCTGAAAGATGCGTACTTTCACAGGTTCAGGAACACACGAACCTGATTTGTGGCCGCCTCTCCGCATTGGGCCTTTGGGTCAATCAAGAGAAGAGCCGCCTAACACCAACTCAGCAGGCACAGTTCCTAGGACTGCGGCCACCGCTCTGATGTCCCCCGTGGTGTATATAGTTTGTTTGTACGTAATCTACTTGTCAGCACAATAGTTCTGTTCCACTCTGTACTATTCAGTTGAGTTGGATGCTCCTGTGCTGTGCGCAGGCGGCATGAACGTTCCTGCTGCCACGCAATATATATTGTTGTTCATTTGTACAACATTGTAGAGCTGGTGTGGCCTTGCTCCTAGCTGCACTAGTAGAGCAGCCGGCCTTGCTATTGTAAGCAGAGGACATAAGAGTTGACCTCTGTAGCCCCACTTTGTATATGCTGATTGCAGACAGTCCCCAGTAGAGCGTGACTACGGTCCTCGCCCCTGGACAGCCCAGTTTGGCCCTAAGGGGCCTCTGTGGCTCCTGTCTGGAGTTGTGTTTGCCGAGGGCCCTTGCGATGGTTTTGTTATACAGTAACCCCTCCCCCTTGGGCAGTGCTTCCGACTTGAAAGATAACGATAGGTTGCGTATGCAACCCCAGTTATCTGAAAAAGGAAGCACTGCCCAAGGGTTGCAAGGTCACACAGGAGTCCTGGCTCTCAGCAAAAGAGGACGAACCTGCGCTGACATCTATAGAACAGAAAGTGGGAAGGGACCTGTTCTGAGTGACGAGCGCAGGGGCCAATGGCAGCTTTGATAGAGTGACGTTTCGATCAGGTTCCTACAGCAGTGCGCAGAAACCCCTCCCCCTTGGGCATTGCTTATTTTTTCAGATAACCAGGGTTGCATACGCAATCTATCGTTCGTTAACATAGGCACAGACTTGATTCCTTTAATGTTTTTTTTCTGTTATCCCCACCGTCTTCAAAACTGTAATTAGCATTTTTTTTTACCTATAATTGTTTCTTAATTAAATTAGAGATTTGATGACCAATTAATCATTTATTAATCATTTCTGTGGAATCCCTTTAAATTGCAGTCAGGTGATATAGATTAACACATCCATGAGAGTCATTAAGCAGGCAGTCAGTGCACCATCACACAATTCTTTGAGTGAAAAGAAAAAATTGTTAAAAGCAAATCTTAGTAGTTAATATGTGATTCATTGTTGTTTTGTTTGTTTGTTTTCCACCCATATTTCTTAGCGAAAAAATCTAATTCTGACCTAAACTGTCCAAACAAGTACACTCCAGCTACTCAGGTAAAATATTATTTATTTATTTATTTATTTATTTAATTATTATACATTTTTTTTAATTGTTGTTGTTATTGTTGTTGCTGTTGTCTACCTTGTTGACATTGGTGATTACACAGTACCTGTTGTATTAAGAGAATGTTTTGTTGACAATTAAATTCTTTAATTTCAATGTGGGTTTCTTCTATATTAGGGACGTGTTACAGAGGATGTCGTGTACTCAAGTTTGAATTTCAGTTAACAGAGATAACTGGAGCACTTAGAGTGAATGGACTCCTGATAACTGCCTCTGGAAATTGCAACCTTATTCTGTATTTACATGGAATGTTCCTTCAGATTTTTCACTTTAACATGATGAACATTTTCTGTGTTGATCAGTGGCAAAAACTCCTGACTAAATCCATTCTGATTTCATGTTGTAACATAATGAAATGTGGAAAGTCCAAGTCGGGTGAATACTTTTGAGAGCCACTGTATGAATTATTATTAAGCACTATACACTGGGTCATGTTGACTAGTGTTTTAGCTGGGGAGAAGTTAGGTACATCCTCACCTAATGAAAGAGCCAGTGTGTTTGTATCAAGGCGGTGTACATATTATATTTTATGTTTTTAAGGTCTGCAGCAGTTTTGATTTATTTTATTTTGTTTAGAGAAGCAGCACTTATTGTTTTTTAATATTGCAGCTCTTTTTTGGCCACTCATTTATTTTTATATTAATTAAATACGTCATAACTGACGTACTCTTGACATACTCAAGACACATCTTTTCAGACAGTACTTGTAATATTAGTCGTTTTAATCCCCATTAGATAGCACATCATAGCATTTTATCATGCTTCTTGCCTTACTGATTGATTTCCTCCTTGCTCCTTTTCCCGTAACCCTTGACTGTGACCCTACATCTTGACGGCACTTAGCTTTACTTTCCAGGATGTATGTCCGCACTTACTGTACTTAACTGTATAAATTGGAAGTCGTAAAATGTATTATATCTTAAATGGCTTTGTTTAATGTAAATTTGAATTTGTAATGTTTGATGCCTTGTACTTAACTGTATTTTTTGCACTTTGTATTGCACATATGTTGTAAGTCGCCCTGGATAAGGGTGTCTGCCAAGAAATAAATAAATAAATAAATAAATAAATAAAATAATAATAATAATAATAATAATAATAATAATAATAATAATAATAATAATAATAATAATAACTGTTAGCTACCATTAATACACATCTTATAAATACCTTGTACATGACTTTTATTAGATAACTTGAATCAATCAGAATTAGGAAATTGCTTGCAATATAATACATTTACATTATTATTATTGAGTTGCTCTTCTGTTTGTCCTTACAGATCGCAGTAATCACGGTCAATGAATGTGTGCTTTCAACCACAATTTCCAACCCTATTTACTGATGTCTTTCCCATAGACCTAAATGCAGATGTAACTTTAGTCACTGTTCCTACAGTGCTTTTTAAAAGTATTCACAGCGCTTTTATTTCCACATTTTGTTATGTTACAGCCTTATTCCAAAATGGATTAAATTCATTATTTTTCTCAAAATTCTACAAACAATACACCATAATGACGACGTGAAAGAAGTTTGTTTGAAATCTTTGCAAATTTATTGAAAACTAAAAAACTAAAAAAGCACATGTACATAAATATTCACAGCCTTTGCCATGACACTCAAAATTGAGCTCAGGTGCATCCTGTTTCCACTGATCATCCTAGAGATGTTTCTACAATTTGATTGGAGTCCACCTGTGGTAAATTCAGTTGATTGGACATGATTTGGAAAGGCACACACCTGTCTATATAAGGTCCCACAGTTAACAGTGCATGTCAGAGCACAAACTAATCCATGAAGTCCAAGGAATTGTCTGTAGACCTCCGAGACAAGATTGTATCGAGGCACAGCTCTGGGGAAGGGTACAGAAAATTTCTGTAGCATTGAAGGTCCCAATGAGCACAGTGGCGTCCATCATCCGTAAATGGAAGAAGTTTGGAACCACCAGGACTCTTCCTAGAGCTGGCCTCCCAGCCAAACTGAGCGATCGGGGGAGAAGGGCTTTAGTCAGAGAGGTGACCAAGAACCCGATGGTCACTCTGACAGAGCTCCAGCGTGTCTCTGTGGAGAGAGGAGAACCTTCCAGAAGAACAACCATCTCTGCAGCACTCCACCGATCAGACCTGTATGGTAGAGTGGCCAGACGGAAGCTACTCCTCAGTGAAAGGCAAATGACAGCCTGCCTGGAGTTTGCCAAAAGGCACCTGAAGGACTCTCAGACCATAAGAAACAAAATTCTCTGGTCTGATGAAACAAAGATTGAACTCTTTGGCTTGAATGGCAAGCGTCATGTTTCGAGGAAACCAGGCACCACTCATCACCTGGCCAATACCATCCCTACAGTGAAGCATGGTGGTGGCAGCATCATGCTGTGGGGATGTTTTTCAGCGGCAGGAACTGGGAGACTAGTCAGGATCGAGGGAAAGATGAATGCAACAATGTACAGAGACATCCTTGATGAAAACCTGCTCCAGAGCGCTCTGGACCTCAGACTGGGGCGAAGGTTTATCTTCCAACAGGACACACAGCCAAGATAACAAAGGAGTGGCTACAGGACAACTCTGTGAATGTCCTTGAGTGGCCCAGCCAGACTTGAACCCGATTGAACATCTCTGGAGAGATCTGAAAATGGCTGTGCACCGACGCTCCCCATCCAACTTGATGGAGCTTGAGAGGTCCTGCAAAGAAGAATGGGAGAAACTGCCCAAAAATAGTTGTGCCAAGCTTGTAGCATCATACTCAAAAAGACTTGAGGCTGTAATTGGTGCCAAACGTGCTTCAACAAAGTATTGAGCAAAGACTGAAATTTGCAAAGATTTCAAACAAACTTCTTTCACGTTGTCATTATGGGGTATTGTTTGTAGAATTTTGAGGAAAATAATTAATTTAATCCATTTTGGAATAAGGCTGTAACATAACAAAATGTGGAAGAAAAGTGAAGCGCTGTGAATACTTTCCGAATGCACTGTATTGAAACACTAGCCAGTTGAGCAGTCTTTATGACTGAAGCTCCAGCCATTCGTGCCCCAATAATGACCCCTCTTTGAAAGTCACTTAGATCATTTCCTCTTGCCATCTTGATCCAAAATCGAGGTCAACTGGGCCTGCTCCGCATTTTTATACATGCCACAGTTTGTAACAGAATATGTATGGGTTAAGCAATGTTGGGTGCCAGGTGAGCATATTAATCCCACCAAATGAAATAAAAGACCATACAAAACCAGTTACGTAGGACCCCTGTAGCAAAACTATGTTTCTACCTACAGAACCTCCATGGAAAACTTTACACCCACCTTATTTGTTATTCACTAGCTGAGATAGGACAATACATATAATTCTGTTATATCCACAATGCACTCTCCATACACTGAGAACTATAAGAAATCACAGTCAACCACGCTCATGCAGTTATGTAGTATATTAGAGAATTATGTGTATGACGAATCATATACACCGATCAGCCATAACATTATGACCACTGACAGGTGAAGTGAATAACACTGATAATCTCATTATCATGGCACCTGTCAGTGGGTGGGATATATTAGGCAGCAAGTGAACATTTTGTCCTCAAAGTTGATGTGTTAGAAGCAGGAAAAATGGGCAAGCGTAAGGATCTGAGCGACTTTGACAAGGGCCAAATTGTGATGGCTAGACTCGAATCCTGGAGGAAATACTGATTTTCTTTCTTTCTCACTTTTTTTCAGCTTGGAGAACCGGTGCCTGTTTTTATTCCAGCCCCAGGTGACAGCTACTGACGTGAGCAATCTACAGGTGTAAAAGAGCTGATAAACAACTGGCAAAGGTACAAACCATCTCCAAAACTGCAGCTCTTGTGGGGTGTTCCTGGTCTGCAGTGGTCAGTACCTATCAAAAGTGGCCCAAGGAACCGGCGACAGGGTCATGGGTGGCCAAGGCTCATTGATGCACGTGAGGAGCGAAGGCTGGCCCGTGTGGTCCGATCCAACAGACGAGCTACTGTAGCTCAAATTGCCGATCCATGGAGGCCCTACCTCGCACTTACAGGACTGAAAGGATCTGCTGCTAACGTCTTGGTGCCAGATACCACAGCACACCTTCAGAGGTCTAGTGGAGTCCATGCCTTGATGGGTCAGGGCTGTTTTGGCGGCAAAAGGGGGACCTACACAATATTAGGCAGGTGGTCATAATGTTATGGCTGATCGGTGTATATTCGTATTTACAAACACAACCGCACAATACGTTGTCAAAGAAGCCAGTGTTCATGTACCTGCATGCGGTTACGATTTGGCCACAGCAAAGTAATTCACTAATTATTTTCATATTTTCTTCTGTACAAAATGTTTGAACTATACGACCAAGTTTTGTAAAGTATCACAAGACAACATTATTGATATACTTGTACACATAACAAAACCTCATGCAGCTTGCACTTTTTTTCTGTACAGAATGTTTCTAGAGAAATTCTTTGGCTTTTTACAATATGTTTTATTTGTTCCTAGTCATTATTGCCTGCACATATCTTGAAAATACTAAAATCAGTATGTTTTGTGAAATCATTAGTCTGTTGTAAAGAATTAAATCAGTGATGGCTGCAATATATGATAAACAAAACCAACTTCTTTGCAATCCATGCAAAACACATATTTCACTGGATATTTCCAGGTCTAAAATACATTATTCATTGTGTCTACACTTTCATTCACAGTAGGACTGATTGATCTTATCATATCAATAAGTTGACGGCAATGTCTTGGCTGATGCATACAAATAAATAAACACTATGCTCTAAAATTGAAATACTGTTGTTTTCTATGTAGTCAATGTGATGGCTTCTGGCAGTTCGAGGTCAGTTGGATTATAAATCTTTTATTTTTGCAATCTTGCCTTTCAAACACTGTCAGAGTATTTTATAACACGTTTAAAATGTATATTGCCTTTGTGGATACACTAATCACCAAACTACTGTGCATCTTGTGTCCAAAGAGAGAAGAGAGAGACAGACAGAGGGAGTTGCAGCAGGGAGCCCGAAAATGGACAAAGACACTGTTCACATCTTCGTTGAAACAAACATTGGGCCACTTATGGAAATTAATTTGCTCAAGTGTTAATTTGAAAACATGAAGTGTGGGAGCTGAAACATAAGATAAAGGATAAACAGGGATTTATCCAGGTAAGGAGCAGGGCTGCCTGTCTCTGCTGTGATGTGCTTGGGGGACAGTGGGGGGGCAAGGCTGTGCACAGGGGTCTCCGCTCATCTCTCTTGTGTTTCCATTTTGCAGGTAGTATTCGTCATTTTTTCTGTGGTGAAGAGTTAATGAATGAAAGCACATTATGTTCCTGTGGAATTGTAAATAACAGTACATTAAATATTGTGCTGAGCTTGTGTGGAGGAGGAGGAGTACAACAAGAGGAAGAGGATGAGGATGAGGATGAAGATGAAGGCCCAAAGAGAACTGTTTCAATGGAGTGGTTAGATTCACTTTAGAAAGGAAAGGAAAGAAATCATTATTTTCTGGGACATCCTCCCCTCCATGTCCTCCCCCCTCCTGGACACTGCGATCCTCTCTGAGTCTAATATGTACTGACACACTCCCCTCTAACACACTGTCTGAAGCACACTGACAACTCCCCTCTGACTATAGTACCGTCTAATGCACACTGAAGAGAGAAAAAAATATTTTCTTTAATTCAAACTGGACTCTGTATTAAATATTGGCTCTCACAGCATTTGGTTTGCCTGCTAAAAACATGTCATCAGGAGTTGGATAGCTCGTAGAAATTTGGTCTGGCTACAAAAAAAAATATTCAGGAGGCAGATGGCTCCTAGACGTTGTGGCCAATCATATTGGTTGTGATAGATTAGGCCCTCCCAAGTCCCACCAGGTACACTGTGTGCCCTCCCTCCCAACCAATACACCCATTAAAACTACATGTATATATGTGTATGTATTATTCCCATTTCTTTAAGAGTGGCTTCATCGCTGTAGGAGTGATGGTGTGCTCGTCTCTTGCATGCTTTGTATAAAATATCCGGAGCTGAGAATCAACCAGAGTCCTAAGTCTCTGTGGATAACGGAGAATAACCACCTTCCATAGTTAGAGGCTAGAATGTGAAGAGACTGAGATTTAATTAAATGCCATGTGTGTATTAGGATCAAAAGAACTGCAACAATGGTTTTTGAGACCAGGGTAAAGGTATTGTCAGGTACTGGACATTTTGGGACATGTGTGTATGGGACTGTCTAGTTTGGGTATTGACTGATCATGACATTTTGACATAGTTTTGAATGCGTGGTTCTGGGTGTGGGAAAGATTTCACGGTGTAATACAAATATACCTAAGTTTGAAACGGAGGTAGAATTTGTTTTATATTCAGACATTCAACAGACATTCATCAATAGCCATTTAAATCCGTACAAATCAATAACTAATTCAGTGATTCACAGAAACATCAGACTAGATTTGATTTATTCTAAAAGGGTCTGGCATACTTTTACAACCTTTGTTTTGAATCAAAATTCTACTTTTGATTGAATATAAATACATAGTCAATAATATTCAATTTAAGGCTGTCAGAATCGAATTCATGGAATGTCAAAGAAACATCAAACTAGATATGATTTATTGAATCGGAATTTTAGTTGTGATTTGATAGAGGGCGTGTAGTCGTCCCAGAGGGAGTATAGTCGAAGTTCTAAGGGATCTGCTGTATTCCATTCAGAAGGGGTCTGCATCTTCAGTCATATTGAATTATTTACAGGAAAAAGCCTATGGGCCGAAGGTGTCAGGCCTGATGAAGGACAAATGGCAGGGGGATGGATCAAGAGGACCAAGACAACCAAGAGGATCACCATGGATCCTGTGTAAAGTAGCAGGCATTGGAAGTAAGAGTGCTTTGAAAAATGATGATATTGATTGGGATCTGTTGGAGAAAG
The DNA here is from genome assembly GCF_036373705.1 of Amia ocellicauda. Taxonomy (NCBI): domain Eukaryota; kingdom Metazoa; phylum Chordata; class Actinopteri; order Amiiformes; family Amiidae; genus Amia; species Amia ocellicauda. The sequence goes on along the minus strand of NC_089863.1, from coordinate 29,581,273 downwards.
AAGTGGCCAGATATAGGCAGGTTTGGGATGATTGGGATTATGATACAAGGCAAGATAGTGATATCTGTGAAGGTAACAATGCAGATGCTGCCATAGAGAGCGGCAGAGCCAGAGAGGCTGGCAGAGGAGGGAGTAGCGGGGGTGCCAGGACCAGCTCCCACCAAAACCTTGGACCGACAACTCAATCACAGAAGACTAGAGAAACAGTCAAAGTGAATCAAGGCATGATAATACAAAAGGAAAAATAGTATGGAGCTAAAATGTTTAAAATGTAGTTCCACAATCCCACACGTTTAACACCGAGGTAATCAGCTTTGATATCAATAAACGGAGTCTGCATATTCTAAGCAAATGCTTCAACTGTTAAACTCTTCTGTCCTCATGTATCATTGGGATAAGGCATCCGCATTAGCATTGGTCTTCCCAGCTCTGTACTGTATTTCAAAACCAAAAGATTGTGGTGAAAGTCTCCAGCGACTAACCCTAGCATTCCTATCCTTCATTTGATCTAGCCATCCCAATGATTTATGGTCAGTTTGAATCATAAACTTACAGCCTAATAAATAGTACTGCAAACTCTCAACAGCCCATTTAATTGATAAACACTCTTTCACAGTGGATAAATAATTCCTTTCTCTAGGTAACAAATGATGGCTAATATAAGCAATCGGATGTTCAGGCCCTTCTTGTTCTTGGCTCAGGGCCGCACCAATGCCAATGTCTGATGCATCTGTTTGGACAGTAAAGGGAGAGAAAAATCTGGACTGGCTGAAATTAGCTCGGAACAACACAGATTTAAACACGAGGTGCGTGTGGAGATTTTCTTCACTTCAGTTTCTGGCTTCATTGCTTATAAACTCACATGTAATGCATTTGCAACTTTGTATCTGTGACTTTACTTTTGTACTAGAAAAGCTATTCTACTAGAAAACATGTCCCTGAGCACCTTCCGGCGATTACTCAGGACACATCGGTTCAAACTGTACCTCTAAGACAGCAGTTTATTCTCCTGAGCGGGTCAGCACTGCTGTCATTAAGCACTTCATATAACTGTTTCTTCAAATGGCCTGCTTTTACATTGCTAGGATTCGTGTTTATTGTGATGTCCCCTAAGCTCCCTTCCTGAGCTCTTATCTATGACTTCAGCTCATCTTGTCTGCACTTGCTAGCTATTAGAACTAGGATTTATTTTATATTAACTGTATGTTGCATCAATGCACTTCTGTCATTTTGAAACTGTAATTGTATTATGGATGTTGGGGAATTTTGTACTGTATTATTGCACTTTTGTATTGCTCTTGCTTCCTGCAAGTCACCCTGGATGAGGGCGTCTGCCAATTCATAAGTAATAATAATAATGTTTTAATTGTAATTGTCATATTTACTTTACTCCCTGAAATTGCTCTCCTTTTTAAAATGAGGAATGTATTTTATTATCTTGCCCACTAGATGGAGCTAAACATTCATAATACTGTCATTCTGTATATGGAAGTGCAGTGGGGAAAATAATCATTAAATTCAGAATATACCCAGAGTGGTACCTGCTGTTACAGTGTCATTAAGGTGAAAGGTAGCACATGTTTGTAATTGATGAAAGCTAAGCTTCTTAAAATTATTACCACAAATTGGGCTACATGTGCACTATAATACATCACCTTTATGATTATAAATGTTTAGTTAGTGTGAAAGTACATATTTTTTCTTGACACCTAACAGAAACCACTATCCTAGCCTTGTGCCAGGGGGCATTATCCTGCTGAAGAAACCAACTAACAGATGGATACACTGCTGCCATTATACACAGCAAAACTGTTGTGTGGGAAACCCAGCAGCGTTGCAGCTCTTGACACACTCAAACTGGCACACCTGGTACCAATTACCATACCCTGTTCAGAGGCTCTTAAATCTGTTGTCTTCCCTATTTACCCTCTGCATGGCACACACACAATCCATGTCTCAGTTGTATCAAGGCTTAAAATCCTTTAACCAGTGTCCTCCCCTAATCTACCCTGACTGAAGTGGAATTAACAGGCTACATCAATAAGGGATCATACCTTTCACCTGGATTCACCCCAGTCTGTTTCATGGAAAGATCAGGTGTTCCTAATGTTTTATACACACAGTATGCATGCATTTTTTAATTTTGCTGTGGGGCATTACAGTACAACATTCAATAATTCATAGATATTCTAGATAAGGAGAATCCGCAAAATGATTAAAGGGTCCATATATATCGGGGCTCATTGTGTACATGAGCTCGTTAGGATGAAATAACCTCTCTGTGAAATCAGTAGAGTATATAAACCCAGGTCAGGAGACTGCTGTTTTGGCTTTAACCTCCACTGGGTGACGCTGTGTCATGTGGAGCACTCAGAGAAGGTTCACTACACAATCAATGCAGCTCACGGCACACCATTCAGATCTGCTGTCTTTCAGCTGATCTGGTGGAGTCTTACTGTCCATTTCTGTATATTGCAGAGTGGTGCACAGATTTGCCATGGGCTTCTAAGAGTCATTTCGAAACTCTGTGGCTATACCGCGTAGGTTTCTGACTATAAACCGGTGTTTGGGTTCAGAAACGCCAAGTTCTCAGTTTAGCAATTCTACTGGAGCCGGTAAATCTTAATAATCATTGTGAAGTGTCTCCCATTGCTACAGTTATTGGTCAATGAATCAAATACAGGCCCTTTTATTGTTATTATCTTTAATAACAGAATTTTAAAATGTTCACATTGGTTTACAATAAATCTGTAAATCCCGTCTCACAGGCCATTGCTCTTACATTCAGGGCAAGGCTTACAGTCCAGTCCCTCTATATCCTGGAAGCCGGCATCTACTATCCTCCTCGTGCAGGGGCCGCAGTAATAGTGACCGCAGCTCAGACTTCTCCGTCTTCTATTCAGCAGGCCACAGAGCATGCAGCCCTCGTCCTGGGGGGTGGGGTGGTGTCTGGGCACCGCCGGCTCTGCTGTCTGCTGCATGGGATAGGCTTTCCGGTCCACACTGCACTGGTTCTCTGTGACACTGAAAGGGGTCAAATGGTCAAAACCCTCAGCATAAAAGTGGAAACTCAATTTAAACATGAGGTGCGTGTGGAGATTTTCACATTTCTAGTCTGTACTTCAGTTTCTGGCTTCATGGCTAACACTCACCTAAAGGATTATTAGGAACACCATACTAATACTGTGTTTGACCCCCTTTCGCCTTCAGAACTGCCTTAATTCTACGTGGCATTGATTCAACAAGGTGCTGAAAGCATTCTTTAGAAATGTTGGCCCATATTGATAGGATAGCTTTGTGACATGGTGCATTATCCTGCTGGAAGTAGCCATCAGAGGATGGGTACATGGTGGTCATAAAGGGATGGACATGGTCAGAAACAATGCTCAGGTAGGCCGTGGCATTTAAACGATGCCCAATTGGCACTAAGGGGCCTAAAGTGTGCCAAGAAAACATCCCCCACACCATTACACCACCACCACCAGCCTGCACAGTGGTAACGAGGCATGATGGATCCATGTTCTCATTCTGTTTATGCCAAATTCTGACTCTACCATCTGAATGTCTGAACAGAAATCGAGACTCATCAGACCAGGCAACATTTTTCCAGTCTTCAACTGTCCAATTTTGGTGAGCTTGTGCAAATTGTAGCCTCTTTTTCCTATTTGTAGTGGAGATGAGTGGTACCCGGTGGGGTCTTCTGCTGTTGTAGCCCATCCGCCTCAAGGTTGTACGTGTTGTGGCTTCACAAATGCTTTGCTGCATACCTCGGTTGTAACGAGTGGTTATTTCAGTCAAAGTTGCATTAATGAGAAACTGAACAGGTGTTCCTAATAATCCTTTAGGTGAGTGTATAAGGTCATGTGTAGTGCATTTGCGACATCAAAAGTATTTATTTCACATGGTTAATCTTATGTGACTTCCAATTTAAAGCGAGTTTACTTGAAACTAGAAAACATGTCCCTGAGCACCTTCCGGTGATTACTTGGGACACATCTGTTCAGACTGCACCTGTAAGACAGCAGTTTATTCCCCCTGACAGCACTGCTGTCAATAAGCACTTCATATAACACTTCATGTCGCCTCTGCTCCCTTCCCCTGAGCTCTTATCTATGACTTGTCTGCACTTGCTAGCTATTAGAACTAGGATTTATTTTATATGAACTGTATGTTGCATCAGTGCACTTCTGTCATTTTTAAACTAATTGTATTATGGTTGTTGGGGAATTTTGTACTGTATTATTGCACTTTTGTATTGCTCTTGCTTCCTGTAAGTCACCCTGGATGAGGGCGTCTGCCAATACATGAATAATAATAATAAAGTTGTAATTGTTATTGTCATATTTACTTTACTGCCTGAAATTGCTTTCCTTTTTAATACGAGGAATGTATTTCATTGTCTTTCCCACTAGATGGAGCTACACATTCGTAATACTGTCATTCTGTATATGGAGGCGCAGAGCGGAAGATAAACAGTGCCTGCTGTTACAGTGTCGTTAAGGTGAAAGGCAGTACATGTTTGTATCTGATGAAAGCTAAGCTTCTAAAAATCCCCAGGAATGGGGATACATGTGTGCTAAAATCTGTTACCTTTAGTGTGTATACAAATAAGATCTTTAGTTAGTGTGAGGTTCTTTCTTTACATCTAAAACAGAAACAACAAAAGTATTACAATTTAATTATTCTGTAATAAACTAAGACTAAGTGTATTGTTCAGTGGCGTATGTTTGGTTTCAGAATTGGAGGGGATGTGTCCCCTACGCCTTTGGAGCCGGACATACATTATTGGGGGGACAATGTAACATTCTCTCAACTTTGCGTCCCCCCATCCACCCCTAAACCTACGCCTATGGTATCGCTAGTGATCTGACCTCTCTGTTGACACTGGCAGGTTGTACTCTGGGTGGGAACAGCAACTCAGACAGCACAGCCGCCTCCAGCACTGCAGCAGCCAGGCCTTTATTCTCATCCTCACTGAGCTGGGTACCACAAATTAAAGAAGCTGGGGAAACTCAAATGAAAAAAATGTATTGTATGTGTTAGTCTCACCAATACGTTTCATTATAAGTATAGGTTATATGACCTGGGAGATGACAAATATGACATTTTGTTACATGTGACCAATAGACTTGCGATGCTCATTCTAAGCAAAGTGCATCTCCGAAAGTGTTGACACTTTTTCTTTATTTCTCTCATCCTTTCATCGAGTATTTATTACCTGCACATCCAGTTATATATTAGTCACACAGAGCAGGAACCTTGCTCGTTCTATAAAATAAATGCGCGCTGTGCTAAAAACGGCCAACTACAGTCGTCACTTCCGCCACGCTGCGCGCAAAGGATCCCGGTATGCAGACTTCACGCGAGATCTTACTGGTCCTTAGCGCAAAGTGCGAAATGACGTCACTCATGGCAATGACTAGGAGCCTGTATGTCCGTTAGACAAACTGCCATTATGAATTAAATTAAAGAAAAACATGGACCTCCCCAGTCAAGAGCTAAAGACACCTTCTAAACTTATTTTTTTGGGTACATCTCCTTCGTCGACAGCAATTAATGCAGCTCCGAGTCCGACACAGTCTGCGGTCCCACACTCGAGACCGTCTATAGCGGCTGCATGTGGCGGTGAAGCGAGTCCCCGTAACTAGGCCGCCTTCTCCGACTCAGGGAGCACCGCTGGATTGTGCGATTCCGGGAAGGGCATTTAAAAAATCCTTATATCGCAGCTTTTCGTGTCTCCGGCGGATGAAGACCTACCAACGATCTTCCCGGTCTGGACGCGTCTGCTCGAGCATCTGGACAGTGTCTGCGTAACGTGTGCGTCATCAGTGACAGACATTCCGTGTTTTAATAACACCTGAAAAGGTAAGAACACGATTTCATTTTTTTAAATGCTTCAGTGTGTTGCTTACATATACTATATAAATCATATTGCGGCTCTGCTAGTGACAGTGTTGTTGCCTCAGTAAACGGACTAGGTGGCACTGTGGCCTGCTGCTACTGGTCGCGTCCGTCTGCGCAGATCTGCGCGGTTCCTCCAATAAGATCGATGGATTCTGCAGCTCTGCGCAGAAGTGCGTTACACGAACGCGAGCACTAATCTTGCTGCACTACCGATCTTTCTATTTCTATTTGTCGTATTATTATACTTTTTTTCTGATTCATTTTTTGCTAGACGATTTACAATGTTGTGTTTTAGATTTTGTGCATATACTCATTTTAGGGGCATCTTTTCTCGGCTGTGTGAAAAGTAATCGGGAATGCATTTGGGACGCTTGATTTCGGACATGATTTTGGTTTACAAGTGAAATAAAGCAAATTAAGTGCAGAAATACTATTGCATTTACGGCAGTATATTTTTTGTCGACAAATGGTGCCCGTATAATGTGCACAAATCTCACATACCCTGCGTTTGCATGGCCGCTAATAATCGCAATACTGCATATTCCCAATATATAGTTTATTCTTCCATATTAACGGCACATTTGGGATATCAAATATTGCAGCTCACGTTTGCAATGATACGTGTGCAGGATTCACATGCTTCTTTATTAGCATGAAAGGAATATTGATTTTCCATGTAAATACGAACATGAAGAATCCCAATCCAAGCAAACAGAGCATAAGGAATTCAAACCTTTTATATGCCAGATACTTAAAGATTTTAATTGTTTGGTTGCAGATTTGTGCACAGACCTAATTTAAAAATGTCCTTACTTTCTGCTATGTTCACTCAGTTTTGATTGAAAAGCACAAGATACAGTGCCACGGGCCTGGCTGAGGAGAAGTGATGTATTGTGATGAATCGCCACCTGGGGGGGATAGTTTTCCTCCCACACTGCTACTCACAATGCCACTAATCCCATCTGTCTGCACACTTTGAGAGATATTTGACTATGAGCTGAATGGTAGACTTTTTAAGGGGATGGTGATATAATCCCTCTTTTTGTTCTCCAGTGTAATTTCCAATCTCCTTTTCTGCTACAACACAGGAGTCATACTCAGCTCCTGCAGGGCCCGTCTTGACTTTTGGTTTTCATTCCAACCAATTTCATTGTTACATTATAATTATTTCATTACAAATCAGCATGCTTGCTTTATTGAAATATGTATTTATATTGAAGTGCAGTCGACTGATCATAATGTGATATTGACTCAAAATTTGATACCCACAGACAATGTTTGGAGCCTGGAGAGTAGGCCTATTATTACATGAATCCATTACATCATGTAATTAAAGCAATTGAGGAGCAGAGAGCTGCCATCATAACTTTCTAAAAGCTCATATTAAGGGAGACTTTCTTTTATTATACTATGTATTTGGGGGAAAAAAAATTGCTCACAATGATATTGCCTGTTTTTGAAAACTAGAGAAAAGACATCACACTTCTGGAAAAGCAATATGTTACAAGAAGGAAACTGATCCCTGCATTGAGAGAGAATTGGGGTTGCTGCAGATGCACACGTCACACAGCCTTGAGGCAGACCGTGAATTGTTGTCAGTTCTGACACCTACAACAACAAAATCACTAGTCTTCCACTAGGCCTTGGACCGATTGCCATCACCACCCACACACAGAAACAGCAGCACAATAATCTGCACTGACAAGGGGCTCCGTAGCAGCTGTAAGAGCTTTCATCTGGATTACACACTGCTGGGGGAAGATGGGTGGTTCTCCGGACATGAGCATGTCCCATAGCTTCTCCTTTTCCTGCAGCTTGGCATGGTAGATGGACTGTGGCAAATGTGGCCTTGCAGTGAAAAAACTGGGGGGATGGCACTGACTGTTGGGTCTGTTGTTTGTCTCGTCCCACCTGAAGCAGCAGAGACATTGTAGTGGTGGGGTGAGTTCAGTACTTGCAGATACCAAAGGGGTAAAGAATCGGAGATCCTAAAGAATAATAATAATAACGATAAGACCGCATGGTAGTGGAATGGTTTGCGCTGCAGCCTCACAGTTCCTGGAACTCTGGTTGGATTCCGGTCTTGGGTGTCTGCCATCTGTGTGGAGTTTGCATGTCTACCCCATGTCCGCTTTGGGTTTCCCCAGGAGCTCTGGTTTCCTACCACGTCCCACAGACACGCTGCTGAGGCTGCTCTCAGTGTGAGTGTGGTGAGCGTGCTTCCATGTCCGGGGTGTGCACTGCGTCGTGCCCTGTGTCTGCTGGGTCGGGGTCTTTCTCTCCGACCCAGTTCTGGATGAAGTGCTTATTGAAAATGGATGGATGGATAATACAACGTACACAAATACACACTGCTATAGACTGCAGCTACATCATGTCCTGATTAGCATTCCCATTCCTAAAGAAGGGAAAGTTAAGACAAGCTAATACATAACATAACCAAACTATGAAAATAACCTTTTTTTCCCCTCTTAATGCAACTGGAGTGTGCAGTGCCTATGTAGTTCATGTGGAAAATACAACTAGTAATCGCATTTGAGGTGAATAACATACAAATAACAAACAATGCAAGTGACAAGCACAATCCTATAAACAGAGATAAGTGATTAATCACTGAAAATAAACAACAGTTTCAAGTGCCATTGAAGACCAGAGTTGTCCGTGGATTTCATAGTTGTTGACAATAAGATTTTACTTTTACAATCTGGTTGATCGGAAGCAATCCATGTATTATAAGCAGAAAGCATCTTGTGACCATCAATTTTATAACTGCTGTCACTAAGCCTGTTTCTTTTCCTCAGTCCTGCCTTTATTTATTGATACATTTATTTTCAAATTAGCACAGACAGAGCCACACTCTCATAATGGGATTCAATTGTATTCCTTTTCTGATCAAATCACATTTCGTCTCTTCTTTACTTACAAAAAGCAATATGATTTAATCTTCCATATAAGCATACGCATTTAGCTATGTGAAATGCATACTTAATGAATGAAAATGGTCCCAATATGCTTTCTAAGCATTGATTTATACCAACAACAACAACAAAATACCTGCAGATTAATTGAAATAAAAGAGAAGCCAATTTCCTGTGTGTGACTTATTGCTTTTTAACCCACCTGTCACGGTCTCAGGGGTGGACTGCAGGGCAAGGGAGTAAGGACCCAGGTGCAGTATTTGTAGAGGCGGCGGCCAAGACACAAGGACTAATCAAGGACGTGGTCGAGGTCACAGTCTATGGTCAAGATCAAGGAGGTCGAGAGAGAGACAGGACTAGGACAGGGAGCAAGAGAGAGAGAGAAACTGGGAGCGAACAATAGAGAGGACTGGGAGCAAACAAGAGAGAGAGACAGAGACACAGGACAGAAAGAGCTCAGGCGAACACGAGGAACCAGGCGAACACGAGGAACCAGGCGAACACGAGGAACCAGGCGAACACGAGGAACCAGGCGAACACGAGGAACCAGGCGAACACGAGGAACCAGGCGAACACGAGGAACCAGGCGAACACGAGGAACCAGGCTTGGTGACGCAGATAGAACTGAAGACACTTCACCCTGAATGAGGGCAGTGAGGGGTTTATAAAGGGAAGCAGAAACTAGAAATGCAGGAGCAGGACCAATGAGAGCAGAGGAAAGGAACAGAAGTGCACAAGGGTGTGGAGGAATGTTAATTGAAAGATTGACAAAGGAAAGCAGTGAAGGGAGAAGGAAAAGGCAAGGGAACACTGGTGGCCTCTAGTGGGGATAGAAGGTAATGGCAAGGGAACCATGACACCACCATATTTTTTAGAAATCAAACAATATGTTAAAACATATATTTTGTAATTGAATGTAATCAGGGACATTTGTTTCTTGTATTGATGACTGTAGTTTGGCACGGGTCATAATTGTTTTGCTTGTTTGGAAATTATGAAAAAGAAAGAGCATTAACATATTCAGATTTGGGAAAAGGGATTTGGGAAAACTCATTTGTATTTTACTTGGCTCAATTTGGCTTCTTGTGTAAGTAAATTAAGATGATTGAAGACCAGCTCAGATTTAATTGGATCCGTGCCTTTACTTTGAGGTGGCTTACACTAGAGAAATGTTATCAATAACTAGATTTCTGTATTTTTTCCTGCTCTGTATATTTGTATGGGAGTGCGGTGGGGCAGCAAATTAGCTTGTTCGGCTTGGGGCTTTGCAAACCCTGATGATAGTGGATTGACAACGGGTCAAATACTGGGTTACTGCTTATGATTGACAGATGGGTTGAAAGTTTTAAGTCTGTAAGTTTATCCTATTTACATACCACAGCCAAAAACAAAAGAAACAGCCAAAAATCCTGCTCTTTTATAGGAGTTTCTAACAGAGCTCGAATGTAATTCTGCTTGTCAGTGACCTGAATAAAATGACTTCCACAAAACATAATCACACTATCCTGATTTTCTTTGGTTTCCTTACTCTTCAAATTTCAGGTTCTTCAAAACGGTTCACGATATGAACTGCAGACCCCACAAAAGATTTATGAGGAAGTGAACTAATGAAAAAGCTAACGAGAAGGAGACAAATATTGTATCAAAGCTAGTTTTTGGATAAATGCTGTATTGTGTTACTGTAGTCTAAAAATTATATCAATAGACGACACACATTTTGCTTACCGTTCTGTTCTTATACTGTTTCTTTCTGATAACTACAGCCAAAAACAGAACTAAAACTACAGTTTCTGCAAAAACCTTATAGTAAGCTATATCAATTTTGTGTAATTTTTTCCTCAACAGATTGATTTTTTTGTTGTTTTAAAAGAATCTCATCCAAGGTCATATCAATAATTTTGTACAGCTTCAAATTATACTATCTGATCCTAATGCAGCTCTTTGAGGGTTTCATTATGAATGTTTACCACAGTAAATTTGCTTAGTCATTAGACAATTTTCTCTTGGTTTTTCAAAGCATATACTTTGCTTTGCCCTGGCATCCCATGGTTTGTATCATGCTTTACTCTACTATAGCTTCCCATGATTTACCACAATTTTATTTTGCTTTCCTAGACTTTACTGAATATTATTTATGGTTCATTTTTACTAAGGATTCTTAGAAATGTTTTCAAGGCTAATAAATAAGTTGGGCGCAAAAAAAACACAAAGAAAAAAACCTTCAAATAAATTATCAGAGAAATATTGGAATAAGCACGAGCAGGGCCGGAATGTTCTGTATGCCAAGAATGCGTAGCTGAGCCCCAGCTGCTCGGCCCACCTCCGTCCTTTTGGCCTTCTGCGTTGCTACGCGACTGGCTGCATTCAAGATGGCCTCCCTGTGTTTTTGCTCTTTTTTCTCTCTTCAGTGGCAGCACACGGGGCTCATTATGGAGTCCCCCCCCCACACACCTTAAGTCTCAAGGCCTCTGTAATTTGACAGAGGAAGGATAAGGTCGGGGTGACCCTGTACCTCCAGGGTTTCGGTGAAAATGCGAAGAGGGCCTGAATTAACTACCTCATCCCCCTGCATCCCACAAATAATCATAATTATTGTTTTACTATTACAGTATTCAATTTTCTACAGCAGTTTTTCTCCTTGTTTTAGAATTCGGTTCAGGGCAGTTATTAAAGCTAGAAATACCGAATTTTAGGACATATGATATACAATTTAGATTTTCTTTTGTTGTTGTCTTTGTTGGTAAACCACAAGATGCTCTTACTATTGTAATATTTATATGTAGAGCATTGTAGGTTAGTGTTTGTGAAACTATATACGTGTACTTGAAAGTTTCTAAATACCTTATTTATTTATTTGTTATACATGTTTATAAGATAAACAGGAAATGGAAAAACAAAGACGAGAACCCAAAAACAATAAAATAATCATCAACAGTCTGAAAACCAACTAGAGTTTATAAATGAATCCACTACTAAAGTAGGTAGAAGTCTATAGCTTTTTATTTGTTTGTTTTATGGTTTTTATTTTCTAAACAGACTATAAACTGGTCCCTTCATGAATGTGAAAGAGTAAGCTATGAATTACGAGGAACAGCAAAAATCTTGATAATACAAAATACAGGTTCTTTAAAATTGTATGACGGAATTGTCTATTTCAAACATAATAGTAGCCCATGTCTTTTTACTTCAACCTATGATTCATATGCTCTGCTTTTTGTGTGGTTCAAGTGTGGTTCAAGGACAACTGTGCAACTTGGTAACATCACAGTTTTTAGTATAAAAAAAGCCATCAGTAGCCAATTAAGAAAAGGAGGTTACTGTAAACAAAAATCAAGGCAGAAATCTTGTTTTGACGCAAAGATGGACCAACAGTAACACAATCAATAAATGGGATAGAGTGAATGTAATATAAATCCACAGAAAAAATAAACAAAGACAATTTATTATGTATAGTAAAAGATGGAGAATGCTGTGACCACTATAAGCATTTAAGGGGAACTGAAAATGTAAAATTAATTAAAACAAGGTGATAGTTAACATAAGACACCAATTTGGTACAGCTGTATTTTAAATAGCCTGATTACATGCACAGTAAGGATGGGCAGTATACCAGTCTTACGGTTTACTGGGCTTTAGATACACTACGGTATAGATACTATTCCTGTTGCACTGCACAACGATTATCGTAATTGTGGTATACATGGTATATGCCCTTTCTGTGACATGAGCCCTAGTGGTCTTTCATTGCTTTTGAAATATTATTATTATTATTTTTATTTCTTGGCAGACGCCGTTATCCAGGTCGACTTACAACGTAAATATAACTATACTGAACAAGAATATAAAAGCAACATATAAAGTGTTGGTTCTGTGTTTCATGAGCTGAAATGAAAGATCCCAGAAATGTTCCATATGCACAAAAAGCTTATTTCTTTACATCCCTGTTAGTATGCATTGCTGCTTTGCCAAGATAATCCATCCCCATGACAGGTGTGTCACATCAAGAAGCTGATTAAACAGTATGATCATTGCACAGGTGCACCTTAAGCTGGAGATAATAAAAGGCTGCTTCAAAATGTGCTGTTTTGCCACAGATGACTCAAAGTGTGCAATTGGCTGCTGACTGCAGGAATGTCCACCAGAGCTGCTGCCAGAGAATTTAATGTTCATTTCTCTACCATAAGTAGCCTCCAATGTCGTATTAGAGAATTTGGCAGTACGTCCAGTCGGCCTCACAACAGCGTAACCAAGACCAGCCGCCTGGACAGCTGATGAAATTTGGGTTTGCACAACACAAGAATTTCTTCACAGACTGTCAGAAAGTGTCTCAGGGAAGCTCATCTGCAGCTCATCGTCCTCGCCAGGGTCCTGACACGACTGCAGTCAACAGCCAATCGCACGCTCCCTCAAAACTTCAGACTTCAAATCCATAGATTAGGGCCTAATTCATTTATTTAATTGACTCAATTTCCTTAGGCCTATATGTAACTCAGTAAAACCTTTAAAATACTGAGTTTATATTTTTGTTCAGTGTTGTTTGTATAAAGTAGTACAAGAGTGTGGGGACAATGTACATTTGTAGTTATTGACCCATGAACACCAAAATTTCAATTTTTAATGATAGCAGCCATGAAATAGGTGTATATTGCATATGACACAATATTAAATATTATTTTTTAAAACACAAATTTGAGGTGGGGACTGCTATTTGTCCCATTCCCATAGAATGACCCTTATACAGTACAGATATACCCTGCTTTACTTGTTCTGCTATGCACCAATTCATTCTAGCACAAATTTATTCAATTAATTTTTAAATTACATTTAGAAAATCATTACAATATCAAACATTAGCAAAACTTAAACCCACGCCTTGCCTAGACAGATGACATAGCCGTTAAAACAAATGTCCAGGTATGTTACATCATTTAAAAACATTATTCAAATCCACAAAGTCTGTCAAAAATCAAACAAAACACATGTTCCTTAACTGCAATCAGAGTGACCGCCACTCCCCTGGAATAAAGTGTTGCCAACGGTATCCATTTAGCTGCATTATTTTATCTCTAAAGAAAGAGAGAAATATTAAAAAGGACCAAAACAGAAAAGTATAACCGAATGGCAGGGAAAGGTCTGAGGGGGAATCTGAAATTAAGCTAAAGAGTATCAGTTAGGAGCCAGGAAACCAGAAAATTAAAAGTAACATTCCAGTGAAATTGCTGAGTTTATAATTATCATTAGTGTTATTGTTAATCGTTTATGAAACCTGTCAACATTTATTCAATGTATTTATGATCCCGTTCAGCACAAGCTGTTCTAGAACCTCTGTCCTGAAAAGCGAGGTATAAAGGGATTGTCTTTTGTGCTTTTAAATAATCAATATTAGTTAGTGTTTTAAGCGATTATTTCCTAATTCTCTTTACCAGCAAAATTCTGCACTTTAATTATTTATTAATACATTTTAGTTTGTACATTGGATTAATCTGATGTTTAAAACATGTTAAATAAATGTTAATAATGTAATGAGGGCTGCCTATTTTCCAGTTTTATTTGTGCTGTCACACCTTTCATTTAAAGCTGTAAAATACAATTATATACTATACTAATATACTATTAAGCAAGTTGAGCATATTATTTTATTATTAAAAATATAGGAAATAATTAGTTTGCATGATTATACCATGATATTTGTAATATGTTCAGTTATGCAAAGAATACACTGGTTGTAGCTTATAAAATGGCAGCTACAGTAGAATGTACATTTACTATGGTGTAACTGACCAACAGGGCACGTTACAGTAAAATAAAAATAAATCTATTCTTTCTAAAAAACAGAATGAAAAAAATCAAGGAATTACAAGAGTAATCTTCCATAGGTATTTTCCTGGGAAATTATAAGGGTTGTTGTTTTGTTGCTTTTGTTTTCATTTTATTTTTCAAATTATTCCAGATAGATACACTACACACACACACACACACACACTAACCCAGTCTGTCGGTCCCCAAGGGTTGTATCCAGTATCTATCTGTCAGCCCTATTTTTTCCCATTATTATTGGTATTTTTTTTATACAGGCAATGTCTCCTCCACAGCACAAGAAATTAAAACTCAAATGAAGACATTTTATCCTTCTCTAGGGCTAATTATCAGGCTGGAAATGTTATATAATATAGGTAATATATATGAGTGTGTGTGTCTGTATTTTTTAATTTCTGTTTTCTATTAAAGCAACAGTAAATTTTTGAGCTATTTTTGAGATATTATAGTAGGTTTATTTATTTATTTATTTATTTTGGTAGTATAGTAGTTTTGATGATTTTATGATATATATATATATATATATATATATATATATATATATATATATATATATATATATATATATGTGATATAATATATATGCTATAATATTTATATATAAGGTTATTTTAGTGACTTTCCAATTTGCAAACTGCACCAACCCGTATCGTATCACTACAAATCACAAGCGAATCATAAGAAGAGTTTAATCATTTTAAAGCATTTAAAAAAAAAAAAAAAGATTATTATTATTATCGATTATTTATTTTGAAGACTGACCAGTTGGCTCTTAACTACCAGATAAATTACACATTTCCAAACACTTTTACTTCACCTTTTAAAGACAATCAATACCATTGTTAACTCTTGGTAGATACCACTAATAAGCACCTAATGCACTGTTTACTACGTTTTGAAGTATAAATACATCTGCTTCCGAACAATATTAGGGAATTTATGGGGATAAAATGTACGCGTGTCATGTATTCAAAAAAAGACCTGTCCCATACAAACGGGCAAAACTGCTGCTTTTTGAAAACTTAAAAATTGCTGTAGAGCGAGAGTGTAGATCTGAGAGAGAGGTGAGACCACAAAAACGAATTGAGCTGAATTAATACGGTGCACGGTGCAGTGTCTGAACAATTGATTGAGTTCTTGATCATGTGGCTCATGTCATGTGGTGCAGCTGTGCATGTGATGCAGCTGTGCACATTAAAATAAAAACTGTTTGAAGATAGCATAATCTACCTTCAAGAAGACTTCTGTATCTAATCAGAATGATAAAATGAAGGGCTCTGCAGAAGGACATACACAGATTTGTGTTTTAACATATTGTCTGGATTGCAGAAATCTGAATCTACTACCTAAGCATGGCTGAGAGGCTTTAATACTACAGAAAGCTCTGAATGTGTTCATCAAAATGTGCACACACCCCTGTCTCAACAGGGTTCAGTCAATCTTCATAATTTGAAAAAAAAAAAAAAGCTACTGTGTAATACTTTTGCTGAAACAAATATGGCTGCCTCATTATGATGTGTGACTCTGATTGGCTGTTTCACATTTTCTGCCACTGATCATCTGTTGGCTCAGTCTTATTGGAGAACTGACAAATCAACAGTTTATACCAGAACGTAAATGGTGACCTTGACATATGAGACATTCATTAAAACAATTATAAAATAAATATGCATGGATACTTTTCCCTTGATGATTGCTATTTATGTATGTATTTAGACTATGTGTTTATTATTAAACTCAATTTTTCTTTTGTCAGTTTCTTTTCTGATCCCATCCAAAACACAGATGAGATTACTCCAGTCTATAGAAATATAATTGCAGTATTTAGTCAATGCACATCTTTACACAAAGAGTTGTGGGTGTCTGGAATGAGGTACACTGCTGAACCAGATTCCCCCAAGAAACAGCTGGAACACACCCTGGGATCAATAAGCTACTAACCACCAAATGATCGAGAGAGTTTGAATTGATCTTCTCTTGTTTATAACCTTTCCAATGTTCTGTTCATCTGTGTTTGATAATCCTACTGACACCCTTTGACCTTTTCATTGATTAAACATACCGATTTACTACCTAAAAGTGTCTAGTGGCAGGATTTATTCATCATACCGCAATTTGAACATTGAACAAAAAAGGCAATAGCATTTTATTATTTTTTAGCAATAGATTAAGTTTAGTGTAACACAATAGGAAAACTCTTGCTTAATTTATCAGAACTTAACCTAGTATACATTAACAATGTTAAAAACAGAAAACAAATGTTTGAATTTGAAACTAAGCACAAATTGTGTTCTATGCAGACATCCGTTATTGGTTTTTTTTTTTAAGTCACATTTCTTCCAGACAGCGAATGTGTGGATATTCAACTGAATTGGGTCACGGAACAAGTATTAATCATTATTATTATTTATTTTAACTACATTATTTTCAATTAAACAATAGTTGATAGGAACACAGTACACATTGTATTTCATACTCTATGGAGATTTTTCTGAAAAAGAAGTATTATTTACCCTAGATCTCTCGCTAAGCATGAAAACACTTTCTTCAAGATTTATGGAACATTTAAAAATGCTTAAGATAGCTTAAAGTGGAAACCAAATGAACTGTAAATACAACGTTTAACACTCACGATATATTGTACAAAAATCTGTGTATATTTAATATAAAAAATATGAGAATCACTTCCTTTATGTCATTATCAGACATAATGCGACTTGTGCTTAATACATGACATTGTTTATTATGACAGTATGCAGGAAATAATTTGCTGTATGGTTGTTGTAACCCGTTACTTAGTGTTATTTTTTATAATTGTTCTGTTCTTTATTATTTTCTCTTCGCACAGCTTCCAATTTGAAATTCCACATCTCATCTCACCACATTACATTAAATAGTAAAATAAAACATTTAGAATACATCATGTCATGTCTCAAACCCTCTCCAATGGGCATTTAACCACACCGAATGGTCAAGAGGGAAGAGGAGCTGTAGATTTTCCAATAATAAACTGAATTTAGAAGGGAAAGATTGCCAATATTTTAAAACAAGACAATGCCAAGATTTGGATTGTTTCGCAGTGCAGAAATAGGAGATTTAAAAGAGTGAGCTGATTATCCCATTTCTCAATGTAATGTGATGCCATCAGTAATGTTGATTTCAACATGATGATGACCTCAAACACACAGCCAACTAAACCCACATATCTAATATTAAAGGAGTATTTTGCACTGATTTCTCTTTGCCCACTATGGAAGCACGTTTTGCTGTATTGGTTGTATCTTGCATTCTGTTTTACTTAACAATTAATTGTATTGCTTTTTCTGAGAAACCATTAGGTGTACACAACATTGTGGGCTGTTTTACCTTTAGACCATTTTAAAATGCCATTCTTTTTTATTTTTTTTCAATAGCTGTTAAAAAGTCATCAATATATATACGAATCAGCTAACAAAGAATAATAATTGTGAAATTGGTTAAGTGAAATGCCTTTTTCTTAATTTCGATGACATTTTGTAGCACAAATCTTTATGTATTGTGACTTTCCTATGCATAATTAAATGTATCTCACTGTTCAAACTGGCTATGCTGCCTCCCTACCATAAACAAGAATAACTGCAAATAACAGAGTAAGAATAATATCTGAACTTGGTGCCTAGACTGAGAGTGAGAAGCTCAAAGGGGAGGCAGAGGATTGATCTGTTAGGTGATTTATAAGTCTCTGTAATGTAACTAAATATTTGTGTGTGTATGTGTTCCATTAGTTCTCTCTTCTCACAGGCCAGATCATTGTGTTGCAGTGCAGCGGATCTTGCAAGGGACTTCACAAAAAATGATTTTGGTACCCAAAAACTAACTGTTCCTTCATTTCATTACTATTTATTACTCATCTATTACCTTTTAAAATATGCCTACTGCTTTAGTGTGTACAGAAAATTTAAGGATAATAATGACTGTGCTAATTGTCCAAAAAAAGCATTTAAATGGGCAACCAGATTGGCATTGAGCTCAAAAGACAATGTGACTTCTTTGGGGTACTCTATCCATTTTACGCTATATAATAATTGCATTGTTATCTGTGGTGATCTAGCAATCCCTTATACAAATCCCTTATACCCTTATACAAAAAAACGAAAAATAACTGCACAGTTATTATATGTAAAAGAAGATGGTTTACTCTACTTCACAACCACAAAATAATACAATAAACCTCAGAAGCTAGAATATTTCTATCACTATACATTTCAGTATTATCTACCGCATTTATTTGACTACAGATAGAATCCACAAAATACGTGTATATATATATAAAATAAAATATTGTATTAAAAAGGTATAAAATAAAAAGCACTTACCGCATACAAATCTCTCACAAGGTTTTGCTCAGTTGAATTTTCTTAATGTAAACAAACAAAATAAAAAGGGTCTATATTGACAGACCAGCGCTAGCCCCAAACACCTCTTTGTCAGACTGCTCTCAATTATATAAAAAAATAAAAATAAAATAAATTGAAAACAAAAAACAGAAAACAAAATGCCATCGACGCAGACCCCTGAACGCAGTGGTAGGGGGAGAGAGAGTCTGGGAGAGGATGGGGTTTGGAGGGGGAGGAGGGGGCTTTGACAACCTGTTCTCCCATTTTTGGTTTTGTTTTAGTCTTTTCATCCCCAAGTCAAGGTACCTCCAGCCCTGGCTTGCAAGATTGGCGGAGCCCCAGGCTTTTGCGGCCTTCTTGTGCTATCTCGGAGCCCTTGGTTGTCTCAGTGGGCAGTAGTGGTGACGGATTGCTAGGTTTGGCAAGCATAGGTTGTGGTTTTAGTAGGAGCTGGCATACACACACACACACACACACACTCGCTCACACTCTCGCACTCACACAGGTGCTGTCCAAGACACTTGTGTACCAATGATGTAATTGGGAAAAAAAATTGAAAACCCTTTCAACATAAAAGTCCTCCCTCTAACCCCCCCACCCCCGTCTTTCTTATGCGCACACACACACACACACACACACACACACACACATCTCTTTCATTGTCTTCTTTTCTTATTTAGTATTCTATTTCAGTCAGTCAAATTCATTTGAAAACTAAGAAACTACTGACAGGCTAGAACAAGCAATCCCTGTTCAATAGCTATAATACATTAATTTGGTAAAAACACACATTGAAAGCACAAGCTGAGAATATAGGAATAGATTTGTCTAATAATATTGAGGTCATGGATAACACAAAGCTACAGGTTTAGAGAGCCTGCCTTTGTATATAGCTGACTATCGAATATATTTATCTCGGTGGTCAATAAATTGAAATGGCACAGTTTGGAAGTGAGTCTCAAAGTTGACTGAAAGTTAGGGAATATAAAAATGTATAACAATGTTCTGTTCAAGGTAGCCCTGATGCTTGTATTATTTGGTAGGCCGAACTTTTGGTAAATGCAAATGAGGGATAGAAGAAACCCCCTTTATGCTTCTGCAATATTCCTCACCCCCCAGCCCCCAATTATAACCCCTTTACACAACTACAGTACAGACTAGGAAGACTGAAGCGCACAAACTCGAATGCAGGTGTTTCACCCTGGCAACAATGGAGCTCTGGCCTTGGCGATGGTTGCTAGGTGACAGAGGAGAAAACAGTGGCCTCCTTCGAAACTGAAGGCCCTTAAGTGGGTTTGAAAAGAAAAAAAAATCTGTTTCTCGCTGTTTTTTTTTTTCTTTGCAGGCATCTTTTTAGCTATGTAAAAGCACCGGAGTCTTGAAGGACTGTTTTAACTGAAAAAAATATATAAATTGCCCCCTCTATCTTAAACTTGGGCCAATTTTCATGATAAACATCGAAGGGAATGGGGGAGGAGGAGGTGGGGCTCTCATAATGGAAACTAAGTGACCGTGAAAGAACTCCATTAAGGCTTATTTTTGCCCTAATGTCAAGGAGAATGAAATGTCAAAACTAAAAGATAAAACATAAAACAAGATTAGTCAACTCCCACGATAGCCTGTTTCACAAAGATGGTCAACCTTTTGTCTACTTGTTAAAACAGCTTCAAGTTTGCATCGTCTCTATGTTTTGATGTACACAAAAACCCTTACATTGACTGAACCAGTAAAAGTGTCACCGATCGCTGTGAACCCCCTGCTGCACGCTGGGTGGGCTCGAGTTGGCCAGGGTTTCCTTGGCTTATCATACAACAGTGACTCCTGTAGCTTACGGGTGTGTGTGTGATAATTAATCAAGAGCAGGAGGGTATAGGGTAGTGCTGAGATGTCCTGGAGATAGAGTCCCTGCCCTTTGGAGGGGAAATTGAAGACTGCTGGCACTGCTGATGACACTTTCTAGTAGCAATGTTAACCAGTTGTCATTTGCATTGGAAGTTGAGTAAGGACAACTTGATAACCTAAATAGTCTATTGACAGTGTTACAATCATTTAACATAGACTTTGGCATTGGTCTCACATTCAAGGGTTTTCAGATTTCAGTTCCCCTTCCTTAATCTTCTGATACATATTTCCATCTGAGAATAAATCAGCCACTGACAAACAGGTAACACATAAGCCAGTTATTTGGAACTGTTGTGATGGATATCTTGTGATTATGCCGTTGTTATTCATAGTGCAAAAGATGAAAGAGAGACAGTTCTTTTAATACAACAGGATGTTTGCTGCCTTGTGATTATTCTCATGAGAACTGGACTTTACTAAAACTTAAATGGCAGACAGCTCTGTTGTCAGTAAATCTATGAGTCAACCAATCTATCAATCAGTCAGTACACTTTCATTTGACGGAAGATGCTTTTCCATGGGGACTGATACTTCAAATGGCTGAGGAATCCTATAACAGGAAACAGTCAATATATATTTGCAAGGTAATCTATTAAGACCACCGTTAGGTTATCACATCAGAACGCTATACAAACCTAATATTAGGGTGCTTATGAAGTCAGTTGACCCATGACAGAACTGTGCTCCATGGAGCAGTGGAATTGTGTCTACATGCTAATGGGAGTAAAGTTGACACATAATACAAAATAATATTTCCCTATTGAATACAGAACTGCTTTTACATCATTTACAGTATCTCTGTGTCATGCTTTTGCGTGCATACAGGCAGTCGCAACCATGGGGGGCATGCTAAAATTTGAAGAAATGTTGTTGCCTGGTGATTTGAAGCTATCCCATAGTCAACTACAACTGGCTGAATTGCTTGTTCCAGACTTCTGCCACTATCTGTGTATTCAGTGCCTCATCCTTTTTCAGTACTGAACGCACTCAAAACTTGTTCCTCTTTGGTTCTTGTGTCACTGGCAATGGCTCATTGCTGACTTTGAATTTGTCCTTGGTAATTAATTTTAACCTATCTAATATCTTAATCACTTATCACTTATGTTCAAGACCAAAGAGATTCAGTTCCTAAAATATTTGTGGAGGACAACATCAGTTCCTTGTTTGTGTCCCAAGACTAGAGATTTTATTAATGTAATAGGAAGGGTTCTTGTGAAATTCAATACAGCATTTAGCCTAACTCAAATAAAGCGCAGGACAATAGTATGGTTGTACTGCAAGTGCATATAATTAAACAATGTAAAAACTCAGAGGATGGCATTGTGAATATAGTGAGAAACAAGGGACTGATGACAGGCAGGGATGGATGTCATATGACAGCATCTTCTGTTCGTTATCTTGCCATAATTTCATGATGTGCGCTACAATAAACATAAGACTATCTATCATGTTTTTATGGTTTACATGGTTAAACGGTTTACTGGATACACTTGGAACAGTGGAAGTGAACACAGGCATATGCAGAGTTAATAGCTGAGCACATACAAAATGGAATGAACGTTGCTGGGAGGCAGAAGGATTTTTTTTTTCCCCATGCAGATAAGTGTTTCAGTGGGGGGTTGAAATGGTAGCCCTAAGTCTTACAGCTTCACCACTTACTACAAGTTTGTGAAAATTGCAGGATGCTTTTGTGAAACATAAAATTACGATGGCTTTGAAAATGTAGGCCTGCTGAAGAAATAAAATACAGAAAAAGGTTTGCTCAAATGTATGCACAACCTTAAAATTACATTATTAACCTATTCAACTACAATACAGGGCAGCTAGTAACCATTCAAATGGTTTGGTTAATTTGTGCTGTTTTTGTATGGCATGTGAGTGTTTACCACACAGACAAAATAAATAAAATGCCCCAAAAACAAGACAACAAAACTGCTCCCTTTCACTTTCAGAGGAGGGTTGTTCAGGTTAGGTAAGGTGTGTGCATGGATAACTGTCAAAGCCCCCTATTCACCTTAAAAAAATATTGGTTTGAAATAACTACACATACAGACTATATACACTATACACTACACTATACAGACCCAAGAAAACAGGGAGGCTCATAAACATTCTATAGTGAACTTATAGAATGATGATGATGAGCCTCTGTGTCTTATCTTAATCTTTCTTAGATTTATTTCATTTCATTTTAACCAGATATTGACAAACGGCCCTTAATCTGCAACAGAAACGCCTAATCTTGCTTTAACAGCACAAGGGACTTGAGTTCTCTTGTCCTGTGTGTCACTGTTGATCATACAAAAGTCAGCAGTGCTGACTTTCTCAGTTCCTTTCGTACTCTTGTGACTTCTATTAAGCTCCCTTGTAATCATCTGCATTCTAGTTTCTTTGTCTGTAAAACCACCCTTTAAGACTAGGGCTGGGATTAAATAAAAATGTTGACCCACCCGCTAATAGAAAACTACGCAACTAACTTCATTTTTAGTTAGATGCCAATTTCTCCTAATTAAAAATGTAACCGCTATGATCTACAGGTTTTTAGTTTGCTATTAGCAGGTGGGTCAAAATTTTGATTTAATCCGTCCCTAGGAGTGATTTAGATCGGTCTACTTTGAACCAATTCCAGAGAAGCAATGCTTTTATTTGAAAAGCAGCAACCAAACCAAACTTAAATCATTGTTTACTCCCATGCTGTATCTGTAGAATTCACTACAGTTAGTAATGGACACTAAACGAGCATGATGGGTCAGATGACCTCCTCTCATTTGTAAACTTTCTTATGTTCTTATGTTCTGACTGATCATAGGGATAAGAGTTAACTTTGAATCTGTCGGCAAGTGCGGTTGCATAAATAAACGTTGGAATGCTGTTTTTCTAAGAAAAATAATTAAGACATGGCTTTCAAAGGAACAAAAGTGTCTGGCTGTCTCTCTGAAACTGTAATCAAAGACCATATAATCAGTCTGAATGGTTTTTTTTTGCTTATTATTCATAGGATCCAATTTACATCCTGCTCAGTAGCTTTATGTTAACAATCTCATATCACCTAAACTGGCATTGTGCAATAATCTACCAATAGACTAAAGAAAATTAAGTAACAAGGGAGTTAAAGGAACAAGGGTTGGGGCTTCACAGGTCTTTGCTTTGGAAATATTACAAGACTCCATTAAAACAGTAAAACAGTTTAAGATTTCATAACCAACTTATGAGATATGGAACATGATTACTTATGATATTTATATATATATATATATATATATATATATATATATATATATATTGCGAAGCCCGGACTCTCCCGTTACTGTTACCTCTACGTTTGTCCGAAGGGAGGCAGAAAAAAAAAAACAGGCTGTACTCCACGGGTTCAGGGATTAGTTGGGAAAAGTTTATTTACTTGTTTTCTTCTTCACAGTACTATTTTCTTCTCAGGTCTCCTGTGACCTGACAGAACCCAACCTTTACTGCACCCACTCTTCAGGGCGGGTCCCAACAATCCCAGCTCCTAATATCTTACACTTCACAATTTACAGATCTAATAACCAAAGAAAATGTGGCACGTGGGCCAGCCAAAGTTTTATACTAAATAACTACAACACAAGACACCGGCTGGTCCACTGACTACACAGTTAAACCAAACCAAACCAAACCAAACCAAACCAAACCATCAGCTCAAAACAACTTCCTTGCTACCGGCCCAACACTCTCCCTTTGTCCTCTGCCCCACCCCTATTTATATATGTCAGGTTGCTGGGGTTGATTGACCTTAATTGCTCAATCACCCCAACCACCTGCAGTCCATAAGCAGACAGGGAATGACAATTAACCCCCTCCCTGTCACACTCCTCCTTCCCCAGTTTTCCACATCCCAGGTATTTTATTTATTTATTTATATATATATTATAGAAGACTCATTGCATTATTATTATTTGCAAGTTCAATTATTTTCTCCTATTATATACATAGATCTAGGGCATGGATCTAAATAGTATGTATTTATTTATGTCATGTGTACAATGGGTACATTCTGTTTTAAAAACTATATTTACTGCATACAGTCACTTCCAAAATTATGGGCACCCTAGATAAAGATGAGCAAAAGAGGCTGTAGAAAATAAACCACACAGGTAAAGAGCTATATTGTAATTTTATGAATATGAATATGAATATGTTGTACTTTATTAATAATTTGAGGGAATCAACCACAATTATTTACATTTATTTCCCCAATACAGATGTGTTACAATTATTGGCACCCTTGTTTTCAGGACTTGTTTTCCTCCCCTTGCACAGATAACGGCAGTGAGCTCATATTATTCAACATTGGAAAACACATTGAAAAGGATCTTAGACAAATTCCTCTCTACAGAATCTCTTCAGATCCTCGATATCCTGCGCTGATGGACTGCCCTCTTCAATTCAAACCACATGTTTTCGATGTGATAGAAGTCCAGAGACTGAGATGGCAATTGCACAATGTTGATTTTGTGGTCAATTAACCATTTATTTGTGGATTGTGATATGTGCTTTGGGTCATTGTCCTGCTGGAAGATCCACTTGTTGCCAAGTTTCAGCCTCCTGGCAGAGACAGCTAGGTTTGCGGTTAAATGTTCTGGTACTGGTAGAGTTCATGATGCTGTTGACCTTAACAAGTGACCCAGGACCAGTAGAGGCAAAACACCCAAAGATCAAACATCAAAGATCCACCACCAATTTGTTCAGAAGGTATTATTTACTTTTCTACATACTCATCCTTCTTTAGATGTCAAACCCTGCTGGGGTGGCGTCTAATGTTTTCTCTGAGCAATCGTAGTTTCATAAAAGAATATTGTTTTCCCATATTTTTGAGCATAAACTATAGCTCATTACTTGTGTTATTTATCTTATACAGCTTTATGAAGGGTGCCAATCATTTTGGAGGTGACTATATCTGAAACACATTTTAGTATATTGAGGAATACAGAAAAAAAAGATTTTAAGGGCGAGGCATTTTTTGAACACTACTGTAGATCCACTTGTGCGGATGCTGAAGTTGTGTAATGAAGTGGTCAGAAGTGCGCCCGCACTCGAGTCATCTGAAAGGAGCCTCCACTCTCCGTAAGCCTGTAATTGAATGAGAGCCAGGAAGGGGGTCGGCTCTTGTGGCTCTTGTCTCCATGGTAGCAAAGAGCGCCCTGCACAAGCTGGTGGTCTCACTCAACTGGCCCTCAAAGGAAAGCAAAATAGAAAACAACAACTTGAGGACTGCACCGTCTCAAGCGGGAAAACAACATTTTTTGTTCTCTTTTTATGCACTTATTATTTTGTTCTCATATACTCCCTGCTGTTTACAGAAGAAAGAGGGAGCACAGTGAGGAAGAAAATTTAATTTAAAAATGTGGGCCATGGAACATTAGGAGGCAGGTGTATTTGAATGGCTCAGTGTTATAGTCCTGGGCTGAGGTGTATTCAGTAGCTCAATGTCTCAGTGCTGTGCTGAGGTGTGTTCAGTCAGTGTCACAGTGGCTGGGCTGAGGTTTGTTCAGTAGCTCAGTGTTACAGTGCTGGGCTGCAGTGCATTCAGTAGCCTAGTGTCACAGTGCTGGGCTGTAGTGTGTTCAGTAGCTCAGTGTTACAGTGTTGGGCTGCAGTGTGTTCAGTAGTTTACTGTAAAGGTTTTGGAATGCAGTGTGTTCAGTAGCTTGGTGTTACAATTGTAGTCTTGTGGTGTGTTCAGTAGCTCAGTGATATGGTTATGAGTCGCTGTGTCTTCAGTAGGTCAGTGTTTGTGCCTGGAGTAACTCAGTGTCTAGGTTATTTGTCAATGTTCTTAATTCTGTCATTTTCCTGGTCTATGGACTCAGGATCCCTCCTGGGCCTCAGGGTACATTCACACAGTCAATGCCTCATCCCTCACAGTGAAGGGAACGCCACATGTTCTCCATGATCTGAGCATCTGCTGGGCCCTTGTTCATATCAATCGGATTAAATAAAGGACATTTCTATAGATCAGATTCAGTATTGCTGTGGCATAAGTATGGTGCTCTGTTTTGTGTCAACTCACCTGGTGTTCATTGATCAATGCAGAGGCTTCAGTGATGGGGGAGATATATACAAGGGAAGGGCTTTGAATAATAGCACTGTTTCACAATGTAAATAACTGCATTTGTGAAATATCAGCTTTGCAATGAGGATCCAAGGGAACACACTGAATTGACAGCGGCATGATGTAGTGCATGTTTCTCTCTGAGCACTTTCTCACAGCACTGATCACAACTGGTTAAGGGAGACATTTTCCAGTTCCAATCAGTGGGATGTAAGGCTACTGACTTCAACTAACCACAAGAGGGCGACAAATGGCTTCAAGAGTGGTTTCAAGGTGCCTGTTGGATGCTGGTAACAGGTGCGTAATGGGTGACAGGATCTGGTTTCAGCAACCTGATGCTGAACGTGCTCAGAACCGCTGAAGGAAAATTATTGTTTTTTCCGTGCTTGGCTAAGTGTCTCCCGGTAGCGAGAGAGAACACTTAAGTGCTGATTCATAGCAGTCACTCCTTCATCAATCTTTCTACAAGTTCATCTTGAGATTTGCCAACAGCGAGGCTGTTTAAAAGAAATGTGCATCCCCAAAATTCCATATTATATTTTTGCTGGCTTTAGGTCAATTGAACCCTTAATTGAACTAATTATTTCCTAAATCAGAGCCTTATAATTATTTTTAACAGTAGGAGTTTTACGTTAAGTATAAAATTGTATAAGGAAATTATTATCTTATTAAGGAACCAACTTTTTATCAGTTACACAATTTAAAGATTCAAATGTAATCACATTACTTCAATTAAGGGTTCAATTAAGTCATTGAGAATGTGATTGAAGCAAGGACAGGTTTGAGAACTACTAGATTAGTGAATAATGCTTTAGCTCTGCCTCATTGATTGCTTGAGGTTTCGAGCAGGTTGTGGTGATTCACCAATGTATGTTTGAAGACAGTTATAGTATACAACAGGGCTGTGCAATCTGGTCCTAGAGAGCCCCAATCCAGCACGTCGTATTGGTCACCCATCAAGTCATCAATTTCCAAAGCTTTGGAAACATTCCACTCTGATCAATGAAGCAGGCAGTCATTTGGGCTTGGTCGTTTAGACATCATTGGGGCTTAAGAAAATGGTTGTGTAGAGGTAGTCCCAGCAACTAACCAGAACAGGAGCTGAAGACCACTCACCACTATACAAATAAAAGTAATGCACCCGCCTGCCTCCCCCACTGTAAAATGTGTCTCCTTCCCAGATTGACTTCATCTGAACCTCCTATAGATTTGCCCACACGCACTCCACAAAAGACAACACAATCCCCAGTCCACTTGGAGAGCCCGGCCCCTGGATTGTTCCACTCTATTAGAGCTCTTAATGTAAATTCCATTTCTCCAGCCATTAGCTCCTATGTTCAACGAGACCTGTCTATCGGTAATATGTGCTGATCTCCCTGGGGGCCCCTCCAGAGAACTGCTTATTCAGCAATTGCCGCCATAAAGATGTGTAATGACATTTTACATTGGGGGGGGGGTGGATTGAGATGGGGGGGGGGGGGGTCGTCAGTGTGGTTTTTAATTCATATTTAATGATCATCAGGGTAAATTGCACTCGTTTCTAAATGGGTGCAGCCACTCCCTCAGCTCTCTTCCACTTAAGTCTGATACTCTGTCTCGGCCTAATGTTTTCTGTTTGGGTTCCCTCTCTGTCCCCCCTTCGTGTGTGTGTGTGTGTGTGTGTGTGTGTGTGTGTGTGTGTGTGTGTGTGTGTGTGTGTGTGTGTGTGTGTATGTATGTGTGTGTATGTGTGTGTGTGTATGTGTGTGTGTCTGTGTCTCCGTGTCTCCTTTACCCTTACGAACCTGTTCACCATTTTACCATCCCTCTTTTTCCTTTTTTATCCCTATGTCCTCACTGTAGCCTACTTTGTTTGTAAGATGTTTTTTATTTATTTTTTGCTTTTCCTTTCTTTGCCTTTTCAACCCAATGCACGGTATCAACTACTGTGCTTTCAATATAAATATCCTATTTTCTTTCCTTAGAGAAAGACAGATACACTCAGTGCTTAAAATGAAGAAATCAAAGTATTGTTGATGGGGTGTGGGTACCGGTGGGAACTTTCAAGCACTGAATATACAGTTGCTATAGATGCATAGATGGATGGATAGATAGAAAGACTGGCTTTGCAGAACACCTGAACATTAGACATATCTGTAAGGCATTACTCTATTAGTATTATATCTAGATGGATAGAAACATCGAACCACAAGTAGACACACAAATAGATAGACATGACTTAAGGTAGGCAGTGGAGGCCAGTAAGGTGGTAACATTAGAGATACTGGGAGTTGAGGAGCTCCTTCACAGACACATAGCAGTACTAACTGGTCACACTGAGATTCCAGCAAGAAAGACAGGAAGGAAATAGATCTACAGACAGAAAATCTAATGGAACCAAGAAAATAAAAACAGTGTAAATAATATTTTCAAATATTTATGCCCCCCTCCCTGATCCACACACAGACTCAAATGTAAATAAATCTTGATGGCTAAGGGGCTCTCATATCCCGTTACACTCCTTACAATCAAGAGCTCTTTCATGTGGCCCCAGAGAGTCATTCCTGTAATGTTGCTACATGAGAGATAGCCACAAATCATCTCTCTCTCACTCCTTCTCTGCCCCACACACGCAGACACTCACAGAAATGGACACTGCTCTCTCAGTGTTTATGGATTCTTCTGTTTGCCTACAGAACAAAAATGCATTAGGAAGAACCCCCCCACCCCCCTTTATTTAGGTTTTATAAACATTTATTTATATGCTCAATAATAATGCCATTTGTCAAAGTCTTGTGTTTTTTTAATATAATTATTTGTATCATTAATGTATGTATTTATTACGTTACTATAATTAATACTACTACTAAAAATAGTAGTAGTATTTCACATGTGCCTGTACTCACTATTGTGGATTGTATGTGCTGTCCTTTATTGCATTTCCTGGTTTTGTTTCTGCCAATTAATAAAATACATAAAGATGGCTGTAGATATCTAGACACGGATATAGTCTTGCCTGGGATAGACTCTAAATGGTGATGCAGTACAATGAATGGTGAAAAACAAGCACACCAATGAAACGGAAAACAATAGTCAAAAAGTATTGACAGTGTATTTATTTAAAACCAAACTCCCTCCCCTTAATTACTTACAATTAACCATTTATGCAGCCAAGTTTAAACTGGAGCAATCCAGGTGAAGTCCCTTGCTTAAGGGTACAACAGCAATGTCCCCCACCTGGGATTGAAAACACACCCTCCTGTTTAAGAGTCCAGAGCCCCAACCACTGCTCAACCCTGCTGCCCAATTATTGTCTCTGCTGGCCAAGATTGATATGACCATTAGTCTCTGACTGAAGCCCTAGAGGATATGATGGACTTTGGGCTCTACAGAACCAGTGTTGGAGCGCTCAGACTTCATCCAACAAGCTGTGCTAAAACTGAGAATGCATCTCTTAGCAAGACAGGCCAATAGTAGTCAAGTCATTTGCGTGTGCATGTGCGTGTGTGTGTGTATGGTCAACAAAATCCACTACAGCGCAGGATCGGTTCCCTGATGTTGGGGGTTGATCACTCTACCAAGCTTAGAGAGGGATGATGTCACCATAAAGAGCTCCTACACTGTGAGCCCGGATACATATGTATTTTGCCATCTGATGACATCTTTGCCAGGGCCAGACTTAACATAACTAAGCTACAGTGAGATACTCACAATATGAGGGGTACAATTCTAATTATTATTAGGCGGGAAATAAGAAAAGTAATGAAATGGACACTTTCTTTCTAAAACACTCTGGGTATTAAACATGATCAGAAAGCTCGGCATAGCTCAAGGCCTCAGCATGTCATAATCCAGACGTCATCTCTGCATTGTACCTCTGTGATGGGTTACCAAGGGAACCAAAGTGGAATTCTTGAATTAAATGTTCTAAAATCCCCTGAGATAATTCCATAAAGAGATTATTATTGTTGTCATTGTTTTGATGTTGTTTCAGGACTGTTTCATGTTCGTTACATTCTGTCTATACCATCCACATGTAAAGTCCACCTGTTTTCTGTTAGTTACTCGTGTCTCTTTAGGAATGTCCTATTTATTTATGTAGACCGTAAAAACTGAACATTTAATTCAATATCAATTATGCAATTATTTCAAGGTAGAAAAGTGGGTCAGAATAGTCTAGGCACCAAAAGACTGTCTGGCATGATGCAGTGCTGATACTTTAACCTCATCCAAAATGTTTTTTTTTTTTATCTAAGTAGGTTGAGTCAAAAGTATTCAGTAAGTTTCAGCTGCAACCAGAAAACAGTCGACACAGATACACCTTAGATATACTTGTTTGAATAACCCCTCGTCCAACACAAACACACACACTCTTCTCAAGTTCTCAACCCTTTTACCCTGCTCTCTCTCTCTCTCTCTCTATCTCAAGCAATAAACAGATCTTTCTAAATCTCATCTCAGCAGATCGATTTCCCCCTTCAGTGCCTAATTAGGCCGAGCGCTGACATTTGATCGCAGACTCGCGGAGGTAGGCCCCTCCGGTCCCGAGTGCCGCTTTGATTCGATTAATAATGCAGGAAATCGTGCAAAATACAGAGATGTAGAAAAAAATACTTGATTGTACGATGGCACTGACCACTGTTGCACACTGAAAATCTTTCTCCTGCCCGACTTTCTAGTACAGTGTCTGTGTGCTGCTCCAAACTTGTAATTGATTGTTTCCGTTCTAGGCGTATTGTCAAATAATACAAAACATCGGCAAAAACAAATAAACAAACAGATCATGCAGTAAACTATGCAGCAAACTGGGCAAGTCTTCAGTGAGAATTCTGACATTTTTATTATCAATTATTAAAAGTAGAGCCTTAGTAATAAAAAGCTGTTGATTCCTTTTCTCTCACTGCATTTGTGGGAGAAAATACTTCTACAATTGTTACGTCATGTTAATACTATTTCAGGAGTTAGGACTCAAAGTGATGAATGGTGGGAAAATGCATCTGTCCAAATGACCTAATTTCTACAGAAAACAATCCGTTCATCAAAACACAGCCTTTAAAGGATTGCATTTCAGAGGTAAAATTTGCTGTATCTCTTTAGCATTTAGTACCATTCAACAAAATAATACGATTATACAGGTATAATTGTTTTTCAAGGTCATTATTACAAATGCACCCTCTTTTCATGGTTGGTAAAAACAGCTACAGAGACCACAAGTTTAATATCACTAAGTAAATCCTTAAATTACACTGATGTTATACGATAATTGTTTTTATTAAGCATAACAAAGGGTTAAAATGCAAGGGCAAGCTCTGTTTCGAGTAATCAGTCTACCTGTCAAGCACTGTATAGGTTTTGGAACTGTCTAGGATGTAATAATAAAACTGTACAGTACACTACTGTGAAAAGTGATCAGTTTTTGCATTGAATTAAACAATAAGATTGGTATGAATCCCATGGGCTGATTACTTAAAAATAATTTCCCAGGAAAGTGTGGGTTTCATTATCTTTTATGAACTCTAGATTGATGCTCACAATTATAACTGATTTTGTGCAGTAGTGAGCCATTAACCAGTTTCTGCTGCACTGTATTTTCTATTTAAAGGGGTCATGAACTGAGAAATCAATTCCCTTGATCTTTTGACATATAAGAGGTCATTATACTATAAAAACATCCTGTAAGTTTCAGAACTCAAACTTTCTCGTTAGTCTATTGAAGCCAATCTGCAAAAACGACAGGATGTGGAATGTGCCACTTTATTACGTAATAGTGTGGCTAAACCCCGCCTCCGCAGAAGAAGATAAACGCCTGCTTCTACATTACTGCCTGTTAAGCCCCGCCCACCGATTAACGCATATAGTAGGTAAATATCGAGAGAGGCAAACGCCGGTCTAGTCAGGAACCAAACAATAAACATGGCTCTGAAGACAACAATTGACAATTATTTTACTTTAATGAAAATGATGGACAATGAATATAAGAACGAAACTTCGTTTACATGAAGCAGCGCGAATTATCCTTTGTCAGATACAACTGTATTAATGCCTAGTATCTAAACTTTATATGCAACAACCAATGAAATATAAAATGTGTAATATGCATAAATGTTAAAAACGACACAAACCGCTTTCTGTAGCATCTTCGGCTAAACTCTAATATAATGTAATAGGCTAACTACCTCACACATAAAGTATAAATATAAATAAAGATGATTATTTACCATGCTGTCGCAGGCTGTAGTATCCTTGCCATTTGAGGTGCAGGTTCGTTGTCTTCTGATTCGGGATCAGACTCTGGCTCAAACATGTTTGGCTGAATTTCACCGGCTGCCATTTCTCAACATCGGAAATTTTCGAAACAATTCCACACGTGTACTGACGGGAGTTGAAAATGTTTAAATATGCAAAACTGTTAGCCAATCATACCAGTGGGCGTTTACTTCCGAGTCTACAATCCGCCACGACTATTTAAATGGTGTGTTCCGATGATTTTTTTTGATGTAAAAATCTTGATAACATTATAAGTGGACCTCGGAGAACAGTAGAAAATAATTTTAAAAAGGCAGTTCATGACCCCTTTAAATTACATCAACTTTCTCTGCATGTTAATGTTAAGTGGGAAAGATGAACAAACGATAGAACTGAAAAAAATCAGAATGTTTATGAAACCTAATTATTTATCACCAGAATGTGTGTGTGTGTATATATATATATATATATATATATATATATATATATATATATATATATATATGAGCACAGTGTCCCTGGCATAGACTCTCTGTGTTTCAGATGACCCGGGCACAAATAGCAATCAATCTGCGCTCATCAATGACAAGTTTCCGGCCTCCCCCTCTCCTAAGCAGATGGTCTCAAGCTCATTCATTTGGGTCAATTGGCAGTTAAACAGCCCCCGCTTGGGTGATCACAAGTTCTTCTAAGAAGTGGAGAAGTGGAGAAAGGAGGGTTGTTGGTTTGAAGAAAATTGACAGGGGTTTAAGCCTTATGTTTCTTCAATACTGTGCTGACATTTCCGATTTCCAGTTGGACTGTTCAGTGTCTAGTGTCAATGCTTTATTTGTAGGTATATATATATATATATATATATATATATATATATATATAAAATGCTGTTTCGCTATAACACTCCTGAATAATTAAATCCCATGCCTTTTATAGCACCCGCATACATAGTTATATTGCTATAGTCTGGCACTTAATCAGACTGGTTTGCAACACATACACTCTGAGCAGTGTAAAGTTGGCCCCCTCTCACACCAATACAGTGCATCCCCAGGTAGGGCATGATTTTAAGTGTAAACCACTCAACTCGCAATATTCGTCCATGGCAAAGGTGTTCAAACTCTGGATGGGGATCTTTGGTAGACAGCAATCTTCAAGTCCTTCAGATCTGATTCAACTCTGGGTTTTGACTGGGCCACTCTAGGACATGAATTTCAGTCCCTGTTTTGCCTAAGCTGAATAGGTCAGGGAGCATATATTGTGCAATTTTGGGAAGGGTCATTGTTTGTGTAATGTTTGGGTTTGGATACAGTGAAGAAGTCACTCTTTTATTAATTATTCAGTTGGATGCTGACAGATTACTGTTACACAAATTCACACTTTGTTCTCTGTTTACTTCCTCAATACACAGTTCATTACAACTCTGAATGTCGGGGATGTTCACCATCAGAAAGAATAACCTTGGCTTTCACTAAAGCCTGTGTATCAAACAATACAGTCAAGTGTGCTAGACATTGCTACATTGCCTAACAGTTTGGTACAGTGCATTTTTTGTCTCACTTCCAGATTTTCAAACCAACAGATCATACTAAAACAAAGTACAGATTCACAAAAATCATTATAAAACATAATCATAATATTTTTATCAGCATTGTAAGACCTCTGCTTTCTCAGACAGAACAATCGTTGTTGGCCTTTACACAATGCCTCAGCATGTATATCAAAACCACTTACTGTCGATAACAGTCCCAAGAGCCTGACTGATACAGGGTTCGATACCAATAATTGGGAAGTAAAATTTCCCGATTACCAATAAATTTGCCAATATTTACTTTTTTTTTTGCATGCAAAACAGACAATTTCTAGCATGGATCCCTCAAATCTCTCCCTGTCAGAGAGAAATTGTGTCAAATATGCACAGAAGGCAGAATTTGTACATTTTATATAATAAACTTAACATACATTTTCATCATAAATAATAACCACAAATCAAACATTGTAAAAATGAATTACATAAATTAGAATGTGGGAGAATAAAGACCAAGGTAAATGAGCAATTTCACACACAAATAGAAAAATGTGCATGTTCTATACATTAGAGCAAATAATAAGATAGTGTTAAGTGCTGGTCTAGCTTATTAGCATTTTACACGAGTTAGGTTCCTTCAGTCCTGCACAGTGCTCAACACTGTCGCTCACACAGGGGCAGGTTATAGTGCAGGCAGCACAGCACAGCTGCATTTGTTTTAAAAAAGGTATTTAAAAATGCCCTCGAAAATGTAATAGATGTAGGATTTTAAATAGTTTTATTAATATAATGTACAGTTTCAGTTTTATCCAACATTGTCTGAGATGCGTTTTTCACTAATTTTCTTAAGATGTTTTACTGTGATCTGAGCTTGCTTGTCATTTGGAGACATTTGGAGTTTTAATTTGCTGATATCAGCAAGTCAACATCTTCAGCGAACATTTACTGTTTTCTTTATATTACTTGCTATTCTGAATTTTGAAAAGCGATTTAATTAACTTTTTAGTAAAAATGCACCTCTATGCCATAGTATGGTAATCTTCAGTCATGACGAAAATAAACAATAATCAAAACCATGGATTCTCAAATGCAGCACAGCTTTCAACGCTTTGTTTCAACACGGCGTTGCCCATGAGAACCACTGTGGAGTCAGGAGCTTCCAGCGAAGACTAAAGCACCATAACTATGTTAAAATATAATGGTAAATAATTATAATAAGGACTGTAAAACCAAATAAACATTTATTTATTGTCTGAAGTATTTTTTTAATTGACAAAGGATTTTATGGTAATGTGAAAAAAAGATTTAGCCAATAGTATGAGAAAATGTATCGGTGCATTATTGGTGGAATATGTTACGATACAGATACTTCTGTAAAAGGTGAGTATCGGCCGATAATATCGGTGCTCCGATATATCTGTCAGGCCCTACTTATAACTATCTACAACCTCCACCACCTGGCCTAGGATTAAGGTCTGCTGAGAAGCCTGGGATCTACCTTTAAATTCCATGGTCATATCTTTAGTTTTGCTCACATTTAGTTGTAAGAACGCAGCATCACACCAATTCACAAGTCCTCAACAACAGGGCCATGGCAGGTTTCATTCTCGTCTAGCAAACTAATGATTACAGAGTCATCAGCAAACTTAAGTATATGCCTATTTTTGTACTGACTACAGCAATCGTTTATATATATATATATATATATACACACACAACAAGGGAGACATTAATATGTTAAATAAATTATACCATTATGTACAGACACATAAATGAAACTGTAAAGTGTAAAACCATTACTAAACTCTATATATTTACATTGATAGGATGTAGGATTGATATGGTTACTTGGAATGGTGGATTGGGGAAGGTGGGGGGCACACATCTGTTTGTCACATAGTTAGGAGTGAAACTAAGTATTTCAAGGAGAGTAGCTCTGGAAACATGTTACAGCTCTGTCTTGGGGGTCCTCCCATCAAATCCCAAAGTCAGAACACCTGTGGGAGGAACTTAGCAAGCTTAATCAGGAAAGAGAACTTGCATTACTGACCTGAAAAAATAAAAGAGAGGAGACTATAGTATTCCTCTGGCCAAAGGATTGTGAAGGCTATTAAAAAAAAAAAAAACATTTTTTATCTTAATACTTTTGCTGATATAGTGTTTAGGGTTCCCAAGTCATAACAAAGTATTCTTTCAAACCTGGGCGTCTGTTTACTTCATCCATTTCTCAATGTTGCAGCCCTGGCCCCAGGAAGCCACAATCCAGCATTTTCTTTTAAGGTTACCCCTTCGAGTAATCAGTTCAAAAAGACAATTAAATATAAGCATTTGATCAAATTGCACATGTTATTTGTTCAGTTCAGTCATTTCCTGTTTTTATTATCAAAAGCTCAGGAATATTACATCACTGAAAGGGCCTGTTCATTAATAAGGGTTCAAAACAACAGCGTTCGCCGTCTTTAATAATCATTGATTTAAGAGATGACCTATCCAGACCTGCTTGGATTGTAGCTTTCTCCAGGACTCCCGTTCCATACAGATAGGACTGTGACAGTTTAGTACACATGGTAACTAGAGGTAAAGCAGAGAGGGACAATGAGACTAATGCCCTTGATTTCTACATGAGAATATTGCTTTTGCTTCTAAAATTCAAAGGCATTCTGCTATGATTCCCAGCAAACCACCTCTACCACCTCCCTCCGTTTTTTCTAAAAATACCTGGGACCAGTATACACCCCCCAACACCCCCGCTGTTAGTGCAATGACTTATCCCACATTCTAGTCACACGGCTCACGATGAGAGTGGATGCAGACACCTTTTAGTTTGAGTTTAAAAGGAGCAGTTCAGGATGTTCCAATTGCTTTGGCCTCTTATGTTGCTGAGTGTGAGGAATCAAATTGCTTTTGAGTTTGTGACCATACTTTGTGATGGGGACAGGAGAAAAAACGAAATATGTAACTGGTTTCACTGCGAGCAGAGCATCATTACATTTGTGTATCAAGATCGTTTAACCTTATTATGTATAATGATATATAATTTTGAAGAAAAAGTAGAAGAGATTATTCACACCCTTCATTTGAAACAGTTATTCAGTTTATATCTAGGCTTTATATACAAAAGAAGATGAAGGGTAAGAAAATGGGTAGTAAGCACCTCCCTCTGTTGTCCCGTGGCTGTTCTGTAATTTGCAGAGACGAGACGTGTTTATTTGCCACCCTGGTGCTCCCTATGAAAAGGCTGTAAGTAGATGTTGAAAAGTGTTGGCAGACTCCCTGAGTGTCTGATATGATTAGAAGCAATGGGATTGCTACTTCTCTCTCCGTTTCCAAACCCAGGGCACTAATCTACAGCTCAGAGTACATTAACTGTGGTGTTTCAGTGCTGAAATCAATAGATAGCACCAAGGAATTTCTCTCTCTTCATATGAATGTGTATATACTTTCCAGATGCTCATTTAACCCCAGTTCCTTATGGAGAGGGTTACACTTGCTTTATTTTTCCATATTCCCAATATGGGTTGTTAAAAGTCAATGCCGTTAAGTCATTAGATTACACTGCAGTTATACAATCGCAGGTCAATAAATACATCACCTAGCTTTATATCCAGACACCTTTCTGCTACCTCACTATAAGCATAACATACTAAAACATACAAACTCAGCAATCCAACAAACGATCCGAAGTGAAATGTTTAATCTTAGTCTAAATCTGTAAGCAAGAGATTGTGACTGATATATCTGTCCCAAATGTTTCAGTTTCCTTTATCTGTACCAGAAGCCAGTCACTACAGTGATGAGTGTCAGGTGTTATCGATCCCAGTGTTATCATCCCCTCTTTGCATGGTGTCACAATAGGACCAATGGCCCCTGTGTTAATGACATACACTGACTCATTTCTAGAGGACAGCTTTTCAGGTCACCGACCAGAAGGATGGGGACCTTTTCTGTATGAGTGTGAATTATCTGATATGGTTTGCTGTGACTTATTCATTAGTAGAGGCCAGTTACTTTCAGGCCACTCCAATCATAAGGCCATTCAACCCATCATTTGGTATCCAAGGATCCTATCCAGTCTATTTTTGAATGTTCCCAAATTGTCGCTTCAACCACATCGCTGGGGAGTTTGTTCCACATTGTGACAAATCTCTGTGTGAAGAAGTGTCTCCTGTTTGTGCAGATTGCACAGTTAGGGTCATGACATGCAGCGTGATGAATGGAGAGTTAATTGAAAAACAGACCCATATCTGACAGACAAATACAGGTTTTCTCTCTCTCTCTCTCTCTCTCCCCCTCTCTCCCCCTCCCCCCCCCCCCAGATCATTACATCTTGTTGCTGGATTTCATTAGTCAGGGAGATAACTGTTACTTACACACTGCCAAAGCTGCTCGAGTTTCAGCTCATCTGCATGTAGACAGTAGACACACTGCGCCCCCCTCACCCAGGCCCTTCCCCAACCAGTGAGAAAATGATTCTAATGAAGGATACAATATTCAGTTACATTACAGAAGCTTTGAAATGCACTGGTGGATCAATCTGTTGTGTCCCCCTGTGGCTCTCATTAACACAGTCTTGGTATTAGGTCTAGATCTCTGTATTTGGGTGCGTTTTTGTGCTTTCTCTGTGTGCTTGTGTGTATCTGTTTGGCATTTTAAGTA
The DNA here is from genome assembly GCF_036373705.1 of Amia ocellicauda. Classification (NCBI taxonomy): domain Eukaryota; kingdom Metazoa; phylum Chordata; class Actinopteri; order Amiiformes; family Amiidae; genus Amia; species Amia ocellicauda. Next base: position 29,541,865 of record NC_089863.1, on the reverse strand, counting down.
CTATATACAAAACAGCATCAGGTGACCTCACATGCCCGCTGTCCGTTTCATTTAGGGACATCGATAAATCACAGTTTAGTCTATGACTCGACAAATTCTGCAGAGCCTGGACAACTCGTTTCCTTAAATTAAATAAATAAATGCATAAACGTTTGTATCAGGTCCAAATCTGCTTTTATTAAGTTTCCACTTAGGTCCTGTTGGGAAGATTCACTTCCACAAAGATGAGCTTCTCTTAACTCCACTTACGATGCAGACGACCTTTGCCCTGGCTAAGCGCTTATCTCAGAGATGGGATATAAAAATGAGTAAACAAATAAATAAAGTATATGACTATTACACCAAGGCTACCTGTTTTCTCAAGAGCTGAAGGACCATAAAGCTTAACTTACGGATCAAAAAATGTAAACTTTTATTTTTGCGCCAAGGAAGACACCTGTTATAACTGTATTAACAGCAGGGATGGACTAGGACTGAAAAACGGACTTTAACCCAGAGTGGCCCACCCACGTTCACACACCAGCCCCTACTACCAGCACTGAGCTGCATCACAGCTATTGTCGTACACTAAAGCTGAGGGCACCCCAGTCTACATTTTATGTAATATGGGACACCGGATACTGTGTAGAATGTAGATTTATGGGTTTATGGGTTGCCAATTATATGAAAATTTAATGTGTATCAGTATTTTTCATAATTAATTCTTAGGCTATAGTATAATTAATATTATTGAGCAAATAAACGTGTTCATGAACCTAATTGTAAATAGGAAGAAGTTAAAATGTGTCTATTCCATGTTTTCTACAGTACCACCATTAAACAAAGCACCATGTTGCGCACCATGTATTCTCCTAGGACAGTGGTTCCTGGAGGAGCCCCTACTCTCCTTGTCTCAGTTCCAACCGATCTCTCAATTACTTAATTGAACCCTTAATTTAACTAATAATGTCCTAAATCAGGACATAATTATTTAAAATAGTAGTGGGTTTTAAGTTAATTATAGAATTGTGTAAAGAACATATTCATCTCTTTTAATACACAATTTATAAAGTCAAATCTAAACAGATTGTTACTTCAATTAAGGTTCAATTAAGTAATTGAGAGCTGGGTTGGAACAAAATCCAGCAGGGTAGGGGGTCCTCCAGAGCCAGGGTTGGGAACTCCTATCCTAGGATATTCAACAACTTAAAAAAAGAATAATAATAAATATATGTGTTTTATAGTATGAGTAAAGTAGTTTACTTGTGCTGTTGCTCTTTAACATGATTGGTGGTAAAATGACACACTTAATACTTATTGTATAAAAAAAGAAACATTTTCCAACACTGTCAGTTCCCAAAATATCCCAAATTCATGATTAGAGACAATTTTGGATTGGGTTAAACTAATTCCGCAACAATTCAACAATTCAAAATCATGAGAGCTTTCAATACTTAATGAATGGCCTCTACTACAAATACATAATACAAATACATATCACATTACAAAACAATAGAAAGCCGGGAATGGGGTACGTTTCTATAAAGATCTTAAACAATAAACAATAATTCACAGTTTTAATAGCTTTCTTATTATTTGAGTATAAAATAGTTTTTTTATCTGTTGTTTAATTTGTTGTCCAGATACGCTGACCAGTCTAAATTGCATGGTTACAGCAATAGGTTGCATACTTTTAGTGCAGATCTGCACAATTTCACATGGAAATCTGCACTCCATAGTTACAAAGGAGAGGTCAAGCAGCATAAAGAGTGGAGCTGGAGGGCTGGCTGCCCACAACAAGTTGCGGTTTCCAAGCCAAAAGGCAGGGGAGGCCGCTGGAGGAGGGAGTTTGCAGTGCTGGGCTGCGCTGATGAATAGCTCTCTGACACGCTCTGCCCGGAGGAAGACGGATGGTGTTGCCCAGGGCTGCCGGAGAGGCACTGTGCGGCGCTGGACCATTTCCCTGCCCTCTGAGTGCAGCGATGAACGGTGCTCACTCACAATCACCTCTCCACTGCCCACAATCGCGAATCCGCTTCATTTCTTTTCATAGCCTCTGAGGTGAGCAATATCAGGGAACTGGCCACAGTTGTTTCATTTACCCAGGTGAGTTGGGCATTAACTCCGGCTTCCGGCAGCACAACAAAAGCAAGCAAGCAAGCAAACAAACAACATTGTGTGATTACTGCCAAATAATAATCATAATAATACTGTACAAACAATACACATTTGACAGACACGTTTTACAAAATAATAAAAAGGACATTACATAATATAAGTTTTAATTGAAATAAACTAAATTCTAGTATACAATACAGTGCAGTTCAAGTGTGAGAAGATAATGTGATAAAAGATGCATCAATGCAGTGAGTACAAGGCAGACCTGATTACTGATGCTTACTGAAAGGGAAGTAATTATAATTAGTCTTGATCTCTGGCTGATACTTAGAATAATACCAATCTTTTCCTCTGGCAATGATGTACCCCCTGCAAAGCTGCCATAACAATTTTTATGCATTTGATTTAAGAACATACATCTTCCATATAACTACATACTGAAGTCTCTCTGAGAACACTTCACACATGCCCCAATAAGCTACAGTCACAGTTGATCATGAAACCCTGACATACACCCTTCAACCCTTGTTCCCTGCATTATTTCTCAACATCCTTTTTCACACAGCCCAGGTTAGAACCAGTGCTGTCTGGGTTATAGGACTTGTCTTGTCCTCTAGAAAGGAGGCTGTAACTTGTTGAGCCACTCGAGAGCTCCTCACCCCCCAGAGATTATTTAAGTGTTACATTGTACTGTATATTCACATAACTACTATATTTGATAACGTAGACCTACACTCACCTAAAGGATTATTATGAACACCTGTTCAATTTCTCATTAATGCAATTATCTAACCAACCAATCACATGGCAGTTGCTTCAATGCATTTAGGGGTGTGGTCCTGGTCAAGACAATCTCCTGAACTCCAAACTGAATGTCTGAATGGGAAAGAAAGGTGATTTAAGCAATTTTGAGCGTGGCATGGTTGTTGGTGCCAGACGGACCGGTCTGAGTATTTCACAATCTGCTCAGTTACTGGGATTTTCACGCACAACCATTTCTAGGGTTTACAAAGAATGGTGTGAAAAGGGAAAAACATCCAGTATGCGGCAGTCCTGTGGGCGAAAATGCCTTGTTGATGCTAGAGGTCAGAGGAGAATGGGCCGACTGATTCAAGCTGATAGAAGAGCAACTTTGACTGAAATAACCACTCGTTACAACCGAGGTATGCAGCAAAGCATTTGTGAAGCCACAACACGTACAACCTTGAGGCGGATGGGCTACAACAGCAGAACACCCCACCGGGTACCACTCATCTCCACTACAAATAGGAAAAAGAGGCTACAATTTGCACAAGCTCACCAAAATTGGACAGTTGAAGACTGGAAAAATGTTGCCTGGTCTGATGAGTCTCGATTTCTGTTCAGACATTCAGATGGTAGAGTCAGAATTTGGCGTAAACAGAATGAGAACATGGATCCATCATGCCTTGTTACCACTGTGCAGGCTGGTGGTAATGGTGTGGGGGGTGTTTTCTTGGCACACTTTAGGCCCCTTAGTGCCAATTGGGCATCGTTTAAATGCCACGGCCTACCTGAGCATTGTTTCTGACCATGTCCATCCCTTTATGACCACCATGTACCCATCCTCTGATGGCTACTTCCAGCAGGATAATGCACCATGTCACAAAGGTCGAATCATTTCAAATTGGTTTCTTGAACATGACAATGAGTTCACTGTACTAAACTGGCACCCCCCCAGTCACCAGATCTCAACCCAATAGAGCATCTTTGGGATGTGGTGGAACGGGAGCTTCGTGCCCTGGATGTGCATCCCACAAATCTCCATCAACTGCAAGATGCAATCCTATCAATATGGGCCAACATTTCTAAAGAATGCTTTCAGCACCTTGTTGAATCAATGCCACATAGAATTAAGGCAGCTCTGAAGGCGAAAGGGGGTCAAACACAGTATTAGTATGGTGTTCCTAATAATCCTTTAGGTGAGTGTATATATATATACCGATCAGCCATAGCATTAAGACCACTGACAGGTGAAGTGAATAACACTGATAATAAGAACATAAGAACATAAGAAAGTTTACAAACGAGAGGAGGCCATTCGAGCCATCGTGCTCGTTTGGTGTCCATTCATATCTAAGTGATCCAAGGATCCTATCCAGTCTATTTTTAAATGTTCCCAAACTTTCAGCTTCTACCACATCGCTGGGTAGTTTATTCCAGATTGTGACTACTCTCTGTGTAAAGAAGTGTCTCCTGTTTTCCGTTTTGAATGCCTTGAAGCCCAATTTCCATTTGTGTCCCCGGGTGAGTGTGTCCCTGCTGATCTGGAAAAGCTCCTCTGGTTTGATGTGGTCGATGCCTTCCATGATTTTGAAGACTTGGATCAAGTCCCCACGCAATCCCCACATAATCTCATTATCATGGCACTTGTCAGCGGGTGGGATATATTAGGCAGCAAGTGAACATTTTGTCCTCAAAGTTGATGTGTTAGAAGCAGGAAAAATGGGCAAGCGTAAGGATCTGAGCGACTTTGACAAGGGCCAAATTGTGATGGCTAGACGACTGGGTCACAGCATCTCCAAAACTGCAGCTCTTGTGGGTGTTCCCGGTCTGCAGTGGTCAGTACCTATCAAAAGTGGTCCAAGGAAGGAAAAGCGGTGAACCAGCGACAGGGTCATGGGTGGTCAAGGCTCATTGATGCACATGGGGAGCGAAGGCTGGCTCGTGTGGTCCGATCCAACAGATGAGCTACTGTAGCTCAAATTGCTGAAAACGTGAATGCTGGTTCTGATAGAAAGGTGTCAAAACACACAGTGCATCACAGTTTGTTGCGTATGGGGCTGTGTAGCTGCAGACCAGTCAGGATGCCCATGCTGACCCCTGTCCACTGCCGAAAGCGCCTACAATGGGAATGTGAGCATCAGAACTGGAACACGGAGCAATGGAAGAAGGTGGCCTGGTCTGATGAATCACGAGTTCAAGGTGTTGACTTGGCCTCCAAATTCCCCAGATCTCAATTCAATCGAGCATCTGTGGGATGTGCTGGCCAAACAAGTCTGATCCATGGAGGCCCCACCTCGCAACTTACAGGACTTAAAAGGATCTGCTGCTAACGTCTTGGTGCCAGATACCACAGCACACCTTCAGAGGTCTAGTGGAGTCCATGCCTTGACGGGTCATGGCTGTTTTGGCAGCAAAAGGGGGACCTACACAATATTAGGCAGGTGGTCATAATGTTATGGCTGATCGGTGTATATATGTCAACATATATGTATATATGTAAATCTTCTTCAGTATCTATTCTTTATCCAATCGTGAACTGAAAGAGGTTGACCACTAGTAAAGGATACTAATAAAATACTCACGTGCTTTGAAGCTGGTGAGAATACATTTTTTAATAGAAATGGGCACAGAGCATCTAGAGAACCAAACTGGAAGAAATGTCTCTGGGATTGAAAGATTTTTTTTTATCTCAAATTGATAGAATTTAACAAAACATCTGCAGACGAAACAACGAAAGATATTCCCAGTCTTTTTAAGTAAGTGGTTTAAGAGGTGTCTGATGTCTGATGTGATCCATACAGTGCCCAAGATCCCCGGACAAATAACTCCCTCTCAAAACCGAGGACAGCGACAAGGCCATGAAAACACAAGAATAAATAAAGGAGAAATAATTAATTCTGTTATCACAGCCTCCTACTTTCTCTATTTCTGTTGGGATTAAAGGAATGAGAGGAGAGGGAGATGGTGGGGGGAGTATATCAGAGACAAAGCTTTAGCGCCAAACTTTGAGCTGTGAGTGGAGTGGATGCCACCCCTGGGATAAATATAGTATTCCACCAGCAACCATTAGGAATAGCCGTGCACAGAATACAGAGTAACCACAATCTCTGAAGAGGGCTACATTACCATTCTGTTGCTCCAATCAGGACTCCATTTGCATGTCCTCCTCTCTTCCCCTGGTCACCACTATGTCTCTCCACTGCTCGTTCAGTGCTGCCTAATGAGGAAGCCAGTGTAAGTGACTTGTTTGTTTGAAAGCAGAAAAGGGCACAGAAAGGATTTTCCACTATACTGTGTTATTGGGGAATATAACCAACACTAGTAACAGCTAGAGATGCTGGTGAATCTCCCAAGCATTTACCACGGGTCTCATAGCCAGTCAGTATTTGGAGTATGCTTTTAGTCTCATAAGAAATACTTTAGTATCTTACAGTAATATATATGCTGAAAGTATAATTTTACAGCTGAACATTGTTACATTGTTTATAAGATGCATCAGACTCAATGTTAACACATCCACAAACATTTCAAATATTACTATAGCTCTGTCTGTACAAACAGGTAATGTTCTTATATGCACTATTATTTGTTTAGTTGTTCTCCTGTTTGATTGCATGTAATCTGTTGACAGACAAACTAATGAAGACTATGATGTCTATACACTCACCTAAAGGATTATTAGGAACACCATACTAATACTGTGTTTGACCCCCTTTCGCCTTCAGAGCTGCCTTAATTCTATGTGGCATTGATTCAACAAGGTGCTGAAAGCATTCTTTAGAAATGTTGGCCCATATTGATAGGATTGCATCTTGCAGTTGATGGAGATTTGTGGGATGCACATCCAGGGCACGAAGCTCCCGTTCCACCACATCCCAAAGATGCTCTATTGGGTTGAGATCTGGTGACTGGGGGGGTGCCAGTTTAGTACAGTGAACTCATTGTCATGTTCAAGAAACCAATTTGAAATGATTCGACCTTTGTGACATGGTGCATTATCCTGCTGGAAGTAGCCATCAGAGGATGGGTACATGGTGGTCATAAAGGGATGGACATGGTCAGAAACAATGCTCAGGTAGGCCGTGGCATTTAAACGATGCCCAATTGGCACTAAGGGGCCTAAAGTGTGCCAAGAAAACACCCCCCACACCATTACCACCAGCCTGCACAGTGGTAACAAGGCATGATGGATCCATGTTCTCATTCTGTTTACGCCAAATTCTGACTCTACCATCTGAATGTCTGAACAGAAATCGAGACTCATCAGACCAGGCAACATTTTTCCAGTCTTCAACTGTCCAATTTTGGTGAGCTTGTGCAAATTGTAGCCTCTTTTTCCTATTTGTAGTGGAGATGAGTGGTACCCAGTGGGGTGTTCTGCTGTTGTAGCCCATCCGCCTCAAGGTTGTACGTGTTGTGGCTTCACAAATGCCTTGCTGCATACCTCGGTTGTAACGAGTGGTTATTTCAGTCAAAGTTGCTCTTCTATCAGCTTGAATCAGTCGGCCCATTCTCCTCTGACCTCTAGCATCAACAAGGCATTTTCGCCCACAGGACTGCCGCATACTGGATGTTTTTCCCTTTTCACACCATTCTTTGTAAACCCTAGAAATGGTTGTGCATGAAAATCCCAGTAACTGAGCAGATTGTGAAATACTCAGACCGGCCCGTCTGGCACCAACAACCATGCCACGCTCAAAATTGCTTAAATCACCTTTCTTTCCCATTCAGACATTCAGTTTGGAATTCAGGAGATTGTCTTGACCAGGACCACACCCCTAAATGCATTGAAGCATCTGCCATGTGATTGGTTGGTTAGATAATTGCATTAATGAGAAATTGAACAGGTATTCCTAATAATCCTTTAGGTGAGTGTATATATGGCATATATGTATAAGTTACTTGATTATGCCATGACCAATATTTGTTTACAGTCTTAATAAATGACTGAGGGAGCTCCCCAGGATCAGGGTTGAAGACCACTGACTGCTTGACTTGTTACACCATGTTATCAGTCTTCGTCACAAAGCCTCCCCTAACACACACTACCATTCATATACCCATGATCCCCTTCAAATGTCAGGTCCAACAGACACACGGTTACAGAGATCTTGCTCCCAGAGATGACTACACGTGTAGAGCTAAGCATCAACAATGAAGAATTGGAGGGTGAAAATGGCATTTGAGTTGGTTTATTACATACAGAGCACTGTGGATCCAGCAAAACAGACTGATTTCATAGAGTACAATTACTTCTGATATACTTTACGGGCATTATGGTTCTCCCCAATGATTTGCCCAAGTCATCTGTCCTCCTTGTGCCCCACCCACGAGTCAGCATTTGAGATTACTGTCCTAGAAAAGAAACCCACTTTGCATATAAGCTCCCATTGTCAGCAGAGGTAAATGTCCAATATCTCTTTATGGAGTCCATGTTCAGCAGAAGAGATTGTCCAATGTTGATTTGTGTTTTATTTGTGAAGCTCTTTTCCATATGCTTACACGAATAGAGTGGATAGTGCGGGTATGTGTTTATTTTATTTTATGACTCGTGGTGTGGCTTGCTCATTAATGTCTGAGTATATTCTGAAATGCAATCACTCCCCCTGTCACACCCATGTCAGATATTTAATGAGGAAGCTGTATCACACTTGCTCCAAGGACTGAAATAGATGCTCTGTACATATCTATAACCTGATATAACCAGTGAAACCTGGTCACTAAATGCAATAATGTTCCAGAAACTGCAGAAGAGACAAAGAAGCATGCAAAGATGTCTTGCTTGGAATCACAAAAGGAAATACAAAAATAAATGAATGGATCTGACAACAAACAAATGTGTGACATCATCGAAGGAGTGGAAATGTTAATTGCAAGCATATAACAGATCAAAGATGAACAAAGGACGCTATCAAATGGATCCCAGGAGGTGAAAAAAGACCCAGAAGACGATCACATAAACGATGGGAAGATGAAATCATAAACTTTGCAGGCGCGACGTGGGAAAGAGAAGCTATAGATCGAAGCCAGTGAAAAGATCTTGGGGAGGCCTCCATCAAACATTGGATGAATATAGGATGATGATTTTTGATATGATTCTTGATATGCCATGGCACTGTATATATCAATACAGTATATATATATATATATATATATATATATATATATATATATATATATATATATATATATATAATGTTGTAAGTCGCCCTGGATAAGGGCATCTGCCAAGAATTAAAAATAATAATAATATATATTTATAAATATTTTCTCTATGGGACAATTTTGTGCAATATGGGTATTCAAAATGTAGAATGATCTACCAGTAGGAGAGCTACCAGCCCTGCCAGCTACCTCATTTTGATACAGTTTGCACAGGCATATGTGTGAGGTTGTAAAACTAAATCCGATGCTTTAGGCTTCTTCAGTCTTCTGTTAGCCTGGGGAATGAAAAAAGGACAAAAAATACTGATAAAAGTTGTTTCCATTTTGGCTACTGTCTGTGCCAACAAAAAAAGAACAGAACAAAAAAAAAACAGTCAGTCCATCTGGAGTGTCAGTCTCTCTGTCCTTTCTATTGCCCTGTGTCCATAGTATTCCCCCTGCCTCTCCCACTGCCACAGCATGGTGCATGCCCCTCCCTCTGTCTCTGACTGGACTGGAGAGAGAGAGAGAGAGAGAGAGGGAGAGGCTAGATTCTGTGTCCCAGGGGCCTACAGCTTAACCTGGGTTCTCAATATCCAAAGTGCTCAGAACACACCAGAGCATGGGAATAACCCTACACTGACAGACTGCTGCTGTAAATGACTGTCCAGCAAAGGAACAAACACCAAAAGACCCATCAGACTTGCCTGCTTGTGTAAGGGAGAGTAAAAGGGAAGGGGTTTCTGTTATTTGAAGGAAACAAATCATAGCAGAAGAACCGTGGCAATTGACATGGGTTTAGGAGGGGGGGCCAGGGGAGTCCTAGCCTTGGCACTCCTCAGCCTGGCAGTGCCAGCGGTAGAGAGATGCCCCAGTGCCTGCCGCTGCTCTTTCTCCAACCTGCAGTGTTCTGAGTCGGACACCATCGTGGGCATGCCAGTGCTGCCCTTCCATGAGAGCGAGAATGTGACGGAGATGTGAGTACAGTCCCAGTTTCCTTTTGCTGCCTTTTCTTAGTGTTGATTGTAGAAAGTTTATTTTTTCCTTTCGTCAGGGGTTTGCTTTGTTTGTCTGGTTGTGTGAATTTGAGGAGAATGTGCCACCAAAATGTGTATCCAAAATGCTACTTGTTTTTCTTTTTTCTCTTTTTCTTTCCCTGTTCTTGAAATGCTATTGTGAGAAGTGCCATATAAGACATAAACAAACAAACTTTCAGCTCCTATGAAACCGAGTCTCTGTTTCTTTGCTTTTTTTGGCCTGTGCTACTGTAGACTGACTGCCTGCAAACATGTTATTAGTTTTTTAGAAAACCAAAATGATAATTTGTACATTACAAGTATGTCACAAAGCCATGTCATAATCTGTTGCTTTGTACTTCATGGCGCTCATAAAGCTGTGCATATACTGATAATACTTACCAAAACAAATTCAATAAAGATAATGCACTAGTGTCAAATATTGTGGTTCTTCTGATGTATATTTAATGTTCACTGACTGCTTTCATACTGTTTTGTTTGGTCTTTTTTTTGGCATAAAGTAGAAAAAAATCTGGGTCAATGTATTGAAATTAAGAACTAAGGCAAAACAGAACACTAAATGATATAATAATATAACTGTAATAAGTCTTGTATTTGTCCACCTTTGGAATGTCTCATCGATTATACTCTTTTGATTGTACTAACAGGGGCTCATTGGATTATTTCTTGTGGCCAGGGAGTGATTGAGTTATTTCTCCTGGCATATTGTACCAGAGAACTTGAGGATTCGGTCTGCACTTGTCAGAGTCCTTTTGTTCTTTTCACCTCTATTTATACATTGTTGGGGCAACTAAACAGTTAGGTTTAATAACATTCTGCAGACTCATTAAATACATTCTGATGAGCAGAGACTATTTCCCACTAATGTTTTGAGGTCAACAAGTATATATATATATATGTAGAGAGAGAGAGAGAATGTATTTTTTTTGACAGTAAGAGAAAATTGAGTTATTTTATTTATTTGTCATGGATTGGTTTCGATTTTACCTTATTCTACTGCTGCTGCTATTTCCACTACCAATATTACTTCAGTGACAGAAGAGATTAAATGTGTACTGCATATGAGTGTTTTGTTATCATTTTCAGATATTCCTTAATTACAAGGGATTGAGCTGACTGTGCCATCACACTAATCTACTACATTTAGGAAGAAAACTTTTACACTTACTGCTACTATGAAAATAGATTTATTGCAGATTCATTAAGATTATTAAGATTGTTTGTCTTCTAATCAGCGGCATGTAGCTATTTAAGGAATCGGCTATAATAATAATAATAATAATAATAATAATAATAATAATATTTATAATGCATGTCATATGGTAGTTTTATTTTATTTTTTAATTCATTGCTCTCCAAAGGTCTTGCTTAAAACATGACCAGATTATTGAAACCTATGGGATGCATTTCTAAAATAGATCTTAGTAACTGAAGAATGTGCCACGGCATTGTATATTTCTCCATCTTTGAGTGTAAGACAGCAAAATCATTAGTAATAATATTTTTCTAAACAGATAGTCAAAACAGATGTCTGCAGTTCTAGATCAATATATATATATATTAGTTATTATATATATATGTATAATACATTGAACTGTGTACAACACAGCTTTTTATATAATACAAAAATGGGTATACAGAAGAATTAAAAAACAAAGAATATACACACGCATACACACATACATACATACATACATACATATGTTCATGCACGATTCCATATGCATCATGTATGTATTTGTGCAAATGCTCATACATATGCAAGCACATGAAAATACAATTGTAAAAAAGCTTTCAAGTAGCACACACATTATAGTAGTCAACCCCAATGATTTAGCCCTGATGTTTAGCACACTGCCTTTTATAGTGAACATCACTTAACAAGCACGATAATATAGGAAGCCTCAAACGCACATTCATTATGTTTCAACCACAATAAACCCGAATCAGGCTGACAAAACAGCAGACACAGGACTCCGTCCAGGGGCTTTAACATTTAAATCATTCCTACTAAGCTTTCTCATTAAAGACGAACTGGCATGACCCACATTTCTTGCCAGCAGAAAAAGCATTGCTGTTCACAAAGAGGAGACTTTCTTTGTTAGAGTTTGTGAAACTGTTTAAGTTGCCTTCAATAAAGGCATGAATAATTAGTTTGGTAATAGTAATGTTAACAATACAATATTTGTTATGCATCAGGACAGAGAGAGCAGTCTAAGTCTTCTGCTTAGATATGAATCTAGAGAAAACACACACCTCCCATAGTCACTGACAGAAGGCTTAGGAGTAAGGGTGGTATTGACTCAAATTGACTAAAATATATCTTTCTGGTGTTTACTGCCCATTGCAATTCAAGGGGCCTGCTAAAATGGAATATCTGCCCTGAAACCATTAACTTTCCGCTCCCAGACTCCTAACATAATCAGATTTAAATGTGATTTCTGTGAATTAGCGGTGAATGCTCGCTTGACGACAATTGATGAGAAATTAGGCTTTTGGATAAACTGAATATATTCCCAAAGTGTGTCTTATCTGGGACTTATGTTACAGCTGTGTGGCTCCGTTATGATATAAAAAATACAAGTCATTATAATTTTTTGGAGAATACAATCAAAAGCATTTTAGTTTAATTCTTAGTTCTGAAAGCCCACTATTGCAGAGTCCTGTTCTGCATCAGGTACGGTACTGTACTGTGTCTGTGCACCTGTTACCTAATTGTGTTGTATACTTTTTACTTTGTATAGCATGCTAATACATGTCATCGGCAATATTGGCACAATATGATTGCTTGTATAGTTAGCTGAATACAAGTCTCCTTCTGATATTTGTCTACCACTAATTTATTAATGATGAAATTTACTGTACCAAATTTGCTCAACATATTTCCCCCCCAATCCAAATTACATGCTTACATTAATATATTATATATGTTGTGCTTATATTTACTGGTGTAGAATATGTGTTTATTGTGTTGCTACTTACAGTATGGTTACATGTGCTAAGCCATGAATAACAGATCCTAATGTGACCAAGCAAACATGCTTACTGTAATATTTTTATACTACATCCAAACCAGAGAGACATTTGCTCTGTTACAGCAACAAATCAGTCGTCAGATCTGCACAATATGAATTTCTTCTGAGTTGTATGTGGGAGAACTATTTGGTTTTTGCAGCTTAGATTACAGGTTATGGTATTCAGTGTGGTGGTTAGCATTTGTTCATTTGTTTCTTTCAATTAAAAAAAAAATTGTAATTCTGGGGTTATAGTTCTAAGATGTAAATATGTGCATTTGTTTGAGAAATGTTATGCTACTCATCACAGTAAAATAGTGGAATGTATGCACTTTGCTCTTATTCATAAAGAATATTATGATACTTCCGAACAGCTGTAATGAGCTGTAAAGTTCTGAAGACACGTGTGAAACTGACAGGACAGGCTAATTATATAGACAGATGAAATAGATAGGACATAACACAGCTGAAACATTATAGTGAAACAACGGCACTACTACTAATAATACATAAATTATTAATATATAAAATAAACGTTTCTGTTTGTGGTCGAATCCTTACTCTGCCTTCTTTCTGTAAAGACACATACAAAAAACACTTAAACTTTTAATCTCTTCCAAAACTACTTTTACAGTAATCAGTAGTGAATTGGGTTCCAAGAAAAGTATTTTTGTTATTTGAGTGCCAGGCAGCTGTTCTGAAGTTCTGAGGCCCAGTAGAGATGAGGTGAAATGAAATGAGGTGCAGGATATCAGATGTATTTGAGCAGGAAGATAAAGCAAATACGATTTATCTTCAATAATATATGAATCGCTAATGTCACACCCCACCTTCTGATTGTGAACTGAAAAATATACAAGATAAATTAATAATAATCCATCTATCCATTTTCATAACTGTTTATCCATGTGGGTTGTGGGGGATGCCAGAGCCGATCCCGTCAAGCATAGGGTGCAAGGCAGGAATACACCCAGGATGGGATGCCAGTACATCACTGGGCACACACACAGGACAGTGTGTCCAATTAACCTAACCAGCATGTCTTTAGATGGTGTGAGGACACTGGGGTACCCAGAGGAAACCCATGCAGACACAGGGAGAACATGCAAACTCCACACACACAGACACCCTGAGCCAAGACTTGAACCCAGGACCCCTGGAGCAGCATCGCTAACCACGGTGCCACCCCATAATTACTAATAATTTTAATGGAAAATCTTTTGATTGCAGCATTTTCACATTATAAACCATCACTTACTGTACCTCATTTCAGATCTGCCTAATAGAACGTTAACACAGCACAATAGTAGGCTACATAACAATTGTTGCACACTACAGTGTATATTCATTCTGTTTTTTTGTGTAAACCATATTCAAATGGTATGGCTGTTCATTGATTGAAAGTAAATTAGTAAATAATGTCTACTGTTGAAACGCATCTTTATCTTAAAGACGAATATAGTTGATGTGGCATCGTTATTTTCAACATATTGAACAAAAATATAAATGCAACATGAAGTGTTCGTCCCATATTTTATGAGGTGAAATTAAAGATCCCAGAAATGTTCCATATGCAAATACACCTTAATTCTCAAATATGCAAATAAATAAATAAATAAATAACAATAATATGTTGTACACAAATTTCTTTACATCCCAGTTAGTGGGCATTTCTCCTTTGCCAAGATAATCCATCTACCTGACACGTGTGGCATATGAAGAAGCAGATTAAACAGCATGAGTAATGCACAGCTGCACCTTGAGTTTTGAGGGAGAGTGTGATTGGCATCCTGCTGCAAGAATGTCCACCAGAGCTGCTGCCAGAGAACTGAATGTTAATTTCTCTGCCATAAGACGCCTCCAACATCGATTAATAGAATTTCTTGCAGCTTCAGTTGTATATTTTAATGATAAAGGGTCAATAGAAATGCAGGAATGATCCTACTTACTCGAAAATCTGTTTACAGATCTCCAGCATGTAAAACTCAACGTTCCTTGCCTAAATAAATGGCTAGCATTGTTTTCAAGATTAAATCGATTACTGGTGTCTGAATCCCCTTTGCCGTGTAGATTAGGTTACATATGTGCATTGGAAGGGAATAACATACAGTGAGGGAAAAAAGTATTTGATCCCCTGCTGATTTTGTATGTTTGCCCACTGACAAAGAAATGATCAGTCTATAATTTTAATGGTAGGTGTATTTTAACAGTGAGAGACAGAATAACAACAAAAAAATCCAGAAAAACGCATTTCAAAATAGTTATACACTCACCTAAAGGATTATTAGGAACACCTGTTCAATTTCTCATTAATGCAATTATCTTAGCAACCAATCACATGGCAGTTGCTTCAATGCATTTAGGGGTGTGGTCCTGGTCAAGACAATCTCCTGAACTCCAAACTGAATGTCTGAATGGGAAAGAAAGGTGATTTAAGCAATTTTGAGCGTGGCATGGTTGTTGGTGCCAGACGGGCCGGTCTGAGTATTTCACAATCTGCTCAGTTACTGGGATTTTCACGCACAACCATTTCTAGGGTTTACAAAGAATGGTGTGAAAAGGGAAAAACATCCAGTATGCGGCAGTCCTGTGGGCGAAAATGCCTTGTTGATGCTAGAGGTCAGAGGAGAATGGGCCGACTGATTCAAGCTGATAGAAGAGCAACTTTGACTGAAATAACCACTCGTTACAACCGAGGTATGCAGCAAAGCATTTGTGAAGCCACAACACGTACAACCTTGAGGCGGATGGGCTACAACAGCAGAACACCCCACCGGGTACCACTCATCTCCACTACAAATAGGAAAAAGAGGCTACAATTTGCACAAGCTCACCAAAATTGGACAGTTGAAGACTGGAAAAATGTTGCCTGGTCTGATGAGTCTCGATTTCTGTTGAGACATTCAGATGGTAGAGTCAGAATTTGGCGTAAACAGAATGAGAACATGGATCCATCATGCCTTGTTACCACTGTGCAGGCTGGTGGTGGTGGTGTAATGGTGTGGGGGATGTTTTCTTGGCCCCTTAGTGCCAATTGGGCATCGTTTAAATGCCACGGCCTACCTGAACATTGTTTCTGACCATGTCCATCCCTTTATGACCACCATGTACCCATCCTCTGATGGCTACTTCCAGCAGGATAATGCACCATGTCACAAAGGTCGAATCATTTCAAATTGGTTTCTTGAACATGACAATGAGTTCACTGTACTAAACTGGCCCCCACAGTCACCAGATCTCAACCCAATAGAGCATCTTTGGGATGTGGTGGAACGGGAGCTTCGTGCCCTGGATGTGCATCCCACAAATCTCCATCAACTGCAAGATGCTATCCTATCAATATGGGCCAACATTTCTAAAGAATGCTTTCAGCACCTTGTTGAATCAATGCCACGTAGAATTAAGGCAGTTCTGAAGGTGAAAGGGGGTCAAACACAGTATTAGTATGGTGTTCCTAATAATCCTTTAGGTGAGTGTAAATTGATTTGCATGTTAATGAGGGAAATAAGTATTTGACACCTTCGACTTAGTACTTGGTGGCAAAACCCTTGTTGGCAATCACAGAGGTCAGACGTTTCTTGTAGTTGTCCACCAGGCTTGCACACATCTCAGGAGGGATTTTGTCCCACTCCTCTTTGCAGATCCTCTCCAAGTCATTAAGGTTTCGAGGCTGACGTTTGGCAACTCGAACCTTCAGCTCCCTCCACAGATTTTTTATGGGATTAAGGTCTGGAGACTGGCTAGGCCACTCTAGGACCGTAATGTGCTTCTTCTTGAGCCACTCCTTTGTTGCCTTGGCTGTGTGTTTTGGGTCATTGTCATGCTGGAATACCCATCCACGACCCATTTTCAATGCCCTGGCTGAGGGAAGGAGGTTCTCACCCAAGATTTGATGGTACATGGCCCCGTCCATCGTCTCTTTGATGCAGTGCAGTTGTCCTGTCCCCTTAGCAGAAAAACACCCCCAAAGCATAATGTTTCCACCTCCATGTTTGATGGTGGGGATGGTGTTCTTGGGGTCATAGGCAGCATTCCTCCTCCTCCAAACACGGCGAGTTAAGTTGATGCCAAAGAGCTCGATTTTGGTCTCATCTGACCACAACACTTTCACCCAGTTCTCCTCTGAATCATTCAGATGTTCATTGGCAAGCTTCAGACGGGCCTGTACATGTGCTTTCTTGAGCAGGGGGACCTTGTGGGCGCTGCAGGATTTCAGTCCTTCACGGCGTAGTGTGTTACCAATTGTTTTCTTGGTGACTATGGTCCCAGCTGCCTTGAGATCATTAACAAAATCCTCCCGTGTAGTTCTGGGCTGATTCCTCACCGTTCTCATGATCATTGAAACTCCACGAGGTGAGATCTTGCATGGAGCCCCAGACCGAGGAAGACTGACAGTTATTTTGTGTTTCTTCCATTTGCGAATAATCACACCAACTATTGCCACCTTCTCACCAAGCTGCTTGGCGATGGTCTTGTAGCCCATTCCAGCCTTGTGTAGGTCTACAATCTTGTCCCTGACATCCTTGGACAGCTCTTTGGTCTTTGCCGTGGTGGAGAGTTTGGAATCTGACTGATTGATTGCTTCTGTGAACAGGTGTCTTTTATACAGGTAATGAGCTGAGATTAGGAGCACTCCCTTTAAGAGAGTGCTCCTAACCTCAGCTCGTTACCTGTATAAAAGAATTTCTGGGAGCCAGAAATTTTGCTGATTGATAGGGGATCAAATACTTATTTCCCTCATTAACATGCAAATCAATGTATAACTTTTTTGAAATGCGTTTTTCTGGATTTTTTAGTTGTTATTCTGTCTCTCACTGTTAAAATACACCTACCATTAAATTATAGACTGATCATTTCTTTGTTAGTGGGCAAACATACAAAATCAGCAGGGGATCAAATACTTTTTTCCCTCACTGTATGGTTAAACAAGATGACTGTGATTTGAATGTTGTAAATAAGGAAAATATATAACGGAAACTGAATCTTGCACGGAAGGTATACCCTCCAGAGCTATTATTTCCTCAGGAATCCAGCTATTTTTTTCAGAAGTACAGATTCAAATGTTTCTTGCAGAGCGTCCAATTTCTTACTGTTTACTTTTCTGAAAATTATTTTGGAAATATTCAAATTTCTCCTTTAAATGTTTCTTAGGACACCATTCACTGATCTAAAAACTCTGCCTGTTTTTGTAGTACACAGCTTGGGTGAATAACGGTCCGAATCAGGAGCCTGCGAGCAATCAACTAACTCACTGACAGGGGAACACTATTTCTCTATAAAACATCCCACCTTATGGTAAATACTGAGTTATCGATTGGCTAATAGCCAGGAAGGGCTGGTATTAGGTTCCACACAATAATAAATACTGGGTGCAACAAACCCATGTACAAATATTTAATATTGCTATGAGGCAAATCTCTAGACATAACATGAACTAGGCCTACATTAAATGAACCCCTTTGGTTTTGTACATAAGTACATTGTGGTAAAATAGTTCTGTTGATACAGTTTTTATACCCAATTAATAAATAGATAAGTGAATTAAATATACTAATACTAATACATTTTAGGAGTGGTTTGGAATTCCCATCTTGATTGAGGCTGTCAGCCCTGAGTTCTGTAACCCAAACTAGCATGAACAGTTAACTCAAATATTTACCTAAACAAAACAAAAGCTAATTACATTGAGCTGTTGCAAAACCATAAAGAAACGTATATCTGAAGTTTTGAGAAAGTAATAATAATCATATCATTGTCCTGAAACATGAAGGCACAATACAAATTTAATTGTGATTATCAGAAGAGTGGAAGAATTCTACAAAAGCCTATAGAGTAGTGATGACAGCAGAAAGGAGGAGAGTGTGTCATGGGTACAGGTTCTGTACCTTAAAATAAAGTGAATCAGTAACAAACATCATGCTTCAAAAATCAAATGGCAATTGAAGGAGTTCCAGGAAGGATTTTATTGTAATATTGACACAAATGTTTAGTCATTGTGGAATTCATGCAGTAAACAATCTTCTAGACCCAAACTAGCATTAACAGTTAACTCAAATATTTACCTACCTGTCCATTTTACAACAGAGCTGCAATACAGTAAACAAGAAATGACACAGCCTAGGTGAATGGTACCTTTTCAGCTGAAAAGTCCTTTCCTTTTTGAAAAGTATGTTGGAGGATAGTTAATGTAATCTTTGGTTAGGGACAAATAATAATGATAATGATAACAAAGAGTGGGTGAAGTTGTTTGTCTGTGTAAGTGGTGATCATTTCAAGTAAATAAATAAGAAATAGCAATCGCAAAGATCATAAAAAAGTTGTTGTAAACCATACTTTGATCAATTGTATTGATTGTTTCAGTATGGCATGCTGTTCAGCTCTAGGGATATTATCATGCCAACCCATTATATTATACTCAGGAGAACTTTATGATTATCTGCTTGCGATTGCCAGAAATTCAAAATTTGGAAAGCGAAAATTCAAACAATGAAAATCTGCACAGAGGGCATCTGATTGTATTCTTGTCAAAGAGATAATACCTCTATACAAGCTATCCAGGTTTTTTTGTCAATTCTTAATTATATAGCTTGTCTTGTGTTTTGACTCCCAAATCTTTTCAATATTTTCAACATTATCAAAAGCATACCTGATGTTTTTATTTGTAAGTTTCTTACAAAGTCATAGCCACACTTAAGTCATTGTATTCCTTACCTTGTAAAATACATTACTGAAACACTTGATTTTGTGGGTCAGAAATAAGTGTTTGGTAGAACTTAGTTAACTCTAATTATACTATACTACTAAATTATACTAATGGTTGACAATTTAATAATTTGCATTAGATAATAGCTGAGCACTTTCCATTGAATGGCACAGAATGCTAGTTGATGTAGTACTAACAATATTTGTTATAATGTACATTAATGCACTCATAATTGTGTTACTAAAGCTGTATAGAACTCCTACCTGAACTGTTAATGAGTTAATTACTTTAAGTAAATTGAAAGGAGTTCTCTACCAGAACAATTGGTTTCAAAAGTCCTCTAATTGTGGTGTTCTGTCTCATGGTCCAAACATCTGGATGTTAAAGGTCAAGTGAGTCCCGTTTCATCTGTATGCATCAAACTGTTGTGCAGACGTAGATTAACACAATATTAGACAAATTGAGGATGTGCTGAACTGAGCTGCTTTGTGTAATATTCTCTTCTCAGATTTTTATTGATTTTCTTGGTCTCTTATTAAACAGCTACATTGAAAACCAAAGGGACTTGGTCAATATTACAGAAATGGACCTTGCTTACTACAGGGAGCTGAAAAACCTGTGAGTTAATTGTTCATGTTGATTTTCCCCATTCCCTAACGATTCTTTGTAATAATTTATAAAGTATCATTATTAGCCATTTTCTATGGACAAAACAATCACCTGTGACTTCTGGATCTGTTTGATTTGCTTTTCTTATCTTTCCAGCACTGTTACCAACTGTGGATTGACGCACATCTCCGTAAGGGCTTTTCAGTACAACCCCAAGCTCCAGTATGTGTAAGTGAAATAGTGCTCCGAGCCCAGTGTCCTGTGGAACTGAAAACTTCTTATAACAAAATTCATTAGGGGAAGAAACAGAGCTAGAAATAGAGATCTATGGATGACATACACTGAGATCTCCACCCTGCCTTACAATGGAAATATTGATCAGGTGCAAACAGCTCAAATCAATAATATAGTACATGCAGCTATTGTAGGTGATACTGTCAACACATGTGTAACCTTCTCAGTAGTCAGACAGCAAGGTTCATTTGGATTGGAGCAAGTATAATACAGTGTTTGATAATATAATCCACACTGCCTCCTCTCTCTCTCTCCTAGTCTCCCAGTCCTAACCACTAGCCCAGACTGCCTACCTCTTTCCCTCTCTCCCCTTCTTTCTAAGCACTAGTCCATACTGTCTCTCTGTGGCCATTCACACCTAGGGTTTGATGTACTTTGAAGTGTGGTTCGGTTCATTTTGAGCGATATGTGAAACCTCTGACGGTGATAAGTAATCGCACCAGGATGTGGATCAAATCAGACGGACGTTTGAAAGCCTGGTTTCAAACCAGAGTCTGTTTCACTTTGCAAACGAACCGCTTCCAAACAGCAAACCAGACTGCTACAGTGCTGTATGTGCAAGTGAACTAGGTGTGAAAGTGCCTCTCTCTCTTTCTCTCTTTTTCTTCTTCTCCGCTGCCCTGTTGAGAAAACAGGTTGTTGACTTGAATAAGACGGTTGGTAGAAGGACAGAGGAGCAGGGGGATATGAGTTTGAAAATTTGGAGGAAGGAGAAGGAGGAGCGGGGGGGTTAGCAGAGTAATTGTAGAGGACATCAAGCCGTCACCTTTTACTCTCTCGCTCTGGGCGAAATTATCGACAATTGATGCATAATAAATACACTCCAGTAAGGGTCCATTATGGCTTAATCGATAGGAGTACAGAGAGCCGGTACTACAGCAGATGCGCCCCTCGAACTGAGGAAAGACTATACTTCACACACACGGAGAGAGAGAGAGAAGAGAGAGAGAGAGAGAAGAAGAGAGGGGGATAGAAGAGGGGACTGGAGGGGCAAATAAAAAATGAGTAAACAGGCCCCCCCCCCCCCCCCCCACACACACACACCAGCTCCTCTGTCTGATTCCTTTACCTCCTGTGTGGCTGTGTGAGAAATCTGCACTGACCAGGAGCACGGCCACCGGGAACAGCTGCTTCTAGTGTCTCCTCTCCCTGTGGGTTTACACCGAATCGACTGGGTAATTGATAGGCCCTTATGTGTGCCCTGTGACGTGAACTCTTTTATAGGGCAGGAAAAACAAATCAGTTAACCCTCAACCCCCTTCCACACACACACACACACATGCACACACAGGCGTGCAAAGACACACAAAGACAGGATTATCTTTGTCCTAATAGATTAGGATCCACTATTTTGTGATTTTGTGTTACAGCCCTGTATCAATATGGCATCCCTTATGGGAAGTGCACGTAGGTAAACTATACTTACCCCACGGGTATAGTTATGTATAATGATATACTTATATAGTGTAGCTCTTCATGTTTGATGTTTGGTGTGAAGACAAACTGAATTGGAAAAAGAATAATGATTTCAACTTTGCTGACCTGTCCAATTCTGGTCTATAACTGAACTTTTAGCATAAGGGATAATGCTGTTCGTAATGGTTCTCTAACAGGAATCTGTGTCTGGTCTTGCTTTGCTGGTGTGTATCCCAGTCCAGCCTATAAGCAATATATCGATGGATGCTTGTAATAATGAGACGAGTAGCATCTGTTCTTGCGAAATGGTCGGAACAGCCCGGCACCCATTTATAACCATTATGGTGTCCTTCTGTTCCTTCTGTCAAATTGTCTTCAGCTCTCCCACAATGGCACCCATTGTCTTCTGAAACCCCTCACCCAGTCAATAGGTGGATACACTTGTCAGGGAATTCACCGAAGCCTTTCTTCCGCACTGTAACTATAGTTTCTAACTATTTGCAATTCATTTAATTGGATTTCAAATGTGCAGCAAAGCATGGTACATGGACATCTCTTAGAGCATGTGCTTTTTCAAAGGCGTACAAGTTAGACAATTGTATTTAAAACTGGGTACATTTATAACTTGTGATAGATAGATAGATGGATATAGATTATTTAAACTGTACATTTTTAATCCATACTCAGTTCCACAATCAATGTATGTTAAATATATGTAAAGCTGGTTTGTATTCTTTATATACATATCCTTATTTCCTAGGAATCTGGCATCCAATGACCTACAACAGATAGACTGGAGATTGTTTCACTACCTACCCCTGCTTGGACTGTGAGTATGCTACATTCACATGTTTCGGTCTAGCAGTTAATACTGGGCCTTGTATTTACAGGCGTTTTGTTTTTTACTTTGCCTCTAAATGGAAAGCAGTAAATCTGGAAGGTCTAATCAGTGCTAAACTGCATTTACTATAGCTCACTATATGGATGCTCCCTTTCCCTTGGCTCTGAGCTATGACTTAGCATCTAGTCTGCACTTATCAGCTTTTACAATCTAGGATGTAAGACCTTATATATTGTTTACTGTATATCTCGTATACAAATTTGAATTTGTAAATTGCGTTAAGCCTTGAGCTGCAATGTATTATTGCACTTTGTTTTTCTCTTATATTTTGTATGTCACTCTGGACAAGGGTGTCTGCTAATAAATAAATAATAATAATATGCCATATACTGAGCAACGGTATCAGTTTAGAAAGTGTTAATTTCTTTCACTTCAAGGACCATTTTAAAGACCTATCCTGTACAGCAGTGTTCCTGAATTATGGGTCCCGAAAAATGTAATTCAGCCAAGTCACTTTCCCCTCATTTCTTCCCACACAGTGCTGATTCATCAGTGCAAAACACCTGCTCGTCAGTGTGAAGTGCTAATCAGTCAGTGTCATCCTATAAAACATCATCTGAACTTGAGATTGAGCCTTTTCCTGCGTTGAGGCAATAGTCTGAATTTAAACCACTTTCTGCAGAATTACTCAAAGAGTGGAGCAAGTCTGATATTTGCACCATAAACTAAATGGAGATCCTTGTGTTAGTTGTAGTATGTTATTATGATCTTATAAGTAGGGGTGACCATTTGACTCCATAGTCACCGGAGCACTATGTCGATGTTTTTTTTGTTGGGGAGTTACTCTCTTGCTGCTCTCCTTGTCTTTTCCCCTATGCAGTTTCCAGAACAAATACCCTGAGCATGCCTCTCCCTTTTTACACTGTGTCAGCTGGCCCTTTGTCATTTGATTGTAAGGTCAGCTGACCGAGCAGAACTACGACACCTGCTAAGGCTTATGGGACTTGTAGTTCTTGTCCCAGACCACTAGAAAATATAGCATTCAATCCAGGAAATAATGTTGAATTATGACTCTAACTCTCACTGTGTTACATTATATAGAACATTGTATAATAGTATCTTGCCTTGGATGAAGGTGTATGCTAATTAAATAATAAATAATAATAATCATAATCATAATCATAATCATAATATCAGGAATTAATCTGTAATATTGATCAACTTGCTCTGTCTGACCGGTGGCAGGAATAATGGACAGCTAATCAAGGCTACCTATGTACTACTCAAAAAACACATGGTTTCTGATGGATTTCTGCTAAGACACACCCCCTTCATTGTCCTCATGACTAGTCATTGTCTTCAATCCCCTCTCACAGGGTTCTGAAGGACAACCCCCTGCTCTGCTCCTGCGACATCCATTGGCTGCAGCAGTGGCAGATTACAGGACGGGCAGATCTTTCGAACCAATCACTGAGCTGCCACTCTGAGGGTCGCGACCACCCAGTAGCAGGGGCGGTGATGGAGAACTGCAGTAGGTGGAATTAATTATTTAATTTAATTATTTGTCTACTGGGGCTGACAATAGCCCTGTATTGGTCACAATTAATAATATGACAAAACTGTATATCTAATGGCATATGATAACCATGCATACTGTTTTAAATTGAGAAAGGTTTTTATTTTTTAAATATACTTTTATATCAGTTTTAACATAATGCTCCTCGTATACGAACTCCAGTCATGTCTCCCATCTCCGGTCTGCAGGTGTGCCCGAAGTGACGATCACTTATCCCCAGTTGAGAGTGAAGGAGGGAGGCAATCTGACCTTCACCTGCCACGTGTCTGGCACCCCCATGCCTACCGTAAGCTGGCTCACAGAGGGCCTGCAGTCCCAGTTCACTCTCCAGGTACCCAAACACAGCCGGGTTTATTAACCAGTGGCTCCCCTTGAGCAAAGGATGAGCTCTATATCCCAGGCACCCTGGGTCAAAAGATCCCAAGGGCAGGCTTCATGTGTCAAAATTAGATGTTTCTTATGCCTGACTTGTCGATTTAAGGTGAACTCCTGGCTTTGGGCCTCCTGCTCTCCTGGACTGTAAAGCTCTCCCTTCTTGCTCTATGTCTTTAGGAGTGGAGGAGTGGTTACACTCAAGAGCTGGTTTTGCAATTGGTCAACGTCTCCTACAGGGATAATCTCTACAACCTGACCTGCCAGGCTGAGAACAGGGCTGGACCTGGGGAGGATGTCGTGCAACTTGATATCTTATGTGAGTGCCAAAAGTAAGACAAGACTTTACCCATCTGTGGGAGAGATGGGCTTTAAACATCAGCTGAATAGCATTTCATACAGATATTATGATGCAGATTTGATTCCTAATTATTCTACTTCCATAGCATATTGTTTTTATGGGTGACATTTCTGTTTGGTTTATACAGATGTGTTCTGTTTGTCACTAGTTAATATTGCATTATTGCATTGCTAGCGAAATACAGAACCTGTACTGTAGATTCTGTCTGAGAAGAAGACAAATAGTTATATCTAATAAGATATCTATATCATATTAATAATTGTTTGGTGAATAACAGCATTTAATAGTGTTGCTAATGTAGTTACAAACCTTTATCAAAGTATTGTCTTCCAGGAAAAGGAAAAGTGAGAGCTGTTACATCAGAAACAAGATGCTAGACTCAATGGACAGCAAAGCTGAGGTTTCCTAGAGCATATATGCTGTATTAACACTAAGATTGCATGAGGAGCAGTTATTAAATTAATGAATTATACTTTTATAGATTGTTGGTATTAATCAATACATATTATATGATTGCTTATTACCTTTATAGATGTAGTGTATATAAACCATGTCACAATAAATATTGTTACATCGTATTCATCGATAAGCTCATATATATTCAATGTAATGCAATAATATGACTCTCTTCAATCAAATACATATAGATAATCTCATCTAATAAATAAACAGCTTTACCCACAATTAACATAGAATTAATTACAGTATAAACCAACCACTCCCAACCTTCCTTCTAGCACAATAAACCAAGCATTAAACCTCTAAATGGAATTGCAAATTTGATACGTCATAGCAAAATGTATGTGGACCTAATCTAATTCCACATAATTCCACTAATTCTGATGCTGTCCTGGTTTTAATGGAGCTCAAGATGGTGTGAGACCGTAGCTAGGATGGTGAGGACACTCCCATAAACAGGGCCCTTGTCTGCCCAGTATTAAGCACCCCCTAACTCATTACACATAGACACACTTAATGATGCTTTTCTCTTCTCCCTTTCTTATATCATCCCGAACAAATCATTGACTCAGCATTTACAAATCTGCAATAGACACAGCTGAACAAGCTGTCTCAGAAGTGGACAGGAGTGTCAGTCTGGAGTTTCCTCATTTAAAATGGGGAAGGCAGACACCTGGGGAGGATAATACATCAACTTATTGTTGGTGCATTTGTGACATAACTTACAGTATAGGTATATAGGCTTTCCTAGACTATTATGTGGCTTTTACATAGTAAATGGTAGGGAATGCACTGCCTACGACCAGCAAAACTCTGTAGCATGTTTTAGCATTGGCCCAAGTCTCAACACTACTTAAAAATCATTAAACAAAAAGCAATGCCAGGGGAAAGCAGCTTTCCACAGCAGGAATGTAACTAAAAGCACAGCACAGTCTAAACTGCAGGCTCTAGGGCTTTCGATAGGGAGGAAGACATCTCGCCCAGGAACGAAAGTGGGCCAAAAAAAACAAACAACAAAACAAAATGCTCATAATGTTCCCGTTGCTGATGAGTCACTTCTGACCCCGTTGATTAGAAATGGGGAGCTAATGGACCTCGCCCCCTTCTAGTTTGCTTTTGCGGCCAGTTTAATTGGAGAGACAGAACTCTCTAAGTGCCTGGCAATCTCCATCTATCACCATTAGCGCCCAGCTTCCCATCCCACACCACAGCTCGTTAACCCTCTCCTCTTAATTACATCTCAGATAGACTGGAGAGGCCTGCTTTGATCACACACCTCTCCTCCTCAGCCGGAGAGTCTGAAGCTAAAAAGGTAGAAATGAGTCTAAGGGATTTTGTTGGTTATCAGAAGCACTGTGTTGCTTTTTCCTGGAAAGGGGGTTTGTTGGGGGTGGATGCAAACGCAAAATATACTGTTGGAACTCATTTTAGGATCGAGGATGTGAGATTTTGCTATTGACGTGTTCATGACAAAATGCACAATTTGTCAGTAATTGTAAGTGTATCTGTGGCTTTGTATTCACTTGGGTTTCAGTATACTGTACATTAAGTTGTAATACAGTTGACTGTGGAGTTTACTGTAGTTTTCACTGTAGTTGTAAAATGAATTATATTGGCTCTGGGTTGTCTCAATAAATATGATAGTATTTATACTTTACTAGATACTTTGAATTGAATACACATTTGCCTTTGCATTATATGTCTACCTTCCGGAGAATGTTCCAGAGAATGTATCATTGCTTATTATTCTTAAAAAATGAATCAATAGTTAACTTAATAAATATTTATTAACAATGTTAGCACTTCTTAACTCCTTTTTTTCCACTTCGCTTTTCAATGTGTAAATTGGTATTATTCTGACTAAATGTGTTTTTTTTTTTTTTTTTTTCCTTTATTGTTGTTGTTATTATTATTATTATTATTATTATTATTATTATTATTATTCTAACATACTGTTCTTTTAATGTCTGATCTTATGTTTTAGAATGTTAAAATCCTTCTCGGGAAGTATACCAGGGTTTCTACTTCTTTTTTAACACCTTTATCACAGATTTGTCAATTATCTCAGTATCAGACACACCCACTTTAAACACAGATGTAGGATTATATTGAAGCTTCTCAGTAAGCAAAGCCTTGAAGTGAAAATCTGAACAGATCTTTTCTCTCCTCATCTGTGTGTGTCAGTGTTAAGATATTGGGCCATAGTCAAGGTCCTTTCAGTGTTGTACAGCACGTGTTGATGCACATTTTCTCGGCAGGCCTAATTTCATTATAATGGGCTGCATTTTCCATTGAATGGATGCTCGGATCCTGTTTCACTCTAATAATATGACTTTTCTGGGATCAGCTATTAAATTGGATAAGGTCTCGAGGTTACTGTAGAAAGGAGGGGATTTTGGGTTCCAGCCCATTGTGCAGTTTGTTAAACCCTTAACTGCATTAAGAAGGATATTAATAGCCCTTATGGAAAAAGCATTTGCAGACCTGTGGATTTTGAGTGTCGTAAATAATTGCTTTAATAGGTATTCAATGAACTCATAAATGGAGGTTCCATATCACGTAAGTTAAAAGTCAATAGATGTGCAATGAGCTATAAATCATATCTAAAGGTCTCTGACTGTTGATGGATAACTAGCTGCGCTGAAAGATGTCTTGCCTCCTAATGACTGCATTGATTCAATTGCTCATCTGGTCTACATTACCATTGTTTCCAGGTTGTTGTTGTAATTATTATTCCAAGAAACATTAGATGTGATCACTATATAACTCTATGGAGCCAAGCATTGATCAATTGGGGTGCTTCAAACCGGTGTGAGGCATGAGTCATATTGTGATTTAGGCTGTGTGATAGAACGATATATATCATAAAACGAAAGAAAAATGTCTATCGTGTATTTTTTTGCTATGTCATTAATCAACTGCTTTACGGCAACATTTACGTCACTTTACGTTATTCGCACGTCGGAATGAAAATGCACAAACATGGAGGAGGATGACACCGAACGTTCGTCCCGAGATTCTTCCCAGCATTCAGTTAAGCAAAAGGACTATGCCCAACCAAGACAAGATGAGCTCGTAAAAAAGAGTGGTGCTACGTATGTTGTTTGTAATTGGTTTGGGTATGAAAATCTGACATAGAGCAGAAAACCGTACTTTGCAAAGTATGCTGCAGACCGGTAACAAGTATAGACTCAAACACAACAAGCCTATTCTATCACGAAAAGAATAATGAGATGCAGTACTGATAGAGCCAAAAAATGAAAACTATCAAAGTCGAGTGTTAAAAGCAAACATAAGACGCAAACTTTGAAAGAAGCTTTTGCCCGAAGCACTCCATATGACAAGACATCAGCAAGATGGAAGGAGATAACGTGTGCCATTACGATACACATATGCAAAGACATGGTCCCGATTTACACGGTTGAGAAGACGGGGTTTAAATCATTAGTCAAAACCCTTGACCCGAGGTATTTCATGCCAAGCCGCAAGTACTTTAGTGAGATCGAGTTGCCGCGTTTATGTGCGGAATGTAGGGCTAAAGTTATAGCGGAGTTTAGCGGGGTAAGGTACTATGCAATAACAACAGACTGAACGACAGAGCCCCATATGAGCTTGACAATCAGTTTCATCAAAGACTGGACACTGTTCAGTCGATGCCTACAGACTAGCTATTTCCCCAATGACCATAAGGGAGAGCTTATAGCCAAGGGTCTTAAGGAAGCTCTAGAGTCATGGGGATTGTTGGAAGATCAGCTAGTCTGTGTCACCAACGCCACTAAAAACATCAGTGCAATGGAGCGGAATGACTGGACAAGATTAGTGTTTTGGCCATCAACTTCATCTAGCCATTGTTGAGTGTCTAATGAAAAAAATCATGAATGCTTATGCTTTAATAATAATGGTTATTTGGAGGACCGAGAAGGTTCTCTGTTATTATTTTAGTGAAAGAAGTTAGAAGTTTTTTAACTTTAAGGAAACGCATAGCCTATTAAAACACATTCAATATTATTACAACACAAATGGTCAGAAATATTACATTATCTGTTTTGTACTAAACAAAACAGTTCAGCTGGGGTTTTGGGCGGTTACTTTGCACTACATATTCTAAATAAAAGGAGAAAATGGTCGGTTTGCCAGGTATTTCATTTACAGGAGGATCCAAAAAATAGGCTTTACCATGTGGTTATTTTATATAAACTAATAATAGATTTTCAAGAAAACGTGATATATTGTGATATATATCATTACCATGAAATAAAATTACTTATATCGTGATAGGTAACTGTGGCTATATTGCCCACCCCTATTGTGATTGTTGACTTTTAGTAATTCACCATTGTTTTCAGTTGGGACGCGTTCTTCACTTCCCTGGGCTGTCTCCGAGTGATTATTGCTATACTGTAAGATTGCATTTAGTAGGGTCTTGAAATGTAAGAGAAAGTAAGAAATCTTGAAAGCACTACTCACGGTGCACAATGCAAGTTGTTTCCCTCATGGAGAATTTCTATTTCTGATGTTTTTTGTTCTTTTATTTATTTCCCTGTATCTTCTTTTTCTTAGTCTTCCTTTTTGTTTTTCACTCTTCATTTTCTTCCTCTTTGTCTCTCTCCCTCTGTGTTGGCTTTTTCTGTGTGATAATTCAACTGGAAACTGAGCATCATAACAGGACAGATACAAACAATATACATTCTCAATGTGTCCTTGTAGCACTCCATACGCATTAACCTTAGGGCAGTAGTGTGTAGATAAGTGTAAAATATGGCCAGTGATGAGAGGAAAGCACTATGATCAGCTTTTTGTGAGAGGTTAGGCTTCATCCCCTGTGCTTCCATGTTCTCCAAAGATGCAAATTCATTATTCATAGTAGGTCAACAGGTTTAGTGTAGTAAGAGAAAGTATTGATCAGAGGAAAACACAAAACACTGTCACTAGCAAATGCAGGAAGCATGACCTTTCTTTTCCAAAAGCTATAGGCTGCCTTTAGAAAATGATCCCATGACCTACTTTTGGGAATCAGAGTTCCTTATTTGGGGTGGGGGGGTGCAATTATTCTGTTGCCTGCATATTTGAACTGGACTTTGCTGTTCTGGTTTGACCCAGTGACCCTTTACTAGATTAAGTGAAAGTGATTTTGTGAACAGAAACACATGATTTTGTAGCTAATGTCTCACAAGCAACATCTCCTTTCAGGCTCTGGGCAACGTAGTTGATCTGGGTGAGGCTGAGAGCTTTTCATTATAAAGCACCTGTTTTTTTATATACTCATTATCTCGATGTTAACCTTATTAAGACGAAGGACAAAGATAGCATGCTATATAGGTTACACACAAAATTAGTTTAAATATAGCTTTAACTCAGATTATTCAAAAGAACAATGTGTAACATGATTGTTCGGCATCATGCCTTCAGGGCTGTTTGATTGCAGGCTTGCCCAGCCGTACAAATCTGACAATCTGGTCCCAGACGGTTCCCTCAGTGGTTTCCTCAGCTTGTCACGCAAAAACCTGGAGGGCACACTGTACCTTTCAAAGGATGTGTTAGAGTGTGTGTGTGTTAGTTTCCTATATCTTTCCCACATTAAGCACAGGTGTCATAGCAGAACTGAGAAATACACTGTTTCTGACATCTTCCACTTACTGCTCTTTTTGCTAAATGGTTGTAGCGCTATTGCTGTAATTCCCATCAACTCCCCCTACAACTGGAGAATTATGGGTTCAAATTCCGAGTGCTGTTGTTGTACCCTTGAGCCAGTTACTCTACCCAGATTATGACAGTTATATAACCCAGCTGCATAAATAGGTACCCATGTAGGTCGCTATGGCTTGAAGCATCTGCCAACTAATTGATCATTAGAAACCGAATGAATCCCCTTTTATTTTGAAAATGTTTGGTTGCCTGTTAAGAATCAGTGTGTGTCCTCCCCACAGTCCCTGTCAAGATCCTGTTCCTGAAAGATGCTGAGTCCCAGCATCACTGGTGTTTCCCCTTCGCTGTGGATGGGAACCCGGCCCCGAGTATCCGTTGGCTTTACAATGGCTTCAGTCTGGCCGAAACTCGCTTCACCTTCACCCAGCTGATCGCCGATGCAGAAGATGGGTCAGTCCTCCACGGCTGCCTGTCCCTCAACAAGCCCACCCACCTCAACAACGGCAACTACACGCTGATCGTGGATAACGGGCTGGGCTCAGATTCCGCCACGGCAACCGGCATGTTCATGGACAACCCGTTTGATGATCTGGAGGGTCTCATACCAGGTAATGGAGGGCAGAGCAGTCTTACAGTGAAGAGGGAGAGCTTACAGTGTGTGCACAGTTCACACTCTTCATCTGAAACAGTGTTTTTTTGGTAATTAATTTAGTGTTATGAATATTGATCATTAAACTACGCTTGTGTTAGTTCACAATGATAGCTTTCCAGAGCTGGCTTAAATCTCTGTTGTGGAGGTGGCATATTTTCTGAGTTTCCAACCTTCCACCCTCCCAGCAACTCAATCCAATCAACTGGAATACTTCCTGGAGTCAATCAGTATTCAAGAAACTCTGAAAGGATAACACATAATTATGCCTCAGTGAACCAAAATCACATAATTACTGAAAATCACTGTTTCAGTGTGTAGCTGTAGTGTAGACTGTGATTTCCAGCTTGGTTCAAAATGTTCATCAATCAGAAATATATTTTGCTATTTATGCGTGCAATACTCTAAAATACGATAAATGAAATTGCTCTGTTGCCGTTGCTTTACAGATTGTGAAACTGTTTGTAGGCTGTGCCCACCTTAACAGCCAGGTCAAACGGTATTTTAAGGTACAATCACGGGTTTCTAAACACATCCATGCATGGGATTCAATTGGTTATTGTATATGTCTGTCAAAACTGCCTGGTCCAGTTAGAATCCAGAAAAAAATTGACATATCTTCTGTAAACTTTCCACTGTTTTTGAGCTGGAAACACCACCATTCTATAACACAGTGTTTATTTTTCTACTGTTAAGCCTTTTAAAATATTTTTCAGTGGTTAATTGTCAGCATCCTATTGCTGATAACATCTATTAATGCTTTAGAAGTGCTTCCTGATACCCTCTGTTTTCTGTCCTTTACTTTTACTTAAACTTATATTGTCTTTCTCTTTCACTTCTTGGTGGCCTCTACCTCTAGTAATGCTCAATGATAGTAAGTATGATTGCAAAAAGAAAAGCATGTTTTAGGTTTTTTTGGAAGAAGCACTGGACACCCCTCCCATAGTCATCCCAGATAGTCAGATGTAAAGATCTAGGATCAGAGTGCACTGCTGAGAGTGTGGAGCGCTCCTTTTTATATGCAACTGTCTGATTGAAAAGTGAAAGAAATATTCCATCCAAATGAGGTACAATAATAAAGCATCTAATCTGAGAGTAGTTGTATTACTGTATGTTTCTTTCATGACTGGGAGTAAAACTGATTCCCGTGCTGTCTGTATATTTATTTAGTTATGCATGTATGTATTTTTAAACATTTGTGTTGTGACTGTACCTATGTTAGGGTCTGTTTTTGCAACTGTATGTAAGGAGTAAGGACAATATGTATGTGTATTAGAGTTACTGAAACATACAGTTTATCTTCTCACTGTGAATGGTTGCAAGAAGCCCCCATCAAAGTATCTTAATTTGAAAAACTACAAAACGTAATAAACTGAATTCAAACAGATTGACATATGAATAAGTCATTTACCTACTTTGGAAAATCAGACCTTTATTGTGTTTATTGTCCCACCAAAAATACATCCCACCCTCTCCCTTGTAAAAATAGATGTTCCAACTATGAACAAGAACACAAAAGGAATGCAATCCAAGACATCCTGCAGCTTTCCATTGTTCAAGTTGTGGGATCTGCATTTTTGTTGTTGCTGTGTGGTTTGTCAATATAAACAATTTTGAATTCTCCCCTTAACAAGATTTCTTCGTCCCCTTCCCTTTCAGCCCCCACCAGCAAGTCTCCAGAGGGCGTCACTGAAAATGTAGAGAACAGGACGTTTGGGGTGAGTTGGGACAGTGGGAGCTGGTCTCTGTTTTTCAGCTACATTGCTTCCAAATTATGGCATAATTTTCCTAGCCGTGTAAGGGAGATTCAGTTGCTCTTTTTTAATCTTGATTACTAACACCTTTTATAGCCAAAGATTTGTCCTATGGTTTTAACCAGACTTGGGCCAAACATTTTTGTATTTGGTATTTGTAAATACCAATTCTTCCAAATAGTTGAAGTATTTAAATATGTATTTCACAAAAACAAATTTAATTTGGCAATGCTACCAGTCTGATTACTAACCAGTCACAGTATCCTTATGGTTTGTTTTGTGATATTACTATAGTATTAGAAAACAGTACCACAATTCATTAATATTTGAGTAATGCAAATATAATGTAACAAGCACTTACCATCTGATGGACATGACGGTATGAAGTTGTTTTAGAGACCTTTTCAGAAGCATGTTGGAGCTGCAGCAATTGTTCAAGATAGGGGGGATTTATATTTTTAACAAACTCATTGTGGATGAATGTAGTTTCTACCAAGGAAAATGCTAAACATGTTCTATTAAATTCCTTCACACAGGTCATAAAACCAGTTAACAGAGTTCAACAGTGAGGAGTTCTAACACTACCTTCTGAAAACAGCTTGATAATACATTTAAGATTTTTACAATATTTTACTACTAATTGAACAAATGAAATCCAATTGAAATAGAGCTGTCTTCGTAAGGTAATTGAGTGGTATAAAGGTTTCTTCGTAACAGAGTGGGACAAATTAGTTTGCATTCATCCTTGTTTGTTATAATCACATATTAATCGACTAATAGTGAATTTGTCCCAGTTGACTTCCTCATAAACAGTTCTCCAGTATGCCAGTCTGTTTCAACTACTTTATACACCGATCAGCCATAACATTACGGTGAAGTGAATAACACTGATAATCTCGTTATCATGGCACCTGGGTGGGATATATTAGGCAGCAACTGAACATTTTGTCCTCAAAGTTGATGTGTTAGAAGTAGGAAAAATGGGCAAGCGTTAGGATCTGAGTGACTTTGACAAGGGCCAAATTGTGATGGCTAGAGGACTGGGTCAGAGCATCTCCAAAACTACAGCTCTTGTGGGGTGTTCCCTGTCTGCAGTGGTCAGTACCTATCAAAAGTGGTCCAAGGAAGGAAAAGCGGTGAACCAGCGACAGGGTCATGGGCGGCTAAGGCTCATTGATGCACGTGGGGAGTGAAGGCTGGCCCATGTGGTCCGATCCAACAGACGAGCTACTGTAGCTCAAATTGCTGAAAAAGTGAATGCTGGTTCTGATAGAAAGGTGTCAGAACACACAGTGCATCGCAGTTTGTTGCGTATGGGGCTGCGTAGCCGCAGACCAGTCAGGGTGCCCATGCTGACCCCTGTCCACTGCCGAAAGCGCCTACAATGGGCATGTGAGCATCAGAACTGGACCACGGAGCAATGGAAGAAAGTGGCCTGGTCTGATGAATCACGAGTTCAAGGTGTTGACTTGGCCTCCAAATTCCCCAGATCTCAATCCAATCGAGCATCTGTGGGATGTGCTGGCCAAACAAGTCTGATCCATGGAGGCCCCACCTCGCAACTTACAGGACTTAAAGGATCTGCTGCTAATGTCTTGGTGCCAGATACCAAATCACACCTTCAGAGGTCTAGTGGAGTCCATGCCTCGACAGGTCAGGGCTGTTTTGGCGGCAAAAGGGGGACCTACACAATATTAGGCAGGTGGTCATAATGTTATGGCTGATTGGTGTATAATAGTTACTTTCTTGGATCTGTATACACATATTTTCAATTACTTACACATGGTATTGAATTATTTAAAATAATAGCTGCTTTCTGCTGTGTATTTAATGAAACCTCTGTCTGTCTGTGTTCAGGTGTCCGTGGCCGTGGGGCTAGCTGTGTTCGCCTGCACTTTCATTCTCATCCTGCTGGTCGTCCTGAACAAATGTGGCCGCCAGTCCAAATTTGGGATCCATCGTGAGTGTACATGTTCTGAGCTGGATACCATTGTCGTGTCTTCAAATCTTCCAGCACAAATGTCTGCTGTTTCTGCTGCTGTAAAAGACAAACAAACAACAAATAAACAAAAGGTTACTACATACTACATACAGTTTGAAGCTAGCAGTTTAGCGTAACACACTGAGGGCTCAGCTTATACATTCCTCCGGTCGGCTTCCACACACCCTGTCCCCTGGCGGTGCTCCGATGACATTTTCACCTCCCAGGAATAGTCATAAGGATGCAGGCACTCAAGGTGGAGGTTTGTACTGCGTTCGGCACTGTGGAGGCCCTGTTGAAATATTCTGTGCTGTAATGAAATGGGAATCAGCAGAGAGCTAGCAGAGGATGCAGCATTTTGCCCCCGGAGGAACGATTCCATTTCCACTTCTGCTGTAAGTAAGTCTGTGGCAGCCAACACAGAGAGAGAGGGGCTGCTGAGAATAACAGGGAGGTTTATTTTTAATTAATATTCTAAAAGCAAATGTTAGAATATCACCCTGTAGTTGAGTAAAGAAGACTGATGAGGAGACTAACTCCTTCTTGGTCTTTTTCAAGTGCTCTTAAGTGGGCCTCCACTGATGTTTCACTCCCTCAATGCATCTCTCTCTCCTGTGTTATCTTAGGCAGCCTCTCTACCTGGTACATGTGGTTGAAAGCGCATCAGGGAGTTCAATATTAGGATTTTTTTAGATTTTTTTGAGCAGAGAGTTGCATTGTTTTTGGATATTTCTGTTTCCTATTGAAATTTGCAATAATCTCATTTATTATTATTTTTCATAATTATAATGCAGCAAATATGTCTATCTGACACTTAATTTACTTCTTTGTGATTGAGCTTGCATCATGTTGCAAATGTGAATTACAGTTGTTCACAATCATTTACACAATTAAACTAGTTCTGTGAACACAGTATCCCAAACCATTAGCTTATACACCAAAAGAAAGACTATTTCAACAAAAATATAATTATTATTCACCTGTTTTCGCACACATTTCAGATACCTTAAACTGGTTATGCTAACCCTACACACAGGTCTCTTCATAAAGCACAACCTTCACCTAGTGACACCTTGTGTGTCCATGTAGAAAGCCCTGCCATTCAATATACCAGACTCCAATCATTGCTCACACTCTGTCTTCAAGGTGCCAACACTATTAAACTTAATTTTCAACGAGCAATCAGAACTGTGGCACAAATTAAAGGAACACAGGTGAGCTCACTTCGGCTTTACAACATCACTGTGCAGCAATCGGCCACCATGGTGTCCTGACCTCCACCACCAGACTTTCTTGACTGCTGGCAAATTCAGTCGAAATTCTGAATATCCAAGTTTGGAAATTCTGGTATTTTTGTATTGTTTGTACACTTGAGCATAATCTCTAACCAAATGTACACAGCTTTCATAAGCATGCTGTTTAGATTGATAATACTGCAAAGCATATTTTATAATAGTGTTTTTCACTGATCTCTCCACCATTTGTGTGTCATTTTAAAGTCAGAGTTCATGCAGATGGAAGATAACATAGAGGTTTGGCCAGTACGGTGTGGGGTTTTTGTTTTGTGTTTGTAGTTTTGAGAAAATTCAGTTTAATTTCAGTCTTTGTTAAATGTATCAAGTACTAACTGAAAATTGCCTGCACAGTGTGCAATTAGGTCAGACCCTTGTTGCTTCTTCACCTCGAGATGAGAATTTGTCATGGAGCTATTGAATTTGCAATACGACTGGCAGTTTTCATAGTGGAAACAATTAATCCATTGAGTTGCAATCTTGGGGAGTCTGTGTGGTGTCTGTAACTTACTTAAAAAAAAAATCCCTCATGCAGCAGTATAGGGTGCCTTGTTTTATTCGCCACTGCAGATTTCTTCTTCTATACCGATGATTGGATTAAAATCACAGTTTGAAGAATAAATATAGCGACAAGTTCGAAGAAGATACTCTTTTGCGGCAGCAGCCAAGGCTTTATTGGATGTGATATGAAAGGGACATTCATGAAGGGGAACACAGATCCCATATAACCCCTAGCATAAGCTGCACCTATGAAAAATACAAAATAAAACACACTAAATACATTCCATTCTTTGACTCCATGCTTTATTTCAATTCCCCATCAAAACTACTCCATTCTTTGGCAGGTAACTATATTTTACCTGCCTTATTTTAAAATATATTGTTGAGTTTTAATTACTTTATAAAATAAAATATAATTCACTGTGCTTTGTGTGTCAAACCTCTGCTTTTTTCATTTTGTCATAGATTTATAAGTGAATTGTAAAAGCTAAATCGGTACAATAAAAGTGTCTTCCTAATTCCTAATCCAAAATAAAAATGAAACATTAATCATCTCTTCAGCTCAAAATCAAGAAAACAAACCCAGCTTCTGGCAGTAAAATGATCTCTTTACTTTACCACACATTCTTATCTAATTGTTCTGTTTAGCTTTGTAATTCGCATCTAGATCTGTGACAACATGAAAAAGCTCTGAAAAGCGTGAAAAGCTATGGAAACAGCCTCCCAAGAACCCTGTGGGGTATTTATTGGTTTTAATCTGTGATCAAAGTGAGCAGCAAACCATTCAAGTTGACAAACCATCGAGGCTTGGACTTCCACAGATTATATTCTTCTCTTATGTAGTCTTTCTCTTCTCCGTGGCTGTTGGTTAGTCTCTTGTGGTGGTAGTGAATGTATTGTAATTGCCTTTGTTTTAAATCTGTGAAAGTTCTCAGTGACAACTAATTGCAAAGGGCACTATACCACATACATGTTGACAGATGATTGATTGTTAAAGACTGACAGAATTATCAAATACACCTTTAATTACTGCCAACATTAAATGTGTCCGTTTGAAACCGCCCCATGCCAAGGAATCTCTAATCCTGAGTCATTTCATCACTCAAAACCATGCCTGAATTGCAGTGATGTGCTGGTCTCCACTCTTAGAGGTCCTTAACTCTCGTAAATGAATGTAATTAAGCTCAGTATGCTGTCTGGGAATTCTCGCTCTTTGTTACTATACATATTCAGTGAGTTTGACAGTGTCGTCAAGGGATTCGAATTCATACAAAAGCTTGATAGTTTAAAATTTACAAATTAAAATGGGAAACTATCATTCTGTTCTGCCTTATGCACTTCTTTAAAGGCCTCTTCTCTCCCCCTACAGGGGCAGCAGTGCTGGGGACAGATGATGACCTGGCGGTCTCCCTCCACTTCTTGAATTTCGGAGCCAGCCCCCCCTCCTCAGCCGAAGACTCCGGCCTCTCCAGCTTCATCGAGAACCCCCAGTATTTCTGTGGCATCGTCAAAGACAAGGACATGTGTAAGTGTTCAATCTTACAAGTGAAGTCCCCTGCCCACGTTTTTTTTTTCTATTGCTTCTCTGTTGAACTACATTTCCTACTAGAAAAAACAATAATCAAACTGTCTCAGTCTTAACTCTCCATCGGTCTTGTATGCAGATCTTTAAATCAATGTTCTGACATGTTCTGTGTAATTCAATCTCTATCTAGATATGTCTTTTTGTCTGTATATTTGCTCTGGCACTCTGTACACATACAGTGCGTCTTTAAAATTATCTGTCTGGTCTACAGTAACAATGTTTGACAAAGGCTACTCATATTGCACCGTTTATCGCTCTGTCTTTCTATTTCTTCACTCCGTTTTTTCATTTTGTTCATGGCTATCCAGACATCCATGTGTTACACTAGTCTGAGCACTTGGTCTGCTGTCTGTTGGTGTTTAAATAATGAGGTGAAGCTGCAAAGGGATTCTTTGTGTTGTTTGTGCAGGTGTGCAGTACATTAAGCGGAGGGATATTGTGCTGAAATGGGAGCTGGGAGAGGGGGCTTTCGGGAAGGTATACTTGGCTGAATGCTCCAACCTCAGCCCCCACGATGACAAGATGCTGGTGGCCATCAAGGTAAGAGCAAGGCTCCCCAGGCTGATCTCCCCCTAAACCACCTGTCATTATTGGGACGCCATAGGCACTGGTCTACAGAGATGCGGGAAGTGACATGGTCAGATGAGTCATCCTTCACCATATACTGGTGCATGTGTGGCGACACCAAGAGAACGGTACAGGCCTGACTGCTGGACCCCAACAGTGAGGGGATCCAGAGGCTCTGTTATGCTGTGGGGGGCATTTTCCTGGCATGGTTTGGGTCCACTTGTCCCCTTAGAGGGAAGGGTCACTGCAAATCATGACAAAGTTATCCTTTATCCTATGGTGACACATTTTTATCCTGATGGGAGTGGCCTCTTGCGGGATGACAATGCCCCCATCCACAAGGCACGAGGGCTCACTGAATGGTGTGATATGTATGAAAATGATGTGAATCATATGCTGTGGCCTTCGCAGTCACCAGATCTCAACCCAATTGAACACCTATGGGAGATTTTGGACCGACTCTCCACCACCATCATCAAAACCCCAAATGAGGGAATATCTTTTGGAAGAATAGTGTTTCATCCCTCCAGTAGAGTTCAGAGACTCGTAGAATCTGTGCCAAGAGCATTGAAGCTATTCTGGCGCCTCCTGGTGCCCAACACCTTACCGAGACAGTATATGTTGGCTTTTCCTTTAATTTGTCACCTGTCTGTATATATATATCTTTAATTTTAGTTTTTGAAGGAACACATTTTACTTTTTACAACTGGGAGGGGGATGTGTATTTCAAGCTATGTATATCATGGGCTTCAATGTTTGGCCTCTCTCTCTCTCTCTCTCTCTCTCTGCATCAGACATTAAAAGACGCCAACACATCCACCAGGCAGGACTTCCAGCGAGAAGCGGAGCTGCTGACAGTCCTGCAGCATGAACACATTGTGCGTTTCTATGGTGTGTGCACCGACGGAGAGCCGCTGGCCATGGTTTTTGAGTACATGAAACACGGAGACCTGAATCGCTTCCTCAGGTACGCTGGTCTTGACTTTCTCTATTTGCGGGGACTATTGACCCTCGCTGTACTAACTCCAGTCATACAAAAAGTGGATAATAATCCCCCTAAAAATTGCATTGTTTGTTTGTTTCATTGTGCTGGGCAGCAGGGTGGTTAGATGCTTCACACTTCCTTGGTCTGGCTATTAAAAACCTAAACCTCTGAATGGAGTCAGTCCCTATGAATCAGGTCAATTACATCATCTTTATTTCCAGGCCAAATTTATATCTCTAGATAATAAGAGGTCATTTTGAAACTGATACATTGCTCTTAACTATGACAAACAGATTAATGCTTCTGAAAATAGGAAAGAGTGATAGTGGTGGAATTTCTGTAGATACCAAATGAAATTAATAATGAGGCAACAAAACACCAACCTTTTGTTTGTTAATTTACAGGAATTACCAATAAGGAAAACAGAATGACATTTCTGATTGTTTCCTGTCTAGGATTTACATCTACCATCTGTTTCAACATTTACTATTGTTGTTTATTTTGAATGTCAGTCTATATGGAAGCTTTTTACATGTGTGTTGTAGGTGTGTTTAATGGTTTTGTAGAGCCACTCCACTGGAATGGCTTCAATGACTAAGTGAAGTTTTAAGACCATAAACCCAGTCATAAGGTCAGCCAAAATCAACAAAATCAACAGTGCTGAACGCAAGCAGCTTTTGAAGTCACGTACAATAGGACAAGTGTTTTCGGCTCTGGGTCCTGATCCCATATGGGGGCTAATGACATAGATTAGTCTTTAGGCATGGATCTATGACAATGAGTAACACAACCGAAACAGAAGCGGATTCTGCATAATTTAAGTGAAGAAGTCGCTTTAAAACAAAGCACACAGAGCTCCAGTGCTGAGCATCCCCCCATTGAGACCAAAGACTCTGTGTGTTAATCAAAGTCAAATCAAATACTTATTCATTGTGAAAGTTTATTCAGCTGTGAAATTAGATTAAAGATGTTTCATCATAGAATAACACATTAGTCATCTTGTCAATAATAATAATAATAATAATAACACTATGTAAATTTTTTGTTCCTGGGTAGTAAGTGTTATTTCCTAATTGCTTATGCCTCAAAAGTATAGAAAATGGGTATTATTCCCCACAAACTTTGCTTTTGTGACGAGGACAGTGATATTTTGAAATTTAACTATTTCCAATGAGAAAACGGGCGAATTTGTGTCTTTTCATTCACATGAAGTCAGAAAAAAACAACATTAACAAATTAACATGTATTTATTCTAAAGTAATACAAAAATAACTACAAAAGATTTAGAAGTGAGTAGTTTTTCGAGATTTACAATTATACTGTAAATTCTAGATTCCTTTTTGATTAATAAGCCAATTTGGGTTAAAGGGATTTTAAATAATGGGTTCTTATTGTTTTTTATTGGACCTCTAAAACTAGACTGATATCTAGAATTGACTTGGGTAATATTAAGATATTTCTTCTTATTGAGAGATCACAAGAATCAGCGCAGTCTAGACGTGATGAAGATATTTTTATTACAAAATCAAAAATACAAACAAACAGAAAACATTATACATCTATCCAGTGCAATAGGTGTTGGGGTCAATTTATTCAGGGCAATGTAACCTTCCAGATTGTCCAGAGGAAGCAGTCAGTGTTGATACGATGAAGGAATGATTGAGTCTTATTGAAAAGAGATAGAGATGAAGAGATAGGATTTCAATACTCGAGGGACTGTCAATGAGATCCAGACAACACACACACACACGCACACACCAATGATGAGTCAAAGCCCAAATGCCAACCATTAACTCTGTGCCATATGTCAATAGTCCAGGCTGGGGCGGTCTTGCAAAATAATTTCACAAACTGCATATTTATCGACTCATGGAACAATTTCTACCAGACAGATTGAAAATGGCGCCGTCCATTCCAGCTGTCCGACCCCCCCCCCCCCCAACCTCCAACAGCAGTGCCACCTGCCCTCCCCAGCAAAATCATTATGAAATTCTCTTTGAACTTAAGAATCACGTATATGACTGGTCTTTAGAAAAGCAGAGATATGACAAATTAGAGATTCAGCTTATTATGTGAAATGTTTAACAATAATTATAACAATAGCAAATATGAAATAGAAATGATTACTAGGCTATAGTTCAGGGGAAAATAGATACAGTCCCTTTCTATATCAATTACATCTAATTCAGAATTTCAGTGCAAAAAACGATCAATTCCAATATGTACGTACCTTGATCATGCCTCTTGCCTACGCTGGTGCGTATGATTTGGTTAATGCACAGTGATGTATGTTATAGTGTGTGTTCACCAGGTAAATAGTAACTTTCTTATTCTAGTACAGTCTGCACAAAATAGTTTGTTTAAAATTAACGCTTTCCAAATACTGTAGTGACTCTGCCACCCCACAAAATGTATTTGACCATAATGATCATAATTATATTGCTTGTAGATATTATTGCATATCATGCTTTGTCCAAACTGAACTGAAAACATGAATCTGTAGGTACCTAAACAGAACAAACACTATCTACCTTTTCACTGCATTTATTTGGGGTTGTTCTTGTTTTTATAAGGGCTCATGGACCAGATGCCAAGATTTTGGATGAGGGTAAAGTGCCCCCTCTTGGGCAACTGACCCTGCCCCAGATGCTACAGATCGCAGCCCAGATCGCGTCAGGAATGGTGTACCTGGCCTCCCTTCACTTTGTGCACAGAGACCTGGCCACCAGGAACTGTCTGGTGGGAGAGGGGCTGGTGGTAAAGATTGGGGATTTTGGCATGTCCCGAGACATCTACAGCACGGACTACTACAGGGTAAGTGTGAGCTGGATTATATTTTCTTTCAGTTACAAACTACTTGGTCAGACTGGAGAGACTCAGTCTAGCAAGTGTTATA
The DNA here is from genome assembly GCF_036373705.1 of Amia ocellicauda. Taxonomy (NCBI): domain Eukaryota; kingdom Metazoa; phylum Chordata; class Actinopteri; order Amiiformes; family Amiidae; genus Amia; species Amia ocellicauda. The sequence continues at coordinate 29,498,342 of NC_089863.1, read as the reverse complement.
GGTAAGCCTACAATAATAAATTTCTTAAGACTTAGAACCACTTCTTCCTGATTAATAAAGCTGAGGGTTTTGGTTAATTTAGGCCTTTAGACATTTTTATTTTGGCCAAACACCTGACAACCCTTTTGTTCCCTTAATTTAAGTCAAGACTTGATTTCTTCATCAGTGATTAATATGTGTTCCCATATGTAGAAAGAGGAGCTGTCTGGACTTCAGCTGTCCAAGGCCAGGCTTTGACTGTTTTGGGGTTTGAGATTGGGGAATACATAAAAGGAAAACATCACATAAAATAATCCCATAAATTGATCATCAATACTGTCCAAGCTATCAATCTTCTTTCTGACAATATACACTTGAACCTTGCAAAAGCTGAATGATTTGGAACAGTAGTTTTTCCCCTTTAAAAAAATTATACAAATGTAACAAGCCAGAAAAAAATATATTTTGCAAAAGGAAAAACTGTTCAAAATATTATTTAGTTTTATGAATGCTGCCTTTTAGCTACAGAAACATCCCAGGTAGATCCCTATCCAGACAGAGCCTGATCTTAGAATCTGATTTGGGTCTTTTTAACAAATGCTGAGAGGAAGGGAGAGCCTGAGGTCTGTTGGTTTGACTACAGGAAAAGGTAGAGGGACCTATAGTTTGAGGGAAAGGTATGAATAGTCATCGAAAAGGGACATCAATCATGGTTGAGCATTATGAGGGGCTGGTTCAGGGTAAAGAGAGCCAAGGAGATGTGGTCGAGGGAGATGGAGGTGGTGTATTAGTCCAGTGTAAATAAACACGCCACACTTTCGTAGCACCTCAGAACCCATACTGTTGATTTGGAGATCAGGCTTTTAATTTTCACATTCCTCAAGGGGTTAGCACCAATTTATTTACAAGAATTCGTCATGGCTCCCGACTATCCCCATTGCGTGATTTTGTTTATTCACAAAGCAATATTCTTATAGAACTTTATGGATGGCTGGTGTCAAACAGTACTTCACCCAGACCATTATAATTGCAACAGCAGTCCATCTAAAGTCATGTTCACACAATGGTCAAGACAACATATTAGTACATTTATCAGAAAGTATTTTTGCTTAATGCGCACAAGCAAATTGACCCTACTTTCTATTCAATCTATTTACTTATTTATATATATAAAAAATACTTTGCTATATAAACAGTGGGACTCTATCACAACTTTACCTCAATTTTCATGCAAATACCTTTTAAGAAAAAACTATTTTCCAATTTACTGTCTAGACTGTTTTTACTGGACCTGCTCTTGATATGAAGACTAAGAAAATCCATGGCTGAATCATGACACTAGTATACTTATCCAGTCACTTTGACACAGAAGAGGGGGTTTGAATGATGGGTAAATTAAGAGATGCAGCTTTGCGGAATTAAGTCATGTTGCCTAATTAGCCTAATATCCTAACACTCATGTAAATGCATTCGATGATGGTCTATGTCTGTGCCCTGTTGTCTGGCAGGTGGGTGGCCGCACTATGCTCCCTATTCGCTGGATGCCCCCTGAGAGCATCATGTACAGGAAGTTCACCACAGAGAGTGACATCTGGAGCTTTGGAGTTGTATTGTGGGAGATCTTCACCTATGGGAAGCAACCCTGGTACCAGCTCTCAAACAGCGAGGTACAGTACAGGCCTGCGCTGGGCCATTCCAGTCCCCCTGGGCTAAAGGGGTTTCTGCTTTTCATTCCACCTCAGGTCTTTAATTACTGAACTGAAGTCTGTTTTGGGGACTATTTCAAATTAGCTGTTTTCCCACAGGTCTAAATCAGTTGCTACTTGAAAATTTCCTATACAACCAGCAGGAATCTGGCCCCTCGAGGACTGGCAATGCTGTGTATATTTCCCTGTGGGACTGGTGGGGTGAAAAAGAAGATGGTTTGATTGTTTGGTATTGCACTTTTCTGCGTCCAACCCCGGGTGTCTGTCTACGACCCTCCTGTTTGAAGCAAATAATTCCTAGCAGTGAATTGCCTCCACTCTGAAGAGTGCTGAGTAGATTCAAGGAGCCCAAAAAAGGACAGAGAAAAAAGCACGACAGCCCCAAGCTTAAGACCGGCAGAATGCCAACATTACAGAAGGAGTACCTCTTTCTGCTTTTCCGAGGGGGGGTGGACGGACAGATCACCTTTCGCAAAGCCCGTTCGACACTAATCTTGTTAGCTTTCATCAGCTCCTGCTCTTAACTTCATTTGCCCCGGGTAACCCGATTGTCTCCTTTTGTCGGCCCTTGAATTGACGCGGACCATAATTAAGGAGGAGCAGAGAGATATTTAAAGACCCCCCCCGCCCCCCACACTCAGGGGAGTTTGGATTCCGAATTCAGACACATGACGTCAAGCAACAACACAACAAAACTCCAACAAAGACTTTCACAAGAGGCCGAACAGGCAGTCGAAAGCATTGTTGTGTCAGGATGGGAACACAAGTCTCTTCCCTTCAGAGGTATCAAGTGAGTGCATAGTCACCTGGACACATGGAGACAGGATGTGATTATGAGATCGCCCTCAAACTGGAAAACATGAATGTTTAAGTGAAGCATCACACAGTGTTGAGAGGATAATGGATGACTAATTACTTTGTGAAGCAAATGGCTAACACCCATCAGCTGTTCACTATTCCTCCCACCGATCAGACAGAGGAAACAATCAGTGTAACTGGTCTGATAGGGAAAGTATTCGCACATTAGCTTGTGGTTCCTTAATTAACCAATGATAAACAGTGATTTAAACACACTTATATTGACAAACAACAATATATATAAATAATATAAATGACTACTAATAGAAGTGTTATAATGTTACAATTTAAACATTGACGTCTTTCCATTTATAGGTGATGGTAAAATGATATCCTGTCTCAAAGTGTCTCATGTCAGTGGAGGCTGATGTTAACCCTGTTTAGACTTTGATAAACTCCCTGGCTGTGAAAACATGTATATTCCATTTTGGTAATGCAGTGCAGATTTGCTAAGAGACTCCTGATGCCGCTTTAGATCCATGCCAAATTGCATTGATGCTCAGCTTTGGCTTGGATGCTTCTAACAGGAAAACCTTATTTTCCTGTTCAAAATATCTGTTTATGTGTTTCCCACGGGAAGGAGGGAATCTTGGGGTTTCTGAGAAACACATCCACCTTGATTTGTCTTAAAGGAAAGATCAATTCTCAGCCAGGGGTAAGGAATCAGTGGGTTGTCAACAAGATCCAATATAGTTCTGTGTCTTTCTGTGTAGTATGAGAGTGGGTGTGGGAGTGTGTTCAGGTTGTGACAAAGTGTCATCTACACATTCCAGGCACCGGTCAGAGCAAGTGTTTAACTTGTATCCTCGTTCTAATTCTGTGTATGCTACTCTCTCCCTATCTCTCCACTCTCAGGCTATAGAGTGCATCACCCAGGGGAGAGAGCTGGAAAGGCCAAGAACCTGCCCCAAAGAAGTGCATCTGATCATGCAGGGTTGCTGGCAGAGGGAGCCCCAACAGAGACTCAACATCAAAGACATCTACAACCGTCTCACTACCTTGGTGAAGAGCCCCCCAGTCTACCTAGACATCCTGGAGTAGCCCCCTACCCCCCTCAAATCCTCAAAAGAGGAGGAGCCCTGACTGGGGTGTCGGCGTAGGGGGTGGGTGGCTGGGTGATTGTAGAGATCTAGCTTAGCACCTCCCATCCCCTCTACATCCCCCACTTCACCCTTCTAACCCCCATCCCCAGTTAAGAACCAAGAAAAGGAGACCCAAATTCTGCCAGATGTCGCTTGTTTGGTTGCCAGATGTGAGGATCTCATCCAGCTGTTTCTTAGCTAAGGATCGTAGGGAATCTGCTCCACCAACATGTCTGTGTCACTTCGTCCAGACACCCACCCACGATCTGTGTAAAGTCATCTCCATCTTCTCAATTTCCAACTGGGTCTTTCTTTCCTTTTTCAGGGTAATGCAGTCCTCCTCTTCCATTCATACCTTTCTGTACCTGCAGTCACATGCCTGTAAGGAACAGCTGGGTTTGTCCCAGTGAATGTCAATCTTCTGGTCTTAAAGTAAAGAGATACTGATGACTATGGAGCTGAAACCTCACATTCCTGGTCTTCAATCAGTCTGGAGGGGGTCAAGTGCAAGACCTCTGTATTTTTCTTTTGAAAAGAAAATATAATTTACTGAGATTTCTGGAAAATGTGGAAGTGATGGGGCCTCTTATTCTCAGAGCAGAGGGACCAGGAAATATACAAAGGGGAACGGCAATCCAGGCTTCATGCTGAGGAACTAGCAAGGGGGGGAAGAAAAGAGAGAGGGATGGGGGAGATTTATTTTAATTGGAGTGACATTATATATTTTACAGACAAACAAAAGGTCTCTTAAATGTTCCGTCTTTCCCTGACTCCCGCCAGCACTAAGAGATCTGTTGTTTCCCTTGGCACTTGATGTGCTGTTGTATTATCATGTGGAGTGCAGCACAAGAACAAACCAGTTTATCTTTAATTGATCAGTGCATAGGAAAAGTCACACCAAGGCTGGCACTAATCCCTTGTAGAATCTCACTCTTTCATTGGAGGGTCCCAGAAAGCCAGCTTCAGCTACATGTGTGTGTAGCTTCTTCCAGACCGCCGCGGCTCTTTGCATAACAAAGTGCTTGTTTTCTGTCTGATACGCACCTATTCTTGATATCCTACCTTGTGACCTTTGTTCCTTGCCTCGCTGGAGTAATGCTCGGGGGTCGACGGTATTTATGAATCCTTGAATCAAATGCCATCTGTCTAAACAGACTGAAGAGGTTTCATTCTTTAAAACCTTTGGTTACTCTTGTCCGACCTCTCCCCGGCGGCAGGAATGTTCTTGTGGTGTGGCGACCAAAACTGCAAAAAAAATTTTTTTAAATGGCTTGTTTGTATCTCTCCCTGTTAGAGTTAAATCAGTGATATAGAGTGGCCGTTGTAAAAGACTGGCGAGAATGCAAATGGTCTCCCAATGGCTAAAGAGGTCTGAATCTTGAGTAGCAGGTTGTAGGATTATAATTAGTCTCGTTTGTGAATGAGGCTTTGGGAACTGTTCCTATTCCTTGCCTACCATTAATTTTAATTGTGTGCAGTGTGCTCAGTCCTTCAGATGGCTGCCATTGAATCCATTTAACCTCCCTCTAACACCCTACGTGCCTAGGTGTTATAATTGTGTCTTAGTATTGCATCAGGATATCATACTGTGCAACAGCATAGCATGCAATTACAGTATAGTGTAGTGTCACTGTGCAGACTTTCTTTTTCTCTGTTACCTGGAAATCGGCTGTCTTATATTCCTTTTTGATAGGGTGATAGCTGGAAAACTGATATGCAGTGTGAAATCTCCCACAGATTAGTACCTCATCTCCTCCCAGACTTAATCCGAAAACCCCAATAATATTTCATAAGAAGTTATTTTGCTCTCTGGCTTTCGGGGCCATTCCTGTGCCTTCAGTATGTCAGACACTGGTTCTACAACACAGGCATGTGTTTGACTACTCATTATTTAATTATTCTATATACATATACAACAGCTGCCAGATATGTTTTTTTCTTTCTGAAATGTGGATTAATTTATTTCAGTGCACTCTGTGTGCTATTTTAATATATTGAATGAATGTGTTCCCAACGTGTTCCAAAATCAAACTGATGTCATGGCGCCTTCTTTTGTTTAGTTTCGGACTCGTTGGTGGCCTGATTTTTTTGTGAAGATCTACTCTCACAACACTGACAGAGTTGAAGGCTGGGGCGGGGGGTTTAATGGCATGGCACATGGATCTGAAGGCGATTGCTTAAGTTGTAAAAGGCAGTGCAACACGCATTGTCTTCCCCCAGCCACTTCCTCTGACTGAGAGAATCCTGCTTGGAAGCTGTTTATGCTGGAATTCCAGAATCAAAAGAAAAAAAATAGAAAAGATTAATCAAAGATCAGGAAAATTGCAGTCTGGAACTAATTAAACGTAACGCTAATCACGTGATGTCACGGTTCCCCAGTACTCACCCTCTCTCTCCACTAGAGGCTGCTATTACCTTGTCTTTCCCTGTCCCTTCTCCCAGCTCCTGTCAATCAGTCTATTAACATTCCGGTCTTGTTCACTCTCCCTATGTTCCTATTCATCCTGCACCTTCCCACCTGGTTTCCTGTGCCCTATATAATCCCCTCACTTCCCTCACTCGGGGCGAAGTTTTGACAGTAGTCACTGCAATCCTGAGCCTTGTTCCCGTGTCCTCTCCTAGAGCCCTGTATCTCCGTGCCTGGTATCTGTGTTTCCTTGAACCCTCGCCTGACTTTCCGACCACGACTCTGTCTCTCCCTTGCTGCCTTGTTTTCCCAATCCCACGACCCACGCCTGTGACCTCAACCACGTCTCTGTCTAGCCTCCATTGCCCTGATCCGCTTGCTCCCGACCCGCGCCTGTCCGACCACGCACTGCACTTGGGTCCCCTGTTCCCGAGGTGCAACCGTGACACGTGATAAGTGAGAAGGAACTGAAGAACTGCAGCTCCGCAGGACAGTGAATAAAATACTAGAAGCCTTGATTTTGTACTATATTGTAATATAGGTGTGAATCTCAGCCTGTGACCAAATTAATTCGACCAACCACTTAGGAGTCTCTTATAAATAAAGTGCTTTAAAACTGGTTCAATTACACCGTCTCGATCTGTTGATTTCATAGCATGTCAAGGAAGACAACTATACAAACATGTAGGTTACAATATGTCCTTTCTTAGACATTGCCTGTCAACACGACTAATGTAGGGATTGAAAAATTGGGGTAGAAATGTATGTTTTGTTTACACTATATTGCTTCTGATCTCAGTATCACCCAGCTCCCCACGTCTGTCCCCCACACACACGGACACTTTCTCCTTTTTCGGGCTCAGGGGAGCAGTAATGGATTCTCTGACTAATGCAATCACTAGCTCATTACTCTTCTCTGCAATCGCCATGGCTAAAGCTCTCTGGAGCCCATTGTCCTGTCACACTCTTTAATTTCAACACCCCCCAACACACACACACACACACACACCCTGCTCTGATCTAATTAGAAACAGACGCAAGTTCATTTTTGGGGGTTTTGTTCTGTCTCGTCACCATCTCTTTCCTCCTGAACTCAAAGTGAGATTAGTTTTGAGAGCATTTACATTAAGCGAAGATCACTCTTATTCAAAGAACGTTGAGAGATCCTAAACCCTAGAAACCACACCCCTCTTCTACTTCTTTTCACTCTTTTATTGTCCTTTTGCGTCCCAAGAATGACTGGTGGTGGCACACGATATAGTCATCTAGAGTGGTTAAAAGCCAGCGCTGGTCATAGCCCACTTTGAGCAGAATCCCCTACTAGGGGGCGGTCAGTAATTGTCGTACTGGCCGGAGTTGGGTGGGCTCATGTCCGCTAGGGTTTCTTTGGCTTGTCGGGCAACAGCGATTCCTGTAGCTTTCCAGGGCTTCAGCTAACCATCTCTCAGTGCATCGGTCCCTCCCATGATGCGCTGCTGAGGGACTTGCAGCGGGGGAAGGAAGCAGATGGCTTTGCAGTGCAGTTTCACATAGCAGCAACTTCATTAACGTCTGGGAGGAGGAAAAATGTAAATTCCAAATTTAATGACTCCATATATAGGTCATATTTAACAGGTTTCACAAAACGTCCCAATTTACCAGGTCTCTGTAACTGACATACGTCACGCTGGGTTTCTAAGAATTACAGAAACGAACAGAATACATTGGTTGTGTTGATCAGTTAAACTGAGACAATACAATTAAATGAAAAAATATTTTTAACAAATTAGTATACACGCACTCCTGTGGCAAAGGATGAACGAATTAGTTCAGTGCCATGTGCCATAATACACAGGTTCAATTAATCCAGCTAATTGTTTAATTAGAACAATTAAGGAGCCAAGAGCTGGGCTGGAACTAAACCCAGCAGATACTGCAGGAGTGGAGTCTGACTCCCCTGTTGTAAAAGGGTTGTGTACTGAAGACCCAAAACTATCTGCATTAAAGGTGGAGAATAGCAGGTAACAAAGCCAAATATTGCAGACACAGAAATTGCAGACAAGTGATTATTATGAACATGGTTTTAAGAAAGACAGAGGAAGAAACTTTAATGCTTGTCCAGCTGTGTGCGTCCAAGGATGCCCTATTCACGGGGAATAGAAATGCCGCTGAGCTGGGCTGGGAGAAAGTGTTGAAGTGTCCTATTGAACACTTTCCACTCCTCACTCACTCCCTCACTCTGTGAAGCCAGTAACACATCCTGCGAAGTGCACACATCCTCAAGGGAATTGGCAACGAGGGAGAGCTTTGGGATGCTGGATTTAGAGTCCTGTACAACACTTAGAAGCTTCCTCTCGCAGGACAGTCACAGGACATTTCACTCTCATCACAGTTAAAGCCATCGAAGAGCAGCAGAATCAAACAGACCACAAATGAGAGCCCAAATTCAAATTTCCATTTCATATTTGATCGTCAATTTCCACTGATGCTTTTAATACCCCTCTGCTCTCTCTGGGTCTCTGTATCACAGCAGGACGGGTTCATCTCTAATGACCGTACGTTGTTTTCCATAGGTCAGCGGCAGTACTCGGAAAGCCTGCGGTTTTGTCTAATGCACTCAGAATTAGGAGAGAAGGGAGAGAGAGACATCAGATCCAATTATGGCGGTCCTCAACGCTAAATGGAACACTCATTGTGCAAAATCCAGAACTCAATAAGAATAAGACTGCTGGACATTTGTGTTTTGTATATTATGTCTTTTTAATAATAGTCACCTTGGAGAACCAGTTCGCTCTAATACTTAGGAAAAAACAGAACACAGCCTGATGACACTGGATATGCAGCTCATCCCACCAGAGAGGGGATGTTCTCTCCCGTGTGCGAGGCACGGCGATGAATGACATTGATGGAACACTAGAGCAGTACATTTCAACTGAGTTTAGAGAGTGCTAATACTAATATCATTAGAGGTGTCAGATTAAGCAGCCCTATCTTGTTCATTTGGTGTTCAGAGGCTCATCGATCCTAGAATCTTGGCTTTTCTTCAAGGAACTCCAGAGTCCACTTCCATTGCTTGGCTGGCGGGTTGTTCAACACCCCCGCCACTTAGTGTAGAGATGTATTTATATACAAAGGGCAGCTGCCTAGAACATCGTAAGAATTAACAAACTTCATACGTTAAATACACTCAATTCACACCTAGTGAGGAAAACGAAGTGGGGGATTAATTCCATTTATTTCTCATCAATTTAATTGTATACTGCAGATATTCGGTAAAAAAAATATATATATTTATTTCTACAATAACCTTAACCAAATATAAATCATCACATATCAGTGGTTTTCAAACTGGTCCTGTAGTACCCCCTGCCCTGCTGGTTTTTGTTCGAACCGAGGTCTTAATTGCTTAAGTGAACTGTATATTGCTTTGTTAGTTCAATTAAGTTTTCAATTAAGCAATTAAGACCTCGGTTGGAACAAAAAACAGCAGGGCAGGGGGTACTACAGGACGGGTTTGAAAACCACTGTTATAGATAATAATACTGAAGACCAGCTGAGGAAATGCAACTATATAGACTTAACAAGTTATGCAGTGCCCTCATGTGGACAAACTCCATAGCTACAGAATAAATTGCTCTTCACGATTTTGTATTTGAACTATTTTAATTCAAAGCAAAACCAGCGGATTCAGCTGCTCATACAGTAACAGCAACAACAATTTTACATTGGCGGGGAGATCACTGTAATAATCAATACATTATCTTTAATATACGTAGTTGTCAAATGTGAGACAAATTGAAGAAGAAACTAAAACGTTATTGCCATCTTCCATTATTTGTAATATAATTATAGTGTTATTGCTGCCATCTACTGACAAGAATATGCAACCACAGTTTAGGTTATCTTTCAATTTGAAAAATAGTTTTGAATTATAGGAATGGGAAATAGCATTACACATTAGAAACGTTAACAACTCATAAGAAAGCAGCTGCTTGGCCTTTGTGCACTTTGTGTGTGTGTGTGGTATTTTGTGAGATTTTCCATGACTTGATTGTAAAATCTAATTTTGTATTGTATTGTGATGTGGATTCACTGGAGGGGTGTTGTGCAATATTGTATTGAATCTTTCTGTCTTGCAGTGTTTGCACTTTAGTGTATTAAATAGTAAAACATTCAAAATCACTCTTAAAATACTGATACTGCAGTTGGCAAGTGTTGTGCCGCATTATTCAGGTATCAGTCTGCTTTTGAAGAAGGACTCGCCTTTCAATTTTAATATTAGACCACAAGTTAGTTTCAACCTAAACATAGACAATCAAGTTATTATTATTATTATTATTATTATTATTATTATTATTATTATTATTATTATTATTATTAATTGAACTTTGTCCTTTCAATAGTAACATAAAGAAAACATGTTTGCGGGTCAATATTATTTCATCAGCAGCTCACTGTTAAACTACCAACTTGCTTTACTCACAGGGGCGTCGAAAGGGGGTGGGCATCCCAGGCAATTGGCTCGGGGGTCCATGGAAAACTCCCTACCTTCCCCCCCCGCTCTGAGCGGCAAAATCAACGTCGGCCCAACCCCCAACCCCGGTCTCTCGCTAGAAACCTCCGTCCGCCCCCCCATCCGGTCTCACAGGAGAAAATACCGTCAGGAATTATTTGGCCTGGGGCCCCCACATACTCTACAATCGCCACTGTACTCACATACAAGTGACACTCACCTGTACTTCTCCAATATTAATAGCACATTCTTCTTAAACTATGTTCTCACTATTTAAACATGAAACAGCAGCCAAACTCTGTTAGCTTTCTGTCAATTGTATTACACCTTTTAAAACAACTGTAATAGCTGCTTGTCTACGGGATGAACTCCTCTTTATCTCTGCTCTCAATCTGTGCAGAAGAAAGCTTTGGTTTCACTTCTTCAGTGGTGTATTTCTCAGTGTTATTTACTTATGATTGATTTACATTACAGATTAAAAACCAGTTTAGGAATAAATGACCCCGGTAAAATGAAAAAATGACCGATGAATGAGAAAGGCTGACGTTGAGAGACAGGAATTGTGAATGAAAGCTCTTAATCGGTGCGGACCACGAGCTGAACCGAATGAAATGTAGGTTTATTTATGTAGGTTTAACATTTCAAACGACCTGTGCTAAATGTATGGAGGATAAGCGATGGTTAACATACATACAAGCCAATACATGAGAACTTCCATGCAGATCCTGAGCGGCGTCCCAGTCTCCCATTCCCAAGGGCCTGACAGTCCAGTGTGGTCAGAGGCTCGGGCACAGATACCTGTGGGGAGAAAATATAGCAGCAGGACGAGGAAGAGATGGACATCTTGTGCTGGAGTAATTGATATGAATGGGGATTGAAATAAAAGCAGAAAGGTCTACAGCTGAACTTCGGACACAAGCTCTTTCTCTCCCGGAGGTTCGGCTTTGCAAAGGACCATGTAGTAAAGGAGAGCTGCTACTCTATTCAGTTTTTCAGTTCTTCTCTTTTGTTCATAGTTAAGCTATAAGGGATTTTGTTTCACCCAGGTTATATGAAAGGCACTTTTAGCAGTTTATATGTCTTCAATAACGCACACTTTACATTAACAGTGAGTGCACCTTCTAAACAACACTGCAGGAACACATTAATTCACAAAACACTATGTTGAAGGTTCATATTGGGTTGCATTTGGACACATATATGTCTTTGTACAATACAAGGAATCTGCATTCAATTAACAGTCTCTGTCTACATTCACTTCAACTATAATGTTTCTTAGAGAAAAAACAAAAGCTCAATTTGCATGATGCAAAACATAAACAGATTTTTTCCATGCAATTATTGGAGCTGTTACTGAAATGGGTGATTGCCTTGGCAGCCCAAGGAGTTGGAAGTGACTCCTGTGAGCAGTGTCTGATAAAGGAGAGCAACACATCCCCAGAAGGCATCTCCGTTTTATTTTGAAAGTGATATAAATAATGGTGACTTCAGACAATAGGCAGAGAGATGCAAGCTCAGAGTAAACACAGAAGAAGACCACCAGGACTGCAAAGGCCACTCGAAAGAAGGGGATTGGGGCATTGCTGTCAGGTCTCTGCCGGGGGGGGGGAAGGAGAGAGACGCTCCAGTTGGAGAAATCGCATTCTTCGAAGTGAGTTTCAACTCGGAGACAATAATTGCTTGAGCTCAACAAAGCGTCTCCCTTAAATGACAGATATGCTACATAGGATGTCTTGAGAGGGCAATACAACCACATAATTCTGTTCCTCTGAAGGGTGTTCAATTCATGACCTAGACTTAGGCAGGTTATTCTAATCGTTCAAACCTGAAATTCACAAAAAGCTACATTTTTCTCTTTGGTCCAGATGCCAATGCCATCATTAAAAAGTGTTGTGTTTTGAGGAATTCTTGGATAATTTTTAATGTTTAATCTTTACTCCTCCTGTGGAAGGCAGCAATTGTCATGAGGTCATTGATTTTAAGGAGGATCTCGCAGAAGTTCCATCTCACCTCCAACCCTTTGCATCAAGAACATGGTTTCCACCATGCTGCCGGCCCATGCATTGTCTCAATTTAATCCTTTAAGGAAACTCATTATTAAAGGCTGTCTTAGTCAGATATTTCCAGGTGCTTTTCAGTTTGGGAAACGTAGAAACTTGGGTCTCCTTGTTGAATTTGACATCCCTCTTCAACAAGTTTCCATAGAACTTGATGGACCTGTCCATTGGTGGAGACAGTCATCACAATGCAGACCTCATGCTCAATTTGAGAGGCCAGTCTTATTCCTTTGTTGACTGTCACAGGCCATTTTCTGAGCATGTCATCGAGGTCCATGCTGAAACTGAATAACTTCTTTGTGGTTCTGATTTCATGGCCAAGTACATCCCCAATGTCAAAGACTTTGGATATATTTCCAAATTGTCTGCAAAATTAATTAACTACACTGATCTGAACAGTCTAACCAAACTACATTGCCTAAATCTTGTGAACGTGAACCTGTTTGACCAGCCCAATCTCCCACTGATTTTCAGCAACTTAGGTCAACTTGAAACTCTCGTTATGGCCAACTGCAAGATTCCCTCCTTGGAGACCAGCCTAACCAAGGATCTCACATCCCTGAAATCCTTTGCTCTGGAAATTGTTAGCCCTTTCAGTTGGGGAATGGTCTCTTTGACCCTGTGCCTGACTTTGAGTATTTGTATTTGCCAGATCTCAATGTCTACTGCCATTGCGAGAATGCTTGGTTTGTCATCTGGGCAAAGGCACAGACAGAGTCGAAGGCCTTGCTGTGGAATCCGGACCTGCAACATGCGACATGCCAAGCGGTTAAAGGCAAAGCAGATTTCCTCAAGTTTGTGCAGGGAAGATGTGTTTTCGAAGTGGTGTTAGTTCTGTTTGTGTCGACAGCCTGCGGCCTGCTCTTATTCATGTCTGCTGTCCTGTTATATAACCAGGCTGGTTATATGTCCTGATGCTGCTGTTCCTGGAGGAGATCCCCCCGGTCCTGCTGTTGGCCCACCACAGGCTAGCCCGGCTGGTGAAGACCAGGACCTACCTGGACTGACCACAGGACGAGACAGCGCCTGGGCCTTCTGGGACCCACTGCAGACCAAGCTAGCCAGTGGGTGGCCGAATGGCTAGCGGAGAATCACAGGCAAGAACATTCGACCGACCTGTGCCACAGTCATGTTTCAATTGTTTTTATGATTTAAAGAGAACTGCCTTTATTGGCATTGTACTGTACATTTACTGAAGTTTATTCTATTCTATTGTGATATTTTGTATTGACTTTTGTTTTGTAGTGCATTGTTGCTTATTGAATGACTCTGACATTACTGGTACTACAGTTGTCGAGTGCAATTCTACATTTCTCAGGAATCACAGCACGTTTAGTGAGTGTAGCGTTAAGGGGGGGGGGTGTATTTTGATAGAGCATTCTAGCTCTGAGCTGAAGCTCTGATCTAAAGAAGATTTCTTCCCCAAAGTTACCAGAATTCCTGAGCTCATCGGCCCATGAACTGTTCTACATCAAAGTGGCAGTCTTGGGAGGATGGCACCTAGAATGGGCCGAAATCCCGAAACACAGCTACGAACCCAGGCCAACCGGCATTTCCAAAAGATGACATGGATTGACATCAGTCATAAATCGAGCCCCCTCCATAGGACACTGGGGGGCTGAAACCAAAATCCAATCTCGCAAACTCAAGAACCAATCGTCTATTGATCTGGCAACGCACAGCAACTTTTTCTCTCTCTCTCACCTGAACCAGTAACTCGCTGCCACAGCTCAACTTGTAGCTCTGTTGCCAGAACTGAAACCGGAAACCAACTAAGTCTTTGCTGGCAACAGAAGAGTTAAACTGGGAGAAGGAGATTGAGCCGTACAAAGAATTATTTAAAGAACTTTATTAAGTAAAGTACTTTAGAGACTGTGCATGCCTGTCTGTACCCACCTGATCAGTGGGACCTGGACAATTGACTAAGTCAACTGCAATACGAAAGTCATTTAAATAGCTATTGAGTCTTAAGAAACTTGACCCTTGGAAATGAACAGGGCCCTGCTTTCCTCAAAGACTTTGTCTTCAAGTAACTACGGTGGAACACCCTGCTTCCAAAGAACAACCTTGGAGCCTTCAAACCAGTGGAAAATCTGTTTGGAAAAGACTCTACTTTCGTGAAACCCCAACTTCCAGGTGCATCAACTGAAGTGGAAGTTATTGGACAAAGCCGAACCGGACTGCCATTGTTCCAAACCACACGGACCTCGTGCCATGTGTATTTATTTGAGCTTGAAGATAGAGAGGCCTCTCTGCAAGAAGTTCAGATAAGTTTAACAGTTTGGAGTTTATCATTCATGACATTTTGAGAAATCAATTAGAAATGTTATTCTGTGAGTCATAAACTCTAGAATGTGTAATATCATTTAGTATTTTCTTAAATATAAATGAGTGCTGTATTAAACTGTTTCGTTTGACAATTTTAGAAATAAAATCTGTCAACGCCGATAAATATCTTCTCATTCCTGTTTAACTGTTTAGTCTGAAATTGACACACGTTTATAGACACTAGATTATAGGTGGCCCTGCCTATCCTTAATCATTGAACAGTAATCAATCAGGGAGAATCGTGTTAACAAGAAATGATAGAATCTTTCTCGGCACCCAAACCTAAGAGACTGATATATATATCAGAAGTTATTTGACATAAATACTGACCTGCATTAGATATTTAATGTCCGACTAGCAATACTAATGAGAGACTCACCTTCATCTTACTAACCGGTATTGTAGTCAATGTGTTTGTAATTTTGTGTAACGTTTTGTGTGTTATCATATGCGATTCCATGGTCTTTGATTTGGTCACGGAAGTGATTTGTCTTTGAATTGTTGATCTTGAGTGAATTTTAATTAGTTTTTCCCTTTTTGTATAACTAGTGTAGTGCTACAGTTTATCTTTGTTTTTAATAAATTTGAGAATTTATATCTTTGGAATTGGTGTCTGCGTCCAATTATTGTAGAAATTGAGTTCTACAAGATTCTAGGATTCTTGATAAGGTGATACTTAAATTAACTTCTTTAACTGAAATGTATACAGTGAGGGAAAAAAGTATTTGATCCCCTGCTGATTTTGTACGTTTGCCCACTGACAAATCAGTCTATAATTTTAATGGTAGGTGTATTTTAACAGACAGAATAACAACAAAAAAAATCCAGAAAAACGCATTTCAAAAAAGTTATACATTGATTTGCATGTTAATGAGGGAAGTAAGTATTTGACCCCTTCGACTTAGTACTTCGTATCACAGAGGTCAGACGTTTCTTGTAGTTGGCCACCAGGTTCACACATCTCAGGAAGGATTTTGTCCCACTCCTCTTTGGAGATCCTCTCCAAGTCATTAAGGTTTCGAGGCTGACGTTTGGCAACTCGAACCTTCAGCTCCCTCCACAGATTTTCTATGGGATTAAGGTCTGGAGACTGGCTAGGCCACTCCAGGACCGTAATGTGCTTCTTCTTGAGCCACTCCTTTGTTGCCTTGGCTGTGTGTTTTGGGTCATTGTCATGCTGGAATACCCATCCACGACCCATTTTCAATGCCCTGGCTGAGGGAAGGAGGTTCTCACCCAAGATTTGATGGTACATGGCCCCGTCCATCGTCTCTTTGATGCAGTGCAGTTGTCCTGTCCCCTTAGCAGAAAAACACCCCCAAAGCATAATGTTTCCACCTCCATGTTTGATGGTGGGGATGGTGTTCTTGGGGTCATAGGCAGCATTCCTCCTCCTCCAAACACGGCGAGTTAAGTTGATGCCAAAGAGCTCGATTTTGGTCTCATCTGACCACAACACTTTCACCCAGTTCTCCTCTGAATCATTCAGATGTTCATTGGCAAGCTTCAGACGGGCCTGTACATGTGCTTTCTTGAGCAGGGGGACCTTGTGGGCGCTGCAGGATTTCAGTCCTTCACGGCGTAGTGTGTTACCAATTGCTTTCTTGGTGACTATGGTCCCAGCTGCCTTGAGATCATTAACAAAATCCTCCCGTGTAGATCTGGGCTGATTCCTCACCGTTCTCATGATCATTGAAACTCCACGAGGTGAGATCTTGCATGGAGCCCCAGACCGAGGAAGACTGACAGTTATTTTGTGTTTCTTCCATTTGCGAATAATCACACCAACTATTGTCACCTTCTCACCAAGCTGCTTGGCGATGGTCTTGTAGCCCATTCCAGCCTTGTGTAGGTCTACAATCTTGTCCCTGACATCCTTGGACAGCTCTTTGGTCTTTGCCGTGGTGGAGAGTTTGGAATCTGACTGATTGATTGCTTCTGTGAACAGGTGTCTTTTATACAGGTAATGAGCTGAGATTAGGAGCACTCCCTTTAAGAGAGTGCTCCTAACCTCAGCTCGTTACCTGTATAAAAGACACCTGGGAGCCAGAAATCTTGCTGATTGATCGGGGATCAATTACTTATTTCCCTCATTAACATGCAAATCAATGTATAACTTTTTTGAAATGTGTTTTTCTGGATTTTTTTGTTGGTATTCTGTCTCTCACTGTTAAAATACACCTACCATTAAAATTATAGACTGATCATTTCTTTGTCAGTGGGCAAACGTACAAAATCAGCAGGGGATCAAATACTTTTTTCCCTCACTGTAAGTGTACCTTATGCTACATGACAAACTAATATTAGGCAGCCGCATTAATCATGTAAAGAAAATGCTTTGGATCCTTTCAGTTCCTGTGCTGTATTGTCCTCACATTTTAAACAAAGAATGTCTGCAGAATACAGTTTATAAACTTCTCCGTTAGCTTTTTATGAATATTGTCATACATGGTAAAACAACTGAAATAACTTTCAGCCAAAGCCTGTTGGATTGGGGCCATTGAGGATTGGGTTTGGGTTTCCCTCCAATTATCGCTGCTATAGTGGCGAACCTATAATAGCACAGAATGCTACAGTACTTTTTTCTTTCTTCTTCAGCACATAACAAGTGTGAATATGAATATTAAATATGCAGAAATACTGCAATATATGTTGTAGCAATACAGATGGTGCCCATACAATATGCACCAATCTCATGATAACCTGCGTTTATATGGCCAATCATATTCCCAATATATTGTAGTGTTTTCAGCTATTCTGGAGTTTGCCACTAATGCCACGAATAACTGGAGGGACTGCAGAGTTTAATACAACACAGCTTTACTGAGCGCAAGAGATGCACCAGACTGGAGCAACACTCTCTACAGCAGGCTTCCCAACCTTTTCCATCCCAGTATGGCAAGCCAAATTATCATTTAGATATATCTCTAAATGCATTTAAAAGATATCTTCAAATATTTAAAGATATCTCTAAATCATTTAAAGATATCTATAAATGATTTAGAGATATCTGCAAACGATTTAGAGAAATCTTCAAATGACATCCTGTTCATTTAGAGATATCTGCAGATCATTTCAAGATATCTTCAAAAGACTTCCTTTATTTTGGCTGAGATTATCACTTCCTGTTTCCTTATTCAGTTACATAGAAATGAATGAACAAGTTAACAGGAAGTGATAATCTTGGACTACATACAGGAAGATATTTGAAGATATTTCTAAATGATTTGCAGATATCTCTAAATGACCAGGAAGTAATTTGAAGATATTTCTAAATGATTTGCAGATATCTCTAAATGACCAGGAAGTCATTTGAAGATATCTCTAAATGATTTACAGATATCTCTAAATGACCAGGAAGTCATTTGAAGATATCTCTAAATGATTTGCAGATATCTCTAAATGATTTAGAGATATCGGCAAATAATTTAGAGATATCTTCAAATCATTTAGAGATATCTCTAAATGCACTTTTAAATGAGATATCTTTAAATGATTTGCAGATATCTCTAATTGATTTGCAGATATCTTGAAATGATTTAGAGATATCTTTAAATATTTGATAATGATAATTTGGCTTGCCATATCCCAGGGCCCACTTGATCAACATCATAAACATTTGTGGCCCACTACCCACATAATCCATTCCAAAACACATTTCTTAACAAATTTAAATAAATTATATAAATGTGCATATTTTGTCGATGATGTCACATTAGCTAGTAAGGGTATAGAATTGAACGAAAATCCTTTTTTCTTTTACAGCTAATCCATATAAACAAAATAACTTATTTTAAACTACAAGGGGATCTCGAACAGTAATAATGTTTTAATTTATTTTTAGAAGCACAGGGTTTATATATAGGTAGGCTATTGATCTAACTTGCATGAAACACATCAACCTTCCAGTAAAAGCACCTTACTCACAATATACTGTATGCGCGGTGACATATGCATGCTAACTTTAATTTGTATTTTATTCAATACAGAACATAGTGTCGGAAATAGCAAATCGGCGTAAAACACTTCATGAATATACCCCGGTGCTCAGTAACATTAAAAAAGACAACTATACTAAGAAATAATGCATACTAATTGAACTTACATTGATTAAATTATCCCCGAAGTTGGTTGTCCTCCGTGATATACCACTTTTCAGTTGCACAGCTTACACTTTATGGGGGTGTTCCGTGCATTTAGGTAAAAAAAAAAAAAAAAACAGCAGATGTTTTTCGAGACATTTGTTTTTTATATTGCTCAACACTGTGCGCGATGGCGGATGAAGAAACAATAACGCAGAGGACCAGAGAGTGGTCCACATGCATGCTGTTAAATGGGGGATAATACTCTTTCAGAAAAAAAATAGTTAAATGATCAGTGTAATCGTCAAAATACACTGTTTAAATTTAATCTGGTCCAATACCTGCTGACACGACGGTTTTGAACTTTGTTATAGCCCACACCTTGTATTTAAGTAATGGGCATTATAAAAATCAAAAAGTTTTAATTTAGATGACAGTCTTTAGTGACATCTGAAGTCAATGGCTGTATTCAAAACTGCATTGTACCAATACTATAGTACTGTGATGAGCCAGTCAGCTCATTTAATTGGCTGACTGATTTAATTGGCTCTTATTAACCCTAATTGGACTGAGCATTGCGGCCAATCACGGGATGTCATATCAGGAGCAGATGGGGATATAAACAGCGCTGGATTCTGTTAGCTATATTATTCCAATGGATTGATCTAAAACGGTAATTAACATTTCTGGTTTGTTGTGAATTTTGGTTTTATATTGAAGAGTGGGTGGCTGGCTTTTTTTTTAATATTCTTGAAATTGTTGTGTTGGAATTGTGGTTACTTATTGGTGTCTTTGTATGGTTTATCTGACCTTTTATATTGTAGTTAATTTTCACTTACATGGGGGTTTATTGTATGGTTTCGCATTTTTATAAAGGTTAATTGCTGTTGGATTATAATTGGTTTAATGTATGAGGACTGATTTCAGGGAGAAATTAACTGAAGTATTTAATTGCTATTGACTTTTTATTGATTGTTTAGTGATCCTGTGATTTGTTATTCAATTTGCCTAAATTGGTTGTGTACCCAGCTTATTTAACTATATTAAATGTACTTATTTCCTCTTGGCATTTCACTCTCCTTCACGTAACTACCTCCAGCTTCCAGGGTTATTTCACCGGACTGTAAAACAAGTAAAACAACGGTGGTGGCAGCTACACGCTACTCTGTGAAATCCAGTTCGAACGCAACCTTCCTAGGACAGGTTTCGTTACAGTACTACATACCAACATTTCAGTAATGTTGAAATTGTGGTATGTAATATGTGTGAAATTTGTTGTATTTAAAACTGCATACTAATCAACGAGAACAAATTAGAGTTGAAAACAAATTTGATTGTCGCGTGACAAACCAAGGCTTGCTAAAGTTCTGGAAAAACGCATGGCTAAAGTGGTTGATGATCAGACCGCTTTCTTAAGACCAGTGTTGTATCTGACTGCATGGCTCAGCTTCTATATATTATACATGAAGCAGGAGATGTTGACGCTCATGTGCAGCCGAAAAAGCCTGTGATCATTTAAAATGGGGATATCTGTGGTCAGTTTTAGATGCTATGGGCCTGGGTTCAGATTTATATTATGCTTAAAGTGTTAGATGCCAATCCCTCTGCAATGGTTCTCGCAGGTAGCAAATGCTTTTCTCGGTTTCCTATGATGAGAGGCACCCATCAGGGTTGCCCCCTGTCTCCATTATTGTTTGCCCTGTCACTTGAGCCACTTGTTCGGACTGTGTGTCAGTTATGCCTATTCGTGTTAAAAACATTTTAATCGGCAACCAAAGAACTCCTTCAGCCAATGTCTCCTCCTGTCAAGGATAACAATCTCATCCAGGAACCTGGGAAAGTAAAAGCACATTCTAATCTAATTCTGCAGCAAAATGTCTGTATCAGGTCCTTCGATCAAATGGGAAATTAATAGCCCCCCTTGTCTGTAGCATTTCTTTCATTATTGAAGGGCCCCATGCGTCAAGGAGACTCCTGTCAAGTCAATATGCAAGAGGCTGTATCTGCTAATGATACTGTATCTGTTATGGTCCATAGGGTGTCATACATTGCCATACTTAGTTCCCAAGTCTCAGTAAGTCCTGCACCATTGTTTGAAATGGAGTAGCACATAATGATCCTACTTCTCCAATTTAAGGATGAGCAAGAAATGCTTGACTGTCATTGTGAAACTTTTTTTTTTTTTTTTAATGAAAATCCTCTCAATGGGCAAGATGACCCTGCTTTAGGGCCAGTTCCATAACTGATGATAATATGGTATGCGTTGGTAGTCATATGGGCTGGTCTGACAGTGAGATGAGTTACTGATTAAACACTGACTAATCACAACTGCAGAAGCCCCCCAACCCCACCATTCTGTTTTGTAATAACTGAGACGAAATCAATATGAGCATGCAAGCAAATATTTATTTCCAATATAACAGCAGGATTATGAATAAGGGAAAGGATAAGGAGTGATCCACAAAGTTATGATTTGTGTGCCATGCGCTCTTGCTGCCATATTCCTGTCATCTGCCCTGAGGAATAACAAACATATTCAAATTAAGATACTTACTTGATGTACAGAACAAGACTGGATCTTTATACTTTATATATACAGAGTTAATTGCAGCAACAATTTCTAACGGAACCAACAATGAGGTTAATGAACACTTCTCTGGTGGTGCCTTCTAATACAGCCTCTATGTAAGGTTTTGGGATCTATTCAATGGCTCTCGCATATAGAATACAATACTGTTGAAATAAAGTCTGTCGGAATTGATTGATTTGAATAAACATCCTTAACATTGTACTTTAACAGTGCTTTTAAAATGCATATTATCCATTCAATGGTATTCTCTCTGCCATGATTGGCACATGCTACCCCACTGCTCCGCTCCCTCCACTGGCTCCCGATACCGGCACGCATTGAGTTCAAGACACTGACCCTCACCTACTGCTGTCTCGACCACACTGCACCAAGCTACCTTCAGACACTCATCTCTCCATATATCCCCTCCAGACCACTGCGTTCCTCCAGTGCCAGGAGAATAACTCTACCTCCTCTCCACTCTCCTTCCTCCAGAGCCCGCTCCTTCTCATCCCTGGCCCCTAAATGGGGAACGACCTGCCCACTGAAGTCAAAACGGCAGAGTCCTTGACCTCATTCCGGCACTTACTTGAGACTCATCTTTTCCAACAGTACTTGTAAAATTAGTCCTTTTATCTCTGCTAGATAGCACTGCACAGTTTTATTATGCCCCTTGTGCTTTTGATTTGTTTTCCTCCTTGCTCCCTTTCCCTTTGCCCTTGACTGTGACCCTACATCTTGACAGTACTTAGCTTTCACCTTCCAGGATGTAGGACCTCACTTACTGTACTTGTGTAAATTGGAATTTGTAAAATGTATTTTGTATTACTATGTTTTAGTTAACTTTAATTTGTAATGATTGATGCCTTGTACTTAACTGTATTTTTGCACTTTGTTTTGCACTTATGTTGTAAGTTGCCCTGGATAAGGGCGTCTGCCAAGAAATAAAAAATAATAATAATAACATACATTTATTTATAGCTTCATTCAGTACAGGGTCACAGTGAGCCAGAGGCACAGGAAACAAGGCAGCATACACCCTTGACAGGAGACCAGTCCATGGTAGGGCAGCACACATACACAAATACAGGGCAAAATTAAATAACCAATCATCCTAAGCAACTTGTCTTTGAGATGTAGGAGGAAACAGGAGCACCTGTCCAGACAATAATAATAATAATAATAATAATTGATGGCATATTAGGTCTCAAACCATTTCTGGCTGGTACAATAACTGTGTGCTAGTTTTATGAATCATGCATATTTTGCCAGGTGGAAATGATCAGATCAGTATTTTGTTTGACCCTATCCTATATTTTGCAGCATATAGTACAATGCAACCATATAGATCACCTGTTTCCTTAATATTGAATTACCCAAACATACACACAGTTCTTACCTTTGTCTTTAAGTCTGGGTTGCACATCCATACTCATCTCTATATTCACCCTCTTTGAATTGGAATGGGAAAGATGTCGTCTACAAATGAAACACATTTCACATTATTTATGTTTGGCACTAGGAGCCCAGGAGGCACAACCATCGGACAACTGGATGAGTCCTAACCTGCTGGCACCCACTCTGGCCCATAAGGCCACCCACCAGGGCCACACGGGTGGAGAAAGCAGACTCCAGCAGGAAGAATGACCCGGTTCAGCACCTAGCTCCTAGATTCTGCCTGGTGAAGCTCCCCTGGATCAATAGCTTCACCACCGGAGAGACTAGAGGCCAACAAGAGACCAACAAGGAGCGACTAAAAGCATGTATCCTAATGAGGATGAAGGCTAAAATAAGCAGACCCTGTGCTCTTCTAGTCAGTTGGGCTTGTGCTGTCTGATTGCTATACTATTGCCTTTCCACAGTGTCGGTGGAGTCCACCTGGGAGGAACTCTATCCTTGGCCTGGACCACCAACCCTGCGGGAGCCGGTACCATGAGGAGGGAACCCTGCTCCAACCAGGACACCTCCTCCACTCTTCTAGAGGCCCTGAAGGAAGAGGGCCTACTACTACTTTAAAGGGGAACTCCACCGAAAATCCATATCCAGGTTATTCTATAAGTAAACATATTCTGTGGAGTGAGTTTTTAATGTCCAGCTCATTCTATGTACCAGAATTCAGAGATCAAAAAATATGCAGTGACATCACAGGGACACTAAGTTGCTTTGCTGGAAGTCAGTGGAGAAAATCTGAAAAGTCACAAAAATCAATAAAAAAGAACATTTTATGCACATTCGATTGCCCCATCACCCTATTTTTCCAAAAGATCCATCGGTTTTTAGTCATTAAAAGTTTATTTCACCACCCAGAACTGAAGCTATTATTTTCCATGATTATTTTATTCCAGGCACTGCTGTGTAGCTACACCAGAGTGCTAAGTGCATACACACGGGGATTCCCCTTTGGAGAATGTGCATGCACAGTTTGCACTCCGCTGTAGCCTTTTCAATCTCTGATTTCTGGACATGAAAAACTCACTCCACAGAATATATTTCTACTTACAGAATAACCTGAGAAAATATGGATTTCCGGTGGAGTTCCCCTTTAAATAAAACAGGCAATCATGCTATTACGCCTCATCCCGGTCTCTCCTTCATTGTCCACCACTGGCTCACAGCACTAACATTCAGAGCTAGCTTGTCCAATTATACACAATGAATTAATCAATAATTAAAGCTCTGTATACTTTGTATAGCTCACATGATCTCTGTACCATGAAATATAAACAGTGGTGCACTGCACCTACACTTATTAACCTGTAATACAGCATTGTAGTTAACAGTAGTCTATGACTCCTCTCCATCAGTTTTGCTTGTAGCTTCTCTTGTGACTGCAAAGTCCTGTTTTTGAATTGTTTTACTCCACACAGGATATTGTATGCTAGTTTAACTGAGTCGTAGCACACTGCACACACTACAATTGCTGTGTAAATATTGATTCTCTTCATGGATGAAGGTCAAATGAAGGTGGTAAACCTTTAATTTATTCAAAATGTGTTTTTTATCATGTTGGTTGTATACAAAACATCCCAAATTGGGTTTTGGTACTTATGTTAAAGTTATGTTATTTTTTCAAACCATAGTTGGAAGTACCATCTCCAATGTCACTGCATTTTGAAATTGTAACTACAATAATGGCAGCTGCTATCAATGCCGCAGAAACCTTTCCCAAGATATAATATGTGTGTTTACCTCCGGAAAACGATGTAATTAGTGCAGTTATTCATTTATGGTCAGAAAGTGCAGAATAATATAATAAAAATACAGTACAACAAGCTTAAAGATGCTAACAACAAAAGCGGTAACTCTTGTTTGAATCCTGTTTGACCTTTGGTGTTTCACATTCACTTACTGGGGCAGCTGTACCTAATGAAAATGCAATGCAATGCAATGCAGCAGTGTTTAGGTGTGCGTGGCACGGACAGGCCGAGGAGAACCAGTGGACAGTGGAAACATGATACAAGTTATACCTCAGATATGATCATTCATTGTCAGGTTTACCAGGTAGTACAATGATGCCAATCAAAACAAATGTTTCTTCACTGCTCTTCTTTTTTTGGCATGGCTAATTTAAAAACTAGTTCAATATATCTTGACTGCTACCCACTTGAATGACGCTCCACTGATAGTGCTGTGTACTGTTACTTCCTATTTGCACCTGCAGCATCAGCAAAATGAATCAAGTAGTATCTGTTATCTGGTATTAGTCAATCCCTACATGACATTTGAATACATAAAAATACACACTTTGGGTGTTGTTGTTACATAGCCCAGATATAGAACAAAATAAATAACTGAAGGAAAACTTTACTAAAAACACATAATGGGAAATGGAATGAAACTCACAATATTTGTATTGACTGCTTTTTGGCTTCTTCTAAGTGATCACATATTAGGAGATTGTAGTTGTGTCTATATGCTGAGGCCTTATTTGGTGGATCTCCAAAAATGTTTTCAAAGATAATGTAACCATTTTCTTTCCATTCTCTCCCTTCTCGTTTGTATTGGAGAGCTTTAGCTGGGGTGCCGCTGTAAAGAGTAAAGCAAAACAGAGCGTTAAAAAATAGTAATTGTAATTTAACTCATTTTACATTAGTGTTATTTACAGAGGGAAGGGGGATCAGGAGTGTCATGAAGATGACATGCAAATGTTGACAGTGCAGTTTGGTTGCTGACATCATTAATTTTGTTCTTTATAGTTGCAGAGCTCCAGAGTGCCCATCTGTGATCCATGACAGTAAAAATGTGTAGAATTAATTTCAAAGTTTTAGGTACATGGACATGCCAAAATATAATTGAAACAATGTATTTCATGAAAACAAAATGCTGTTTGTAAACTGTAATTCTCCAACAGACGTTAATATTCTTAAAACAATGCAGTGAATCCATCCAAATATCTCACATCTGCTAAGCCACACTTCTCAGTTACTTAATGCGTTTAGTAATTGTATTAATTGCACCACATGTACCATGGTTTTAAGGCTGTTTGCATTTGTATATGTCATGTTATATTATATTGTTATACATGATATTGTTTATTTTCATTCAAGATGCCCATTAACTACCCATTATGACGATTTCCGCTTTTAGAGTGTGATTACAAGTCAAGTTTAATTATGGAATCAGACTTGATGTTGGAACACAAGCCATAAGACAATACAGTCATCTAGGATCTGAGTCTGAGTCCCATGACTAAGAGTAAAAGTTCAAATACAGTCCAAATTGTAAAAATAAAAGGCATGCATGAGGCTGACCTCGTTATAGTCTACTGAAAGGTTTTATTTTCAAACCTCACTTTGAATTAGTGCTACAATACAGGGATCTGGTGGAACATGTAATAACTAGTATGTACTTTTAAGTCTGGGTTTTCGGAGACAACTTTTAAAAATGTGGTCATATATTTTTTCGTCCATCCATCTTCAAAACCACTCATCCTGATGAGGGTTGTGGGGAAGCGGGAGCCAATCCCGCCAGGCATAGGGCGCAAGGCAGGAATACACCCAAGATGGGATGCCAGTTCATCACTGGGCAACACACACAGGGCAATTTAGAGTGACCAATCAACCTAACCTGCATGTCTTTAGACAGTGGAAGGAAACCAGAGTGCCCAGAGGAAATCCACACAGACACAGGGAGAACATGCAAACACCACAAAGACAGGCCCCCTGAGCCAGGACTTAAACCCAGGACCCCTGGAGCTGTGAGGCAGCAGTGCTAACCACCACGCCACCATGCCACCCTCATATATTTTTGTTCTTCATATTTTCCATGCATTACTTGTTTATTATTTCGATGCAGTGACGGGCAGTACAGTGATGGGGACCTTTGGTGAACAGCAAATTTTCAACTCTTTCCACATATTCTCAATTAGAATGATGTCCAGCTTTGACTGGGCCACTGCAGGACATTGACCTTTTTGTTTTGAAGCCACTCCAGTGTGGCTTTGGCTGTATGTTTGGGGTCATTGTCCTGCTTTCTCCCAAGTCCCAGGTATCTTACAGACTTCAGCAGGTTTTCTTCCAGGACAGAAAACTTTTACTATTTTTTACTAATACTATTTTAATACTATTAATTCGAAATATTACAAAAAAACGAAAGCCCCCACAACAACATAACTAAATAGCTTATTAGGCCATATTTTCTGTGTTGCCTGCAGCGTAACTCCGGCCCGGCACATCAGTCGCCCCCCCGCCGACCTGATTGTGGGGGATGGGTGAGTTCAGTTATCTGAAGTAGTGAGTAACACTGAACGAAAAACATGATAAATTAGCATCAGTAGCCTACTTTAAACGATGTCAAAAAAACCAAAGCCCTCTGGTGCCCAGTGAAGAAAAAGAAGAGGAGGAAAAACGGGATAAAGACAGAGATGATGTGATGTGATGAATGAATAGTGTATCTAATTGCAGAGTTACCGTTGGAGCAGTGTTACTACTACCCAGCTTACTTCGGACGATACTAATAACATTCGCTCATTTAAATAGCTAGCTAGCTAGAGTTAATGTCAGTTACTTTTACCTTAAATTAATTAGGGAATGTTGGAAAGACTATTCAGGTGTTTGGGGGAATATCCTAACCTATAACATAATTTTGAGAAACACACTTTTTCTTTCAAGTGTGCTGCATGAACCATAAACTGTTTGCCTCAAGAAACCAGGCATAGGCCTACATTTTATTGACATCTTAGCTAGTCTAATTAGCCAACGTTAGCCCAGCTTGTAAAAGTCAATTAAAATGGTTTTCCTTTCCCATCCCCTTTTGTATTTAATAGTTGTAAGCCTTTGCATTTTCATTATTGATTAGTCTTATATGTATTATAGCAAACAGCATGCTAGAGAAGTGCTCATTGAATACATGTTTTGTGCATGAATGCCAGGTGTAATTACTCTTGCTATTTGTGTTTAGGCTATAATGTGGCTTAGGTGCTATTATTGTATAGCTTTGCCATCAGCAGCTTTTTTATTAATATAATGTAACACCCAATGGTCACATATACTCCTTTTCTTTCTTCAGATGCACTTTTGAAATACTTGAATCCCACCCCTGCAAATCCTGGGCCACCTGCAGACACCTTCTCTACCTCAGCACAGCCCAGAGATTCAGCATCAAGAACTCCTGTCCCCTCCACCTCAGCACAGCTGATCAGGCATCTACAAAAAGGCTGCACCAACAGACCCTACTTACTGGCCATCTGTTTTAACTGATAAGGTAAGAACAGAGTTTGTTCTCAGAGGACCGTATCAAATAAAAAACAGTTTCACGTTTCCAAAACAACAAGACGGGAGAAGGTGTCAGCATGACTATTTCAATAGAGTCTCAGTCAATGGAGAAAATATCAAAACAAGCTGGCTAATGTACTCAAAAAAGAATGATAGTTTTTACTGCTTCTGTTGCAAAATGTTTTCTCAGAGAGATTTCAAATTGAATAGAGAAGGACTAAGGGATTGGAAAAATCCAAGTCACTTGCTCAAGGCCCATGAGGATAGCCAGGAGCACAATACACACATGGCAACATGAAAGGTATTGGAGGTCCATCTTGCAAAGGGGCTAACAATAAATAAGCAAGAGATTGCACTTGCTGAGGCTGAGAGAAACAGTTCTTACCAGATTGGTGGCAATAATTCAGTCCTTAGCTGAAAGAAACATGGCTTTAAGGGAATCCACAGACACATGAAAATGGCAATTTTCTCAAAGCAGTGGAGCTTATGGACAAATTTGATCCAGTAATAATGCAGCATGTTGGTAGGGTGAAAAGTGAAGCTGGCAGTCACACACATTACCTGGGCAAAAGAATCCAAAATGAACTGATAGACTCCATCAGTGCAAAAATACTGGAAAAAATAGTGGAAGAGATCAAAACATCAAAGTATTTCTTCATTGTTTTAGATTGCACCTAATTGATCGATTGGGTAGCAGTCAAGATATATTGAACTCAGATTGATCTGAGTCATAAGGAACAGCTCTCAGTCATTGTCATGATTGTGTTACTGGAAGACATACCACAAATTAAAGAACATTTCATGGGCTTTCTTGTGGCAGAGGAGTCAACAGGGGAAAGTTTGTCATCTCTCATCATCAAAAGGCTGGAGGAGCTGAACATCCCCTTTGAGGACTGCAGAGGACAGTCCTATGACAACGGCACCAACATGAAGGGAAAGAATAATGGTGTTCAGGCTAGGCTGCTTCAACAGAACTCAAGAGCCTTTTTTGTCCCATGTGGTGCCCACACTTTAAATCTGGTGGTAGCTGCTAAAAGCTCACCAGATGCCATTAGCTACTTTAGATATTTAACAAAATTATTCCAACTCTTCTCAGCCATAGATGGGATATCCTGAAACATGTCAAACCACCCTGAAATCATGGTCAGAGACCGGGTGGGAAAGCAGGATAAACAGCATTCAGGCAGTAAGGTACCAGGCTGGGCAAGTCAGATAAGCTCTTCTGGAGGTGAGGGAAACTACTGCAGACCCTGTGGTGAAAGTTGAAGCCCAGTCTTTGGCTGAGGAGATTGGATCCTACCGCTTTTCTATTTGCACAGTCATATGGTATGACATCCTCAACAAGATCCAGCATGTGAGTAAACTGATGCAGTCACCCTGGATGCGGCTGTCGACTTGCTGAAGAAAACCAGAGATTCCCTCACCTGCTACAGAAACACTGGATTTTCTGATGCACAGACAACTGCAAAGGTACTCAAACAAAAGCAGTTGAGAACCACAAAAAGGCACTTTTTGTTATGAGGTTCTTGTTATGAGGCTCCAGATGAGCCTATTGGTGATGCACTTCGAAAAATGGAAACCACATTTTTTGATGTGGTAGTGGATACAGCCCTCTCTTCACTTGATGAGAGATTTCAGAGCCTGGGAGAGATGAGTGCTCCTCAACTTCCCCAACATGTGAAAAGAAGAGTTGCCAGAGCACTGTCAAACCCTGAGCACTGCTCTAAGCCATGACGGATAGCCAGATATTGATGGCAGGAAACTTGCTGTGGAAATGCAATACTTTCCACATTTGCTATCAAAACACATGACAAACATGGACCTCTTGACCTTCCTGCATGAGAAGAAGCTGACAGAAATGTACCCCAATATGTGGGTAGCTCTGAGAATCACTACCACTCTTCCTGTTACAGTGGCTGCTGCTGAAAGGAGCTTCTCTAAGCATCTCAGTGGACTTTCCATCATTAGTATAAATCATGTGGTCTCACAATAGCTGTCTTATGATGATATCATAGATGACTTTGTTGCAAGAAAGGCAAGGTGAGTAAGGCTGTAGAACAATGCTACATTATGCATATTGCACTATGGTTTCTGTAATGTAGTTTTTTCATGCAACTCTTATTTATATTGTATTTATAATTCATTTTATGTCACTTGTTTCTTTAATACTGTTTTTATTTTGTGTTTTTGTTTTGTTTCTAAAGTAAAGAAAATCTCAAAGACATGAAGCTATGCAGTGTCTGTGTGAGTGTATGAACACAATGATCAATGATGGACTTGGCTGCGATGCAAGGGGCACCAGCTACAATCTTGCCTAGGGCGCCAAA
Organism: Amia ocellicauda; assembly: GCF_036373705.1. NCBI lineage: Eukaryota > Metazoa > Chordata > Actinopteri > Amiiformes > Amiidae > Amia > Amia ocellicauda. The sequence goes on along the minus strand of NC_089863.1, from coordinate 29,467,742 downwards.
TTGTTCCAGGATGTCTCTGTATTTTGCCCTCTATCTTCACAAGGTTTCCAGGCCCTGACACAGAGAAGCATCCTTATAGCATGATGCTGCCACCACCAAACTTCATTGTAGGGATGGTGTTCCCAGGATGATGTGCGATGTTTGGCTTGCGCCAAATGCAGCGCTTAGTGTTGATGCCAAAAAGCTCTATTTTGGTGCTCTGAAAGCCCTCTAACGAGACCGGGTTGATACAATACTTTACTAATACAAATTCAGTTTAGCAGTGAGGTTGATCTACATTAATTAACCTTGAGGCTGTTTTGTTTTATACAAGACAACATGTATTTGCAAAGATAGGATAGAGACAAGCAGGGTGGATTATATTAACTGAGAGTGACAGGAGATCTCTCCAATAATCGAATTTCGACTCGAAGCACAAAAATAAAATAACAAACAAGTACTATGATTATGCTGCCCATTCCTACAATTTAGATCCCATACACAACTAGGTTTTATGTAACTGTAATTTACCTAATTCATGACCAATACACGAAATAAACTACCTGTGTGGTTTACTGAGATTCGGTTATGCAGACATTCGATAGCGGGGATGGCTGACAGACTGCTTCGACGGTTGCAAAGCTTTCAGGTTTTTGGTTCAGTCTTCTTGGATTTCGTCTCCTTGGTTTCTTCTCCCAGGTTGTTCCACTCCACTCCCAATTGTGCCACTCCCAATTGCTAGTTTTAACTTTCTGTTTTTATACATTTTAGACAAAGAGATTCTAATCTCTTTCCTTACAAACCTCTGATTTGGTCAGGTTTGGGGTAATAAAATAGAAATTTGGATCGAAGCAGTCTTTGCCATTCCTCTCCCTTGATTCCTACAGAATGTGTACTGGGGGTGTGATGACTGAGGAATGTGAAAATTATACAATTGTTACATAGAGTTTCTAACTCTGTGCCTTCAAGTAAATTGGGAAAATATGGCAGCAGCAGGTACCTTTAAATGTAATGTAAATATAGCTAGCTAGACATTTGTATATATTGTTTCATTATTTATAAAAGAAATTATAATACATGGATAGATAATATAAAATAATTCTATAATCATGATTTAAATATATGATTAGAAAGTACAGCGAAAAAACATTTTGGTACCTATCAATTAATTAATTAACGAAGTAGTATTAAAAATAAGGTGATACAAGCAAACAATATATTTCCACATTATTATTATTATTATTATTATTATTATTATTATTATTATTATTATTATTATTATATCTTGAACAGATACTACTTGCCAAAATCCTTTAAAAGGTTATTTGGAAGAGGAACAGTGCAAATGCAAGTGCAGTCTCCATTCTTTAAAACTACAATCTGAGAAGAAATATTTGCGTAGGTACTTTCTCAGTCAAATGCACAATGCTGATGCTGTAAGTGTGTCCCACTGTCCCAGAAGCTTTTAGCTTCGCCCTACATCCTATACCCTCCTTCATCAAGTGCACACTCTGTGATGTCAGCACGTCACCCAAAGTGTACATTTGTCGAAGGGTGTAGGGAACAAGTGTGTGATTTGGGAACCAGCCCCAGACAATCACCCATTACCCTGCTGTTACAATACAAGAAGCAGAAGTTTGTTCATTTGGCTGCATCAGTAATATTCCATATGGTTTTGTTTTTTGGTTGCAATCGCACTGTGTACCAGCTGATATTTAGGCTACTTACAAATATGTACTACTTTTACATATTGTAAAACAACTAACACTGGTAGTAGTAGTACTTTGAGTGGCATTGATTAAAAAAAAAAAAAAATATGCTGTGGTATCAAACTACCATTAATGCATAAACGTACTCTACAAATCAAATGCATAATGTATGTATTTATTGCGGAATTATAGCTTTATTTTTCCCACTTTTTGGATTTGTGTGTGTGTGTCTCAATGTTAAATATGAATGATTGTGTTACGAATTCTCCATCTCCAAATCTACAGAAGTGGTTTTCAAACCGCTCCTGGAGTACCCCCTGCCCTGCTGGTTTAATTTCTTAATTGAATCATTAATTGACCTAACAAAGCAATATAGCATTCAATTAAGTAATTAAGACTTTGGAACAAAAACTAGCAGGGCAGGGGGTACTCCAGGACTGGTTTGAAAACCCATGGCCTACAGGATATTAACAGTAAGCAAAGTGTTTTTTTCATGTGTGTGCAACAGACACGTCCATTCTTGACCACAATTACTCGTAACAGGACAGACCTACAGATTTTGATCTTCCCCTGGTCCCTGAGTGCTGCGCTACAGCATAGACAGTCACCATAACATGAAGGTTGCGTTTGTGTAGGTCAGATATCCGCAGTTCAGCAGGGGTCCACAAATGGTATCGGTGGGATTCTGCAAATCTGTGCACAACTGCAGAAATCTGCACTACACACATGCAACCCAAAACATAAATATTCACAAAATAACCTGAGCTCTACTCAACTTGGGAGTGGTGCTGTCCTTGACAAACAAATTAACTGATTTACGAAAGTGACAATCAGTTCAGACAATGAGGGATGGGCTGGCAAAAAATCCCACCGATAGTCCCTCACTTGGCGTGCTAACATATGCGGCTATGCGTGCCACTCTGGGCACACGTGACATTGGTTCGCTGCACTATAACAATGCAGATTAATAAAACTGATTGTAGAGCTAGTGGGAACTGTCCATTAATTGTGTGAGTCTCACTGGTGTAATGTATAATAGTACAAAGAACAGCTTTCTTCTTTAGCATGACAAAGCTTCCCATAATATTGCACCTCCTTTTGACGCGAACTAGGCTGCCTCCCATCTTACAAGTTAGTCATTGCATAATTAGGGGATGTGTGTGTGTGTGTGTGTGTGTGTGTGTGTGTGTGGAGGATTAGGCAATATATTAAAAAGGCAGAAAAGAGACATCTAAAATTTTAAATAAACAGTATCCAAATTCCAAATTAATGTACACCTATGTCAAAACAGCACATTTAATTTAAGTAACAGTCAAGCAAATAAAGATGAAGTTGTTTTTCAAAATGCTACAACCATCCCATTTCAAAATGTACGCTATATATCTACATCATTGTATTTCCTACAGATTCAGCTAGAAATCATACGTATTGTATTATTCCAAACCTATTATTATTATCATTATTATTATTATTATTATTTCTTACGCGATGCCCTTATCCAATGTGACTTACAGTTTACACAATACATATTTGAACACATCACAAAATTGCAGTAAATCAATCAGCGCAAAAACAATAAGCATCCAAGCAAAAGTCTCAGCTATATGCTAAATGGAGAGGGGAAAGCATTAACATGAATATGCCATTTCATTAAAAAAAAAAAAAATACACTAAGCCCTGGTTGTCAATAATGCTGTTTAGAAATGCAGAACTACACATCTATCAGATTGTACAATTTTAAAGGTGTAAAAAATGCAAAATCATACCTCTGTGGCTGCTGTGTGGAGAGGTGCAGAGAGCTGCCTGATACAAATAATACTAAGGTTTGTTCCTCTATTGTCTGCTTCTACATGTATTTATAATGGCTGTCCTTCTCCGGTCACATGGTCTCTAATGCTGTGTCAGATACATTATGAAAATTGTTGGGAAAAGTCAGATGAATTTTCTAGGTAAGTTTTAGGTTTAAATTATTTGAGTCTGGTCAGTCTCAAATCCAGTAAAACATTCATCATATAATGTTTGGAAAGTTCAGCTGCACAAAATGACTCAAATAGAATGTATGTGTGATTTAGTGGCTGGGCACTTCATTTACTGTTTTGTCATTTTTGTTATTCATGAAAATATCCCATAGGATTTTATATTTAGGTCTAGGCCTTAAGCCATGGACCCCCAGAGATTTATTTTCTCCTATAACAATATGCCATCTGTAGGAGTTTTTGTTTCTCTTCTCTGTGCCTAATGGTTTATTTCATGTTAATTTATTTTATTTTAGTGAATTTAAACTGTTAAAGGTCTATTTTAATTTTTATGTATATTTGATGTAGTATGTGTACCACTAAAAAATAAAAATGGATTGATTGATTTAGAACACCGTATGCACAATCTACTCCAAACTGATACATCTAAATAATGCAGATATTATGTAAATAAGTTAGATTTTCCCTGACATTTTGAAGATTCTCAATTACATAAGCGTTCAGCCCCTTTTCTATGTCAACCCTAGATCAGTGCAAAATATTTGTTTGAAAGTTTACAAAATATGTGTTTAATTCTCTCAATTGTAAAAGTCAAGTAATTTTGAAAGAATGGAATTGAAACACTGAAAAAGGTTTCTGAAGTTTCAAAACATTAAATTTTCCCATCCCAACAATGTGGGGAAGCAATAAAAAAGGCAAACAGAATGTTAGGGTATATTTTTGAAAGTGTAGAATTGAGAACAAGGGCAGTAATGTTCAGACTGTACAATGCACTAGTTAGAGCTCATCAGAGATCTTGAAGTGTGGTGCCCAGAACTGTACACATTATACACTTTCTCATATGCGTTACTTCATCTAGATCTGTACCTCCCATAGTGTAATTATAGTGGACATTTTTGTTACCTGCATGTATTACCTTGCACTTGTCCACATTGAATTTAATTTGCCAGGTGTCAGCCCACAACCCTCTGTTTCCTATACATCAACCAGTTCATAATCCATCTACTTACATTACCCTGAATGCCTACAGCTTCCAATTTGAGGATCAGTCTTTGGTGTGGAACCTTATCAAAAGCATTTTGGAAATCTAAGTATATCATATCATATCCTTTCACGTGATCTACAACTGCAGTTGCATGTTCAAACAATTCTAATAAATTAGTAAGACATGATCTGCCTCGTCTAAACCCATGTTGACTATCTCCAAGAATATGGTTTTCATTGAGATGCTCCTCTATTTTCTGTCTAATCATTTTTTCTAACATTTTACAGGTGATGCAGGTGAGACTGATTGGTCTGTAATTTCCTGGCTCAGTTTTGTCCCCTTTCTTGTGGATTGGTATGACATTTGCTGTCTTCCAGTCAGTGGGCACATCCCCTGTTCTAAGTGTCATTTGGAATAATCGAGTTAGCGGCCTATAAATAATTTCCCTAATTTCTCTAAGTACTGTTGGAAATATCCCATCTGGCCCAGGTGATTTGTTTGTTTTTAATTCTGCTAGTCCCATTAGTACCTCCTAATTTATCCTGATCTCTCTTAGGGTTTGACTGGACTGATTGTCAACCTGTGGCATGTCATCTGTTTTTTCTTTTGTAAAAACCTCTGTGAAATACTCATTTAGAATATTTGCCACATCTTGTTCGTTTTCCAAGATACCTCCATTTTTGCCCTTTATCTGTTTCACCTCCTCCTTTATTGACCGCTTGATATTGTAATATTGAAAAAATCTCTTTGCATTGGTTTTAGTTCCAAGAGCTATGTTTCTTTCTATTTCCCTCTTTGCTTTCCTGATCCCTTTCTTAAGATCTCTTTGCAGCTCAACATATTCTATGTATTTTGTTTCATCACCATCCCTTTTGTATGCGCTATACAACATTTTCTTTCTCTTTATATTTTTTTGCATACCTCTATTAAACCATTTTGGCCAGTGTTTTTTGTTCCTCAATTTGCTAAGTTTTGATACAAATTGCTCCTGAGCCTCAAGTAGTATATTCTTAAAATATACCCATCCATTTTCAACTAACTCTGTATCCAGTGTGCTCCAGTCTACCTCTTCATCTCATACCTTCAAGGTTTGCTTTTCTAAAATTGTAGACCATTGTTTTAGACTTGGACCTTGTTTTTTGAAAGAATGCCTCAAAGCAAACCATATTGTGATCACAATTTGCCATTGGTTCTCTAACTACTGTCCCCCTGACACTATCTTGGTCATGACAAATTGAGTTAGAAAGCAGTCATTTACCATCTCAACCATTTCTATTTCTGCTTTTGTAGTCCCCACTGGGCTTTCCCAGTCTAAGTTTGGGAAATTGAAATCCCCCATTATAACAGCCACATCCTTGCTACATGCAGTCCTGATTACACTGTACAATGCAACATCTTTCTGAATATCTGAGTTTGGTGGCCTGTAACACACTCCTACCGCTAATCCTCCAGATCTCTTTTTCAAAAGTTTCACCCACAAAGATTCTGTTCCGTTACTGGGAGTTCTTCTGCCTCAATGTCATTTTTCACATATAATGCTACCCCACCCCCTCTTCAATTTTGCCTGTCTCTCCTAAACTGTGTGTATCCTTCCAACTTGTATTCATCCCCATCATTTTCTGTAAGCCATGTTTCTGTCACTCCTACAACATCATAGTCACACACCAGCACTGTGGCTTCCAAGTCTAACATCTTGTTCCTTATACTCCTGGCATTGAGGTACAAACATTTCAGGACTTTCCTACTGGCAGTTTCCCTTGGTTTTCTTTCCTTAGTGGAACATCTCCCATTGTCAGAGCTCCCTGCCCCCCTGGTTCCTAGTTTAAATGATTCTTACTGCACAAACGCTCTCCCAATGCAATAGCCCCCTTTCTGTTTAGATGTAGACCGTCCGGTTTGTACAGGTCCCATCTATCCCAGAAGAAAGACCAATGCTCCATAAACCTAAACCCCTCTTCCCTACACCAAGCTTTCAACCACGTGTTAAACTTTCTAATCTCTGCCTGTCTCCCTGGCCTGGCACGTGGTACTGGAAGTATTTCAGAGAAAACTACCGTGGAGGTTCTGCTTTTTAGTTTTGTTCCTAACTCTTTAGATTTGTCTTGCAGTACCTCTGTCCTACCTTTTCCTATGTCATTGGTTCCAATGTGGACCATGACCAGTGGATTCCCCCCGGCTTTGGCCAGTAGCCCGTCTACTAGTTTAGGGAGATCTGCAACCTGAGCACCAGGCAGGCAAGATACCATGCGGGTCTCCTTGTCACTAGAACAGACTATGTGATCTACACCTCTAAGAATTGAGTCTCCTACTATAACTACCTCCTTCTTCTGGGGGGGAGTGGGCACCATGGTGCTCTGGTGCTCAACTACCCCCCCATCACCCTCTGAGCTGTCACTGTCCAACTTGGTGTCCAGCAGTTGGAACCTGTTGGGCAATTCAAGCTCTTGGGGCTTCTCTAGGGGTTGTGCACGCCCTTTTCTGCGGTTACGACCTAATGTAACCCAGCAGTTCTCTACGCTGTCCTGCTCTAATGTCTCAACTCTCCTAGGTTTTGGCGTGCACACCATCTCTCTCATGGGCTGATTGACCAATTCTTCTATATCCCTAATACAACGCAGATCGACAAGCTGAGCCTCAAGATCACAAACCTTGATCTCTAGGATTTCAACCTGCTGACAACGTTCACAAATGAAGCCTTCTTGGATGAGTTCATCCAGGAAGGCAATCATTCTGAAATCCTGACACTGTAGTGGCCACATGCTTCTAAATGTTACTTTTTTTTGTTTGTTTCTTTATACTTCTCTTGGTTCCTGCTGCTAGTCAACTGCCTAACTTTTGTCAGCGAGAAACAGCACAGCTCTTTCTCAACAGCTGCTTTAAGTAGTTTTTGTCTACCTACCCCCAATTCACACCTAACTGGCCCCACCTGGCTCCTCCTGCAACAGAATTCCTGCTAGTCCTAGACAGAAACTCCCTTCTACAACCTGTTTACTTTCACCAACTCAGCAGCTGAACTGAATTGACTTCAATTTAGGCAAACTACAGACAATGCTAACGTCAATTTAAGGCAAACTTAAAACAAAATGAGCAATGCTAAGACTATTCTGAAACTAGTCAAACAACAAGATGGCTACCTCTCACCTGTACTCTCCGGTCTCTCTCTGTGGCAACTTCCAAGCCCATAGTAGCTATTTTTCATTACATTACCTAGGCCTCAGTGTTTAATGTGAAAGATCATAGTTCTATCCAGGCAACTTAATGGTTTCTCTTTTAATAATTTATCTATACAAAAAACATAGCTTACTTAATACAACACAAAGTTACAAGAACACCAAACCATCAAAGATATGAAACACATAAACCAAATTACAAAATACAATTGGGGCATTCTTGGCCTGTATTGCTTTTACAATCTGTGACATTACTTTGAGTCCTCGGCTCATGGGTTTGATAGCTATGCTCTTTTAGTATCTTGATGCTTTTTCATTGACTTTTCACACCTCCAATCTCCATCATGAACGTGGTCAAGGTTTAGTGTCATATATATATATATATATATATATATATATATATATACAATTTGCATACAGAGCACTGTACAATAAACACACTTATTTCCCCACATCCCTGCCTACGTGTTCTTTAAACACACCTGAGAGCTGGACATACTCTACACACTGCCACTATATATATATATATATACACCGATCAGCCATAACATTATGACCACCTGCCTAATATTGTGTAGGTCCCCCTTTTGCTGCCAAAACAGCCCTGACCCGTCGAGGCATGGACTCCACTAGACCTCTGAAGATGTGTATCCACTGTGATTCCATCATCTCCAGGTGCATTTTCATTTTTCATCTTCTTAATGGTATAGCCTACTTCTTCTGGAATCACATCTGGTATTTCACTTGTGATCATCGAGAACTCTTCTTCTTCTTTAGTGCTGTAACCACTTTCTGTAACCACTTAGCATCACATTATACATTAACTTAATATGGGACTGGGTAAAACCTGGAACGGCAGAACAGCAGAACAGTGGAAACATTCACAAAGATGTCCAAGACAGAGAAATACTTATTCCTGGACTTTCAGCAACTTGTGTTTTAATTGAAAATATTGTAATACACAATTTAACTATTAATTATTAATATTAATATTAATAATTGTACTTATATACTCAGTTCCAAAAATAGATCCCCAGCATAAAACTACTTTAGTTCAAAAGGGTACTCTTTTGTACAACCCCAATTCTGAAAAAGTTGGGACAGTATGGAAAATGCTAATTAAAACAAAGAGGAGTGATTTGTAAATGTACTTTGACTTGTATTCAAACAAAAAACATATAAAGACAAGGCATTTGATGTTTTACCTAACCAACTGCATAGTTTTTTTGAAGGTAAATGTTTATTTTGAAATTGATGTATGTAACACGTTTCAAAAAAGTTGGGACAGGGGCAATTTAGGACTAATAGCGATGTGACAAGTTGAAATAAGAAGGTGATGTGAAACAGGTGAGGCAATGTGTAATCATAGTATATAAGGAGCCTCAAAAAAAGGCCTAGTCCTTCAAGAGCAAGGATGGGTCGAGGCTCTGCCAACAGATGCATCAGTGAATAATCCAACACTTTGAGAACAACATTCCCCAAAGACAAATCGGTAGGATTTTGGGCATTTCACCTTCTACAGTGCACAATATAATTAAAAGATTCAAGGAACCCGGTCAAATCTCGGTGTGTAAAAGGCAAGGCCGAAAACCACTTCTGAATGTGCATGATCTCCAATCCCTCCGACATCACTGTCTTAAAAACCGTCATGAGCCTGTAATGGATATCCTGACATGGGCTCGGGAATACTTTGCTAAACCTTTGTTAGTCAACACCATTCACCTCTGCATCCACAGATGCAAATTAAGGCTTTACTATGCAAAGCAGAAGCCATACATCAACACTGTCCAGAAGCGCCGCCGACTTCTCTGGGCTCGGTCTCATTGGAGATGGACAGTAGCATAGCGGAATCGTGTTTTGTGTTCCGACAAGTCAACATTTCAAATAGTTTTTGGACAAAACAGCCGTCGTTTTCTATGGGCCAAAGAGGAAAAGGACCATCCAAGCTGTTATCAGTGTCAGGTACAAAAGCCAGCATCTGTCATGGTATGGGAGTGTGTCAGTGTCCACGGCATGGGTAACTTGCACATCTGTGAGGGCACCATTCATGCAGAAAGATATGTACACATTTTGGAGCAACATATGCTACCATCCAGACATTGTCTTTTCCAGGGACATCCCTGCATTTTCCAGCAGGACAACGCCAAATCACATTCTGCCCCGGATTACAAGCTCATGGTTGCGTAAGCAGGTAGTGCGGGTGCTGCATGGCCTGCCTGCAGTCCTGACCTGTCTCAGATTGAGAATGTGTGGCGCATTATGAAGTGCAAAACAAGGCAACGAAAGCCCTGTACAGTTGCGCAACTGAAGAAATACATAATGGATGAATGGGGGAAACTTAAGCTTGCTAAACTTAACCAACTGGTGTCTTCAGTGCCCAAATGCTTAATAAGTGTTATTAAAAGAAAAGGTGATGTTACACAGTGGTAAACAGTCGACTGTCCCAACTTTTTTTAAGTGTGTTGCAGTCATCAGATTTGAAATGAGTGTATATTTTCAAAAATAAATTAAATTCACAAAGTAAAACATCAAATAATGTGTTAATAATGTGTTTTCAATATAGTACAGGGTGAGTTGACTTTTCAAATGACTCTTTTTTTTTTTTTTTTTTGCATTTTCCATACTGTCCCAACTTTTTCGGAATTAGGGTTGTAGTAGGACTGTGATGATGGGACTTGAGCTGTCAATCCTTATTAAAATGTCACAAGCTATGGTAGGAAATAGCGAGTGAACACAATAGACTACGCCACCCAGGCTAAAGGCCTGAGACCTCACTGACATAGAGAAAAGTAATAACAGAACTCCCTGCAATCCAACAATGCAGTGTTTCGGGTAAGATGGAAGTTCCCATGTTAAATAGGTGGACCAGATAAGTCAAAACTCCAGGGGGTGTAGCAGAAACATGAAAATGTATTCAAGGAGGAATTGGGGATGTTATGAGGTCCACCAGCTAAGAGGCTACGTACAGGTGTTTTGGGCCAAGACTGGTGCCCTACACTAGGAAACCAAAGTAGGAGGCTGAGCTGGATTGCCTTTTGAGAAAGAAAATCATTGAACCGATTAAATTCTCTGAGTGGGCAACACCTATAGTTCCAGTGCTAATGCCTGATCATTCTGTAAGGATTTGTGGTGATTACAAACTTACTGTTAATCTGGTATCCAAACAGGAACAGTATCCCTTTCCTGGAATTGAAGATCTTTCTGCAAAGCTTTCAGGTGGGGAAAAATTCTGCAAACTGGACTTGAGTCATGCTTATCAGCAGGTAATTTTGAATGAGGCGTCAAAAAAAAATGAATATGCACAAAGGGATTTTTACAGTAAATCATCTGCCATTTGGGGTTTCATCAAGTCTAGCTATCTTTCAGAGAATTATGGAGGGTGTGCTCCAGAGCCATTTCTACATTGAAAAAAATTGTGTGTCAAGTAAATGATACATATTTAATATTCTTGCATATTACTTAAAACATTGTTTTTTTTGCTATTACTATAATCACTTAAGTAAGAGAAACTTAAATTGTGACATCAGAATCACTTGAAATATTTAAGTTTGATCAAAAAATTTTAAATAAGTAAAATTAATAATGATTATATATAAGTACGTGTTAAGGAATTCATTTTAGCTTACCCTACCCAAGTCAATGTTAAAGTACACATTTAAATAATTCAAATAGTATTCATGATTCATGATATATTATTTCAAAACATGTCCAAACGAAAACTTATTTTATTTTATTTTTTACTTTGGTTTGCTGATAATTTCTTATTGTCTTCTAACTTGAACTTTGTGGTATTGTTAAAAACATACAAAAAACTAAATCCTAGTTGAAGTTAGTATTTGTTTATACAGAAGCTGAATTTTAATGGTTGGTGTATTTTAACAGTGAGAGACAGAATAACAACAAAAAAATCCAGAAAAACGCATTTCAAAAAAGTTATACATTGATTTGCATGGTTAAAATACACCTACCATTAAAATTATAGACTGATCATTTCTTTGTGAGTGGGCAAACGTACAAAATCAGCAGGGGATCAAATACTTTTTTCCCCTCACTGTATGTGTTAGCTGGGTCCATGCATCTGGGAATTTCTTACTCTGGCAAATGTTTAAAACAAAGCGATTAGATTAAATCCTCCTTCAACTTTAAGGAAAGGTGGTCTAAAACTAATATTGTAGCATGCTGTGCTATTTTCTACGTGGGTTTGCCACTCGACAACAATAATGGGAGGGAGTTGAATTAAATGCAAGGGACTTTATTGAACACAGAGAGTGTGTGTTTGGATTTGTTTATTAAAAATAAGTAAATCTTTCACAAACATGTCCTTTGTTTTAGATTTCAGAACTAACAGTAATCTACACCAGAAATCAAGATTCCCTGCATTGGTAAGTAGTGGAAGTACAAGTGCATTTTAAATATTTGAAAACAATGTGTTTGTATATTATTATTAAATATAGGCTTATAATAAATAAAAGAACATAAAAAAGTTTACAAAGGAGAGGAGGCCATTTGGCCCATCCTGCTCATTTGGTGTCCATGAATAACTAAGTGACTAATCAACATATAAATAAAGTCAGTATGTGTCCCTAAAATGTTAAATTATTGCTCTTGGAGATCAATGTATGCAGGATCATAAAGTGAAGTGATTTTTGTACATGATTATTTCATATCCACAGCCACATGTACATTCTTAATGCAAAAACAATATTTGAGTGTCAATACAATAATTGTATTGTTATTTATTTTTCTAGTGAGTGTACATGTGGCAAGGTCAAAACTACTTAAACACTATAGGCTGCAGGATGGACATTATGGATGAAGTCATCCTTATTCATGTTTGTATCAGGATTGCCCATGCACATTCAAAACCTGGAATGCCCTTCATTCACATCTATCCAGATATCATAAAGATAAAAAATATTTAAACAGAGACAAACTTGTTACTATCAAATGCCACCTGTGTGAATGCAATGAACTGGCCATTGAGAAGGACTGTTTTGATCATATAAGTTGACATCTAAAGAATCATGAAACTGTTCTGTGTATGTTTGAAGGTTGTGATTACCAAACAAAAGTTTATGGTACATTTAGGACACATTAGAGCAGAAAACACAATCCATATACACTGCAAGACTTCAAAACTGAAGTAGTTACAGGGACACATTGTTCCATCGGTTCAGGACAAAATGCTAACCAGGAAAATACGGATGGGTATGAACACAGATACTGAAGACTTGCCAAATACAATAGAGCACAATATTGCCTCTCTTTTACTTAAATTGGAAAGTTTGATGCATGTGTCACGCACTGCTATTGATGAGTTAGTTGAAGAGCTGCAATACATCATACAAAACATTATAACTCAAGTTTTCAAGAACCATAACTATAATGTTGACCAAGCAATAATCAAAGATTTAGCCAATGCTGTCTTTAAATGTAACCCTGTCAGCATTGCTATTGGGAAGGATGGTACCCTGGCAACGGCCTATAAACAAAGGGAATATTTCAAGGAAAATTTTCAGGTTGTTGAGCCCATTGAATACATACTAAATGCAAGGGAAAAAAACAAACTTGCAGTATGTACCTATATTGAAATCGTTGCAGCAGATTTTAAATCAGAATGGCATCCTTGATAAGACAGTTGATAATGAGGCAATTCCCCAACATGGAGAAGGTAAAGATCTGCCAAAGTTCAAATCCTATCGTGATGGAATGTACTTTAAGGAAATTTATCTTTTTACGGGATGAGTTTCAGATTTATATAAGTCTCTATATTGATGACTTTGATGTGTGTAATCCTCTTGGCACATCCAGAAAGACGCAGAAAATAGGTGCAGTTTATTGGGTTTTGTCAAATTTGTCATCCATTTTTCTTTTGATGTGAAGAAGTTTGGCTATGAGTAAGTGTTAGAACCTTTGCTGAGGGATCCTGTAACATTAAAACGAAGGGGTTTTCATTTAGAAATTGGGACAACAAGTTAAAGGCACTGTGCACTGTGTGGTTGCAGATAATCTTGGTGCTCATGGTATTGCCGAGTTTGTAGAAAGTTTCTCTGGGCAGCACATTTGTATATTTTGCACAGCGTTCTGAATTTCAGTCAAAGGAAGTTATATCAGGAGTTTTTAATCTTAGAACAAAGGAGGCTCATGCTAATCATGTTAAAACTGTTCAGGACAATGCAACTATGACAAACTGCTGTGGAGTTAAAAAGCAATATTTTTTGACTGAGAAACTCACCTATTTTCATGTAGTTTCAGGCTACCCTCCTGATGTTTTACATTATATTTTTTAGGGCATTGTTCCAGTAGAACTAGCACTGTACCTGAACATGCTAATTTCAAAGAAGTACCTTACATTGAGTAGTTTGAATGATTCCATCAGACATTTTCCTTACAAGTGGACTGATAAAACAGACTGAGGTTGCTCCCACTTATGGTTGGATCGCAAATACCCCATGGTGAGCCAGCATGGCAGACTCTGATGGACTTGAAAGACATAATAGAATTTGTTGTGTCACCAGTCCACACAGAAGAATCAATTGCATATCGCAATTTCACTGGCATCGATTTCAGGAGGTTGTTCCTAATGAAAAATTGTTACCAAAACATCAATATATTGAACATTATCCCCAAATGATGACTTTCTTTGGTTCTCTAGTTGCTTTGTGGACAATGTGTTTTGAGGTAAAACATTGTTTTTTCAAACAAGTTGTACACCATACCAGTTGTTTAAAAAACATATTGCTTTCACTTTCAAACATCAATTAAGGTTACAGCCATTGCCAGCTAAGTTTCCAATCCCTTGCTTCTCCTATGATACTGAGCTGAAGCTTGAAATTGACAACAAGGCTTACATGAAAGACAGCACTCTGCTGAGAGGTATTAAAACTGACATACTGGAAAATTTTGCGTACCCATCAGATGCAGACTTCTGCTCTGTGGCTGAGGCCTTAGTCAACAAATACCCATTTTTGTAAGAGTCTGGATCTTTCACAGGCTATTATGGATGGAAAACTAGCCTGAAGTACAAAATGGGGAACTATAGAACCAAGTTTAGAAATCTTGATTGCCCAGAGCTGACCAGCCAGATGATGAATCCAAGCCTGCCAAGAATGTTAAAAAGCCAAGAAGAGCTGAAGTTAATTATCTTCCAGCATATACAGATGGAGAAACAAAGGAAAACTAGAAAAAAAAGAGTTGCACTCATTGAAGAAGTGAGAAAATGGAACAATGAAAAAGTAATAAGTGAGAAAATGCTGAAGACATTTCCAAATTGACGGCAAGAAGTAGTTCACAAAAGGCCCATGGTTCTGGATTTCAAAAGCAGATGATCAACACTGTTTGAGGAGTGTCAGATGAGGCAGTTTGTATATATACCAAAACCATGTAACATTTAAGGCATATTGAAAGTTGTATAATCTAAAATATTTAATTTAATTTCCAAAGGTTAATTGGCATGCATTAACAAGTGTTACCCAAGTGTTAATACATGTTAATTCACACTGACATTTTACTTGATTAATTCAAATGAATGTTAGTCAGACAAGGTAACTTTGTATGTTCCCTCATACATTATTCTATTTCAGATTAATGCAGTTTTTGTTTTTTTTGTCCCTCTACAAACAAAGTTCATGACACAACTAGATGAACATTCACCAAACTGATAACTGTGTTTAAGATGAAAGGAGGAGTTGCAGGAAGAAAAATCAACAGCATCTTGAAAGTTTTAGAACAGGTTGTTGTATAATTATTAGTAGAAGTATTACAGATCTGGCCCTATAGCGGCAAAACTAGTCATCTTGCTGGCTGGCCTTAGCACTTTGTTGGAACTCTCTATGGCACGGATAGTTGTAGGGGATTGCACAGGAAGATGACTTATAATTCTTTCAAAGCATTGATTAGATTTGTCTATCATTTTATACCTCTGTTTAGATTTCATCTTAACTTTGAGGGTGAAAATTTGAAGGAAGCCTTTGTATTGTTTTTTCCTCAGTATATATATTTAATCACAAACCAAACAAATTATGTTTTCTATTTTCCTCCAACAGAGCGACAACATCAATACTAGGAGAGAAGTAGTCATCAAAGCATTGTGTGAATACCTGCATGAAGACAGTGAATACCTGATTAGAATACCTGGTCAATACATATAACATATTTTCTTCAGTGCACAACTTTTGTGCCTATTTTGTATTAGTCCCTATTATCTGGTTTTATGTGTAACAGATTGAATGTCTAAAATTTGAACACCAGACAAATGCCACATTTGCCACAGGGAAAATAGACACACATAGAATAAAATCTCAGGTGGCATTTGGGTATATGAAGAAATTAATGTTTTAGTAGCAACTAAATGTCATGTCAACATGAAAAATACATACACAAGACTGCCTTTTGCATTGATGAATCCTGATGCATAAATAATACTGAGAGAAAATAATTAGGGAGTAATTGCTCTCTTTTTAAAAATCACAAATTGTCTCCTCATGATCTTGATAATAATAATAATAATCATAATCAGTATTAGAATGCCCTTCATGTTTGGATGGTGTTGTGTTTACAGAAGTGCAATGGAAACATTATTAATAGTGCAATGAAATGCATACTATTTTAGCACTACCCTTGTGAAAAAATCGAAATAGTACAAGATAGTGTACAAAGAGCATATTAATAGTATACTATTTTTTTACTATTTTAACCCAGTACTTAAGTATACTACTTTTTTGGCAAGGGTAGATAAGAGAGAAAAACACAGTAATAACTATTGTTTTTGTATTATTATTATTATTATTATTATTATTATTATTATTATTATTAACTATTTTTTGGTACATGTTTTAAAAGAAAACCATACTATAATCCATCTGGGACCTCCTACAGCAGCCAAAGAACTTTTGATAACAGCCAGGTTTTACAAAAAACTAAAAACTAAGCAATGGTACCTGGCCTGGCATATTTCTTGTTTTTAGACTATTCAGAAAGATCAGGCAATGAAAAATATTGAGCGAACTGTCATGGGAATATTTGTGATCCGACAGGAAGGTGCAGCAGCATGTGAACCCCTGGAAGATGTCAGCATTGTAATCAAGGGTGTGGAAGTGGTAAATATCCTGAGAAATGTGGGCAGTGCTTGTGCTTTGTTAATGGGTTTGATATATGCACTTAAATGAACCTATCCAAAGGAACTCAAAAGTAATGAGGAACTGAAGTAATTCAAAAGATATGAATGGAATTAGATGGACACAAATGATCTCCAAAAGTACAGGGACTAATGTACACCATTGAGTAAAATAAGTGTGATCTTGTTATTTAATCCCATTTGGGAATTCAGACTTTCTGAGTTACAATTGAAGTTCTGTTAAGAATTTTGAGATACTGTTTTTTTATTGTTTTTTCTTCACCTTTGTGTTGTAGATGGGCTTCCATATCTTCCAATATTTCAGTGAATGTTTTATTATCTTCTCTGGTGCCAATACATTTCCAGAGATAACTGCTTATAGATCACATATTAATGCATTGTAATGTCTCAGTTTCTTGATGTAAAATTAGGGATAGGTAAATGTGTATTTGACAACTGGATATTTTTTTCAGTGTAGGCATAAGTGACATAAGTGGCCCATAGGGCCCCATCTAGCAAAAACTAATAATAAATTGAATATATTTTCAATTATTTTCTATAATTAATCACAGTGATCAGTGTTCAGATTGGATTTTGGTTCCCCATCCCTGAATTAACTTTTTAGTTATCGGTTAATGCCCCAATCCACCACAGGACTCTCTCCAGAAAATTGTAATGAGTACATCCTGATCTACAGAGGAGAGTGGAATTTAAGCAGAGCAAAAAAAGGGCTACCATGAGCAGCATGCAAAGGAGAGGAGTTTTGAATATGGGGATTCTGTATTAACAAGAAACTTCAATTTTATTTCCAAGTCTGATTTCTGGAGTCTTTACAGCAGTAACTGGTCCTGTTTCTTTTAAAGTACTGCTAGGGGATGGTGAAATCGTGCATAGACGCGTTGATTGGGTCCTTTCTAGACCACAGGATGAGCCCATGGGGTACAACGGACATTGTGCCAGAGGACTTGTCTCTATGTATCGTAGACCCTGTTTAGGAGCACGGGAGTTAATCACATGTGGACAGGAAACATCGAATCATGACTCAGGCTATGCGTCAGCCCCAGTGAACAATACAAAACCCTGTTCTGCGAGCTGTGTGTATGTACATACTATTATATAGTTTTGTTGCTTTACACTACCATCTAGTGGCGAACTCGGATACTGCTGCGTATCTCCGATATCTTCCTGTTCAGAACAAATCTGCAGAGAAGCAGCGCGAATGAGCTCCAGCTTTTCTTATATGACAGGTCTTGGAAATATAAGTATGTAAGTAGATTATTGCTGTTTTACAGTGTAAAATGTTTATTTAGTCTGCATGGTTAACATACCGATAAACTAATCTATGCTAACGACCTTAACAGGAGTGTTAGGGTGTAGCCGTCTATGTCACCCAAATTAGCTGACGTTTCTTTGCAATGTCTAGATATTAGTTTTATGACGTTTTATGCTTGTAATTACTTTGTATATGCACACAGTTGCGTGTATTCAGGTAGTTATCTTTATTATTTCTTCCTGTCAGGTTGTGATTGGAATCTATTTGTATACATTTGTATTTATGAATGTGTGCAGATCATTTTCTAACACAGATTTTCCTAAGTCTGTATTTTTCAGTTCTACAACCATTAAATATATGAGTTCCAGTAGAGTCCAAACGCTACTCCTGCCTCCCGATTCTCTATTGAGAAGCTGTTCCTGTCTGCCCAGCCTTGCACTTCAGACACCCTGGTTATTTGAATGATTATTTGTAGTGCTATACTTGTATCATACTGTTTGTGAATTTGTGTGTTCATTTATAGTCTGCATGGGAATAACTGTACATATTGGATGCTTGGCAATAATGAT
Organism: Amia ocellicauda; assembly: GCF_036373705.1. Classification (NCBI taxonomy): domain Eukaryota; kingdom Metazoa; phylum Chordata; class Actinopteri; order Amiiformes; family Amiidae; genus Amia; species Amia ocellicauda. The sequence goes on along the minus strand of NC_089863.1, from coordinate 29,448,966 downwards.
AATACTGTACCATGTTTTTTTGGCAGGCCAGTGTTCACTGTTACAAAATGTGTGAATAATTGTGGAGATTGATGATTCATTAGAAATAATGAAATTGGGTTTTTATATATATATGTGTGTGTGTGTGTCCTCTGGGGATATAAAAGGGGACATCATTTTGTTAAGAAAAGGGTCTGTGTTTGGTTTCCTGAATGTGTCATAATAAAGCAGGGTGTATACAGCATTTTCATGGGATTGCATGGAGTTTTTCCTTATCCATATAATGGAAGACCTGCCTCACTTCATATTATTTTATTTTATTAGCAGGCGCCCGTGTCCAGTGCGACTTACAAAATATAAGCGCAATACAAAGTGAATTGTTTCTATGTCTTCTATTAAAAAAACAACTATTGCATTTTTAACACAATGCACCAGGATTTTATTAGATACACTCCTTAACATATAGGCCTACACGTTATTTCAACTAACAATGTTTTCACCTGACAATAACGCTTTATCGTCTCTAGTAGCCGGCATTATGCATATTCATGAGCTTCATGCAATCCCATAATGCATCGTTTCTGTAAAACGGAAGTTCCCGTTAAACAGACTGTTTTGTTTAGAAAGAGGATCTTTGAAAATGTCCGTCTCTGCGTGTCTGGACGCCCGCCTGGCCTCGGCTTTGACCGGGCTGATGAGAGCCGCCCTGTGGGAGATCGGGAAGGCGGTGGGAGAGACGGTGTCGGAGCACCGAGCGGAGATAACCCGCAGGGACGCGGAAAACGAGGCGCTGAGACGGAGGCTGCAGGAGCTCCTGGCGGCGGGGGAGGCGGCTGTGTGTGGCTGGAGCTCCGGAGCGGATGGGCCGCCTGTGAAGAGCCGAGGAGCCGGGAGGGCAGAGCGGAGCTGCGCGCAGAGAGAGAGCCGCGGAGCTGCCGCCGGTAACCTTTCATATTGATCTGCTTTATTCATGTCTTTACTGCTAGACGAGACAGGCTGAGCGCTTTACAGTGTCGCGAATGAAAACGAGCCGCAGCAGCACAACACCCTGAGCTGTTTGGTCGCGTTCGCGTTGCGCAGATTTCCGCAGTTGTGCACAAATCTGCAGAGAGTATATTAATATTATTAGCAGACGCCCTTGTCCAGGGCGACTTACAAAACATAACAGCGATACAAAGTGCAATAATACAGTGCAGTTCAAGGCATAATACATTTTACGAATTCCAGTTTACACAAGTGTATAGGAGATACAGTAAACAATATATAAGGTATTGCATCCTAGATTGTAAAAGCTGATCAGTGCAGACTAGATGTGAAGTCGTGACTGCAGACTTGGCCCTCAGAGGCAGATGCCCCCAGATCAAGTGAAGACAAATGTAAAGTCGTATTAATGTGGAAATTAAGAAACGTGGCAGATTAATCACGATCATCTGTTTGTCCAGTCAGATGTTTGTTTTGCTTTATTGTGATTCTTACTCGGAGAACATTTGATCAAAATAGTATTTCATGGATTTTCTTGGAAAACACAGTTCACGCACATGGCCAGTGTGTATTTTGCTTAGAATTGCGAATCGAAAGCCTCTGAGCAAGTCTGACTGCAAGTCCCCAGTACCCGTGTGAGGGATCATGTAAATGTATCTACTTTGAAGACAGAGGAAAACGATGGGAAATGGGTCATTTTGTGAAAAAGCCAACAAAAAAAATCTATTAAAATGCATTTTCCATAAGTGATAGTTTGTCACAAGTATTCATACAACTTATACATTGACAATCTTTAAAAAACATGCTTGTTTTCCAGTCAATCTGCGTAATGGTGTATACTGTTTTTATTTTGCACTTTTAATTAGTTTAGCATGAAGCTTTTGAATGATATATGATTGAGTATGGTGAGTTTAAAACTTCTACATCAGTGTTGGGCAACATAAATTAATGAGTGGGTTGGGTGTCAAAGACCCCTTTTTACCACAATTATAAGCCACACATGCATTATATTGTGGTTTTCTAATTTAAATGTAGCAATACATGCATATCAACAATGTACCACTCACCACTGTTCTACATGAAGCATTGTAAACTGCACAGCTCTCCCATCATGTAAAGTACATCAACAATGGATATCTGTGTCAGTGCACATAATTTCAATGTATATATTATTTAGTTCCAGCAGATGTTGCCATGATTTGTCTTTTGTACCAGTTTCTGAATAACCTACACCCCGTTCACACTTGAGATTAACACGTATGTGAATGGGGTCATAGATTTACGCCGGCCCTGGTCCGGGTCAAATCAGTGAATTCAAAACTAGTCCCGCTTTTTGACCCGGCCTTATGACGGTGTTCTGACAAACTGAGCTACTTTGTTTGAATTAGCTTCCTAGCGAAAGTACGCGTGCGCAGTGAACACGCCCATAAATCTGTTGGTAATAATTATGTACATTTAAAATTATTTTGGCCGTGTTATTTCATAGTGACAATTTGCTATTTACGCATAGATGACAGAATGAGCTACATAGGGTTTGAAAGCTTCTAATACAGTAATAGTGCTGAAAAACAGTGGGAAGCCAATTCTGATAGGTCTAAATATAAATGGGAACGCGCCGGGCAATGGGCTGGGTGGAATGCGTCAGCGTGTGACGTAACTCAAGCCCCGCCCCCAGAGACTCTGTGTCAGAGAGACGCAGAATAAACACAGTAAACACGTGCACCAAGACAGCTCACACACTGGAGGACAGTATTGTCTCTATTGTTTGAATGTCATATCGATCTATAGCCTTAAATGTAGATACATTTCGCTAGATCACATCTTTATATATATTATAAAAGTCTAGGCTAAGTAATGAGTTATAATGATGTAAAAAGTTAATAAGTGTGTAGCTGGTAAACTTGCTATTGTTTGTTTTTGTACTAAGTATGATTGAAGTCTGAAATTTAACAGCATGCATTTTACACGTGGAAATTGCATTGTGAAATTGTCAACGGGACCAATAACTTTATTAATTATCCGCATTTTGCATTTAAACGATATACATTTAACCAAAGCAGGTTTCCATTCAAATCAGTGAATTTTAATACGAGACCAGCTGTTTACTATCCAATCCAATATGCGTTATATTGAATTGAGCAGTACAATCACAAATGCCAGCGTTAGATGTGACAACTGGGACGATGCAGAAATGAAAGCGCTGTTTACAATGTGGATGAAGATAAAGTTAAAAGAGAAACCGCAGGACGTATCCAGCGCTGCTGTCTGATATCACTATAGACGCATCACAGAGGCTGCTTTGAATGCAGACGATTGCATACTAATGCATACGATTTATTGTGATTTAATGCAGATGTCCTAATAAAGGTGCTTCGCTTTCGGGTGAATTGTATAACAGCACTTTTAAACTTGCAGAACCGAGAATAGACATTTGAAAAGGGAAATATATGAATTAGATTCCCCATTGAACCAGCACATTTTTAATTATTTTAGAAAGCTTCGGCTGCAAAGGGTTAGATTACTTTCAAATAAATATAGAACCGAACAATAGCCAATCGATATTAATAAGTTGTGATTATAAACACATCGCATACACCTGTAAGCATCACTGGTTTGTTTGAGCAGATTTGTTTATTCCCGGCATGCATTTCGTTTAGGACGGCTTTTCGCCCGCATATGTGAAAGCACTTAAGCTCCTAAACCCTTAAGTGTGAACAGGGTGTCTAAAAAAAGCCGGACCAATTTGAGTCGGCCCAGGGCCGGCCTAATAAGTGTATGCATGCAATTACAAATATGGCCTAAACTGCACTACAATTAAATAAGATTTGATTAATTGAATAGTTTGAATAGATAGTTATTATTCTACACGTATATACTTGCCCAAACACTGTGTACTGCATGTACTGTTATATTAATAAATGGAGAAAAAAGAACGCAATCTTGTCAAATCAGAGAAATTACTACAGCAACTTGATTTTTCAATCATGAGACATGAGGCATGTTTGATGGAAGGATCGAACAAAACAAATTCTAGAATCAAACCGTTTTATTACTACAGAGTACAACACTACAGAGTACAGACTAGAAAACTGACACATACAATTGGGTCCATAAATATTTGGACAGTGACACAATTGTCATCATTTTGGCTCTGTATGCCACCACAATGGATTTGAAAGGAAACCATTAAGATCTTTAATTTGAGGGTAGTTACATCCAAATTGGGTGAACAGTGTAGTAGGGATACACCGATTAATTGGCCGACAATTGGTATCCGCCAATTATAGGCAAAAAATGTAATAATCGGTATCGGCCGACTGAAATGTTGAGTCTGAAATCCGTTCAACATTTCAACATGCATTAAGTTAGAAGATTATAATGCTAAAGTACATTTAAAAACTCCACTAAAATCACAATCTACCCCCAAAACAAAGTCCCACAGATTCTCCCATTGCCCTGCCGTTACAAGAAGTAGACGTTTGTTCATTTGGCTGCATTAGTAACCCTTCCATATTGTTTTGTGTTTTGTTTGCACTTGCATTCAATCATTACCAATATGCCTTAGTTGTTCTCAACGTATATTTACTTAATATCTACTGCTTTAACATTTTGTAAAATTACAAATAAAAACTGGTAGATTAATATACATTGTGTGGCACTTCCGTTTTAAGACAAAACTAATGCAGTGGTATCAATCTACCGTGAGTTTGAGTATGCCTTTCATTTGTAGAGTACATTTTTTCACAATTTATAGATTTTTGAGAATTAACAACTTTCTTTTGCCAACTTCATGAAGTTTTTAAATTGTCGGAGTGTTAAATATGAATGTGTGGCCATTTCTCCATTTGATACAGGAGATAACGGTAAACACAATGCTTTCCCCCCACATGTTCAACAGACCTGTCAATTGCTAACCACAATTAATCACAACAGGACAGACTTACAGTTTCTGTCATTTTCTCCTGCTCCCAGTGTGCCGCACCGCACCGCAGCATAAACAACATCATAAGAAGATCTCGTTCGTGAAGTGCAGTTCTGTGCGAATCTGCCCAGCTCCACCAATGGGAACAGAAGATTCTGCAGTTCTTCACATAACTGCGATAATCTGCGCACAAGAACCCAACCTAAAACATGAATATTCAGAAAATGACTTGTGGGTGGTGCTGTCACTGCCAAATATATTGACTGGTTTTCTAAAGTGCCAATCAATTTAGACAATTGAGGGGGGCAGGCTGCCAAAAAAAAAAGAAAACGCAGATAGTCCCTCACCTGGTGTGTCAACCTATACAGCTCTGCGTGCCACACTGGGCACGCGTGCCACAGGTTCGCCATTCCTGTCCTAGTTTGTTACACAGTAGAGCTTGTGTTGCCCCCCTGCACTCGATTGAGCAAGAGGCTGTTGCTCCTGTATGTGGCTCAGGGAGTATGAGTTGATCTCTATGGAATCACCTTTTACATAGTTTGTTGGTAATAACTAGTGCTGTCAAAGTTAACACATTAACGCATGCGATTAAGAAGCTTAAAGCTGTAAAAAAAAAAAAAAAAAAAAAAAAAAAAAAAAAGGTCCGTGTGTATGCTGGTTTTCGATCCAACCGAGTCCTCAATTACTTAATTTGTCCAATTTATTTTTCAATTTTACATATTTAAAAAATATATTGAAGTATTTTACAGTTGATGATCTAAAAGTGCATTTGATTCAAGGTACAGTTGCTTATAAAATATCAGAGGGCTTCGGTAAGTGTTTAAATGCATCCAGCTAATTAAACAATTAGACCAATTAAGTCTGTTGGATCGAAAACCAGCATACACACGGCCCTCCAGGAATTGAGTTTGAGACTACTGCTCTAAACTATCCATAGTGCAAATACAACTCCATGTGCTCATGCTTGCTTTTTAATGTCAAACCATAGCTCTTAATCAGGTAAAGTGAAAGGATGGAGAAAGCTACTAAGGCACAATAAAACAGTCAGTTTCATTTTAAAATAAGTACGGATGGGTTTTTGGATAAAAGCAACGTTATTTGCACCTACTGTAAGGGCGAATTTGTGTATCACAGAAGTACATCGAGTCTGAAGTATCATTTACAAGCAAAACACACAGCTGATGTGAGCCACGGTGGTGACAGGGCTCGAAGTGCAGAACAGCAACCTACTCTTTTAGAGTTCATGCGTAGGAGGCAAGTTGACAAGTCAACAAGGAGCAAGCTAACGAAGGCTATAGCGTAGTGGATAGCTGTTGCTTGCCGGCCAATGGAAACTTAATTCACAAACTCTGGGCGTCATGAAAATGAAGAGGCACTATGCTGAAACATGCGCTGAACATTTTATGGATGTAGCGAAGCAGTGGAACATTGAACAGAAAGTTGCCATGCTTGGAAAGGACAGTGCACAGAACATGATTGCATTTGTTGAACCCCTGCCTTACACCATGTCTGCAAAGGTCAGTCACGGTGTCCCTACAGAACAGCGGGGTTGACAATACCTTAGGAAAATGCTGAAAAGTAGTTGGGCATTTCAAACACAGTCTGACAAACTCTGCAGAGCTAGAAGAACAGCAAGTTGCACATGGGCAAAATAAGGAGTGCCTTGTACAAGACATAATTTCAAGGGTTGAATTCCATCTTGTTGTGATCAGGCGTGTGCAAAGAAACCAATAACCACTGAAGGATGCTTTGGCACAAGAAAAAAACAACATAATCATGCCAACCACAGCTGAACTGGAGAAACTACAGAAGCTGGAAGCACTATTGGAGCCCTGCAGGTACAATAGCAAACCTTTATCACCCTGTTATTGTGTGTGTGTGTGTAAGACTGAGTGAAATAGTTTGTGAGTGATGAGTATGTGTGTGATTTGAGGGTAATGAGGGAGGGGGGCATGGTGTGTGTATGCGTGGGGGGGTTATGAAGGGGGGGTTATGGAAGGACATCCATGTCAAAAACGCGTACTGTAGTACACATTCAAATATTGAGTACTCGTGGACCAATCAAAAGGCAGAAAATACTATGCATACTCAGTTTAACGGTACGTGTAGTAAAACAATGTAATGGGTTACGTATGTTCTGTGTTGGTACTGAGTCATTTTACGGTAGAGACTTGTCATGACAATGTGGTATGTACGTATCCGCTTGTAATCACAATGTAACTGCCATAGTGACCAACTAGATTAACTGTAACAGATCTAGACAGGAGAAAGTTGCACAAATAAAAACAGAAAAAATCCATTTAAATATGACCGCATTGAATGATTTCTTACACTGCTTTACAGTAGCCTACCTATGCAAAACGCTACACACATAGTTTAGTAAATGACCACTGCTGTTTTGTAAGTCCATGTTGTCCATTTCATTTCAGTCTTCTATCAAAATTAATACGATGATTTATTAATTTATTTAGCAAACACCTTTATCTATCCTGTACAGTGTCAATACAATGGCATTGGGCAAACAAACGCACTTAAACATCCAACTGATGCAGTACTAACACACAGCTTTGCCACAATGTTGTAGCAACGTAAATTAAGTTGTGTGGCAACGTGTCAGCTGGGTGTTTAATTCTACGTAGGGCTGTGTGATATGACGATATATATGTGACGATAGAAAAACGTCTATTGTTTCATATTATGCTCTATCGTTCGTTTAATTTGTGTCGCAAATCCCACTCTTTATGGCAATATTTTTTGTCATTTGGATGAGGCTTTACGTTCTTCCCGGTTATTCCACACCTGCCGGATGCAGGCAAAAATTTGCATTCAGAAATGCAAACAAACATGGAGGAGAGTGAACTTGACACAGAATAACCAGCATAACCAAAAGACACTTTAATGCACAAGCGCACACGTTCCGCTCTCGTAGCCGGATAAACTCGATCTGCAAGCACCCCCAACAATAGAAACATAGAAACCGCAAATTAAAAACATTGACAAGTCAAGGAATCACCCTCAAATCCCTCATCAATGATTTCAAAATATCAAGAGGGACAAGTTTTTCCAAATTAAATCTTTTTTGTGAGGTGTTCTGAGCTGATGGGGCAGAGTACATGAAAGCCCTTTTCTAACATTTGGGACAGTTAGCAAAATAAAGTCCGGTGAACGTTGACAGTAGCCACCACATTTTTTAAGAATAAAATGCATAAATAAGAAGGTAGCAAACCCAGAATGGCTTTATAAATAAAAATATACAAATGACTGAGTCTGCGAGTGACTAGGGAAGTCTAGTCAACCCCAGCATATTAAGTGTGATGGTGTGTAAGTGCTTTGCAGTTTAAAATAAATCTCAATGCTCCATGGTAAAGGGTGTCAATTGATCTTAAACTCTGAGCAGTAGCATTCATATATAAAATATTGCTGTAGTCCAGTATAGGCATAAAAGTAGCTGAAACAAGTCTTTAACTTTAAAACTTTAACTTTTAAAGAAAACACGAGCCGTATTCCTAAAATAAAATCCCAACTTTAATTTTTTTTTGCAAGTTTCTGTATATGCAATTTGAAACATCAATTATAATTCCAAGATATTTATATGAAGTTACTGCCTCAATCTCATTCCCCTGATCAGTATCAATACATGCAAGATTCAGCGGTCTATTTCATGCTTTGGAGAACACCATTAGTTTGGTTTTGAACAAGCTTCAATTGACACAAGGTATGTTGAACAGCATTAAAAGCAGTTTGCAAATTCTCAAATGCTTTTGCGAAAGTTGAGGCACAACAATAAATAAGCGTCATCAACATAAAAGTGAAGTGGGGCTTTTTTGCTTTTTGTCTAGATTATTTATATAAATAGTGAATAAGAGAGGGCACACTGTTGAAAGCAGACAATGTATCAGATGTGACCCCATTATATTGTGTGCATTGAGTTCAGTTAGATCACAAACTATGAAACAGCATGCTGAGAACGACCTATGCTTGACAACCTCTGTGTCAGTATAGCATGATCCACTGTATAAAAAAGTCTTAGAAAGATCAATGAAACGTGAGTGTTGTTTTTTATCAAGAGCATAAGTGATATCATTTAAAACCTTCATGGCTGCTGTACTGGGCTGTGCTTCTTCCTGAAGCCCGATTGATACATAGATAAAACGGAGAGAGTTTTTATGTACTAATTCAGATGTTCACTAACAAGGATTTCAGGTATTTTAGGTAGGGGTGACAGCTTCGAGACTGGTCTATAATTGTTTAAAAGAGATGGATCTTCCCCTTTAAACAGTGGTAGAACAAATGCAGACTTCCATATCCTTGGTATTAAATTACATTCCAGGGTAAGATTGAATAGATATGTAAGTGGCTCAGCTATAATATCAGCTGCCAATTTCAAATGCTATTTAAGTGATCTTGCATTAATATATAGCAATATATATTGTGTTAACATCTCGGAAAGTTACACTAACAGCTTCTCAAGAATTGTGTAGCCCCGCGACGAGAGTGCGGCGGAACGTGTGCGCTTGTCCATTAAAGTATGTTTTGGGTATTTTGGTTATTCTGTGTCAAGTTCACTCTCCTCCATGTCTGTTTGTATTTCTGAAATTTCTTGCCTGCATCTGGCAAGTGTGGAAGAACTGGGAAGTACGCAAAGCGTCCAAATGACGAAAAATATTGCCGTAAAGAGTTGGATTTGCGACGCAACGAAATAAACGATGGAGCATAATATGATACGACAGACGTTTTTCTATCATGACACGATATATATAGTCATATCGCACAGTCCTACCATATACTATACTGAAAGTGATTATTTTTGTTTTTCTTTTCTTTAAGATAAAACATAGTATGTCTTTTACATAATGCACTGTTTCTTAAATGGAAAATTGTTAATTTAGGGCCAAATGTAATTGCATTCCAAAATTGTAATTAATCGCACTTAACTAAAGAATAATATGCGATTCATCGTAATTAATTTTTTTTAATCGTTTGACAGCCCTAGTAATAACAGTTGAGCTGTTTCTGTTTTGCACTAATAATTTCTTAGCAGGCACCCTTGTCCAGGGCAAGTTACAAAATATAAGCGCAATACAAAGTGCAATAATACAGTGCAATTCAAGGCATAATACAGAAACTACATCAATATATAGTTCAAACTGTGCTAATTAAGACAGTAACAGACAGTAGATGCCCTTACAAATATAGGTGCAGTAACAATACAATTAAATAAACTAAGCAAAGTAAACAACCGGTACTTGGCAGCAGAGAGCACTTGTGTTGTTGTCGTTCTACCCAGCAGGTGGAAATGGGCCTGTGGACGTAATGACTGAGCTCTGCCAAGTACCGGTTGTTTAATTGTATTTTTACTGCACTGTTCATAAGGGCAGCTTCTGTTTGTTAGTTACTGTCTTACTTAGCCTCAGGTACATGGAGGCTCTAAACAACATGCGATTTGGATAAAAACATGGCATGATCACGGTCCCCAGCTTTCGATTCACATTCTAAAGGATCATCACTGGCTTTGGGAATGACATGAAACTACATGGTACTGAGGGTTTACATTTGACGTGTGTGTGTACATCATTGTTTTGATGTTGTTAAATGCTCAGTCCTGTTGTCCTCCATAGCACCGAGCCTACATATATTTCAAAAGTCTAATTCTACGTAGAATTTGACATGCCTGAAACATGCACATAATCCATGTGTCTTCCATCCCAGTGCAGTTTAGCATAATATCCCACATGTCTACAGCAACTAATGCTTTGATTGTCGATGGCACAAGCATTGGTGAGAAACCAATTGATTTTAACTAAGAAATTCTAGTGTGCTTGCATTCAAAAGTCACTTTTAAGTTATTCTGTACCTTTGGAAAATTGTGTCTACATGCGCCACAACAGATGTAGAATTACGTGCATGTATAGGTGTCGAGAAAACCTTACAGCACAAACAACCCTTTTGGTCACAGCAATTTCATAATTAATAGGACAGTTGCCCTATTACTATCAATGTTGCAAAAACTTACCATGCTAAAGCTAATTCTGATTTACACAGTCCACATCGCACTGTACAGTTATCATTCTCTCTCTTATAAATACTCCTACAGTTTTGATTCTTTCGCCCGAGTTTTGTTTCGCACAATGGCTGGCTGCGACGTGTATTAATAGGAACAGCTTAGAGGCAACATAGTTAAATTCTATGGCTGAAATAGAAGTCGATGTTTTTTTACAAGTTGACTAATCGTTGCAGCTTTAGACTTTATAGACCTGAGTTCCCTTTCTGCTGCTGTTATTGTTTTTTTTTCATGTAAACCTGCTTTTGGAATACATGTGTGGGGATTTTGATGTATATTTTTAATGCTTCTTTTGTTGGCCTATGTTTTAATAGTTGTGTCTAGTGAGAGGGGCTATACTGACAACAGTATAAAAGTGGGATGAAAGAGGTCAGTAGGAGAGAGCTGGTTGGAATTTTAACACCTGCACATTTTTTATCCTGCTTTGAGGATGTGTTTTAATTTTTTTTTCATTTTTTTTTTTATTATACCTCCAATTGTTTATACTGAGTGCTGGTAGTGGCATCCACTTGTTTTATTCCTGTATTTTCGGTTGTTTGTCCCTAAAGACAATAAATGTAATTATTTTTGGATACTTGCTACCCTTGATCTTAATTGTCCAGCACTCGGACCACCACACCGAGCATTGTGCATTTGGATCAGCACAATAGAGCCGTGAAGGTTCCACTCCCTCCTGTGCTGGTTGAGCAGGAGGACATGGAGGACATGCATTTTCTTATTGACTTGCCTTCCGTTAATTGTTGCCTACCACACAATTGCTCCAGTAGAGTGTGACTACAGTCCCTTGCTCCTGGACAGCCCAGATGTGGCACTACGAGACCCCTATGGCCTTCTATCCAGAGCTGGTTCAGTTGAGGCTCCCCCTAGGAGTCATGGTCTGGATGCAAGCTCCCTTACCAGCTCACTGCCTCCTCCCTTGCGCTGGATTGGGTATACTCTAACCCTTTCCCCTTTGGGCAGTACTTCAAAAGATAACGATAAGTTACAAATGCAACCCTGGTTATCTGAGAGAGGTCACTCAGGAGCTCGGTAACATGCCAAAGAGGAAGTTCCTGTGTGAGCATCACATTATATACAATCAGGAAGGGGACTGTTTGAGTGACTCACCCAGGAACCTATAAGCGGCTTCGATAGAAGAATGTTTTCTACAGGTATCCATGGTGACTGGAGAAGCCCCTCCCCCTTTGGGCAGCATTTCCTTTCTCAGATAACCATGGTTGCATTCGCAACCTGTCATTTTTATCTGGACATGTCCCATAAAGCATTACACTATCCAAATGTTAAAACATAAATGGATCCATCCTGATCTTGCAATGCATCAAATTCGATTTGTCAAATGTTAAATAATCACCCTACAACTACCAAAAGTACTAGAATAAAACACCCCATCCACTTCATGAAACTTTAATTCCTAGAGCCAGTTTTAAATGTATTACGAAGTACAGAGGAAATTACAAAGCCCAGAAAGAAGTAGGCAGGCATCAAATAGTAGTACTAGTAGTAGAAGTTTATTAGTAGTAGTTTTTATACAACAAATAAAGCACACAACAACAAAAATCTAAATATAATGAAAGTGGTATTCAGCACACTTAAAATACTAAATTAGTTGATTTAATGTTTCAAGGAATAATATGTGCATTTGACACATCTGTGCATTTGATATGTGCATTATAATCAAATGATTTGAATATATTTGCAATTCAAATCATGACAGTTTTAGTATTTAGAGTATTTAGAAATTAAATGCATCAAGATATCAGTGCTCTTACTATCAGACTTCATACATGCTCCCAGTTTATATGTTAACTGGATACTTTATTAGCACTTCTGAATGATGTTTTGATATAATGACTTGTGTAGGAATTGCATTAACTGAGTTTTCAGAGCTGCTGTTCTCAGTGCTGCTCTCCTGTGTCGTCTCTTCCCCAGGAGCTGTAGAAGCCAGCGCTCTCCCTGACTCTGGGGAAAGGGCTCCCACTGAACAGCAGCACTGGGAGCAGGAGTGGGGCTCCAGTCTGAGGCAGGACACAGAGCCCACAGCTACTGAAGACAACCAGGGGCTGAGTGAGCAGCCCAGGAGCAGACAGAGTGAGGAGGAGCTCAGGGGACAGCAGTCTTGCCACATGGCAGAGCCACATACTGAGGCTTCAACACAGGGACTCGGGGCACTGGCATGCGACACCGCAGGGTCAAAGGTCATAAAGAGCGACCCAGAGCTGGACTGCACCCACACTGCAGATCTCTGCAGGATCCAGTCTCTGGGATCTGCGTGTGGACCCAGTGCAGCTGGTGCGGAGCCGGGCTCTACCAGAACACATTGTGGACCCAGTCTGCTGTCTGATCACATTAAAACAGAGGATGACACTCTGGAGTCTGTTTACACAGTGGAGCAGAAAACACAGACTCTCTTCAGAGACGCACTCAGTCATCTCAAAACTGAGAATATTACAGACAGCACCTGTGACCTGGGGCCTGACCCCTGTGTAGATGGACAGTGTGACCCAGCGTCCGCTGCCCCGAGGATGGGGCTCAGTGGGGGGAGTGACAGTGCAGTGAGTTGGGAGAGCCCTTCATCACAGCGCAGACAGCTGCGTCCCAGACCCCCTAGACCACCTCACTCTTCCAGCTCCCCCTCCTCACCACTGCGCACTGGAAAAGTGCATCACCAGCCCCAGGGTGGGAGGAGCTACACTCACAGTGGAGTCTTCACTAGATATCCGCGCTTTCGCACAGAAGAGAGACCTCACCCCTGCGCCCAGTGTGGGAAGAGATTCAGTCATTCAGGAACCCTTAAACTCCACCAGCGCACTCACACAGGAGAGAGACCATACTGCTGCACTCAGTGTGGGAAGAGTTTCATTCAGGCATCACACCTCTCTAGTCACCAGCGCACTCACACAGGAGAGAAACCGTACAGTTGCACTCAGTGTGGGAAGAGTTTCTGTCAATCAGGAGATCTTAAACTCCACCAGCGCACTCACACAGGAGAAAGACCGTACTGCTGCACTGAGTGTGGGAAGAGTTTCACTCAGGCAGCACACCTGTATAGACACCAGCGCACTCACACGGGAGAGAGACCGTACAACTGCACTGAGTGTGGGAAGAGTTTCAGTCATTCAGGAAATCTTAAACTCCACCAGCGCACTCACACAGGAGAGAAACCGTACTGCTGCACTGAGTGTGGGAAGAGTTTCACTCAGGTATCACACCTTTCTAGTCACCAGCGCACTCACACAGGAGAGAGACCATACTGCTGTGGTCAGTGTGGGAAGAGTTTCAATCAATCAGGAGAGCTTACACTCCACCAGCGTACTCACACAGGAGAGAGACCGTATTGCTGCACTGTGTGTGGGAAGACTTTCACAAGGGCAGCAAACCTTTATAGTCACCAGCGCATTCACACAGGAGAAAGACCATACAGCTGTGCACAGTGTGGGAAGAGTTTCACTAGGGTATCTATCCTTTATAGTCACCAGCGCACCCACACAGGAGAAAAACCATACTGCTGTGCCCAGTGTGGGAAGAGCTTCAGTCAGAAAGGAAACCTTAATACACACCAGCGCACTCACTGCTGACCCCTGCTCCCTGTGTACGTTCTCTACTGGTCTCTCCCAGTTGAGACGGTGGCTGTATGTGCTGTCAACCAGTAGCAGTACCTTTTTCATCCAAGTTTATGTATCAGTTTGCCTGTCTTTTTAAATGTTATGTATTAAAGTTAGTTTTCTTTGTTTACTTATTTAATGTGCATTCAATTATAACACTGAGTAGGTACTTCAATTTCAGTTTTTCTAGTACAAAATGTATGTGCATTGATGTGTAAACCATTTTTTTTTTATATATTTATATAAATTTATTTCATTTATATAAATTGCTCACTTATTCCAAAACCTTGTATTCTGTTCACTAATTAAAATAAGGATGTTATTGGTTTGTTTTTTTTTACTGTGAAAATGCATAAAATTTAGAAGTTCTCTTTGGCATTATTTGTATTTATAGATTAAACAATTGATTTCAGAGCTGTAATGTTATGAAAACTAATACTGTCATGTTTTACTTGTAAATCACCAGTCTCTGCACAACTGATCAGTGAGTGACTGTGTATAATTCTATTGATTTGTAGTTTGTATGATTTATTCAAATAAACTGATACAAATTAATTGACCCTTCAGTGTTGATATTTTTAGGAAATTAGTCAAGCCATGTATTGCCATCATTTGACTGTATTGTAGCTATATGGAACATGTGTTGTATACTTACAGCTAAATTATAATGTATTCCTTGGCAAGCAACACAACAGTGAAGAGTACACATGGGATTAAAGAGAAGCACACAGATTTGGTGCCCTAGGGATTTGTCAGTTTAAGGGGTTAAAGTTTGTTAAACAAAACTGTTCATTGATTGCTTTTTATGTCCAATTGTTTATTTGTTCTATTCTTCAGAGTACATTGAGACATTAAACTGCATACATTTCAACAAAAACTGGAAAAATACAGGTGTTCTAAAACTTTTGACCGGTAGGGCATATATATATGCCCTTGAAAGTGTAACTTATTTAAAACATATGTTAAACATATTGCAATATGAATCCTAGTGAAACAATGTAGGGTTTGAAATAGTTTCTTAAATATCATGTATAGCTTCAGTTTTATCCAACATTGTCTAGGAGGTGTGTGTTTTCACTCATTTTCTTTAGATTTGTTTGCTGATAGCCAGCCAACATCTTCAGCAAACATTTACTGTTTTCATTATATGAATTGCTATTGTGAATTTAAAAATTGATTTCAATACCATAGAATATGGTATTCTTCAGCCATGATGAGAAAGAATAAACATTAAATCCATGGATACTCAAATGCAGCCCAGCTTTCAAAAACACTTGTTTTAGTAAAACAAATGCTTATTGGTTTATGAGCCCTGTGTTTCTCAGTGGGTGTGTTTTTGTTTCACTGCAGTGCTCAGTAGTGTCTTGTAAAACGTTGTGGCAATGCTGTGTGTTGGGTATAGATTTTACTAATACAAAAAATAGTTTCACTGAAAAAAAAAAATTGTGGGTCAAGTAAAATTATAAGTTTAATATTCTTAAGTATTACTTCAGTTTCTTTTTTTTTTTTTTGCTTTTACTAAAATCACTTAAGACAAACTTATGTTGTGACAGACCAGAATTACGTAAAATATTTATTTGACCAAAACAAGAAAAATTAGCATATTGAATAATGATCTAAATAAGCCATGTTTATCTTAGTTTGCCCAGCTAAAATAGTTATTTTAGCCATGTGCTTGGTTTGATACCCAGAATCCACTACATTCACGAATGTTGAATCCATGAAGATTTGTTGAAAAGTAAGACATTATCACCCTTTTGCCCATATAAAATGTCTATCGATAATAGTTTTGTTTGTCAATTAAGTGATTCACTTGGTGAGAGAAGGAGGAATTCCACAGATAAGCATGACTAGTGGGTTTATCCAGGTTAATCAGTTGTTTCCCCCCATTTCTTCCAACTTTGTTGACGAAGCAATACAAACTCTTGCTGCTTATTTAATACTTATGTAACTAAAGCAAACCAATAAGACAATTTGACCACAATGATGACCACTTAAATTTGGTGTAGAAATGGAGTAAACATTTATCATTTTAATTCAGCTGTAAATAATTATAGTGTGATGGTCATGGAGAGACAGAGCCGCCCAGGCTTATTAATATGCAGATACTCCCAGGGAATGCTGGGAGATGGACTTACAGAATTGGTCAGCCCAGTTTATTGACTGTTGTAAGTTTATTTTGTATCACTGTTGTGTGGTTTACCTGTCTGTCTCCCATTGTGTTATGCCTGCCCTTATGTTTATGTCCCTGACCCTGACTTCAACTATTCGGGCTGAGAACTTTTAGCCTGTGGCAGTTTTATTTGCTGCTTGTTCTGACTTTTTTTTTTAAAGGTAGAGTGTATTGCATGTGAGAAATAAAGAGTATGTTCATTGTATCTTGTTGTATGTGTGTGCCTCCTTACTATAACCCAGGAGCGTTATGGTCAAGCACACCTGTTACAAAAGTAATTAAGTTTGCATATGTTAAAAAAAATTATAATAAAAATTGAGTTGAAAATACTTAATAAAAATTTGTCAAGTTCTTACACACACATTTTTAAAGTATTTTTAACTTGCAGTTATTTCAAGGAGCCATGGAATTGCTTATGGGTTTTGTATTTTGTTTTGGCACTGTTCATAAACCTCCACTTCATTCAACCCACTCCCCTGCCTGCGAGACATGGTTTCCTCGGGACCCCGCCTATAGAGCCCTGGCATCATGTCCACCTCCCACAGTGCCACATGGGTTAGACTGAAGTTGTCAGATGCAGCATTTATTTAAAAAGCACAGAATCCTCCTCCACTTCAGGTAGGGCTGGGCCATATACCGTAAAAAACTATACCAGTATCCATTTACAGACCGGTTTGGACTTTTACTATACCTTCATATTGGTATTTTAAAGTTTTCTATGCTAAATTGAATAATTTACTAATTACAGCATCATTCAGTTACCAATAAACTTGATCGAATTCGCGTATCCCACAACTTGCTGTGTGGCTGCTTGAGACTGCACTGATCAAAGAACACCAATAGTGTTCGTGTAACGTGAGTTTCTGCAGATCTGTGCGTCTCCAACAATGGGACCATTTGGATCCTGCAGATCTGCACAGAACTGTGCAAATCTGCGCTACAAGAGCACGACCACCTTTCTTCACAAACCCTGCAGAAATCAATGTAATCGGATGGCTTAATTTGTTATTATTTTTATATGTAGTTTTTATTTAAAAAATAAAATTGCCAATCATTTAAATAACTTCATTATTGTGCATCAAAGATTTACATTGTTTTTAAAAATAATTGATGTAATTATTTAATAAAGCATTGACAATGCTGAAGTGTTGATCTAGAATTGTATGCTGTTCACAGCTTCATTGTGTTATGAAAGTTGACGTATTGCTGTTTGTTATAGGCATGATGCTTTTACATAACTGAGAATTTATGCCCAAACAAGCACATTCCAAATTAAATAAGCCAGAAACCAATAAATAAGCTGGTAAACTTGTAAATTATTTTTAAAGCATAATACAGGAATCAGAGGTACATAACCAATGGTTGCTAATACAGCTCAGAGAGAATAAAAGACTTTGCGATGAGTGTGGCAGTGATGTTACGTTCGATACGGAAGCATGCAGCACAAGTCGAGCATGCAGTTTAGTCTCTGGTGAAGCCCCGCTTCAAGGCTTGTATCGTTTTAAGAGAAATACGTGACTGATGACAAACGAGGCCTCGTTTTGTGTAGAACCACATGATTGGTTTGC